>NC_091439.1:138641762-139297228 GCF_964237555.1 Oryctolagus cuniculus | reverse complement strand
GACTCCTGGCTTCGGATTGGCACTTGGGGGGTGAACCAATGGAAAAGGAAGACCTTTCTCTCTGTCTCTCTCTTTTTCCCACTGTCTAACTCTGCCTGTCAAAAAAAAAAAATTTTTCCATGTGTAACAGCATAAAATACAGTTAGGATATAATACCCTCCATCCCTGTTATTGATTAATGAAATATACAGCCCCAAAATCAGCAGATCAAGATGCATTTTCACTCTAACTTTCTGATCAGCCTTTACATGATTTGCAACTAGATAAACTGCAATTCCAAAAATGCCACTGTTGGGAAACTACATTGAAGTCAGATAGGAGGATCCTTATATTGGTCTATTAAAATATTGCTATCAAATTACACAGAGGGTCATCAAACTTTTATCTGTGTCTCACAGTTAAAATATAGACTGCGAGTGGGTATTTAGCCCAATAGTTACATAGCTTCTGTCCTTTATTGGAGTACCTGAGTTCAATTCCTAGATATGCACACAGCTCCTGACTCCAACATCTTGTTAGTGCAGACCCTGAGAAGCAGTGCTGATGGCTCAAATGATTGGGTTCATAAAACTCACACGGAAAACCAGCATTGAGTTCTCAGCAACCAGCTTTTGCCATGGCATTTGCATAATAAATTAGCAAACAGGAATCCTCTGTCTCAAAGTCTCTTAAATTAAATAAGAAAGGAATTCATCAAAGTAAAAGAGATATAGATTTAGATGTCAGGTCACAACAAGGAGTGTGATACGTGTTAAATGAAAGTATAATGAAATATTTACTTTATTTCCATCTGAACTAATGGATAAATGTTTATTCAAAATGATAATATTGAAAAAGAACTGGATAGTTGTAGCTTCTCATAGATAAAAGTTAAGTTATAGAAGAGTGGGCATCATGGTGTCACCATATACAATGGCAGTATCCCATAGGGGTGCTGGTTTGTGCCCTAACTGCTCCACTTCCAATCCAGGTCCCTGATAGTAGCCTGAGAAAAAGCAAAAAAAAAAAAAGTGGTCTGATTGTTTGGGCTCCTGTCACTCCCAAGGGAGACCCAGATAAATCTGACTTCAGCCTATCCCATCCTAAACTTTTGGGGCCATGGGGGGAGTGAACCAGCAGATAGAAGATATCTCTCTCTCCCCTCTCTGTAACTTTTTCAAATTGAAATATTTAAAAAAAATTATAGAAGGGGCAGGCACTGTGGCGTAGTGGGTAAAGCCACCACCTACAGTGCTGGCATCCCATATGGGCGCTGCTTCGAGACCCAGCTGCTCCACTCCCTATCCAGCTCTCTGCTATGGCCTGAGAAAGCAGTGGAAGATGGCCCAAGCCCTTGGGCCCCTGCACCCATGTGGGAGACCTGGAAGAAACTCATGGCTCCTGGCTTTGGATTGGCACAGCTCCTGCCATTATGACCATCTGAGGAGTGAACCAGATGGAAGATCTCTCTCTCTTTCTCTCTCTCTCTGCCTCTCCTTCCTCTCTCTGTGTAACTCTGACTTTAAAGTAAAATAAATCTTAAAAAAATTATAGAAATATGATTTAAGTACCCAATAAATAGTAAACTGCTAACTGAAAGTGAGTTTATCAGTTATAAATGTATATTATAATTTTTAGGAAAATCATCAAAAGAAAATTTTAGGAAAAACTGATCCTTGATATAGCTTAATAGAGTAGACAAAATTAAGTCCTATCAAAATGAGATATGGATATTTGAAAGAGTGGGTAATAGGTTACTCATCATATGTAGTAGTACCTGTGTTTGAGTCCTGAAGAACTAGACAATGGCATTAAAATATACAAGAGTGGCTGTACCCTATACTACCAAGGATACCAATTCTTAAACTGGGTACCAACAACTGGGAACAGGGTCCAGAGATTCTTCCTCTAGTACATAGAAAGGTAATACCAAGGGTGCCTTCCTCTGGTGAGAATACAAATTGATTCAAAGGGGGCAATTATTGCATTTGGTCTTAACCAAAGGCAAGAAGAGAGATGAGCACATATCATATTGAGTCAATGCCAAGGCTCTGTACCTCAATCTTAATCCTGTAATGAACTCAGACAATGGCTATAGTCACCTCTGATGTTGCATGAGTAGCAAAGGGATCTAATTTGGAAGATGACTAGGAATGAGGTGTCATGACCTGGCTCCTATCATGCCATCTTGAAGAAAAAAGTCCTCATAGAAATCACCTCTCACAGAGCTGGCTAAATGGATTTACATTAACAAATCACATCTGCTTTCTGTCCACTCCATTTTGTTCACTTAAAGAAAACAGCAAGCATTTGATCACTTTTAAGTTTCTTCATTTAAAAAAATATATTCATTCACTCATTCATTTACTTGAAAAAGTGAACAAGAGGGGAAATGCACAAAGATAGGCAATCTTCCATCTGTTGGTTTTCTTCCCAAATGAAACTGGGTCATGCTGACCCAGGAGCCATATTGCTGGACAGAATCTAAGGACTGGGACAATCGAATGTTGCTTCTCATTCTTCAGCATTAACAAGAAGCTAGACTGGAGTGATGACAAGATAAGATTCCATGTACTTCATCATAGGCTGAACACATCCTGAGTGGCAGCTTAACTCACTGCAACAGAACACCCACCCTAAAGCTTTCATTTTTAAACTCTCTTCACCATGTAGCTTGCAATAACTCTGTGATTTCTGGATTATGAGATTTAAATAACCATCACTTAATTTTTTAAATAACTTATTTGTCAGGGCTGGTGCCATGATTTAGTAGGGTAAACCTCTGCCTGTGGTGCCGGCATCCCATATGGGTGCCGGTTCTAGTCCTGGCTGCTCCTCTTCCAATCTAGCTCTCTGCTGTGGCCTGGGTAAGTAGTAGAAGATGGTCCAAGTGCTTGGGCCCCTGCACCCACATGGGAGACCAGGAAGAAGCATGTGGCTCCTGGCTTCGGATAGCTCCAGCTGTTGTGGCCATTTGGAGAGTGAACCAACAGAAGGAAGACCTTTCTGTCTCTCTCTCTGTCTGTTAACTCTAGCTCTCAAATAAATAACATCTTTTAAGTAAACAAAATGACTTTTCCAACAACTATGACTATACTCCCATTCATTTTACCATTCAGAGGAAGCATAACCAATTAATTTGTTCTGGATCCAGGGGAACCATTTTTCTGCATTAATTCATCTCTTCAATTTTCAACTTTTAAATGCCAAGTTATGGCCCTTTCCCATAATATAGACTTCCAAGTTATTTTTTTCAAAATAAATGTTATTTAAAAAGATTTTTCAGATTTACAGAAAAAATTGCAAAGACAACAGTGTTTACAGATACACCCCATACCCCAGTTCCCACTATTACTAACGCCTCATATTAACATGGTACACTTACCACAACCAATGTGGTATTATTTATATACTATCTTCTTTTTTAAATACTAATTTTCTTTTGAATGGCAGATTTACAGACAGAGGGAGAGATCTCTCATCCATTAGTTCACTCCCTAAGTGCCTGCTGGGACAAGCTGTAAGGAAAAGGGGGTGGAAACAGAGAGGAGATAACCAGACCTCATTTATTCAAAGAAAATAAAGTTGCAGAGGTTGACCAACTACCAGTGTGCATACAGACCAAACACATGGCAGAGAGCAAAGACCCCAGGAAGCTGGGCCTTTTTATAACTTAGCTGGGCTAGGGGTGGGGGTGGACAACAGTAGGTGGAGGTGAGCTTTCCACACAGATTTTTCAAGTTTATTTGTGGGCTGTCAAACCTGAAGAAGAATGCAGGGGGTGGGGTGGGAAACAATACAGAGTGTGAGACTGAACTGGTCTCTTGAAAGAAGGAAGCGGTAGCAAGAACCTAAAATGACTGAGGCTTATGTCCTTGTTCCATCAACCCTGACTCTGAGTATAGATAAGAGGGGGTGCTGTTTTTTTTTTATGGCTACTTCCTGCTGATATGAAGCATTGACATGGGATGGGGTATCTATACTCTGGATCAGATTAATTGAAGAAGAGCAATCTTGTGTTGTTCTTGCATGATGGCTTGGTATATAGCAGCCATATGCTCCTGTAATTATCTTTGAAGCATGTCAATTATACATGGTAGGAATAGGAGCACTATGATTATGGGGCTAAAAGGAGAAATTAGAAACATTGCCCCTGGTGGAAAAGATGGCCAAAATGATGAGGGCAAAGGGGGATGTAGGAAAGCAAGAGTCCTGTTCATAGTGTGAAGACAGTTATATGCCTGAACACTCCTGTTTTGTCTAGTGTGTATATGCTGGCAAGGAGCTGTAGGCTGGAGTTAGTCTGGCCTGCTTCTAGTCCTGGGCTCCCTCATTTCCTCTCTCTGTCTGTGGAAACCCTGGCTGCTGTTGGAGGTTAAGGTGAGGACAGTTCTTACTTCTTTGAGCTTGAATAGTAGTGATGTAGGGACTCGTGATCAAGATAGGGTTCTGGCAGAAAAGGTGGCTTCTCAAGGGGCTGCAACATCAGCTCACAGAACTGTCTCCATTTGAGGTTTCATGTGCATGGCCATCTAGAATTTCATTGCTTCATGTCTGGAAGAAATAAATCTAACATGCAGATTAGACACACAGGGTCCAAAACTAAGGACAGTCTTTATTAGAGGATCTAAGAAAGGTGCTCTCCAAACCAGGAGGGAGTTTTCCTACTGAGAAGCAAACAGAATCTGACAAGAGGGGCTTAATAATAACCAGGTTGGCATTAAGGCCTGGCCAGGTATATGTGAGGCCCAGACCTATCTATCTCTTTACTTGGGATACTAGAAGAGACATCATAAGGGGGGCCAGCACTGTGGTGTAGCAGGTAAAGCTGCTGCCTCCAGTGCCAGCATCCCATATGGGTGCTGGTTTGAGTCCCAGCTGCTCCACATCTGATCAAGCTCTCTGCTATGGTCTGGGAAAATAGTAGAGCATGGCCCAAGTCCTTAGGCCCCTGAAACCACATGGGAGATGCAGAAGAAGCTCTTGGCTCCTGGCTTTGGATCGGCACAGTCTGGCCATCGCAGCCAATTGGGGAGTGATCCTGCACATGGAAGGTCTCTCTCTTTCTCTCTCTGCCTCTCCTCTCTGTGTGTAACTCTGATGTTCAAATAAATAAATAAATCTTTTAGAAAAAGTGACATCATAAGGGAGGTGTGAATCTCTTTAAGGAAGACACCCTGTTGACTTCCATGACTAGCTGGCCTAGGAGAAGAGTTGTACTGAATATGTTAGTTTTGAATTGCTGGCATCTCTAAAAGGAAATTAATCTGCAATGTTATTGACCCTAGGGCATCACCCCAACAGTGATGATTAGTTTGGAAGCTGGACAGAAGGTTTTTTCAGTTTAGGGAGGGCCAGTAGGGCCTGCAGCTCTGACACAGGAGTTCTTTAACCCCCAGGGCAGTTGTTTCCAGTGGCCTTGCTCTTATCAGAACTGGAAGGGCTATTCAGGAGCCAGTTTCTGTCACAACAGCTGCATGCCCAGTGCCCTGACTCCTCATATTGAAAACAGGTGCCTTTTGGGAATGGACCAGCCTTATTGGGTCTCCCTGATGGCAGACCACCATGTAAACCAGCTGTTAATTGGTCCTGCCATCTATTCTTACATTGCTCCTGCTACCTAGCTCACTCCTCTTTTCCTTATCTCTATTAAAGTAGACCACAGAGGCAGCCTTTAGGAATGTCAACCAAGGTGGTGCTCAATCCCATCCCTAATCTTTGGTGGCCTGAGCTAGAAATTCTTGGTCACAGGCATGTTGTGACAGTTTTTTCTGTGAGATAAGATGATGCCCATAAGGAAAGCTATGTCCTTCCAGGTAAGATCAAATATTAAGACCACCTTATCCAAACTGTCTTATAAATTTTGAAGTAAATAAGAAAGTTTGGTTTGAAAAGAGATGGCTTGCCTATTTATTGCATCCATGGCAAGGTAAATCTAGCTGTAAAATCATAATGTCTTCTATATTTGGCTAGGCTATTAATACAGAAAATTGTTAGTCATCCTTTTCTAAGGTCTAAAGATAAAACTGTCAAATAATTACCAAAAGGTCCAATACCTTCTATAAACTATAAGAGTACATGTAGTTGGAAATATCTATTGAATATCTAACACAAACATAAGCCAATTAAAACAGAGCTCTTAATAAATTTTCCCATACAGACATACAATATGTACACAAGTATAATACATAACATGCATTACAGGAGAGTGCAACAAAACAGTTTCAGTAATAGCTTTTTAAAATCTTTAACTGCCTTGTTAAAAATTACCAATTGATTAGAAAGAGTGAAAAGGAGTGTTGTAATATCAAAATTAAAGATTAAGGCTATTTTCAAATATTTCTGCTTTCTTTATTCAGATTGACCAGCTGCCAGTGTGCATGCAGATTGAACATGTGGCAGAGGGCCCAGACCCCAGCAGTCGGGGCCTATTTTATATCTTAAGTGGGCTGGGGTGGGGGTAGGGGGCAGTAGGTGGAGGTGAGCTTCTCCACACAGGTTTTTCAAGTTTTCTATGAGCTTCAAACCTGAAGAAGAATGTAAGGTTGGGATAAGAAACAATACAGGATGTGAGACTGCCTCTTTAAAGAAGGCAGGGGTAAAAAGAACCCAAAATGACTGAGGCTTATGTCCTTGTTCCATCATAAGCCAAAGCCAAAAAAGAGCCCAGAACTCCATCTGCATTCCCACATGTGTGGTTCGGGCCCCAAGCACTTGGGCCATATTCTGTTACTTTCCAAGGTGCGTTAGCAGTGAGATGAATTGGAAGTGGAACAGCTGGGACCTCAACGAACACTGAGGGGCAATTGTTTCCATTGTACTTGATGGCTTAACCCACTGTACCACAACACTTACCCTGATATTGACATATCATTAACTAAAGTCTATATTTTCACTTCCTTGCATATTACATAATATCCTTTTTCTGTTCCAGTAACTCCAAATTATTATTTGAAAATCAGAATCTAGATCTTTTAATTATAAAAATAATGCATGGAGCAGTATTGTGATTCTGTAGGTTAAGCTGCTGCTGCTTGGAATGCCAGCATCCCATAATAGAAAGCCTGATATGAGTCCTGGCTGCTCTTCTGTTCCAACTTTCTGGTAATCCAGCTTCCTGGTAATGCACTTAGGAAGGCAGAGGAAGATGGTCCAAGTGCTTGGATCCCCATCAACTATGTGGGAGACCCAGATGGGGTTCCTGGTCCTTGGCTTCATCTTGGCCCACCTTAGTTATTGTACCCATTTGGGGAGTGAACCAGTAATGGAAAATCTCTCTCCATCTCACTTTCTCAGTCTCTACCTTTAGAAAATACATCTTTAGCAATAATGTGCATATCAGCTATTAATATTACAGAAAAACATAAAAATATAAGCATTATTCCCTTCTTTCTAGGGAGTACTAGTCATACTTCCCAGAACAAACTACTCTTAAAAGATTCTTACATTCCATTCTGAGACTTCCATGTATATACAGAAGGGTACTTTAAAGCATCATAAAAAAGTGGAATTAAATTATTGTGTTTTACTGTAACAAATTTTTAAGTTCATGCATACAAGAAGGTTTCAAAACCATTTGAATGTATTATGAAAAATAATTGAAAGAATTTTAATTTTTGCACCAAAATAATGTCAGTTTTTAACTCCATTTTCCATGAACCTTTTGAAGGGCCTTCATAAAGATATATGTGCATGGGGCCAGCATTGTGGTGTAATGGGTGAAGCCACAGTCTTTGATGCTGGCATCCCTTATGGGCACTAGTTTGTGTCCTGGCTGCTCCACTTTTGATTGAACTCTCTGTGAATGTGCCTGAGAAAGCAGCAAAAGATAGCCAAAGTCCTTGGCTTTGGCACCTATGTGTAAGACCCATTTGGAGCTTCTGGCTTCAGCCTGGCCCAGCCCCAGCCATTGCAACCATTTAGGGAATGAATCAGCAGATGAAAAATCCCTCCCTTCCTGTCTCTCTATCTTATGAATGAAATAAAATGAGTAAATATCATTACATATTTACTATTTCAGTGTACAGATATACCATAATGTATTTTACCAATTCTCTATCACTATACATTTAGGTTGTTTCTGTTTTATTCCCATGATGAACAATATTACAAGTAACTTACATGGTTTTATGTATTTGACCAAATATATGTAAGATAAATTCCTGCAGTTGAATCATACCAAAGAACATTTGCATTCGAAAAATTTTATAGAAAGATTTGTCAAATTTTTTCTCCAAAGGGACTCTACTGCATTACACTCACACCAATATGAGTGCAAGAACCTGTTTCCTCACATCTTCAATAAGTGTGTGATCAGAGTCAGAATTCCCTCAGATGCTTCCAATTTACCATCTCTTTTGATGCCTATCTTCAAGCTTTCTTTTCTTCCTTTTAGCTCTGATCACACTTAGTTTTCTTACCAAACTTCTCTGTGCATATGGTCCTGCACTTATTTCTTCTATACTCACCCTCTTCATTGCCTTGTCTCCTGCCTCCAACCTCACTTTTTCTGCTCACAAACTTCCTGTATAGCTTCCATGGAGCTCAGCACAACTGAACAGAAAACAGGTGCTCTTTCCCTGGCCTCCCAACCTGCCAGCCTCCTGAACCAATAGAGAATGTTAATCAGGAAACATGGAAATAATTAATCTAGGTCACATTATAAGAAGAAATAAATTCCTATTGGTGTAGCCAAAGGGAAAAGCCATCTAGAATTCTGTATTGTCTTTTATTAAAATGGAATCTGGGACTGGCGTTGTGGCATAGCCATAGTAAAGTTCCTGATTTTAGTGCTGGCATCCCATAAGGGTGCCAGTTTGAGTCCTGACTGCTCCATTTCTGATCCAGCTCACTGCTAATGAGCCTGAGAAAGCAGCAGATGATGACCCAGATATCAGGCCGCTGCTCCCATGTGGGAGACCTGAAAGAAGTCGCTGGCTCCTGGCTTCAGTCTAGCCCCACCTTGGCCATTGTCATTTGGGGAGTGAACCAGCAGATAGAAGATCTCTCCCTCTCTGTAACTCTGCCTTTCAAGTAAATAAATAATGTAGGCAGCCTTTGCACAAGTCAAGGCTAATGTAGGCCTGTGAGATTCCTAGGATAAGAAAGTCACATACTCCCATCCTGAAGGAGGATGATAATCAGGAACGCTCTGTTAAAATTATCTGTGCTACTGGAGGCCCCGATAAGTTGCTTACATATGTTGTTATCTTTTGTGCTTCTTTGTGCTTCTTTGTTCTGCAGCTGGTTATGTACAAATACCACAGAGACATTAGAATAAACGAGCCTTGATCAGTCTTGTTGTCTTGGCTCCATTCTCTGCAATCGCTTGTCCCTCTTTTCAGTCCCTCTCCCTCCCTCAGGTTTCGTTTGACTGGTGCAGCTGGCCCGCACAAAATAAACCTTATAGAAAGAAAATAGGTAACTTAAAAAACAATGAAATCTTCTTTTTCTATATTGCATACTAGACAGAATTCCTGTCTTTGAATCAATAGCTCATGATTTTTATTCATTATTCCTTCTTTGGAACTGAGGTGGGAATAGGCAAAAAAGTGGATGAAAGAAAGGGAAAAAATGAAAACTTAAAAGTACAAGATTGGACAGGAAGACTGGAGAAGAAGGAATAAAAATAAGGTTAAGAAATAAAGCCAACTTTTAAATTGTTAAAAACAGAAGTGAAGAAAGGAGGAGGAAATAGGCAAAGAAGTATGGTTATGTTCTGAGAATTGTATCCATTAAATACATGGAATCTGTTCTCTTTATATTAATAAATATAAATCTGTTTAAAAATTAGAAGCTTTGGGCCAGCGCCATGGCTCACTAGGCTAATCCTCTGCCTGTGGCACCGGCACACCAGGTTCTAGTCCCAGTTGGGGCTCCAGATTCTGTCCTGGTTGCTCCTCTTCCAGTCCAGCTCTCTGCTGTGGCCCGGGAAGGCAGTGGAGGATGGCCCAGGTCCTTAGGCCCTGCACCCACATGGGAGCCATTGAGGAGTGAACCAACGCAAAAGGAAGACCTTTCTCTCTGTGTATCTCCCTCTCTCACTGTCCACTCTGCCTGTCAAAAAAATAAAAATAAATAAATAAATTAGAAGCTTTTTTTTTTTCTTTTATTGAGTCACTACTGTGTCACTCTAGTGCTCTAAAAAGAGAATTCAAAGGCAGGCATGGGTTGCAGGGTTGGGGCAGAGTGGAATGGGCAGTGACAACCCTATTCCTCTAACAGCAACCTCTGCACCTCAATTTCTGAGCAATCACCCACAATCAGCTTCATAAAATAAACCACTTAGGGGGAAGACTCAGAGAAAAATCAATGACCTCACTATCTCTTTGCCTATGAAGCATCTTAGAAATAAGCATGCTGCTAAGAAAGTGAGATTATGGCCAAGCTATGTAAAGAACACAAGGATATAAAATTGGGAGGCAGTTTGGTGATTTATGAGCACTCACAGTGAACTGCAGAGGGAAAGGGATGGGAGCCAAAGTAGGCAGCCCAGACAGCAGTGATCAACCAGCCTTTAAGCTGAGAATTATGAGTATTTGCAAAGTGTACAATGAGTTCTACATACAGCAACAGTAATTCTTGTTCCCTTAGGACATAAGGCAAAATATTTTTTTCCAATGTTTTAACTATTTATTTTTTCATTTCCTTTGAAAGGCAGGAGGAGAGGGAGTACAGAAATTTCTTCCATTTGCTGGTACCTCCCCAAATGCCAAAACAGCTGGGAATGTGCCAGCCTGAAGCCAGGATCTTGTAACTCCATCCAGACCTGGGTGAGTTCAGCTGATCCTGAGGACAGGGTCCTCAATGGTATCTGCCTTTACAAAGAGACATCACAGTACAAAATAACACCCCTAGTGAAGGTTTTTGGGATCTGAGAGAAAACTAACGCATCACAGATGAGAGCACAACATTAATCCAGAGGCTGCCGCGAGCCAACAGGTTTCCTGTCTACCTGAGAATCAACCTGGTCACAAGGGAAATCAAGGAAAGAGGACCAAGCAAAGCCACTTGGGCAAGAAGGAAGAGCCAGTCATGGGCAGTTCTGGGCCTGCTTAACCCTGGAATGGGTGCACAAACTAGCCAACTCCAATTTAGGCTGAGTGAACAGACCAGCAGGCTGGTCAGACTGTGTGAAGGGGCGGGCACTGCGGTGAAGTGGTTAAAAACCACTACCTGCTGTGCTGGCATCGCATATGGGCACAAGTTCAAGTCCTGGCTACTCTACTTCTGATCCAGCTCTTTGTTATGTCCTGAGAAAGCAGTAGAAGACAGCCTAAGTCCTTGGGCCCCTGCACCTGTGTGGGAGGCCTGGAGGAGGCTCCTGGCTCCTGGCTTCAGATCAGCTCAACTAAAGCCATTGCAGCTTTTTGGGGAGTGAACCAGCAAATGGAAGATGCCTCTCTGTCTCTGCCTGCCAAATAAATAAATCTTAAAAAAAAAAAAAAATTGTGTCACTTATTCAGGAACCTGGATACAAGAGTGATCTAAAAAGAACTATGAAGAGATGTACACAACAGGAATGAGGGTGGTAAGTGGGTAATAAATGCACAGACTCTAGCCCAAGACAAAAGACAATGCCAACCTTCTTTTCTGTTGTAAAGTTTTATATTAAAGGCCTTGGGGAACATATCTGTAGGCAATTCATATGTAAGATACACATGGGCCATTTGCAATTGGTCTATAAATATTATCATTATTATTATATTATTTCCTTGAGCAATGAGCATCAGCAACTACCTCAGGAAGGAACAATTAAAGGGAATTACTTCAGTCCCCTTCCTAGGGAATTTTGCGTCCTACATGAAGCTCTTCTTACAACCACTTCTCTTATTTTTCATTTAAAAACAATAGAATCCTTTTTTTCTATATTCCATACTGGATAGAATTACTGTCTTGGAATCCATAGTGCATGATTTTCATCATTTTATTGTTATTATTTGTATTATTTTTTCAGGGGAAATGATTCATCCTTAAAGAGGCTTCTTTTTTTCCAGATAGCCCAACAACTGCCTTAGAAATCACCTGTGATGTCGGATGGACGGACAAGCAAGCCAACGGGAGTCATCTTCTAGGAGAAAGGACACTTTACCCAAATGGCTATATTTCATTCTACAGAAAAATGCCACCTGAAACAAAGACCTTGTCCTTCAGTCCCCTGGTTTAAGCAAAGGGCACATGTGCATTATTGCAGGTCCGCAACCCTTTTCATTCTACTCGCATGTGAACTATCTGTACAGGGAAGTAGAGTGTGAGCCAAAAGTAACCACAGCAGAAGTGGTCAGTGTTTCCATTATAAAACTAATTTTAATGACCTCAAATTCAGTCATAAAACTTCTGCTCTTAGCAAAGGACACACACAAACAGCCATATTCACCGCTCTATGAAAACTCTAATGTGAACTGCTTATTTAGGAGTGCCTTTTTGCATTTAATTACAGCAGTTCTCTACTGCTTATAAAAATATCTACATAAATAAGTACATCAGAAACTATTTTTAAAAAATTAACTCTAAATTAAAAAAATAAAAAACCCTGGGGGCCAGCACTGTGGCGTAGCGAGTAAAGCCACCACTTGCAGTGCCGGCATCCCATATGGGTGCCAGTTTGAGTCCCAGCTGCTCCTCTTCTATGCTCTCTGCTCTCAGCTCTTTGCTGTGGCCTGGGAAAGCAGTGGAAGATGGCCTAAGTCCTTGGGCCCCTGCACCCATGTGGGAGACCCAGAGGAAGCTCCTGGCTCCTGGCTTCAGACTGGTGCAGCTCCAGCTGTTGTGGCCATCTGGGGAGTGAACCAGTGGAAGAAGACCTCTCTCTCACTCTGCCTCTCTTTCTCTCTCTCTATTTAACTCTGACTTTCAAGAAAATAAATAAATCCTAAAAAAAAAAAAACCTAAAAGATAAAATGTTAATTCTGGCAATCTACACAAGTGGCCTGTGGCATGTGTCTTCTTTGTGTTTTTGAATACTTCCTAACCTCTCTTCTGGCTTTCCCCTCCTCCCCTCACCCCCATTCTACATCATTGCCCTATATGCTCCTGAAGCTCTCTCCCTTTGGAGCAGTCTTGTAGACTGCCATTCAATCATGTGAGAAATGTTCCTTACTTCAAAATGATTCTGTAGGGCATGCCTGAATGGCATCTAATGGCAAAAAGCAGCAATTCTAATATTCCTTAACTATATTTCCAGCATATGTGGGGCCAGCACATTTGTAGCATATTAAGTAAAGCCACTGCATATGACACTGACACCCCACATGGGCTCTGGTTCATGTCCTAGCTACCCTACTTTAATCCAGCTTCCAGGTAATGTGGCAGAGGACAGCCCAAGTGTATGTGTCCCTGCTCCTCCATAGAGACTTGAATGAATCTCTTGGCTGCTGCTTTGACCCAGCCCAGCCTTGGCTGTTGTGACCACTGAGGGAGTAAACCAGTAGATGGAATATTCATTTCTCTTTTTTTTTCTATCTCTTGTGTGTGGTGGGGGTGGGGTGTCTTTTCCTCTTTCTAACTCTGCCTTTCTAATAAATAAAAAACTTTTTTTAAAGTGTTTTAAAAAAGGGTCCACACTGTGGTGCACAAGATAAAACCATAGCCAGCAGAGCCACCATCCCTTATAGGTACAAGCTCATTTCCAGGCGGTTCCAAATCCAATCCAGCTCCCTGCTAATGGTCTGGGAAAGCAGCAGAGGATGGCCCAACTTCTTGGACCCCTTCAACCACATCAGGGATCTGGCTTTGGGCTCCAGGCTGCAGTCTAGCCCAGCCCAGGATGTTATGGCTATTTGGGGAGTGAGCCAGCAAATGGAGCATCTCTCTCCTAGAATAAAAGAAAAAATAAAATTAAAAAGAAACAAACAAAAAAATTCCTGTCATTCTGCCTTTCTGGTTTAAAAAAAAAGTTTTTAGAAATAAAAAAAAAAAAAACTGACCATAAATGACTCAAGTTGACATATGATGGAGCCAAGAAAGCTACTGCTAACTTTGTCTAGTGACTCCTAATGCTTTCCTCCAGAAAAATCATTTCTCTTGCTTTCCAAGCACTCAAATACCAAAAGTACCAATTCTACCCAGTATTACTCTGTTTAAGGCTGCTTTAGTATTGAAGGAAAAGAAAAGGAACAAGGGGCACAAACCCAGGATGGTTTCAGGGTGACAGTTTCCTCCTCACTTTGCACCTTGGTTTCTAGTTAGAGATGGTCACAAGGGGAAATTCAGATACTGCGGAGCTGCACAAACACCTTCAATCAATCACAGACATTTTCATAGGCTCCCTGTGTGTACACTGGAAGAACACAGAGCACTCCACAAGGCAAGAACATGTTAAACAAAATTTCTCCACTCTGCTGACCACAATCTGAAGAATGTCCTGATCAAAATTCCATTTCAGTTCAAGAAATAGACTACCTGACTTCTTCTCCACTCAGGTGAATTCCTGAGTGAAGAATCCATCTCCATGTGGGCATGGCACCACCACACAATGCAAGCCAGGCTAGTAGCAGAGCTGTGGCTTTGATGCTCTGAGAGGGATGGATAACATCTCTGAGTTCTGACTGGACTAAAAAGCTTCCCCCTGCTCTCGGGGTCCAATACAGATTTGAACTAAATGATAGAAAAACAAAAACAGCTGAATCTGTTAGGTGAGAAGAAAGGAATATTGGTTTCTAGTAATTACTTTGTAGCATATTAGCCTTGAGAGTATTTAATTTTCTACTTATATTTGAGGAAATAAAAAGATTGATCCAGTTCAGTCCTAACACATAGCATCTTTAGCCACTGATCACATTACAGCTAGCCTTGATCACTATCTCCCACTCAACAAATGACAATCAAACTGAAATAGAACAGCCCAACACAATGCTGATACCTGTTCAATAGGCATCTCCAAGATCTTGACACACAAGTCAACAGAAGGGAAATGGTGGGGCTGGTATTGTGGCACAGTAGGTTAAGCCACCACAGCCTCAAATGATGGCATCCCATATGAATGTCATTTTAAGATTTATTTATTTATTTGAAAGTTGGAGTTATACACACACACAGAGAGAGAGAGATGATGGCAATCTGGTGTAGCAGGTAAAGCCAATGCTGACATCCCATATCAGCACCAGTTCATGTCCCAGCTGCTCCACTTCTGATCCAGCTCCCTGCTAATGGGCTGGGGACAGCAGATGGTCCAACTACTTGGGCTCCTGATGTGGGCCTGGGCAGGGCCTGGCCCAGCCCTCACTACTAAAACCATCTGGGGAGTGAATCAGTAGAGGGAAGATTCCCCCCCGCCCCATTTCTCCCTGTAACTCTGCCTTTCAAATAAATAAATATATCCTAAAAGAGAGAGAGAGATCTTCCATCTGCTAGTTTTCTCCTCAGATGGGCACAACAGCCAGGGCTGAGTCAGGTGGCAATCAGGAGCCAGGAGCTTCAGCCAGGTCTCCCACATGGGTGGCAGGAACCCAAACACTTGAGCCATCCTCCACTCTTTCCCAGACCATTATCAGGGAGGGGGATCATAAATGAAGTAACTGGGATATGAACCATTACCTATTTGGGATGCCAGAGTTGCAGGCAGTGGTTTTAGCCCATGGTGCCAAAATGCTGGCCCCATCAGTGCCAGTTTAACTCACAGCTGCTCCACTTCTGTTAATACACTTGGGGAAGAAGTAGATGATCCAAATATTTGGGCCCCTGCTCCCACATGAAGACTTGGATGGAGTTCCAGGCTCCAGGCTTTCAATTGGCTCAATCTTGTTCATTGTGGCCATTTGAAGAGTGAACCAGCAAATCGAAGATCCTCATCCTTCTGTGTCTCCCTCTTCCTCTGTAAATCCACCTTTAAAATAAAATGCTTAATTCTTACAAAAAAAAGAAAGGGTAAAAGAGGAGCCACATGCAAATAACAGAGCAAAGCTATGGTTGTGCTATCCCTCGGCAGCCTTCTGCCTTAAGTGGGAAGTCTCCAGCTTACAGACATTGACATAAAAGACACTTACAACATATTTCAAAATAACAGAGGAGAGGTTTATAAGGCAGATTGATTTTATGATGACTTTTATTGTAAAGTTACACTAACAATAGGTAGATCCCTTTTAGTGCAACCAAATGAACCCAGTGCCTAATTCAAGGAGACAGCCTGAAGAATGTGCTGACAGTGGAGAGAGCTGAAATGTCTCCATTACTCTTCTCAACATCATAAAAAGATGTGTGTGGTTATAAAGAGGATGGAAGCACACCAATTTCAGAAGAGGGGGGAGCAAAGGTCAGGTCATTTTAAGAAAATAAAATAAATCTCAGAATATAATGTAGGTGGAAAAACATCATCAATTCATCAATTCTCACCAGGATCCAGAAAAAATGCCCATGTGAGCAAAACAATGGTTTAGTTCCCACTATGGGCAGGTGTCACCCAACCAGGCACTCAGAGAATATAAGCAAAGATTTTCCACAAAATGAAACATGTAATATGAACCAGTCACATGGAACATCGATGTCTAGTGCTCAATGTGAACCCCAGAATAATCACCCAGCAAACCTGTTAAGTCCCAAGAGAAGTCAGCTTTTTAGCCTTGCAGTCACAAGGAAAACACAGCTACTTGAAATGCTTTAGGGTGACTACTAACATCTTTGTCCTTCTCTGAAAAACAGCCTGATGTGGACAAGGGCTGACAGTTATGAAAACAGAATTACATGCAGTCTACTGGATGTGAATCAATGGAAAAGCTAGAAAATAATGTCAAGACCAGAGAAACAAAATGAGAAAAGCAATGAAACGAGGGACAGATGAGTTTCTTCAGAGCTTTTCCTCCATCAAATTCCCTAGGAACCCACACTTGCTAATGTGGCATTCACTCCACTGCCAAAATGTTGGAAAGTAGGACAAGCTGTCTACTGAAAGGTGCCCAATGTGAGTCCATCAGAGTCTCTTCCAATGGCCAGTGTCACACAAGAAGCAGTCTTCCCAGGGAGAGAGGCCAAGTGGCACCTTGGATCAAGGCAGTGACTACGACTAGGCAATCATCCCCTTTGCAGACCAGCAGAAACAGCAAAGAGAAAAAGTGGGGAAGAAAGGGGAGAAAAAAATGTGGAGACTCCATCTTTCTGGATTACAGATGCTCAGACAAGAGCCACCACAGGCTTTAGGAGCCACTGGGGGGCAGCAGCACACCGCGGTCACTCGTAAAATCAAAAAAGACTTAAAAAACCTTCAAATACAACATTCCATGAAAAATAAATTTTGTAAAGCCAAGTCATCTAATAGAGTAGATGGGGGAATCCATATTTTAAAGAAGTGCCATTCATGGTAGGCCTGGTATTCAGAGAGCAGTTTTGAGTTTTACAATTCCCCCGCATATGCATCCTCTCTTCATCTCCCCCAAGAAAAACCAGACACTGAAGAATCTCCACATCATACACATCTAGAATAGCACATCTGTACATATGAGTTGGTACAAACTGTGCACTTGGATACCTCATGCACACTGGCCATAAGCATGCATCTCCACATGCCATTTAAGACTGGTCACAGAAACAGGTTCTCTGAGCCAACATTATTTTTGATGCACACACCTCTCATCACACAGGATTCCTATTTCTCTTTCTGAGAAGTAATAAAGCCATTTTAACCACATGATTGACATCCTTTGACAGTATGTAGAAACGTAATTGATATCTTTGGAATGTGTTGTCTAGAAGTGTCTGTCTTCCACAGGATTGGTAATTGTAGCCATTCATTCACTCTTAAACATATTTGTGAACTGCCTTGGATTTGCCATTAATATTTGACAGGGGTGGGGATTTTTTTTTCCTGTCAAAGTCATTTGAATATTTATAACATCTTTCATGGATCACACAAAATTACCAAATTAAAAATTCATATGCTGTAGATTGCTTATCCAGTGCCACATGCAGTTGCCTTGGCAGGGCCAGAACAGATGATTTCATGGACCCTATATGGCCCACAGATTGGCTGTTCCCCACCTCTGATTTAGAGTAAAATGTTAACTAAAGTTCTGACTTCTTTCACTTTGCTTATTGGACAAGTCAGAGCCGATGTCCAATAAAGGCCCTTAGAACCTACTAGAGTTAGAAGAAACACTTTTCCACTTCCCTTGTAACTTTAGAGTACATTTTCATAGCCACTGATCCCACTTCAAATTGTCTACTGATGGCCTAGTTTTGTGGCACACTGGTTTAAGGTACCTCCTGCAATGTCAACATTCTATGTGAGCACCAGTTCAAGTCTCAGCTGCTCCACTTCCAATCCAGTTCTCTACTAATAGGCCTGGGAAAGGCAGCAGCAGATGGCCCAACACTTGTCCCACCCTTCCCTTCCTCCCTCTCTTCCTCCGCCCCTGCCCCCTGCCCCCTGCCCCACTTCCTCACTTTTGTGTGTATCCTAGGTGCCAAAGGGACCCTTCAGGTCTCCTTGCAATGCAAATAGCAAAGCTGATATGCAGCACAGAGCAGCTAGTGAAACAGACCAGTGGAAAGCCCCTGAGGCTTCAAAGGGACATCCATTTTTCCCCAGCTGCCTAATACACCTCCCCATACCCTGAGTGAAAAAGTCCCTCCTAACTGGATAAAACCCAGGGTCCTGACTCACCTGCCAGCAGCCCTCTCCAGAGAATAGGCTGCCACCCCTCTTTGTTTCCAATAAAGCAATCTGTTTCTGTTGAGGTCGATCTGTTTCCTTTTTCCACCTCTTCTTCTGAGGGTAAAAAAGGCTAGAGTCCTGAGCTATTCCAAACCTAACAACTTGGGTCCCTGCCACCCACATGGGAGTCCCAAAAGGTGTTCCAGGCTCTATCCAGGATTCACTTCCCAACTGGGCTATCCAAGGACACTATCCAGGATTCACTTTCTGTTTTTACTTCCTAGATGGCCTCATTATGCTCAACAATTAGTAACCTGTGATAAAACCACAACATATGAATCACTGAAACACAGTTATGCATGTGCAAACTTCATTTTACTGAAAGTCAGAAATAGTTTTCAAGCCTACATCTTCTACTCCACTATGTGGGCATCTCTGTGTGGGGAGAGAGGCACTTTTTTGTCTTCTCTCTTCTTTCTTAGCCTTCCTCACATTAACAACTTGTATAGATGCTTCCACAGAACAGTCATTATGAAAATATAGAACATCCTCCCATGTCAAAAATGTCATAGACTTAAACACAGAACCCAAAGTAAGACAAATAATAGGCCCCCTTAATTAAAACAATATGGACTGTAAGATAATCAGCTTGGTGGATCACTGGGTGACTGTAAAGAACTGGGCAGAGAAAAAGTGTTACTTTTCTGTATTTATTTTTTATAGTCCTCCACTTTATGCAAATCCAGATAAAAATAGCTCCAGTTGACCACACAGTAGATTGTGTTAACTTCAGCTCACCTTGCAAAGGGATCAGTGGCAGATAATTGATGGAACAAGGATATAAGCCTCAGCCATTCTAGCTCATTACCCAAAAGATAAACATTGGAATGTATTCCTTGTCCTTGAATCTCAATTGGGTCTCACACCCTATTGCTTTCACACCCCACCCTACATTCTACTCCAGGTTCCCAAAGCCCCACACAGTTCCAGGAATTCCCCTCCACCTGCTGCCCCCATCCTTAACCCTCCTAAAATCCAAAAAGCACAGCATTCTGCCAGGCGTTCCATCAATGTGCATGTGGGCAGTTGGTCACCCACCTCTACAAATTCATTTTCTCTGAATAAATTCGTTCTGGCCATAAATTCATACACTGCTTCCTCTCTATTCTGCACCTCTTTTCCTAACATCGTGGTGCCCTGTGTGAGGAGGCACTAGTCAGCAACTCCTTTCCTAACAGTAGTAACTGTTGGCATCCTTGCTAACAGAAGAAGGAAGGGCTGAAGACAGACATCAAAAAGCAGCAAAATAAATCAACAGCTCTGATTCCATGGCCTCAAATTCAAGACTGAAAAAATCTGTCGGGGCCGGCGCTGTGGCTCACTTGGTTAATCCTCTGCCTGCAGTGCCGGCATCCCCTTTGCTCCTCTTCCAGTCCAGCTCTCTGCTGTGGCCCGGGAGGGCAGTGGAGGATGGCCCAGGTGTTTGGGCCCTGCACCTGCATGGGAGACCAAGAGGAAGCACCTGGATTCTGGCTTCGCATCAGTGCAGCACCGACCATAGTGGCCATTTTGGGGGTGAACCAATGGAAGGAAGACCTTTCTCTCTGTCTCTCTCTCTCACTGTCTAACTCTGCCTGTCAAATAAATAAAAACTAAAAAGAAAAAAAAAAGAAAAGAAAAAAGCCTGTCAACTAAACAAGGAAGAGAGATAAAGCCACAAAGCTACAGCACACCCTTCATGCTGCTCCCGCTTGGAAAAACTAAGCTGAACACTTAGGGTCCCGGCTACCAGTTGTGTCCGCGGGGACCCCACTGAGCCAACGAGGTGCAGGATGGGGGCTGTGGAGCAGATTCTAGTCTGATCCTCCTTCTCCAACCCCCTGCCCCCTCAGGCTCCCAGCTGAAGGCCACCAAGCCCAGCCCTGCTGGAATGGCCTCTGGATACAGCAGGAGGCCCGCTCAGATGGCATTCTCTGATCCACTCAAAGTGAGAACCGGCTTTATTTAAATATTTAGAGAAAGGGAGTCTGGCTGTGCTCTTACCTGTCCTGCTGGTGCAGCTCCCCCCATCCGATAACCTTCCCCTTGTAACCACTAAGTAAAGCACGTTATGGGAAGTTTGGGCGAGGTAGCATGCCACTGTTCCTATGCTGGGAGGCTGCAAGCAGCGCTGGGAGGCAGGACAGCCCGGATTCCAGCCCTGACTGCAGGGAAAAGCCGCCAGGATCACTGAGGAGCAAGTGAGCCACACCTGGGAGCCGCCAGCCGCCCTAGCACCCACCCCTCCCCCCCCACACACATCCCGGCCCCTTCCTAGTCTCCATACTTGCCACAGAAAGTCCAGGGAGTACGTCCTCCTTCTTCAGGGCACACGAGGAGCAGAGTGTGGGGCAGAAAAGGTCCCCAGCACGTGGGACCCACAGGCAGCAGATGAAGAGGCACAGCCACAGCGGGTGGCAGGCTCTGGGTGTGTACTCGCAAACTGCCTGGGGTTGCAGTGCCGAGCGAGGCAGTGCAAGTGTGGAGAGGATCGCAGCAGCCTCCTGGTCCTGACTCCGGTCACTGAATGAGCTTCCTCCGAGGCGCAAGGGCAGGAACGCGTCGGGACACCTGAGGACTCTGGGAAATGGAGTCCAGGCTGGGACCTCTGGCTCTCCCCGAGGGCTTCAGAGGGCGTTTGCTTCTGTTTACATCCCTCCTTCTCTTCCTTCTCACCTCAAAATCTCAAGGATCAGTTGGTGCTCTTCCTTTCCTGAACGAAAATCTTGAGGAACACCGACTTCTGCTAACTGATCCCAAAACCTTCGCTCCTTCATTAACTGCATTCTTCTGGGGAAGTCTAATTTGCTTTGTCCCTGGAAATTTCTCTCAAATAATAAATGACGATGAATAGAATATATCTTTAGCAGAGGTGTAGAAGGCATAGTTTAACATCCAAATTTGAGAATACAACTTTTATTTGTGTTTTATTGGTGTTTATAATTTTTTTAAACATTTTTACTGGGGCCAGCGCTGTGGTGCAGCTTGCTAAAGCCCTGGCATGAAGCCCCAGCATCCCATATGGGTGCCAGTTCTAGTCCCGGCTGCTCCTTTCCCATCCAGCTCCCTGCTAGGCCTGAGAAAGCAGTAGAAGATGGTCCAAGTCCTTGGGCCCCTGCACCCACGTGGGAGACCCGGAGGAAGCTCCTGGCTCTGGATCAGCACAGCTCTGGCCATTGTGGCCATCTAGGGAGTGAACCAGCAGATGGAAGACCTCTCTCTCTGTCTCTACCTCTCTGTAGCTCTGTCTTTCAAAGAAATAAAAAATAAATCTTTAAAAAAATTTTATTCATTTGTTTGAAAGACAGAGTTACAGAGATGTGGAGGCCAAAAGAGAGAGAGGGATAGAGAGAGGTCTTCCATCAATTCACTCCCCAAATGGCTGCAATGGCTGGAGCTCAGCCATTCTGAAGCCAGGAGTATCTTCCAGGTCTCCTACATGTGTACAGGGGCCCAAGTACTTGGGCCAACTTCCTCTGCTTTACCAAGCCATAGCAGAGAAATGGGTAGGAAGTGCAGAAGCCTGAATTCAAACCAGCACACTTATGCAATGCTGGCACTACTGACAGTGGCTTTACCTGCTACACCATAGTGCCAGTCCCAATAGTTCTTTTCAAATTTTTTTTTTTTTTGACAGGCAGAGTTAGACAGAGAGAAACAGAGAGAAAGATCTTCCTTTTCCATTGGTTCACCCCCCAAATGGCCGCTACGGCTGACACATTGCGGCCAGCGCGCTGCACCTATCTGAATCCAGGAGCCAGGTGCTTCCTCCTGGTCTCCCATGGGGTGCAGGGCACAAGCACTTGGGCCATCCTCGACTGCCCTCCCGGGCCACAGCAGAGAGCTGGACTTGAAGAGGAGCAACTGGGACAGAACCAGTGCCCCAACCAGGACTAGAACCCGGGGTGCCAGTGCCACAGGTGGAGGATTAGCCTAGTGAGCTGCGGTGCCGGCCTCTATTTATTTTTTACCACCTTTTAATTCACCAAGCACAGAAACAGGGGAACTGGATACAGAACTAATATTGTTGAGTACCTTATAGGAGCCAAGTTAAGGGACTAAATGCCTTACATCATATTATTTATACCTTAGATTAATTTGGAGACAGTATCATCAGGAATTTACAAAAAAAAAAAAAACTGAGGTGCAAAGAGTTTAGCATTTACCCATGGCGATATCAGTTAAAGGTCTGGGTTAAAGGTCAACCAAAATCTAGTACTGCTTTAGGAAATCTTTCTTTTGTCTTGGGATTCAGTTTCTAAAACCCTAGATTTCTCTTCTGGAAAAACAGTGAGAGAGAGGAAGAGTACCTAAAACAATAATCTACACTGTAGAGACCACCAATGATTATAACTTATAACTTGTCTAAAAAAGGAAGGAGATTCAGTGATCACAATCCTGATCAATCTTGTCCTAAATGCCTTCCTACATCAGCTAGAGACATAAATATGTGACAAAATTTTCCTATAAAAAAACAAAATGAAAAATGTTTTAGTGATTGATTTCTAGGTTTAATAAATTTATCCTGTGTGGAGCAATATTCCAAGTAGTATTATAATAATCTTCTTTTCTTTTTTTAGAAAACTTTCATTTAATAAACATAAATTTCATTTGTACAACTTTTGGATTATAGCGGTCCCCCCCCTTAACCACCCTCCCACCCACAAACCATCCCATCTCCTACTCCCTCTCCCATCCCATTCTTCAGTAAGATTCATTTTTAATTATCTTTATATATAGAAGATCAACTTAGTATATACTAAGTAAAGATTTCAACAGTTTGTACCCACACAGACACACAAAGTATAAAGTACTATTTGAAGACTAGTCCTACAGTCAATTCTCATAGTACAACACATTAAGGACAGAGATCCTACATGGGGAGTAAGTGCACAGTGACTCCTGTTGTTGGTTTAACAATTGACACACTTATTTATGATATCAGTAATCACCCGAGGCTCTTGTCATGAGCTGCCAAGGCTATGGAAGTCTCTTGAGTTCAGAAACTCCAACTGTATTTAGACAAGGCAATAATAAGCAGAAGTTCTCTCCACCCTTCAGAGAAAGGTACCTCCTTCTTTGATGGCTCATTCTTTCTTCTGGGATCTCACTCACAGAGATTGTTCATTTAAGTCATTTTTTGCCACAGTGTCTTGGTTTTCCATGCCTGAGAAACTCTCATGGGCTTTTTAGCCAGATCCGAATGCCTTAAGGGCTGATTCTGAGGCAGAGTGCTTTTAGGGCATTTGCCATTCTATGAGTCTGCTGTGTATCCTGCTTCCCATGTTGGATCGTTCTCTCCTTTTTAATTCTATCAATTACTATTAGCAGACACTGATCTTATTTATGCAATCCCTTTGACAGTTAATACTATCTTCATGATCAATTATGAACTTAAATTGATCATTTTAACTAGTAATATGGCATTGGTATCTGCCAACTTAATGGGATTTGGAGTTCCTTGGCATGTTTCCAGCTTTGCGATTAGGGGTAAGTCTGACTGAGCATGCGCTGAACTGTACATCTCCTCCCTTTCCCATTCCCACTCTTATTTTTAACAGGGATCAATTTTCAGTTGAATTTAAACACCTAAGAATAATTGTGTGTTAATTAAAGAGTTCAACAAATAGTATTAAGTAGAAAAAGAAAATATTAAAAAGAATAAAATAGTAAGCTGTTCCTCGACAGTCAGGACAAGGGCTGATCAAGTCATTGTTTCTCACAGTGCCAGTTTCACTTCTACAGGTTTCCTTTTAGGTGCTCAGTTGCATAACTTCCTTTTCATTTTACTAAGGCAGAAGGGGCCAGCATTGTGGTCCTATGTGTTAACATGCAGCTTCTGATGCTAGCATTCCATATGGAAGTGGTGATTCAAATCTCAGCTGCTCTGCTTCTGATCCAGCTTCTTGCTAATACACATATTTAATGGGAAGGAGACAGACTGATAAATGGAAAACTCAGAGCCAATACACAAATGGCATGGGTTATACTAGAATGTGAACCTTTGCCTTCATTAAATTGCAATCCACTCAATAAGTAGTTGTTATGACGTGAAAAATATACTTCATAGTGGCTGCTTTAAGGGCTATGGTGTAGTAGGTTAAACCACTGACCATAGTGCTGGCATCTCATAAGGGTGCTGGTTCAAGTCCCAGCTGCTCCACTTCTGATCCAGTGCCCTGATAATGTGTCTGGGAAATCAGTGGAGGACAGCCCAACTGTTTCGGCTCCTGTACCTATATGGGTGACCCAGATGAAGCTCCTGGCTCCTGGCTTTGGCTTGGCTCAGCCTTGGCCATTGCGGACATTTGGGGAGTGAACCAGCAGATGAAAGGCCTGTCTCTCTCTCTCTCTCTCTCTCTCCTTCCTCCCTCTCCCTCTCCCTCTCCCTCTCCCTCTCCTTCTCTGTCCTCCCTTTCTCTCTGTAACTCTGCACTTCAAATAAATAAAAAATTCATCTTTTTTATAAAGGGCCATTTTAGCAACAATGTAAAGATACATGATCATGTGTTCAGGATGTGATGTACCAGAAGATTCACAAGACACACTTAGATAATAGATTTGGATAAGGAGTAGATGACCACACTCAGGAAATGCATATGTGTTAAAAATAGCTTTCAGTTTTAAAATTACATATAACAACATTTGTTTTAAGGGCACACAACATACTTTCATTATAGTATAAAAATATTTATTTCTGGGCTAATGACAATGTGCAATTTTCATTTTAATGAAAATATTTAATATTTAAGTAACAATCCAAGAGGCTATGGAATAACTATTTAAATGTTAATCTTTAAATATTAAGATTTAAACTAGAAATGCCTATGTGATTATAGGGTAATAAAACATTTTAAATACTACCATGATATAAAAGATATGTATATAACCATTCTTTTAAAATTCACAAGGTTGATATATTCACCTTGAAACAGCATATTATAATGAAATTCTTCAAAAAGTTTATGAAAAATATATATTATGAAAAATTATGCAGAGATTTCAAAGATGTTTCTACCAAAATAATGTCTTTTAATTCCATTTTTAGAGGTTTATAATAATATTTATTTATTCATTTATTTGAAAGACAGAGTTATAAATAGAGAGGAAAAAATAGATCTTCCATCCACTGGTTCAGTCTCCAAATAGCCACAATGGCCAGAGCTGGACCAGTCCAAATAAAGAGCCAGGAGCTTCTTCCAGGTCTCCCATGTGAGTGCAGTGGCCCAAGTATTTGAGCCATTATCTGCTGCTTTTCCAGGTGCATTAGCAGAAAGCTGGATCAGAAGTGGAGCAGGTGGGACTCAAACCAATGCCTATATTGGGATGCTGGCATCCCAGGCAGCTTTACCTAATATGCCACAATGCTGGTCACTATTTTTGGAGTTTTTGAAGCATCTTGTAGCTTTCATTTTTGGGCCAAATGATTAAGACACCTACTCCCCACAGTGGAGACCCAGGTTTGATACCTGGCTGTGCATCTGGATTCCAATTTCACCCAAAGGCAAGCCCTGGAAAGCATTGGAGATAACACAATTAATTAGATTCCTTCTACCTGTAAGGGAGTCCAAGATTACGGTTCTGGTCCTGGCTTCTCCCCATTACAGGCAATTGGAGAGTGAATCATTGGGCAAGCTGGTAGCTATCTCTCACTCTCTCTCTCTGAATTCCTTGTTCCCAGATTTTGCCTGGCCTGGCCCCAGCTATTGTGCATATTTGGGGAGTAAATTAGCCAATGGACAATCTCCCTGGTTCTCAAAGAAAAAAATATACAATTGAAAAAGCCCTGAAAATAACATGTGAGTTTTTCAATTTTTTTTATTTCTGGTGTTGATTTATATTTTTATTCCATTTCACTTGGGAAATGTGCTTGGTATGCTTTCAATTTTCTAAAACTAGCTGAGACATTTTCTGAACTAACTGGTGATCTCACCTGAAGAATAGTTAAGAATATGTCTTCTGGGACTGGTGTTGTGGTGGACTTGCCCAACTCAAAGAAATTAGGTCATGCGTGAAGTTCAGATTCTCCCTTCTCACCACACAATCTGGAAAGGTGAGGCCCAGGGTTCAGGCAGGCAGCACACCAGGGTCCCAGCTGCTGGCCCACCTCACCTCCTGTGGGCCAGGGAACCTCACACACTCACCTCTTTCCAGCTTCCAAGGACTCCAGGCATCCACTCAGGGCCCTGCGGTGAGGGAAGTTCAGAGTAGAAGCGTCTGAGCTGACCCGGGCTCTCTCAGGATCAGAACCAGGAAGCTGAATTCAGCAGCAACGGAAAGAGAATCCCCAGAGGGTCTCCATGTCGCCCTGGTGCGCTAGATTAAACAGCTTGTCCGGATAATGCGCACACATGACGTCACAAAAGACGTATCCAATCCTAGCCTGAGGGTGGTCCCCTTGGGGTTGCACGGGGTGAGGAGACTGAGGGGCGGGGCTTGGCCTAAGGTCCGAAGCTGCCTTACTGGGAGTTTGGCCTTCCTGACAGCAGGGGCCGCTGACCCGCCCTCAGGATCCCATCTCCTGGGAGCTCCGCTGCCTGCATTGTCCAAAATCCCGTTCAGATCTTGTAACTCCAGAGCTTGCAATAATCTTCACCTGACTTACAATTTATTGATTGTTTATGGGACTCAGGGTGTGTGTGATGGATGTATGTGGGGTGGGTCCCACGGCACCTGGAGTCAGCGGGAATCCCCAATTTCTGAGCAGGCTGGTGACTATGATGGCCACCTGGACTCCAAGCCCAGTGGCCAGCTACGGGTGGCCTTCTGTGGTGCCCATCAGTTCCAGCCTCACGCTGCACCCCGGGGTGCGCTGCTGCCAGCTGGAGTTGAGGACCATGAGGACAGGGGAGTTTGGGAATAAGGTCACCAGGGGATCCCAGGCCCTGTGCTGCCAGCGCAGGTTAAGCTATGTGCAGTGCCAGTATCCCATATTCCCTGCTAATTCCATAACCCCATTCTCTCAAATGTCCTGCCTGCATCTATGATATCCAGTGTCACTGCTTACAACTGCAGCGTGGTCTACACCCTGCACATTTCCTCACCCAGCAAGCCAAGCTAGTAGATGTGTAGACAAGATCAGGTGGGTGATGACAGCAAGCTTTTCACTTCCATGAGCTCAATGCAGACAGCAAATTAGCACTAGGGACAATATAGCTGTTATATCAGCATCCATCATTCATCAAGGGAAGGAGCAGATGTTGTAGTTTTCAATGGAATCCATTAAAGAACTCGGGAGTAGTGGTTGGGTTTAAAGTAGGGGGCACACTGATGGACAGAGGGGTCAGCTCCCATGTGCTGACCCAGCCCCAAGTCTCAACAACAAATGGTCCTTTTGCACTGTAGTCTATTTCTTTAGGATGCTTTTTTTTGAGTTTAGTTTTCCCAGCTTTTTATAGTTTTTTAAATGGGAAGTCTGCCTTATTGATTTTATGTATTTCTTCATAAAACAGATTTTTATAGCTCATAATTTCCATCAACCACTCTTTTAATCACATGGGTTCTTGTATACCGTATTTTAATTGTCAATCCTTTCCTAATATTTTTTAATTTCCCTTGAGGTTCTTTCCATAACATTACTTCCTTTTTTTTTTTTTCAGAATGCACTGCTTATTTTTCGCCTATTTTTCAACTTCTCAAGTAGCCTTTTGGTTTTGGCTTTTAGAATTTATCTTTTAAAGAGAGAGAGCAAGAGCAAGAGTGAGAGGGAGAATGAGAGATTGTCAGTTGTGGTTTGCTTCCAAAATATTCACCACTGTTGGAGTTCATCTAGGCAAAATGGAGCCAGAAATTCAATCCAAGTTTTCCATATGGGTGGCAATGATTCAATTACATCAGCCATCACCTTTTCCCTACTAGGATGCATATTAGCAGGAAGCTGTAATGGGAGTCGAGCCAAGACTTGAACTCAGGTGCCCTGATTTTGATTTGGATATGTCAAACATTATCTTAACAACTAGACAAATACTCCTAATTGTGGTCGGAGAAAATATCTTAAATGATTTCAGTCCTTTAAAGTTTATTCAGGTGACTTTATGATGTAGCAAGTTGTTTTCTGTGGAAAACACATCATGCACATCTAAATGAAAGGCATATTCTCTTGATTAGTGTGGTGTGTATCAATTAACTTTGTTGCTTTATTATATTCAAATCTTCCATATCCTTTTCAGTCTTCTTCATAGTTATGCCATCCATCACTAAAAGAAGGATACTGGCAAATCCAAGTTCTATTGCTGATTCTGCTGATCCCTTTGTCTCTTTTTCCTATAATGTTGAGCATGTCTGTAGGAGAAATATATATGTATATTTGCTATCTTATCTAAATTGTTTGACACTTCTATTACTAAAGGATGTCCCTGTTTATCTTTAGTGACACTGTTTATTTTAAAATTTTTCTGTCCATTGTTGAAATGGCCAACCACTATAACTCTCTTCTCTGTTACATTTTGGTATATCTTTGTTTCATCACTTAAATTTTCAGCTCTTTGCATCTGTTAAAGCTTTCTTCTTCTGTACACAATATATTGTTTGATCTTATTTATTTGAAGCCCACATTAAAACCTTTGACTTTGGAATATTTCCTTATTTTAAAGGCATAGTGACAGAAAAAAGGAGGGACAGAGGAAGATACCTTTCATCCACTGTTTTAGTTTTCAAATGCCCACAAAATTTAAGGCGAGGCCACGCTAAAGACAGAATCCAGGAACCCCTTTTAGGTCTCCTAAAGGGTGGTAGCCATCAAACCATATTGGCCATCGTACATTGCCTCCCAGGCACATTAGCAAGAAGATGAATCAAAAGTGTAGAGCAGCAAAAACTCAAACCAGGCTCTTTTTGATGCAGGCATCACAAGCAGTGGATTAACTCCTGTACCAAAATTCCCACCCAAATCTTTGCTTTATTTTTTAAACATTTTATTTGTAACTGACAAATTGTTATATATATTTGTAGTTAAGTACATTATTTTTTGATAAAAAAGATTATTTGTAAATTCAGTCATCACACAAAATTGACCTAAAAGCTTCAATAGAAAGATAAGTTTTAAAATCACTTGGAAGGCTATCTCTAGGAAAGTGATTTTCCTAGGACAATAACCAGATATAACCTAACCAGCCATCATCTTAATTGGCAAAGGTTCCATAAACTGGAGGTGTGTGCTGCTTGCTTAGTATAAGCCTCCACAGCAGGCTTATACTAAGAGTTGCACTATAAATTTCACAAGAAAAAAAGAACATCTGCATTGTTCCCTCTTGGTAGAAGAGAAACTAAATCTCAGTTTTGAGATCAACCACAACACAAAAAGCTACACCAACTAGATGATAATATTAACAACAGAATTCTGGTGAGAATAAATTGTATTTTATTCTAAAACACTTACAAATGGAATCTTCCAGTTACTGTTTTCATTACCAGCTGGAGGGTTAGTTAACTTTTGGTAGGATGAGGAGTTATGCAAGGTATATTGCACAAGGCATTTTACTACAATGAAGACAAATGCAGTCTAGTTAGAAAACCAGATGTAAATGGTACGTGTCTATGACAAGACTCTCCACCACTTATGAATGTAGAAGATTAATTTAAAATGTTGACACTACAATATGTAAATGCACATAGTGTATTCTATAGCAGCCAGATTTACTTTTTCTTTAAGGGAACTGTAAGATACACTTAGTTGTGACTTGGATCTTCACCATTGTAAAAGTCCATGTTCTAGCACCATGATGTATGGTCAGACTTAATATCCCTGGTCACTAAACATTTGGATCAAGCCATAACCAGTTTGATTGAAAATGTCATGAATACATTTTTAATCAATCCTAGTACATTAATAGCTACACAAGTCATTAACACACAACAGCATGCATCAAGAAAGCAAGAAATAACACCCATCTTTTCTGCATATTAGGAATGTAACTCCTGAGCAACAGGATTCACATCCCTGAGGTCTGTGAACATTTTTTATATTCATACTGCAAGATGTAATGACAATTTACAGTGCAAATGCAATACATTTTAAGAAATTTCTTACAAAAAGTCACAAGTTAAACCAAAGTATTTTATAGAATTCACTATAAAATGCCACAAAAACTGCCTCCACTAAAGCTTTCTCTCCCCATGTATAGTGAACCAACTGGATGACTTTCAACATGATAATGACTCTCAGTGTAAATGGCATGCAAATTAGTATTTTCCAAGAAATCCACTAGGTGTGACTCACTAGCCTCCTGAAGTGCACTGATGACTGCATTCTGGAACTTCAAATTAGTCTTGAGATCTGGGCAATCTCCCTCATCAGCCTTTGGATAGTCAGCTTCCAGATGAAAAGCGTGGTTGCTTTCTGCAAATGATGAATCTCCAAAAGTACCAGGATCTGGGCCTGTATGTGATAAAGCTTATTTGCTCTACCAGTAGAGGGAGCACTTTTCCTGGCATTGTTAGTGGCTAGCTGTTTGTAGGGGGAGGGGCTTTCCCTACAGAAGACTTATGTGCAGTTTACTTACTTTGGGCTGTTTTCTTTGACTCAACACTGGAGTTTGAGGTTGCTTCTCCAAGTGTTGCACCAATTCTGCTTCCCAGGGAAGATCTGCAGTTCCCGAGCAAAGAAGTAATGCTCGCCCAATGAACAAATTGGTCTGCAGTCAAAATGCGGTTTATTTTATTGTTGCTTGCTTTGTTTTGTTTTATGAGGACTTTATTGATACATTGGATTCTCAAGTCATGGAAAATGCATGGTAATTACTACAATACAATTCCTATTCAGTGTAGTTTGTAGACACAACTCAAAGAATGCACTATTTCTCTACCTTTCTCCTCCCTTTCTGTTTCTTCCTTCCTTCATTTCTTTTTTAATTTTTGATATGACATTTAAATTTACATTACACTCAAAGGCTTAATGCTCCACAAAATAAAGAGTTCAACAAATAAAAAAATCATAGTTCAACAGGCTATAAATAATAATCAAATAAAACAATATCCATTTCAATTATATACAGTAAATATTAAAATAATGACAGATCATTGAAATTGTAGTATATCATTCTTAGTCATTGGTTTGTCAAACATATAAAGTTTGACAAAATTATATTTGCAGCAATATTGATACATGCATTTCTTTTTTGTTTTTGTTTTTATTTTTAAATTTTAGCCCCCACACATAAGGGACAATATGTGATATATGTCTTTCTGTCTCAGGCTTAATTCACTCACCAGTATATTCTCCAGCTGCATCCATTTTGATGCAAATGTTAGAACTTCATTCTTTTGGTAGCTGAAAATCAGCAACTCAGAAAACTCTAGAGCATATGCAAACACATAGAGACTGAACAACAGGCTCCTGAATGAACAGTGGGTCATAGAAGAAACCAAAAGAGAAATCAAAAATTTTCTAGAAGCAAATGAAGATAACAACACAACATATCAAAACTTATTGGATACAGCAAAAGCAGTGTTGAGAGGAAAGTTTATAGCAATAGGTGCCTACATCAAGAAATTGGAAAGGCACCAAATAAATGAGCTTTCAATGCATCTCAAGGATCTAGAAAAAATACAGCAAACCAAACCAAACCCAAAACCAATAGGAGAAGAAAAATAACTAAAATTAGAGAAGAAATCAACAGAATTGAATCCAAAAACATTACAAAAGATCAGCAAAGAGCTGCTTTTTTAAAAAAAAAATAAACAAAATTGACACCCCATTGGCCCAAATAACCATAAAAAGGAGAGAGGTGACCCAAATCAATAAAATTAGAGATAAAAAAGGGAATGTAACAACAGACACCACAGAAATAAAAAGAGTCATCAAAAATTACTACAAAGAGTTGTATGCCAACAAACTGGGAAATCTAGCAGAAATGGATAGATTCCTGGATACATACAAGCTACCTAATTGAACCATGAAGACACAGAAAACCTAAAGACCCATAACTGAGTCAGAAATTGAATTAGTAATAAAGTCCTTCCCAACAAAGAAAAGCCCAGGACTGGATGGATTCACTGCTGAATTCTACCAGATATTTAAAGAAGAACTAACTCCAATTCTTGTCAAGCTATTCAAAATAATTGAAAGAGAGGGAATCCTCCCAACTTCTTTCTACAAAGTCAGTATCACCTTAATTCCTAAACCTAAAAAAGATTCAGCAGAGAAAGAGAATTACGGACCAATTTCTCTGAGGAACATAGACACAAAAATCCTCAATAAAATTCTGGCCAATAGAATGCAACAACACATCAGAAAGATCATCCACCCAGACCAAGTGGGATTTATCCCTGGTATGCAGGGATGGTTCAACGTTAGCAAATCAATCATTATGATACACCACATTAACAGACTACAGAAGAAAAACCATATGGTTATCTTAATAGATGCCGAGAAAGGATTTCAAAAATACAACACTCTTTCATGATGAAAATTCTAAGTAAATTGGGTATAGAAGGAACATTCCTTAACAAAATCAAAGCAATTTATGACAAACCCCTGGCAAGAAATATACTGAATGGGGGAAAAGCTGGAAGCAATTAAACTAAGATCCAGCACCAAACAGGGATGCTTGTTTGCACCATTGCTATACAATATATTACTGGAGGTTTTAGTCAGAGACGTGGCAAGAAAAAGATATCAAAGTGATACAAATTGGAAAGGAAGAAGTCAAATTATCAGTCTGCAGTAAAATGATTCTTTTTTAAGGAATCCAAAGAGCTCCACTAAACAGACTGTTGCAACTCATAGAAGAATTTGGTAAAGTAGCAGGATATAAAATCAATACACAAAAATCAACAGCCTTTGTATACACAGACAATGCCCCGGCTGAGAAAGAACTTCTAAGCGCAATCCTATTTACAGTGGCTACAAAAAAAAAATCAAATACCTTGGAATAAACTTAGACAAGGATGTCAAAAATCTCTACGATGAGAATTACAAAATTTTAAAGAAAGAAATAGAAAAAGATGCCAAAAACTGGAAAAATCTTCCATGTTCATGGTTTGGAAGAATCAATGTCATTAAAATGTCCATTCCTCCAAATGCAACTTACAATTTCAATGCAATACCAGTCAAAATACCAGACATTCTTCTCAGATCTGGAAAAAAAGGATGCCTGAATTCATATGGAGGCACAGAAGACATTGAATAGCTAAAGCTATTGTGGGGAAAAAGGGACACTAACTCACTGTTAGTGGGAATGCAAACTGGTTAAGCCACTATGGAAAACAGTTTGGAGATACCTCAGAAATCTGAATATAGCCCTACCATATGACCCATCTCACTCCTTGGAATTTACCCATGGGAAATTAAATTGGCAAATAAAAGAGCTATCTGCACCTCCATGTTTATTGCAGCTCAATTCACAATAGCTAAGACATGGAATCAACCTAAATGCCCATCAACAGAAGACTGGATAAAGAAATTATGGGATATGTACTCTATGGAATACTACACAATGGTAAAAGAAATGAAATCATGTCATTTAGAACAAAAAGGAGGAATCTGGAAAACATCATGCTGAGTGAAATAAGCCAGTCCCAAAGGGACAATTACCATATGTTCTCCCTGATTTGTGACAACTAACTGAGTACATAAAAGGAAACCTATAGAATAGAAACTGACACTAAGAGAAACAATGACTTGATCAGCCCTTGTCCTGGCTGTCCAGGAACAGGTTACTATTTTATTTTTAGTGTTTTCTTTTTCTACTTAATACTATTGGTTGAACTCTGTACTTAACACAGAATTATTCTTAGGTGTTTAAATCCAATTGAAAATTGATCCCTGTTAAAAATAAGAGTGGGAATAAGAGAGGGAGGAGATGTACAGTTTAGCACACGTTCCCTTGGACTTACCCCTAAGGATAAAGCTAAAAGCTTGCCAGGGGACTCCAAATTCCATTAAGTTGGCAAGTACCAATACCATCTTACTAGTTAAAGTGATCAGTTTAAGTTCATAACTGATCATGAAGATAGGATTAAATGTCAAAAGGATCACATAAATAAGATCAAGTGTCTGCTAATAATAATTGATAAAATTAAAAGGGAGAGAACAATCCAACATGGCTCTTGGCTTCAGATCAGTGCAGCTCTGCCCATTGCAGCCAGCTGGGGAGTGAACCATCACATGGAGCACCTCTCTCTCTCTCTCTGCCTCTCCTCTATGTAATTCTGACCCTCAAATAAATAAATAAATCTTTAAAAAAAGAGACTCCAATCAAGAATATTGAGCCTCATGAGTTTGGTATAGTTGCAGGATATAAAAGCAACATAAAAAATCAGTAGCCTTTTTATACTCAGATAATGCCATGGCTAAGAAACAACTTGTAAGTTCAGTACAACTCACAATAGCTACAAAAAATTTAAACACCTTGGAATAAATTTAACCAAAGGTCTGAAAGATCTCTACAATCAAAATTACAAAACATTAAAGAAAGAAATAAGAGAAGGCACAAAAATATTAAAAAAAAAAACTATGTTTGTGAGTTGGAAGAATTAAGATACTCAAAATGTCCATTCTACCCAAAGCAATTTACAGATTACAATGCAATCCCAATAAAAATACCAATGATATTCTCAGATCTAGAAAAAGATGATGTGAAAATTCACATGGAAACAAAAAAATGCTGGAACAGATAATGCATCATAAACAACAAAAACAAAGCCAGAGGAATCACAATACCAGATTTCAAGACATACCACTGGACAGTTACAATCGAATAGCTTGGTGCTGGCAGAAAATAGACATGCAGTCCAATAGAACAGAATAGAAACCTCAGAAATTAATTCATGCATCTACACCCAACTTTGACAAAGGAGCTAACTATCTGACAAAGGAGCTAAAATCAATCCCTGGAGAAAGGATTGTCACTTCAACAAATGGTGCTGGGGAACTTGAATCACACGCAGAAATATGAAATAAGACACTTACCTTACACCTTACACAAATGTCAACTCAAAATGAATCAAAGATCTACATCTATGACCTAATGCCATCAAATTACTAGAGGAAAACAATGGGGAAAATCTTCATGACACTGACATAGGCAAAGAACTCTTGGAAAAGACCCCATAAGCACAGGCAATCAAAGTCCAAATAAAAAATGGGATTACATCAAGCAAATGCAAATCAAAACCACAATGAGGTTTCACCTCACCCAGGTTAGAATGGCTCACATGCAGAAATCTACCAACAACAGATGCTGGCGAGGATGTGGGAAAAAAGGGACACTAACCCACTGTTGGTGGGAATGCAAACTGGTCAAGCCACTATGGAAGTCAGTCTGGAGATTCCTCAGAAACCTGAATAGAACCCTACCGTTCGACCAAGCCATCCCACTCCTTGGAATTTACCCAAAGGAAATGAAATTGGCAAACAAAAAAGCGGTCTGCACCCTAATGTTTATTGAAGCTCAATTCACAATAGCCAAGACCTGGAACCAACCTAAATGCCCATCAACGGTAGACTGGATAAAGAAATTATGGGATATGTACTCTTTAGAATACTATACCGCAGTAAGAAACAACGAAATCCAGTCATTTGCAACAAAATGGAGGAATCTGGAACACATCATGCTGAGTGAAATAAGCCAGTCCCAAAGGGACAAATACCATATGTTCTCCCTGATCAGTGACAACTGACTGAACACCAAAAAGGAAACCTGTTGAAGTGAAATGAACACTATGGGAAACGGTGACTTGATCAGCATAGCCCTGACTGTTAATGAACAACTTAATACATTATCCCTCTTAGTAGTTTTTTTGTCTGTGCTACTTAATATGACTGGTTTAATTCTGTAATTATCACACAGTTATTCTTAAGTGTTGAAAATTAACTGAAATGTGATCCCTGTTAAACATAAGAGTAGGAATAAGAGAGGGAAGAGATGTATAATTTGGGACATGCTCAAGCTGACTTGCCCCAAATGGTAGAGTTAGAAACATACCAGGGGATTCCAATTCAATCCCATCAAGGTGGCATGTACCAATGCCATCTCACTATTCCAAGTGATCAATTTCTGTTCACAATTGATCATAATGAAAGGACTAAGAGTCAAAGGGATCACATAAACAAGTCTAGTACCTGCTAACACTAACCGATAGAATAAATAAAGGGGAGAGTGATCCAACATGGGAAGTGAGATACTCAGCAGACTCATAGAATGGCAGATGTCCTAAATAGCACTCTGGCCTCAGAATCAGCCCTAAAGGCGTTCGGATCTGGCTGAAAAGCCCATGAGAGTATTTCAGGCATGGAAAGCCAAGACACTCTGGCAAAAGATCTCTGTGAGTGAGATCCCAGTGGAAAGAACAGGTCTTCAAAGAAGGAGGTACCTTTCTCTGAAGGGAGGAGAGAACTTCCACTTTGACTATGACCTTGTCTAAACAAGATAAGAATCGGAGAAACCAGAGGGCTTCCGTAGCCTTGGAAACTCATGACTAGAGCATAGGGAGATTACTGATGCCATAGACAGGAGTGTCAATTGGTAAAGTCAACAACAGGAGTCACTGTGCACTTACTCCTCATGTAGGATCTCTGTCCTTAATGTGCTGTGCATTGAGATTTAATGCTATAACGAGTACTCAAACAATATATTTCACTTTGTGTTTCTATGGGGGTGCAAACTGTTGAAATCTTTACTTAATGTATACTAAACTGAACCTCTGTAAAAAAAAAAAAAAAAAAAAAAAAAAGAAATTATCAACTCCCAACTTGACTCTCCCTGGGATTAAACATGACAATAGGTCTGGTCTGATTTCATCATCATTTAAAAAAATCATCTATTATTTTTCACTTTATGTTTCTGTGTGGGAGCAAACTGTTGAAATCCTTACTTAAGGTATACTAAGCTGATCTTCTGTATATTAAGATAATCGAAAATGAATCTTGATGTGAATGGAAGGGGAGAGGGAGTGGAAAAGGGGAGGGTTGTGGGTGGGAGGGACGGTATGGGGGGGAAGCCATTGTAATCCATAAATCGTACTTTGGAAATTTATATTCATTAAATAAAAGTTAAAAAAAAATGGGATTACATAAAGCTAAGATGTTTTTGCACTATGAAATAAAAATACAACACAGTGAAGAGGCAACCAACAGAATGAGAGAAAATATTTGTGAACTATGAAACTGACAATTAATATCCGGAATCTATAAAGAGCTCAAGAAACTCAACAGCAACTAAACAAAACAATCCAGTTAAGAAATGGGTAAAGGACATGAGCAGGAATTTTTTCAAATGATGAAATATAAAGGGCCAATAGACGAATGAAAAAAATGCTCAGGATCAGTAGCCATCAGGGAAATTTGAATAAAAACCACATTAGGTTTTCCCTCACCCAGGTACAATGGTAATCATCCAAAAATCATAAAAATAATAAATGCTGGTGAGGATGTAGGGAAAATGTTACCTTAATACACTGTTGGTGGTAATGTAAACTAGCACAATCATTATGGAAGACAATAGGGAGATTCCTCAGATATCTGAAAGTAGATCTACCATACAACCCAGTCATCCATCTCCTGGGAATTTACCCAAATGAAATAAAATCAAAATATGAATGAACCCTCATGTTCATTGCAGATCAATTCATGAATGGCTAACACATGGATTCAACCCAAATGTCCATTAATTGATGACTCAATGAAGAAAATGTGGGGGCCAGAGCTATGCTGCAGCAGGTTAAGCTGGCATCTGCAGTGCTGGCATCCCGTGTGGGAAGCCATTTGAGTCCTGGATGCTCCACATCTGATCCAGCGCCTTGTCAATGCACGTGGGAAAACAATGGAAAATGCCCTGTGTTCTTGGGCTTCAGAACCCATATAGGAGACATGGAAGAAGCTCCTGGCTCCAGTCTCAACCAGCCCTGGCTGCTGTGGCCATTTGATGAGTGAACCAGAAGGAAGATTCTCTTTCTCTTTCTCTCTCTCTCTCTCTTTGTCTTTCCCTCACTCTCTATAATTCAAATAAACAAATAAATCTTCAAAAAATATTTTTAGTATATATACACAATTGAATACTACTCAGCCTTAAAAAAATAATGAAATCCTGTCTTTTGCAAAGAAATGGATGCAACTGGAAACAATTATGTTTAGTGAAATCAGCCAGTACCACATTGACAAATATTATATGTTTTCTCTAATATGTGATAGATATTATAAAGCAAAAAGATGAAATGGACATCTTGTGATTTGATGTTTTAACCCTCATTCATACTTCTGTGAGACTGTGGTCTTTCTACCTTTAATTTACTATTGTTAGTGGTGCATTAAATCTGTGATTATACAATGGATTGAAATGATGCTTTTGCAAAGATTAAAGGAAAAAAGTAGGGAAGGAGGAATATTGGTTGATGGAGAGAAGGAAAAGAGTGAAGTATGGTTATCTCACTAGAATTGTTACTGCTGAAATATATGAAATCTGTTCTTTGTATTAATGAAAATTAAAAAGAATTGAAAAACTAATTTAAAACAATGAAGGGAAATTTTTAAAATTATATAGAATACATAGAAAAAGACAAAAGAATAAGAAATCAAATTAGTCTGCATCATGTGTGTAAAGTGTAGAATCCCCTTGTAATCTTCAGTGTTTAGGATTAAAGTCTGGTAATTATTTACTATTACATATGTTTTGTGACTCCTAGACAAGTCTTTTAACTTGTTTAGGCATTTTTTGTGTTACCCAGTGGCAGAAATGACAAAGCTAAAGGTCTTCATCCACTCAGCCATGTGTCAGTATCTATCCATTAATTACTACCGAAACTTGCAGAGAGTCAAAATGTTTTCAGAGTAGATAAAAAAGAGCTATATTCTTCTTTACATTTATATTTCTCCACCATTTGTTAAAAACAAATGTCAAAGGACTGTGGCTGCATTTAGAGGGATAAGGCATAATGCCAGATCCGTAAGCCTCTCAGCCCCATGCTCAAATGCATTATGCACAATAGTTTCTCTTTGGAGATAAAAGAAAAGCATTTGTGACCTTCACATGCTACTTAAACTCCCTGGGCCTCAGTTTCTTTTTTCAAAACATAAAAATTATAGTTTTTGCCTTACAGGGTCATTGAGAAAATTTAATGATAGTATACCTGCGAACCTAGAACAAAATGTGCCATATATTAAATGTTCAAAAATTATTAGCCATTATTTTTATTACTATAATTCATATTCACAGTCAATTCAATTATAGTAATTCCTCATAATCACAGACATTGTGGCCTTGAAGGATAAAAATTAAAGTATTCTCAGATGTGCAAATTATTACTGTATTAGCCAGCATTCCCCAGAGAAACAGCCAACAGAATGTATCAATATGTTAGTATATATTTTACAGAGATTTATTGTAGAAATTGGCTCAAGTGATTATTGTGGCAAAAAATGGTTATTGCAAGCTGAGAACTAGGAAACTAGTGATATAACTACCAGTTCCAGGTGAAGGCCTGAGATCCTGGATGAAAGCATCTATTGAAAAGGATCCTAGATTACCAAGGCCCAAGCATCAGGAACTCTGCTGTCGGTGGACAGAAGAGGGATGCCTCAGCATAAGAGTAATGAGATAGAATTGGCTTTCACTCCACCATTTTGTTCCATGTGAACCTTCTGTGGTTTGGAAAACACTGGCCAACAATGATGATGGTGAATCTTCACTCATACTGATCAAAATGTTAGTCACTTCTGGAAATACCCTCAGATACACATGAAAATAATGCTTCACCATGTCCCTGAGCATCCCTTACTCATAAAAGTAATCTTAGTAATCAGAAATACTAAGTGAAGAGCACTGGTCCCTAGCATTGAAGGTGTTGCTGAATTGTGTTGGTGCCTCCCTAAACATGTTAAAGACCATGGAAGAAAGACAACAGTCACATTGAGGCAAAGTTTGGCTTTCCACTCTTTTTTTTTTTTTTTAAAGGCAGAGTGGACAGTGAGAGAGAGAGACAGAGAGAAAGGTCTTCCTTTGCCATTGGTTCACCCTCCAATGGCCGCCGCAGCCAGTGCACTGTGGCCAGCGCACCGCGATAGAAAGCAGCCTGCAGAACCATGAACATTTCAGAAACAACATGTCAGGAAAATAAACCTAGAAGCTTTGGGGGATAGAGTCATACAGTTTTGTTGGGGTCAGACCATCATTTGTGAAGTAAGCAATTTGCTGAAGTAGTCAGATTTTCTTTTATCTTTTTTTTTAAGATTTATTTTATTTATTTGAAAGAGTTACAGAGAGAGGTAGAGACAGAAAGTGAGGTCTTCCATCGCTGGTTCACTCCTCAGATGGCCGCAATGGCCAGAGCTGTGCTGATCTGAAGGCAGGAGCCAGGAGCTTCCTCCAGGTCTCCCACATGGGTTCAGGGGCCCAAGAACTTGGGTCATATTCTATTGCTTTCCCAGGCCTTCACAGAGAGCTGGATCAGAAGAGGAGCAGCCCTGTCTAGAACCAGCACCCATATGGGATGTCAGCACTTCAGGCCAGGGCTTTAACTGCTATGCCACAGCACCGGCCTCTTATCTTTAGAACATATGACCCAATACCAAATTACTGTTAAATTGATTTAACAGAGGTATTGATATTAATATATGGGCATTTGTAAAGAGTTTATGCTAGTGTTTCTTGCATGTCTTAGGAAAAATTTATCTCTTTTGTGATACACAGCAATGTCTTACAAATTGTGATTACATTCAATTCTAAGTCCCCCTCCCTTTTAGCCTATTTGCTAGAAAAGTCATTTTTCACATCACCAGAAATTAATTTGGAGTTTTCTAGTATTTATAGGGAAAATAATTTTGCACTAATAGTAATGGGTAGAAACAGAAATAAATGGTGTATTTGAGGAATATTTATGAGGCATAACTTTAAGGCTTGTTTAGGGTTCAGGGAAAAAGTGTCAAGGATGCCTACTAGAAGTCAAAGTCAATACAATTTTGCTAAATATTCATCCACTATATACAGCAAAATAACTATCCCATATTAAAATTAAACAATGAAAAAATATGTAAATATCATACTCTATAAAATATTTATATATATTAAATATTTATTTATTTTGGGTTTTCTTTAATTTTTTATATTTTTAAATTTTATTTAACTTATGCAAGTTTCATGGAGTTCATTTATACAGGTTTAGGAACATAGTGATGCTCCAACACCACTTTCCCTCCCACCCATGCTCCAAACCTTCTTCCTCCTCCCTTTCTGATTCCCACTCTTAGTTTTACAAAGATTTACTTCCAGTTTACTTATCATAAAGTTAACCCTACACTAAGTAAAAGAGTTCAACAAACAGTATGGGGACAAAAAAAAATTCCACAATGGAAGAAATAAGGGCTGTAAATAATCATGAAATCTTACAATGTCCACTTCATTCCAATACATTACATTTTAGGTACTCTATTGTTAGATCAGGGAAAACATATGGTATCTCTCTTTTGGGGATTGGCTTGTTTCATTAAGTAGAATGGTTTCCAGTTGCATCCCTTTTGTTGCAAAAGACAGAATTTGATTTTTTAAATAGCTGCATAGCATTGCATAGTTGTATATATACAATGATTTCTTTATCCAGTCAACAGTTAATGGACATTTGGTTTGATTCCATATCTTAGCTATTGTGAACTGAGCTGCAATGAACATGGAGATAAAGATAACACTTTAATATGCTGATTTCTTTTTGTTGGGTAAATTCCCACAAGTAGGATGGCTGGGTCATATAGTAGGTCTATATTCAGATTTCTGAGATATCTCCATACTGTCTTCCAAAATGGCTTTTCCAATTTACATTCTCACCAAAAGTGGACCAGGGTACCTTTTTCCCCACATCCTCACCAGCATTTGTCATTTGTTGATTTCTGTGTGACAGCCTTTCTAACTGGTGTGATATGAAACCTCATTATGGTTTTGATTTGCATTTCCCTGATGAATAGTGATCCTGAGCATTTTTTCAAGTGTCTGTTGGCCATTTGAATTTTCTCTCTTGAAAAATGCCTGCTCAAGTTTTTTTGCCTATTTCTTAACTGGATTCTTTGTTTTGTTGTTGTTGAATTTCTTAAGCTCTTTACAGAGGATAGGTATTAACCCTTTCCTTTATCAGTTGACTAGTTTGCAAATATTTTCTCCAATTCTGTCAGTTGCCTCTTCACACTGCTGAGTGCTTCTTTTGAAATGTGAAGTTTCTCAGATTGAAGTAATCCCATGTCAATTTTGTTTTTGATTGCCTGTGCTTCTGAGGTCTTTTTCAAAAAGTCTTTGCCTATGCTAATGTCTTGCAAAATTTATCCAAGTTGTTTCTATAATAATTTGATGGGATTGGGTCATAGATTTAGGTCTTTGATCCACTTTGAATGGATTTTTGTATAAGGTGTAAGCTAGGAGTGTAGTTTCATTCTTCTGCATGTGGAGATCCAGTTTTCCCAGCACCATTTGATGAAGAGACTGTCCTTGCTCCAGGGGTTGATTTTAGCTCCTTTGTCAAAAATAAGTTGGTCATAGATGCATGGATTAATCTGGAGTTTCTATGTTCCATTGGTCTACACATATATTTTTTTGCCAGTACCAGGTTGCTTTGATTATAACTGCCCAGTAATGTGTCTTGAAATCTGATTTCATGATGCTTCCTGCTTTTGTTTTATGTGTAAGATTGCTTTAGCTAGTCAGAGTCTGTAGTACTCCATATGACTTTAGCATCATTTTTTCTAGATCAGAGAAAAATGTCCTTGGTATTTTGATTGGGATCACACTGAATCTGTGTAAATTGATTTTGGTAGAATGGACATTCTAATGATATTGATTCTTCCAATCCATGAATGTGGAAAATAATTTCATTTTTTGTGTCTTCTTCTATTTTTTCCATTGCTAATCTCCTTGGTTAAATTTATTCCAAGGCATTTAAATATTTTGTAACTATTGTGAATGGGAGTGATCTTAAGACTTCTTTCTCAGCCTTGGCATTGTCTTCGTATACAAAGACTACTGATTTTTGTGTGGTAATTTTATATATTGTCACTTTCCCAAACTCTTTAATGAGTTCCAGTAGTCTCTTAGTGGAGTCTTTTGGTTCCCCTATATTTAGAATCATGTCATCTGAAAATAGGGATAATTTGACTTCCTCTTTTCCAATTTGTAATCCTTTTGATTTCTTTTTCTTTCCTAATGAAAACTAAACTAAAACTCTCAGGACTATATTGAATAGCAATGGTGAGAATGGGCATCCTTGTTTGCTTCTAGAGCTTAGTGGGAATGCTTCCAACTTTTCTTCATCTAATAAGATGCTGGCTGTGGGTTTGTCATAAATTGCCTTGATTGTCTTGAGGAATGTTCTGTATACATACAATTTGCTTAAGATTTTTATGATGAAATGATATTGTATTTTACCAAATGCTTTCCTGCCACTGTTCAAATAATCCTTTTTTTGTTCTTGTTTGTGTGATCGATCACATTTATTGATTTGTGAATGTTGAACCATCCTTGCATACCATCCTTTAGTTCCACTTGGTCCAGGTGAATGATCTTTCTGATGTGTTGTTGGATTTCATTGGATAGTTTTTTTTAAGAATTTTTGGGTCTATGTTCGTCAGAGATATTTGTCTGTAGTTCTTCTCTGCTATGTCTTTTTCTGGTTTAGGAAATAAAGTGATGCTGGCTTCATAGAAGGAGTTTTGGAGGATTCCTTCCCTTTTAAATGCTTTGAATAGCTAGAGAAGAATTGGAAGTAGTTCTTTAAGTGTCTGGTAGAATTCAGCATTGAAGCCAAATGGTCCTGGACTTTCTTGTTGTGAAGGTCTTTGTTATGGATTCAATCTCAATCTTGGTTATTGGTCTGTTAGGTTTTCTATGTCCTCATGACTCAATTTTGGTAGATTGTACGTGTCCAGGAATCTATCCAATTCTTCTAGATTTTCCAATTTGCTGGTATACAACTCTTTGTAGTAATTCCTGATGATTCTTTTTATTCCTGTTGTGTTTTTTGTTACACCTCCTTCTTCACTTCTGATTTCACTGATTTGTGTCTTCTGCCTCTTTGTTTTGGTTAGTTGGGCCAATGGTGTATTGATTTTGTTTATTTTTTTTTTCAAAAAACCTATTTTTCATTTCCCATCCACAGAGAGAGGAGAGATGTTCCCAGAGCCAGCTATCTGTGGGTGCTCCTCCTTGGCATTTTGAGCATTGGAGCCTGTTATATGTTGAAAGGCTGGGGACATCTCACAATCACATGTGGGTGCTCAGCCTCCAGCCAGACTCAAAGTCTATGGGGAACCTGGATTTTTCCCTTTGTTAACATCCCTGCTCACAGACACAAGTACTGCTGCATCCACTTCAGTGTCAAAATGGTACCTTCCACCAGGTGCCCTTGTTGCGGGATAGGGAGAAAGAAATGCCCTTTTTCCTCACTGTTAGAGGGGTACCCTGCCCCTATTAGGGCCCCAGGACAGACTCAAAGACGATGTGGTCTGCAAGGCTCTTCCTCCAGCAATATCATGAGAGGCACAAGCTGCCACATGCAGGCTGCTCTCACCTTGCTCTCCAAGGCTGGCAATATCCGGTTGCTCATGGCTGTGGGATCCTATATTTTGTCTGTGCTCATTTCTGTGTTTCTGCTCTATTCCATAGCATCACTCATATCTGTAGAATTTCCACTGCAGTTTTGTCTCCAACTCTCCCCTAGGAATGCAATCTCTCCACTTTTTTCTGCTATTTTCTCCTAGCCTAAAGCAGTACATCTTTTCTCAATTGAGCCATCCTGGAATCTTCCAGATTATGAGGATTATACTTTTGCAATATACCACTGTATTGTGCCTACAACTTCCAGCATTCTGTGGGCATTTTAAAGGGTGATACATGAAAGCATTTTCAGTAAGATTAATTTCTTATTGATTATATAAAGGATAAACAAAGTGAATAAATGTTTCCATATCTTAGAGTTGTAGTCAGTATTTTAAGTTCTTCCATCTCCAAAATGGAGATGACTTTTCTCTTCGGAGGAATTGTAGGAGACACCACACAACCAGGAATTAAATAAAACCTACAACAAGGAGCTACTTTAGTGGAGAACACTATTCTCTGCTACTGACAATGGGAGGAATATGGCAGGTGAAATCCTGAAACAGAAACAAAATCATGAATTATGTGGAGTGTTTCTTAAGTGATAAATCAGGAAATTTCAGAGGCTTGGATGATGAAAAATTTATATGAATTCCTGTATCTAAAATTAGTTGCCATTATGCCTTTGGTAATCAAATATATGAACTTTGTGAAATTCTCTTGTAGGTTATCAGCCTGTAGCAGCCAGGCAGCCGCTGTTAGATTTTTGCAGTGTTTTGAGAAGTATAGTCTTCTACATTTAAGCTTTAGGACATTTCAACTAAGAATTTACATGTTATTTTACCAAATTTGTTGTACCCACTGTCTTCAAGTGCTTAGGTATAGGTATCAAAAAGACATATGCTTAACTACATTAATGCCTTAAGACAGTAACATAAAAGTTGAAAAGGAGAAATCCAAAATTCAAAATGTGGGGAGGAATGTAGTGCAAGTATGGAGTTTTGTATTAGTAATTTTTCTTTTCCCTTGTATCTTCATGATTAATGTTATGTTGCTATCGTTTCAAAATAGCTTTTTATAAGCAAGACATATTTTCAGTAAGTATTCTGGCAAGCACAAAACAAAAATTCATAACAAAATAGAATAAAAGCAAAAAATAGTAAGCAGAAGACCAAACACATTACTAGAGTAAAATCACTTAATCACAAAAGTAGAATGTAATAAAAAAGAAAATAAGCACAATATGCCTAGAAAGCAAGTATCAGATTGGCAGCAGTTAGAACTTACCTATCAATAACTATCTTAAATGTAAATGGCTTAAATTAATATTAATATTAAATTATTAAATTTATTATTAATAAATATGGAGTGACTGGATAAATAAAAATAAACTGCCTACAAGAAAATCACTTCATCTTGAAGCACATGCATAAACTGAAAGTGAAGGGATGAAAAATTCCACGTGAATTCAAATAAAAGTTGGTTTAGTCATACTTACATCAGATGAAATAAATTTAAAATTAAAGATAATAAAAATACAAAGAAGGTCATTTGATAATGATGTAAAGGTAAATATGGCAAGAGAAAATAATACTTAAAATATATATACACCCTGGGGCAGGCATTGTGGTACAGTTGGTTAAGCTTCCAATTCGGATGCCTGCATCCCATGTTAGAGTGCTGATTCTAGCCTCCACTGCTGAGATTTTGACTTGAACATCAAAGGAAACAATCATTCAGTAGAGAGATAATCGAAATAGTAGAAAAATATTTTCAAGCTATTTGTAAGCTATTTATTTGACAAAGAAATAAAATCCAGAATATTGAAGGAACTCAAGTAATTTTAGAAAAATTAAGAAATGAGAAAAGGATATGAATAGTCATGTCTCAAAATAATAAATATAGGTGACAAAAATATGTATAAAATGCTGTATCATTATCCATCAGCAAAATTCAAATCAAAAGTACAATGTGATATTTTACATTAGCTAAAATGGACAACACCAACAAGACAAAACAAAAAGTCTGGGCAGCAACTCCTGTTTCCCTTAGCACCAAGAATGAGTCCCTGTCTGTCACATTCACCAGGGAGACTGACACCAGACTCTGCAGACCAAAAATAAACCCTTATTCATCTTAAAGCCACAATTATATCCTACAAACTGCAGCAGGCTACAACACGGTGTCACTTATACATGCAGCTGACTTTGATGAAGACAAAAGAATCACTCAGAGACTACACTGCTGTGCTCCTCTAGAACCAAAGCCAAAGCCACAAGGCAAGTGCCAGGCAAACCATAAACTCTTTTGATAATAAAATTAACTTCATAAAAAGGAAGGGATTATTTTACCTAACAGGCAGACACCAGTGTAGTGACCCAGAGACATGAAGCAAGGTAGCGTCATAATCCTCTAGGAGACCCTGAACTGAAGGAAATCTATGAAGTGACAGATATAGAATTCAAAATAATGACTGTAAGGAAACTTAATGAGATGCAACAGCACACAGATATAGTGCAGAAATGAGAAAATCAGTGAGTGACAAGAATGGAACTCTTTACGAAGAACCGGATGTGAGGTCATCACTGGGACTCAGTAGGTAAAGCTGCTGTCTTTGGGGATGGCCTCCCATATGGGCATCAGCTTGAGTCCCGGTTGCTCCAGTCCCAATCCAGGTCCCTGCTAATGCACCTCAGAAATCAGTGGAGGATTGCTCAAATACTTGGGCCACAGCACCAATGTTGGAGGCCCAGCATAAGCTTCTGGTTCTTTGCTTCAACTTGGCCCAGCCTTGGCCAATGAGGCTGTTTGGGGAATGAACCAGTGGATGGAAGATACCTCTCTCTCTCCCTCTCCCTCTCCTCCTTCTCCTATCCTTCCCCTCTTCCTTCCTCTACACTTCCCCTCCCCTCCTTCCCCCCTCCTTCCCCCTCCTTGTGTCTCTGCCTGTAACTCTTTGTCTGTAACTCTGCCTTTCTGTCTTTCAAACAAATAAATATATCTTTTAAAAAAGAACAAAATACAAATTTTGGAGATGAAATCATAATCAGTGAAATAAGAAAATGAATGAGAGCATTTTTTTTTAATTATTTGAGTGTCAGAATTATGGGCTGGGGGGTAGAGAGAGAATCTTCCATCTGTTGGTTTACTCTCCAGAGGGCTGCAATGGCCAGGGCTGGGCCAGGCTGGGCCATAGCCAGGAGCCAGAAGCTTCATTCAGGTCTCCTATGTAAGTGCAGGGGCCCAAGGACTTGTGCTATCTTCTGCTATTTGCCCAGGTACATTAGCAGAGAGTTAGATAAGATGTGGAGGAGCCAGGACTCCAACTGGTGCCCATATGGGATGCCAGCACTGCAGACCTGGTTTAACCCATGAGACTACAGCACTGGTTCCTGATTGAGAGCTTTAACAGCAGAACAGGCAAAGTGAAGAAAAGAATTTCTGAACTTGAGAACAAGAATTTTGAAACAATGCAGACAAAAATAAACAGAAAAGAAATAAAAAGAATTAACTCTATGTAAAATATGGGATCCCATAAATGAGTAAATATCCATATTATATGTATTCCTGAAGCTGTTGAGACCCTGCTAAATGAAATAGTTGACAATTTCCCATGTCTTAAAAGAGACATGGACCTCCAGTTACAAGAAGCTCAAAGAACCCCAAGCAGACTCAACCAAAAAATGTCTTCTCCAAGGCATACTGTTACCAAATTGTCAGAAGCTAAAGACAAGGAGAAAATCCTAAAGACAGTAAGAGAAAAGCATCATTACATATAAAGGAAAATGCACTAGATTAATGTCAAACTCCTCAGCAAAAATCCTACAGGCCAGAAGAGAGTGATATGATATATTCAGTCTTAAAAAAAAAAAAAAAACACTTCAAATCAAGAATATTATTTCCAGTGAAACTACATTTTTATAAGATCAGAGTTGGCAAACTCAAAAGGCTTCCATGGCCTTGACAACTCAATGACAAGAGCCTTGGGTGATTACTGATGCCATAAAAAAGACTGTCAATTGTTAAATCAACAACAGGAGTCACTGTGCACTTACTCCCCATGTAGGATCTCTGTCCTTAATGTGCTGTACTATGTGAATTAATGGCATAACTAGTACTCAAACAGTACTTTACACTTTGTGTTTCTGTGTGGGTGTTGAAATCTTAGTATATACTAAATTGATCTTCTGTATATAAAGATAATTGAAAATGAAACTTGATGTGAATGGGATGGGAGAGGGAGCAGGAGATGGGAGGGTTGTAGGTGGAAGGGAGGTTATGGGGGGGGGGAGCCACTGTAATCCAAAAGCTGTACTTTGGAAATCTATATTTATTAAATAAATGTTAAAAAATAAACTATATTTTTAAAGTGAAGAACAAATAAAGATTTTCCAGATAAGCAAAAACAGAGAATTCACAACCACCAGACCAGCCTTATAAGAAATTCTGAAGGGTATCCTGCCTTAGAAGTAAACATGAAAACACATGACACCACCTAATTCACCAACAGAGCAGATAGAATAATTATCCAATCAACAAATGACAGGTATTAGTTCTTATTTATCAGTACTAACTTGGAATGTGAATGTTAAATTAAATTCACCTACCAAAAGACTTGGTTTGGTTGAACATATAAAAACCACAACCCCAACATATGCTGCCTACAAGAAAATAACTAGAGGCCAGCACCGTGGCTCACTTGGTTAATCCTCCACCTGTGGTGCTGGCACCCCGGGTTCTAGCCCCGGTTGGGGCGCTGGTTCTGTCTCAGTTGCCCCTCTTCCAGGCCAGCTCTCTGCTGTGGCCCGGGAGGGCAGTGGAGGATGGCCCAAGTGATTGGGCCCTGCACCCGCATGGGAGACCAGGAGGAAGCACCTGGCTCCTGGCTTAGGATTGGCACAGCGCCAACTGTAGCGGCCATTTGGGGAGTGAACCCATGGAAGGAAGACCTTTATCTCTGTCTCTCTCTCTCACTGTCTATAACTCCACCAGTCAAATTAAAAAAAAAAAAACTTTTAAAATTCAATAATTCAATAACAAAAAGAAATTTCCCAATTGAAATACTGATAGAATATACAGACACCTTAAACATACATATGTTTATATGTATACACATATTAAAAATAAGCACTAAAGCATTCTGAATATTAGAGAATTATGAAAAAGTGAAATACACTGTACATTAAGGAAAAGCATATTTGAACAGAAAAATGATGGACACATCATATATTAGGATGATTTTACTTAAAAAATTAACATGACAACACAAATTTTTGGAAGAATACAGAATAGCTGTATATCTCACTCATTACTGGTGAGAATGCCTAGTGGGACAGACAGAAATCCAACCATAAGTATCACCATATCATATAGCATACAGGTTTCAATATATTTAAAACATGAGTAGATAAAAACTGATGTGAAATATATATAGCAATTTTATTCACAGTGGCTAAAACTCATATAGGATCAATTTGTTCTTCTATAGTTAACCAGATAACCAAATATTCAAACTGGGTAGAGACCCTGGAGGAAAACAGGAGATGCAGACACATGGAATGCATGGGGTATGGGTATTGGGCATGGGGACACAGAGAAAATCCCGGCTGCAGTCAGAGGTGTTGTAGAAACCTAAGTAGTATAGTGGGTTCAAGCAAAGAGCAGAGAGGTATATAAAGGTTGCCATGAGCTGGAAGCACAGGCAATGAAGTTACTCCAGGGTAGTAGAAAGATCACTCTGGAGAAGGGAATCAACTGAGGGAAGACCTTGGCTTCATGTAAGAGGGGCTGGAGGACATGATGATTGGCATGGTACAGGGAGACACTTAATTGCTGGAGACACAGGGGATGGAGTCTCATGTAGCTGGCACAAGAAATAGGGAATGTTGAAAGCTGACATGAATGTCAGAGATTTTACAAATGACAACATACTAAGGGTGAACAGGGGTAACAGTCAAATGAGAGATGGAAACTGGAGAACATACATGGGTTTTAGACATAGGAGTGGAGAGACATGAAGCCCGATGTGGTTGCAGGCACATGGGGATGGAGATACTAGGGCAGACAGGACCTGCACACACAGGGTTTGGAAATGTGAGAAAATTAAGGGATTGCAGAAAAATCAGTGCTGAGAGAAAATCTGCATACTTAAGTGCGTATGTTAGGACACCACAAACAAATCATCCCAGTTTCCTTCTTAAGAATTTAAAAAGAAAGCGCTTGAAGAATAATTAAATAAAGTCAGGAAAAGGGTAATAGCAAACATCAATAAAATGCTGGTTTCACAAAAGTATTACAGAAACATAGAAGAAAGGAAAAACTATTTAAAAATATTAAGAAATTGTATTCCTCTTTTAAATACATGGGATCATACAATATGAATATGCACTCTTTTGTCATAATCTTCTTTAATTATCCAGGAAATGAATGCATATTTTGCATGTTGGAGTTTGTTCCATTTCACTATTTTTTAAGCAGTTCTCAAAGTATTACACAATGACTCCTCAGATTCTTTGCATCTTTCTTGAGTGTATACAAGGTCTAAACCTTTTCATAGTAAACTAAGATGCTATTTAACTTTTTCACTGTCAGTCATTCTTGAATGTTAGGGAGTTTTCCAGAAACTACATGATGTGAAGCTGCTTATGTAAACCTGTTGTTAAAATGTCTCAATTTTACTTTATCACTTTTAGTATTTTTTTTGTTCTACTTAATACTATTGGTTGAACTCTTTAATTAACACACAATTATTCTTAGGTGTTTAAATTTAACTGAAAAGTGATCCCTGTTAAATATAAGAGTGGGAATAAGAGAGGGAGGAGAGGTACAATTTGGGACATGCTCAATCGGACTTGCCCCAAACGGTAGAGTTAGAAACATACCAGAGGATTCCAATTCAATCCCATCAAGGTGGCATGTACCAATGCCATCTCACTAGTCCAAGTGATCAGTTTCAGTTCATAATCAGTTCAAATCATAATGATAGTATTAAGACTCAAATGGATCACACAAACAAGACTAGTGTCTGCTAATACTAACTGATCGAATTAAAAAGGAGAGAACGATCCAACATGGGAAGCAGGATACACAGCAGACTCATAATGGCAGATGCCCTAAACAGCACTCTGGCCTCAGAATTAGCACTTAAGGCATTTGGATCTGGCTAAAAAGCCCATGAGAGTATTTCAGACATGGAAAGCCAAGACACTGTGGTAAAAAAAAAAAATGACCTAAATGAAAGATTTCTGTGAGTGAGATCCCAGTGGAAAGAACGGGCCATCAAAGAAGGAGGTACCTTTCTCTGAAGGGAGGAGAGAACTTCCACTTTGACTAGGACTTTGTCTAAATAAGATCTGAATTGGCGAACTCAAAAGGCTTCCATAGCCTTGGAAACTCATGACAAGAGCCTTGGGTGATTACTGATGCCATAAAAAAGACTGTCAATTGTTAAATCAACAACAGGAGTCACTGTGCACTTACTCCCCATGTAGGATCTCTGTCCTTAATGTGCTGTACTATGTGAATTAATGGCATAACTAGTACTCAAACAGTACTTTACACTTTGTGTTTCTGTGTGGGTGCAAACTGTTGAAATCTTTACTTAGTATATACTAAATTGATCTTCTGTATATAAAGATAATTGAAAATGAAACTTGATGTGAATGGGATGGGAGAGGGAGCGGGAGATGGGAGGGTTGTGGGTGGGAGGGAAGTTATGGGGGGGAAAAGCCACTGTAATCTAAAAGCTGTACTTTGGAAATTTATATTTATTAAGTAAAAGTTTATAAAAAAGTTAAAAAAGAAATTAAAACAGTGCTGTTCTTTTTTTATTTAATTTAATTTTATTTTTTTGACAAGCAGAGTGGACAGTGAGAGAGAGACAGAGAGAAAGGTCTTCCTTTTTCTGTTGCTTCACCCCCCATGGCCGCTGTGGCCAGCGCATTGCAGCGGGTGCACCGTGCTGATCTGAAGCCAGGAGCCAGGTGCTTCCTCCTGGTCTCCCACAGGGGTGCAGGGCCCAAGGACCTGGGCCATCCTCCACTGCTATCCCAGGCCACAGCAGAGAGCTGGACTGGAAGAGGAGCAACTGGGACAGAACCAGTGCCCCAACCAGGACTAGAAACCCAGGGGCCGGCGCCGCAGGTGGAGGATTAACCTAGTGAGCCATGGCGCCAGCCAACAGTGCTATTCTTTACAGAGCTTATAGAACTCACCAAGATATTAAGATTTTGTGAAATTCTTATGAGTAAAAACTTGACTCCAAAGAGGCAACTGGTAGAATGGGAGAAAACATTTCCAAACTATGTAACTGATAAACTCAACAACAACAAAACAAAAAATCTTGTTAAGAAATGGTTCAAAGGACTTGAACAGACATTTTTTCAAAAGATGAAATTCAAATGGCCAACAGACACAAGAAGAAATAATTCTGATCACTAGCCATCAGGGAACTGCAAATAGAAACCACCATGAGGTTTCACCTCACCACAGTTAGGACCCCCTTCATACAGCAACCAAAACAACACATACTGGTGGGGATGTGGGGATATCACCCTAATACACTGTTGGTGGGAATGTAAACTAGGACAGCTGTTGTGGAAAACAGTATGGAGATTCCTCAGAAATTTGAAAATCGATCTACTATATGACCCAGCCATCCCACTCCTGAGATTTACCCAAATGAAGTAAAATCAGCATATGAAAGTTATCTGTACCTCCATGTTTATTGCAGCTCAATTCACAATAGCTAAGAGATGGAATCAGCCTAGATGTACATCAACTGAAAATGTGTTAAATATACACACTATGAACTACTACTCAGCCATAAAAATAATGGAATTATGTCCTTTGTATTAAAATGGATACAACTGGAAGTCATTATACTTAGTGAGAAAGGCCAGTCCTCAAAGACAAATGTTATGTTTTCCCTGATCTGTGATAATTAATAGAATACAAAAAAGTAATACATATGAATGAAATTGATGTTTTGATATCTGATTATTGTCTACAACCCTTATATCTGCTGTTGAGGAATAGGCTTTTTTTCTTACTATTTGTTGAATTTTGTACTTAGTGGCAGGATAATTTCATGAATATAAAATGAACTGAAAATGTGTCATTGTAAAAAGAAAGACTACAATATTAAGCAGGAGGGAGGATGGCAGCATGAGCAGGAGAGGTGGTAGGGTGGGAAGTACCACTATGCTCCTAAGTCGGTATATATGAAATGCATGAAATTTATTCACTTATATAACTAAAAATTATCTAAAAATTGACTTCAGAGTTCAAAATCTGCTACATTTTGATATCCAATTTCCAAAAACACAACTATAAGATGAAATAGGAAAATTCCTATATAATTTAATAAGTTGAACCAATTTTTGGAACTCCAAACCAACCAATCAAGAAAAATGTCCCACAAGCAAAAATCTGGATCCAGACTTATGGAACATTATACACTTCTATGAGAAAAAACACTAAATTTCCCTAACTTGTTCCAAGTGGACATACTCAGAATATTTTGAATCTCTTTTGGGAAGCCAGTGTTACACATATGATGCAAGTGAGTCCAGGGTATGCAATGAAAATGAAATACAAAAATGTCTTTCATAAACTGAGGTACATATATTCTGAGCAAAATATGATTATATGAATTTAATCACATATGAAAGCATAACAGATCAATATCAAGCAAGGTACATTAAAAAGTGAAAAATTTTTAGCATTCTCAAACTCTGTAAATCATCCATGTAGGTGAAAAATATAAGGAAATTACATGGCCATTTAGATTAAATATTAAAAAGCATTTAATAAAATTCAATATCCAACAATAAGAAAATCAACTTTTAGCAGAATAGGAGAACACAGTGACTTCCTTCTTGTGATCAAGATAGTCTAAAATGGACCACAGCACACTACTTAATACAGGATCCGTGAAAGCCTTCTCCCTAGGAACAGACCCGGACATGACTGCCTTCTCTCCCCTCCCTCTTCAACACTAAATGGGAGGAATGGTCAGGGAAATCAAACAACAAAAAAGAAGCATAAATTTAAATATCAACTTTTAATCAATAAAACTCAAGATATGTGGATGACACCATTATAGGGAGAGAATCCAATCTAACTCCAAGCCAAATACAACCGGATTTAGCAAGATTACCAGGTAGACAATCATTATGAGTCACAGCAAGAAACAAACAGAAAACATTAAAGGACAAAAGGCTAACTAGCAAACACGCATCTACGAGAGAAATTTAAATTATGTAATATCTTTAAACATTATTCAAACGCATTTTAAGTACACACGAACGCACACAAAGGACACAACAGAGAAATGACTCCAGCGCATGGAGAAAGCAAAGACCCAGAAGTCAATGAAATGCCAGTAAGCCAGTAAGTTCTATCCCACCTGAATGCGGTATAGATCACCAGACTGCACAGGAACACGGAGGTGATGGCGCCGGCCGCGGGGGAATCAGCAGTAGCCCCAGCTCCTCACTCCTCTCACCTGGCAACAGTCCCCCGTACCCACTATGCCAGCGAGCATGCTGATTGGCTACCGCTTTATGACGTCATCCATGCCCACCCGCTTTGCAAACTGTCCAACCAGGCACCCCTCAAGGGAGGGGCAACCACGGAATCTCGCGAGATTGTCACGTCACAGTCTCTTCCAGGCTGCACTGGGAGAAATGTCCGTGTGGTGGCTTAGCTTTCTCCCCTCTGCAAAGAGGAAGCCGGACCTTGAAAAGCAGGAAATGCAGTATGCTTAGGGCCAGGTGTCTGAGAAGGGGGAGGTGGAAAAGTTAGATCCTGCTTGAACTGAGTGTGGAGGGACTTGGACTTCCCCACGGTGAGCTCTTGCATCTGCAGACTCCACCAGGTGAAGGCTGGGCTGGCTCCAGAATATGGGTGACATACCCTGTCCCTGCACAGTGACCCCGGCTTAGCACCAGAGCCGTCTCTTCCGAGTGGCTGTAGTGCCACCTCTCCTCAGGTTGTGCAGTGAGGACAGGAGGATGATCAGGGAGAATCTGGACTCGGAGTACAGGGTTCATGCATGGAGGAGCTGTGGTCTGTTGGGGGTGCCCGGTCCCTCCTTTCTCCCCATCGGCATACAGTACCACAAACTCTGTAAATCAGAGAAGAAACAACTTTGACTCAGCTTTTCGGTCCAAAGATTGGGAAGGGCACCTGATGATGAACTTGTTGGCAGAGTTCCGAGGCAGCAGCAGGCATCACCAGGACACCTGAAGGGTTTATTTTGGTGAAGTTTCACAAAAGAGGAAATCAGAGAACGCCTCCCTGACACTCCAGTGCAAAATATCCTTGGGCCTGTCTTCACTTTACGTTCCTGAAGCACAGACATTGGGCTGACTTTACCTTTGCAAACTGCAGGGTGATGTCACCTCCACTCACCCTCCTCCCTTTTCCTCTCCTAATTTTTAAAACTGACTGAGGGTGATGTTCCAAGAAGTCCCCCGTGGCCAAGGCTCCAGGAGTGTCTAGTGGATGTCATTCCCTGGGTCTCACCCTGCCCCTGAAGCTTCTCTTAGGACTGGGTGAACATTCTGGGTACACCTGCCATCTGTATGGCTAAGCCTTTGGGACATTAAGGTTTTCCTCTCACTGCAGTTTCTATTCTGGGAGACATATTAATAGTCAACTACATAGATGCTGGTATCTGGGGACAAGACAGAAATGATTCTCTGATACTTCTAAAGGGAGGAAGGTTGTCACAGAAGTCAGGGCAAACCCACCCTAGCTAAGCAGTGCCAGATCTGAAAAGCAAATGCACTTAGGGCACACAGCAGTTTGTTTTCGCTTCCAGGGACTTGTTGTAGTCAGACTGTTATGTGTGCCAAGTGAGATTGTCTGGTAGGGCAAGATTCAGCCTGTGAAGAAAAGGCTTAGGAATTTGAGAATTTGCATCTGTAGGATGATAAAATATACATTTGGTATTTGTCCCCATTTTCTGGTGCAGAGATCTTAAGTGTTGCATTTTAACACATGTTTCGTGACTTTCTTTTACTGAGAAGATAAAATATCTCTTGGCATTAAAGAATCCAAGGAACTTTATACTCAACTTTGTAATTTTAAGAATTCTTTTTTGACATTGACAGTTTATGCTATGTGTTTCCAACTTTGTTTCCTCTTGTGAATTTTACTTTTCACCCTCACATAGTCTCAATGTTTGTCATGTTCATTATTTTTTATTGTGATGCCAAAAATTAAAAAAAAAATTTATGAGGTCACTTTTCCCAAAGACCATTAGGATGACAGCTGTTGTCTAAAGAAGAGTAAATATTTTGAGTAATATATATGACTGCAGACCACAAATGATTGCATAGTGTATCACTCAGAAGGTGCTCAAAAGAGTTTCTTAATGGATTTGTGCCCATTTCACATATATTGATTATTGTTCAAGGAAGCAAATATGTCTCGGTATTGGCTATTTTGAGGAAGTTTATTCCGCCCTTGGGTAATCCTAATAGTTCTTATTTGGGATGCAGAGAGAATGCAGTAGAGCTAAAGCTAATCCACATGGAGGACCAGTCAGTTATGGTAGTAACAACAGGGACATAATGGGCATTTTTATTTGTCCCTTTCCCATTCATTTATTTACTTGAAAATCAATTACAGAGAAAGGGAGAGAGGGGGAAAGAGAATACTGCAATCAATGTTTTACTCCCCAGATGGCAACAATGGCCAGTGTTGTGTCAAGCTAAAGCCAAGAGACAGGAGCCAAGAGGTTCTCTGAGGTCTCTCACATGGGTGGCAGGGCCGAAGCACTTGGGCCATCTTCCACTACTTTTCTCATGCCATTAATAGGGAACTGGATCAAAGAGTAACAGAGAAAGAGAGAGAGAGAGAGATCTACTAACCATTTTTGAGATGTGTTTACAGAATGCCCTTTTTTGTCTTGATTTACATAGTCACTGCAAAGTGATGTCTAGTGTCACGAGTGTGTGACATACTCACACAGGGCATACTCATCCATCTCTTCAAGAGCATAAGTCTAGGCCTTTTATTGAAGTGAGGCCAGCTCCAGTCTTCAGAGCTTGTTTTGCCTTTCTTTTTTTTTAATTTATTTTTCATTTATTTTTTTTTTTGACAGGCAGAGTGGACAGTGAGAGAGAGAGAGAGAAAGGTTTTCTTTTGCCATTGGTTCACCCTCCAATGGCCGCCACAGCCGGCACGCTGCGGCCAGCGCACCGTGCTGATCCCGTGGTAGGAGCCAGGTGCTTCTCCTGGTCTCCCATGGGGTGCAGGGCCCAAGCACTTGGGCCATCCTCCACTGCACTCCCTGGCCACAGCAGAGAGCAGGACTGCAAGTGAAGCAACCAGGACAGAATCCGGCGCCCAACTGGAACTAGAACCTGGTGTGCCAGCGCCGCAAGGCGGAGGATTAGCCTACTGAGCTGCGGCACCGGCCTGTTTTGCCTTTCTTATTTGTTAGCTAAATATTTAAAGATTTCCTGTATTATATTGCATTCTGTTTTCCATTTAAAATGTACTCCAGTTAAAATAAATGTTCAGGGGCTGGTGCTGTGGCGCACTAATCCTCCACCTGTGGCGCCAGCATCCCACATGGGCACTGGTTCTAGTCCCAGTTGCTCCTCTTCCAGTCCAGCTCTCTGCTGTGGCCTGGGATAGCAGTAGAGGATAGCCCGAGTCCTTGGGCCCCTGCACCCACATGGGAGACCAGGAGGAAGCACCTGGCTCCTGGCTTCAGACTGGCTCAGCTCTGGTGACTGCAGCCATTTGGGGAGTGAACCAACAGAAGGAAGACCTTTCTCTCTGTTTCTCTCTCTCACTGTCTATAACTCTGTCAAATAAAAAAAATACTCATACTCTTTAGAAAATTATGTAGGGGCCAGCACTGTGGTATAGTGGGTAAAGCCACCACTTGTAGTCCCAGCATCCCACATGGGTGCCAGTTCAAGACCCAGCTGCTCCACTTCTGATCTAGCTCTCTGCTATGGCCTGGGAAAGCAGTTTAAGATGGCCCAGGTACTTGGGCCCCTGCACCCGTGTGGGAGATCTAGAGGAAGCTCCTGGCTGCTGGCTTCAGATGAGTGCAGCTCCAGCCATTGCCACCAAATGGGGAGTGAACTAGCAGATAGAAGACCTTTTTCTCTCTCTCTGCCTCTGCTTCTCTCTGTGTAATGCTGGCTTTCAAATAAATAGTAAATCCTTAAAAAAGAAAATTATGAAACATTTTATTAAAAATCACCTTTATATATAATTCACATGAAGCCAAGATATTGAAGTAAATTTCTGGAATGCAAACCCAGCAAAAATAACAAACACAATCATTATTGCAGTCAGGTCTTTGTGGTTTAGGAAATAGGTTCTTAATGCTAATTTGTCAACATTCCCTCATATTCCAGAATTGCAAACTCAAAGTGTTTGGAACTGAGCACAAATAATCCAAGCACTAACACTAGATATAGACATACATAAAAGAAACAAAATCTTGAAATCCAGTGCTTCTACTTTTGACAAAAGAGGAATAGGCAACAAATGGTAAGAGTTGTTTTATATGGTGGAAATCAGGGAAGGTAAATGATGGCATCTGTGCTCATAAGGAAGCTTGAGTGTGTTATCTTCCCTAGGGAAAGTGCAGCTGTCAGAAATATGTCATAATTGGGGGCGTAGCCAAGATGGCGGAATAGTGAGGGCGCGCACCGATAGTCCGGGAAAATTTAGTTTAATAAAAGGGGAGTTACGGTAGCCTCAGAAAAAAGAACCAGGAAAATATTGCAGAGGAAACTCTTCTGGATCGAGTGGCTGTGAATCGGAGGACCTACTGGGAGAACAAGGTCGCCCACTGCATGGAAGCCGAGCCGCGGGACCGAGCTGCGCAAGCCGCAGGGTCTGCGCACCAGTGCAGGAAGGGGAGTGCATGTCACACAGACAACAGCAGGGAGAGTTGCGACTTCCAGGGCTCCGGGTCCACACGTCGGCACTGGAAGGGGAGGTGAGCTCAATAACCCGAGACATTGGCGGGGAAACGGGGGTCAGAATCTAGAAGGGGGCCGGAAAGTGCAGCAAACTCACTACCGGAAAGAAGGAAAAAAAAAAAAGCTTGGGGGTTTCTCTTTCCCCTAACCTTGCAAAGGTTGCAAGGCTGCAAGGCTTGAAGAATTCACAAGAAACAAAGAGCAGGCCCCCTCTCTGCATTTACATATCAACGGGGGAGAGCTAAGGAACTGAGTCACTACAATTCAGTAGCCTAGGCAACCCAGTGGGAGTCCAGAGGAGCCTAAACAGACTCTTTGGGTAGAAGTCAGAGACTGGAAGCTAAATACCATCAATTCTGCACAGCCGTGCCGTGCGGTATTACTTACCCCCTGAATAAATAAAATAAATAAATAAATAAATAAATAAATAGAGAGAGAGAGATTTACCATGCATAACCTGAGGGTGTCACCTTTGCACACCCTTAACCAGAAAGAACCAAGCAGAGCTCTCAGGCCCCACCCATCTCAAGCCTCCAAGGCTCCTCCAACAGCAGGCAGTCCACTTAACACGGACATACTATAAAATAAAATAAAAAAAATTTTTAAAAAAAATCGCACAGTGACGAAAGAAGAATTAATTATGCCAAGCAACAAACACAGAAATCGAGGGAACAAGATCAACGATGACACTATGATGCCTCCAAATAAACAAAACACCCCAAACCAAGATTATGAAGATGATGAGATAGAAGAAATGCAAGATACGGATTTCAAAAAATTTATGATAAGAACATTTAGAAGTTTTCAAAAGGAAATCCTTGAACTACAGAAATCCTTATTGGACAGGATTGAAAATCTCTCCCGTGAAAATGAAATTTTAAGGAAGAATAAAATGAAACTCAGAAACTAGTAGAACAGGAAAGTGTGATAGTGAAGAGAAATCAAAATGAAATGAAGAGCTCAATAGATCAAATGACAAACACATTAGAAAGCCTTAAAAACAGAATGGGTGAAGCAGAAGAGAGAATATCGGACTTAGAAGATAGAGCACAGGAAAACATACAGTCAAACCAAAGAAGAGGAAATTAGAAATCTAAAAAATATTGTTTGGAATCTACAGGATACTATTTAAAAAACCAACATTCGAGTTCTAGGAGTTCCTGAAGGCATGGAGAGAGAGAAAGGATTAGAAGGCCTTTTTAGTGAGATACTAGCAGAGAACTTTCCAGGTTGGAGAAGGACAGAGACATCCTAGTACAGGAAGCTCTTAGAACCCCCAATAAACATGACCAAAAGAGATCCTCACCACGACACGTGGTAATTAAACTTACCACAGTGAAACATAAAGAAAAGATCCTAAAATGTGCAAGAGAGACAATCATCAGATTACTCTCAGAGGATCTCCAATCAGACTCACAGCAGACTTCTCATCAGAAACACTACAGGCTAGGAGGGAATGGCAAGACATAGCACAGGTGCTAAGAGAGAAAAATTGCCAGCCCAGAATATTATATCCTGCCAAGCTCTCATTTGTGAATGAAGGTGAAATAAAGACCTTTCATAGCAAACAGAAATTGAAAGACTTTGTGGCCACTCGTCCGGCCCTGCAAAAGATACTTAAAGATGTGCTACACTCAGAAACACAGAAACACGGCCATCAATATGAAAGAAGGGAAAGAAGGAACACCTACCAGTAAAAGAGCATGGGAAGCTCAAAGCATATACTAGAAAATATTTCCGGGAAAATGGCAGGGCAAAGTCACTATGTATCAATAGTCACATTGAACATTAATGGTCTGAATTCTTCAGTTAAATGACACCGATTGGCTGATTGGCTCAAAGAACACAACCCAACTATTTGTTGCCTACAAGAAACACATCTCTCTAACAAAGAGGCATGCAGACTGAAAGTGAAAGGTTGGAAAAAGATATTCCATGCCAACAGAAACCAAAAAAAAGCAGGTGTAGCCATATTAATATCAGACAAAATAAACTTTAATACAAAAACTATTAAGAGAGACAAAGAGGGACACTATATAATGATTAAGGGTTCAATTCAACAGGAAGATGTAACTATTATAAATGTATATGCACCTAATTACAGGGCACCGGTCTATTTAAAAGATATGTTAAGGGACTTAAAGGGAGATTTAGATTCCAATACAATAGTACTGGGGGACTTCAATGCTCCACTCTCAGAAATAGACAGATCATCTGGACAGAAGATCAACAAGGAAACAGCAGATTTAATTGACACTATTGCCCAAATGGATCTAACAGATATCTACAGAACTTTCAACCCTACATCTACAGACTTCACATTCTTCTCAGCAGCGCATGGAACCTTCTCTAGGATTGATCACATACTAGGCCATAAAGCAAGTCTCAGCAAATTTAAAAGAATTAGAATCATACCATGCAGCTTCTCAGACCACAGCGGGATGAAGCTGGAAATTAGCAACTCAGGAAACCCCAGAAAGTATGCAAACACATGGAGACTGAAAAACATGCTCCTGAATGAACACTGGGTCATTCAAGAAATCAAAAGAGAAATCAAAAACTTTCTGGAAGTAAATGAAGACAACAACACAACATATCAAAACTTATGGGATACAGCAAAAGCAGTATTGAGAGGCAAATTTATAGCAATAGGTGCCTATCTCAAGAAATTGGAAAGGTACCAAATAAATGAGCTTTCAGCACATCTCAAGGACCTAGAAAAACTCCAGCAAACCAAACCCAAATCTAGTAGGAGAAGAGAAATAATTAAAATCAGAGAAGAAATCAACAGGATTGAATCCAAAAAAACACTACAAAAAATCAGCCAAGCGAGAAGCTGGTTTTTTGAAAAAATAAACAAAATTGACACCCCATTGGCCCAGCTAACTAAAAAAAGAAGAGAAAAGACCCAAATCAATAAAATCAGAGATGAAAAAGGAAACGTAACAACAGACACCACAGAAATAAAAAGAATCATCAAAAATTACTACAAGGACTTGTATGCCAGCAAACAGGAAAATCTATCAGAAATGGATAGATTCCTGGACACATGCAATCTACCAAAATTGAACCATGAAGACATAGAAAACCTAAATAGACCCATAACTGAGACAGAAATTGAAACAGTAATAAAGGCCCTCCCAACAAAGAAAAGCCCAGGACCAGATGGATTCACTCCTGAATTCTACGAGACATTTAAAGAAGAACTAATCCCATTTCTTCTCAAACTATTCAGAACAATCGAAAAAGAGGGAATCCTCCCAAATTCTTTCTATGAAGCCAGCATCACCTTAATCCCTAAGCCAGAGAAAGATGCAGCACTGAAAGAAAATTACAAACCAATATCCGTGATGAACATAGACGCAAAAATCCTCAATAAAATTCTGGCCAATAGAGTACAACAACACATCAGGAAAATCATCCACCCAGACCAAGTGGGATTCATCCCTAGTATGCAGGGATGGTTCAACATTCACAAATCAATCAATGTGATTCACCACATTAACAGACTGCAAAAGAAAAACCATATGATTATCTCAATAAATGCAGAGAAAGCATTTGATAAAATTCAACACCCTTTCATGATGAAAACTCTAAGCAAATTGGGTATAGAAGGAACATTCCTCAATACAATCAAAGCAATTTATAAAAAACCCACAGCCAGCATCCTAATGAATGGGGAAAAGTTGGAAGCATTTCCACTGAAATCTGGCACCAGGCAGGGATGCCCACTCACACCACTGCTATTTAACATAGTTCTGGAAGTTTTAGCCAGAGCCATCAGACAAGAAAAAGAAATCAAAGGAATACAAATCAAGAAGGAAGAAGTCAAACTATCCCTCTTTGCAGACGATATGATTCTGTACTTAGAGGATCCAAAGAACTCTACTAAGAGACTATTGGAACTCATAGAGGAGTTTGGCAAAGTGGCAGGATACAAAATCAATGCACAAAAATCAACAGCCTTTGTATACACAAGCAATGCCATGAGTGAGAAAGAACTGCTAAGATCAATCCCATTCACAATAGCTACAAAAACAATCAAATACCTTGGAATAAACTTAACCAAGGACGTTAAAGATCTCTACGATGAGAATTACAAAATCTTAAAGAAAGAAATAGAAGAGGATACCAAAAAATGGAAAAATCTTCCATGCTCATGGATTGAAAGAATCAACATCATCAAAATGTCCATTCTCCCAAAAGCAATTTATAGATTCAATGCAATACCAATCAAGATACCAAAGACATTCTTCTCAGATTTAGAAAAAATGATGCTGAAATTCATGTGGAGGCACAAGAGACCTCGAATAACTAGAGCAATATTGTACAACAAAAACAAAGCTGGAGGCATCACAATACCAGATTTCAGGACATACTACAGGGCAGTTGTAATCAAAACAGCATGGTACTGGTACAGAAACAGATGGATAGACCAATGGAACAGAATTGAAACACCAAAAATCAACCCAAACATCTAAGCAAACTTATATTTGATCAAGGATCTAAAACCAATTCCTGGAGCAAGGACAGTCTATTCAATAAATGGTGCTGGGAAAACTGGATTTCCACATGCAGCAGCATGAAGCAAGACCCCTACCTTACACCTTACACAAAAATCCACTCAACGTGGATTAAAAACCTAAATCTACGTACTGACACCATCAAGTTATTAGAGAACATTGGAGAAACCCTTCAAGATATTGGCACAGGTAAAGAATTTATGGAAAAGACCCGGGAGGCACAGGCAGTCAAAGCCAAAATCAACTATTGGGATTGCATCAAATTGAGAAGTTTCTGTACTGCAAAAGAAACAGCAGAGTGAAGAGACAACCGACAGAATGGGAAAAAATATTTGCAACTATGCAACAGATAAATGGTTAATAACCAGAATCTACAAAGAGATCAAGAAACTCCACAAAAACAAAAGCAACAACCCACTTAAGAGATGGGCCAAAGACCTCAATAGACATTTTTCAAAAGAGGAAATCCAAATGGCCAACAGGCACATGAAAAAATGTTCAAGGTCACTAGCAATCAGGGAAATGCAAATCAAAACCACAATGAGGTTCCACCTCACCCCCGTTAGAATGGCTCACATACAGAAATCTACCAACAACAGATGCTGGCGAGGATGTGGGGGAAAAGGGACACTAACCCACTGTTGGTGGGAATGCAAACTGGTCAAGCCACTATGGAAGTCAGTCTGGAGATTTCTCAGAAACCTGAATATAACCCTACCGTTCAACCCAGCCATTCCACTCCTTGGAATTTACCCAAAGGAGTTTAAATTGGCAAACAAAAAAAGTGGTCTGCACCCTAATGTTTATCGCAGCTCAATTCACAATAGCTAAGACCTGGAACCAACCTAAATGCCCATCAACGGTAGACTGGATAAAGAAATTATGGGATATGTACTCTTTAGAATACTATACCGCAGTAAGAAACAACGAAATCCAGTCATTTGCAACAAAATGGAGGAATCTGGAACACATCATGCTGAGTGAAGTAAGCCAGTCCCAAAGGGACAAATACCATATGTTCTCCCTGATCAGTGACAACTGACTGAACACCAAAAAGGAAACATGTTGAAGTGAAATGGACACTATGAGAAACGGTGACTTGATCAGCATAGCCCTGACTGTTAATGAACAACTTAATACATTATCCCTCTTAGTAGTTTTTTTGTCTGTTCTACTTAATATGACTGGTTTAATTCTGTAATTATCACACAGTTATTCTTAAGTGTTGAAATTTAACTGAAATGTGATCCCTGTTAAACATAAGAGTGGGAATAAGAGAGGGAAGAGATGTATAATTTGGGACATGCTCAAGCTGACTTGCCCCAAATGGTAGAGTTAGAAACATACCAGGGGATTCCAATTCAATCCCATCAAGGTGGCATGTACCAATGCCATCTCACTATTCCAAGTGATCAATTTCAGTTCACAATTGATCATAATGAAAGGACTAAGAGTCAAAGGGAGCACATAAACAAGTCTAGTACCTGCTAACACTAACCGATAGAATAAATAAAGGGGAGAGTGATCCAACATGGGAAGTGAGATACTCAGCAGACTCATAGAATGGCAGATGTCCTAAATAGCACTCTGGCCTCAGAATCAGCCCTAAAGCCATTCGGATCTGGCTGAAAAGCCCATGAGAGTATTTCAGGCATGGAAAGCCAAGACACTCTGGCAAAAGATCTCTGTGAGTGAGATCCCAGTGGAAAGAACAGGTCTTCAAAGAAGGAGGTACCTTTCTCTGAAGGGAGAAGAGAACCTCCACTTTGACTATGACCTTGTCTAAACAAGATCAGAGTCGGAGAACTCAGAGGGCTTCCATAGCCTTGGAAACTCATGACTGGAGCATAGGGAGATTACTGATGCCATAGACAGGAGTGTCAATTGGTAAAGTCAACAACAGGAGTCACGGTGCACTTACTCCTCATGTAGGATCTCTGTCCTTAATGTGCTGTGCATTGAGATTTAATGCTATAATGAGTACTCAAACAATATATTCCACTTTGTGTTTCTTTGGGGGTGCAAAGTGTTGAAATCTTTACTTAATGCATACTAAACTGATCTTCTGTAAAAAAAAAAAAAAAGAAATTATCAATTCCCAACTTGACTCTCACTGGGATTAAACATGACAATAGGTCTGATCTGATTTCATCATCATTTAAAAAAATCATCTATTATTTTTCACTTTATGTTTCTGTGTGGGAGCAAACTGTTGAAATCCTTACTTAATGTATACTAAGCTGATCTTCTGTATATTAAGATAATTGAAAATGAATCTTGATGTGAATGGAAGGGGAGAGGGAGTGGGAAAGGGGAGGGTTGTGGGTGGGAGGGACGGTATGGGGGGGAAGCCATTGTAATCCATAAGTCGTACTTTGGAAATTTATATTCGTTAAATAAAAGTTAAAAAAAAAGAAATATGTCATAATTGATCACCTATTTCCAGTTCTAATACATCTTCAGCATAGGTTCCGAACCTGCTCATATATGAGTGTAGATGGTTGAGAAATATAGACAGACCTGCCTTCTTGATTCCCCATGAAGATAAAGATGCTGGTATCATTCAACATCATGTGTGCAATGATTAAATATTTCAGTGTGTTCAGTGTGTGATCTCAATTTTGAATGTACTTGCTGTGCTTATGCTTCCATTCAATGTCATGTGAAAGGTTTTGAAGTTCATTTTATATATGGTGTTATCATTTGAGCCACTTGAATCAGGTTTGTTGCTATTTCTACACAAAAGCATCATTACCAATAGTAATGCTTTCTTAGTAGTATCCCCAGACCTTTTCCTTCTTGCAAACATCTTGTGTCCTGAAAACCCTTGTTGGTTATAGACCCTGCATTTATGAGTTCCTTTATCTCTGGGATGTCTGTGAAATTTCAATTTCCTCATATTGCTCCTGCTTACATGTTATAGTGAGACTCCATTTACCAGGGCCACAGTAACAGATGAGGAACAGAATGTAAGAGCACACAGGGGGAAGGGATTGCTCTTTTGAAGAGGGGTGCCCTCGTGCAGGACTGTGTACTTGGAAGTCTGAATAACTTCACAAGATTTGGTTTATTGGACATTCTTTTGTGAGTACTTTGTTAATATTTTTAGATTCTTGGACTTTAATTAATGATTGGATAATTTCCTGCAAGGCACACTGTAGGGAAAATTGCATCTCCTAAAGGAGGAGATGTCACCACATTGTTGATTTCAGTCTTCATCTGAGAGAGCCATTTGTCATGTAAAGGAGTGATGGACAATTCTGAGAACATCAGATGGAACTCTCTCTAGAAGACAATCAGATGTTTTCTAATTGAGCTCAGATTCCTGTCCCTGGTTTGACTGAGGAGACAGGAGAGGGAAACACACCTCCTCTGCAACACCAAGCACTGGGCTCTCACTCCTTTGCTGAAGCAGCTGTGATTCCCAAGCTTCCTACAAATACAGATACCATTTTTCTCCTTCATCTCTCTCTTTTTTCCTTTCTCATTCTAGAGACAATGTTTGTATTGGAAACATCCAACTATCTTTAAACTTTTCATGATGAAAAATCAATGAATTGACTGCAAACTCATCCAATCAAATTTTTATTCGTGCTTATCTTGGATTAACATGTAACTATGGAATCAACACCAAACCTAAATTATCTGTCTGCCATCTTTTCTATTTCATGTTTCATGAATCTGGCCTTTTGTGAAAAAGCTATTTGTATATTTCCAAGCCATATGATCAAAACATTAGCTGCCTTCTCTCTCCAAGGAAAATGAGTACATTTAGACTAAGTTGTCTTACATATTTTCTTGGATGTTTGTTCCTTTGTCTAAGTATTCTCCTGGTGTATTAGAATCTCAACTACTTGTCAAAACATGTTCTTTGTATCACTAGATAAAAGAGCAAGAATGAGAAACATTTTCTCATGTAGTGACATTTAGAGGTCTCATCCAGACAATAACTTACAAGTACTGTGATCTTCAAGGCTTGTGACAGGAAAATCAAGATTAGAAAGGAATATTGAGTTTATAAAGGAATGCATGAAGCAAGAGCTAAATGTAGCTCTGAAACACATGGAAATGGGGCTACTACCCAGAGAGGTTTAAGGACTTGCCCAAGGTCATACAGCTGGTAAGTGATAGAGGAGGAATTTAAGCTGCATTCTTCATGACCTTGATTATCTAGTTGTTTAAACACAAGGATGGTAATTGCAAAGATTCACTGAGTACATCCTGTGAGCCGGTGTGCAGTGACTTGGCAACCATGTCCCTTACTTCACACTGAAATTACCCAGATCCTATGTGTCTATGCAATGCGGTAGCATAAATGCACCCTCGATGAGACTAAAACAGAGATTTTTTTTTTGGTTTATTTTTGTTTTTTTATTTTTTTATTTTTTTTTACTTTTATTTAATGAATATAAATTTCCAAAGTACGACTTATGGATTACAATGGCTTCCCCCCCATACCGTCCCTCCCACCCACAACCCTCCCACCTCCCACTCCCTCTCCCCTTCCATTCACATCAAGATTCATTTTCAATTATCTTAATATACAGAAGATCAGCTTAGTATACATTAAGTAAGGATTTCAACAGTTTGCTCCCACACAGAAACATAAAGTGAAAAATAATAGATGATTTTTTTAAATGATGATGAAATCAGATCAGACCTATTGTCATGTTTAATCCCAGTGAGAGTCAAGTTGGGAATTGATAATTTCTTTTTTTTTTTTTTACAGAAGATCAGTTTAGTATGCATTAAGTAAAGGTTTCAACAGTTTGCACCCCCATAGAAACACAAAGTGGAATATATTGTTTGAGTACTCGTTATAGCATTAAATCTCAATGCACAGCACATTAAGGACAGAGATCCTACATGAGGAGTAAGTGCACCGTGACTCCTGTTGTTGACTTTACCAATTGACACTCCTGTCTATGGCATCAGTAATCTCCCTATGCTCCAGTCATGAGTTTCCAAGGCTATGGAAGCCCTCTGAGTTCTCCGACTCTGATCTTGTTTAGACAAGGTCATAGTCAAAGTGGAGGTTCTCTTCTCCCTTCAGAGAAAGGTACCTCCTTCTTTGAAGACCTGTTCTTTCCACTGGGATCTCACTCACAGAGATCTTTTGCCAGAGTGTCTTGGCTTTCCATGCCTGAAATACTCTCATGGGCTTTTCAGCCAGATCCGAATGGCTTTAGGGCTGATTCTGAGGCCAGAGTGCTATTTAGGACATCTGCCATTCTATGAGTCTGCTGAGTATCTCACTTCCCATGTTGGATCACTCTCCCCTTTATTTATTCTATCGGTTAGTGTTAGCAGGTACTAGACTTGTTTATGTGCTCCCTTTGACTCTTAGTCCTTTCACTATGATCAATTGTGAACTGAAATTGATCACTTGGAATAGTGAGATGGCATTGGTACATGCCACCTTGATGGGATTGAATTGGAATCCCCTGGTATGTTTCTAACTCTACCATTTGGGGCAAGTCAGCTTGAGCATGTCCCAAATTATACATCTCTTCCCTCTCTTATTCCCACTCTTATGTTTAACAGGGATCACATTTCAGTTAAATTTCAACACTTAAGAATAACTGTGTGATAATTACAGAATTAAACCAGTCATATTAAGTAGAACAGACAAAAAAACTACTAAGAGGGATAATGTATTAAGTTGTTCATTAACAGTCAGGGCTATGCTGATCAAGTCACCGTTTCTCATAGTGTCCATTTCACTTCAACAGGTTTCCTTTTTGGTGTTCAGTCAGTTGTCACTGATCAGGGAGAACATATGGTATTTGTCCCTTTGGGACTGGCTTACTTCATTCAGCATGATGTGTTCCAGATTCCTCCATTTTGTTGCAAATGACTGGATTTCGTTGTTTCTTACTGCGGTATAGTATTCTACTTTCTAGTCTTTTCACTTGCATTGTTTCAAATAGGTTATCTTTTGCCTTAAAAATATTTATTTTACTGTATATAATAAAACTTTAAAAAGTATTTGAAAAGCAGAGAGAGAGAGAGAGAGAGAGATCTTCTATCTGCTGGTTTACTTCCCAAATGGCTGCAATCAATGGTGTGGGCTGAGCCAAGCTGAAGTCAGGAGCCTGGAACTCTATGATGGTCTCCCACATGGGATGGCAGGGGCCCATCTGTTGCTTTCCAAGGACCATTAGCAGGAAGTTGGATCAGTATCAGAGCAGCCGAGCCCAGAACCAGTGCTCCAATGCAGTGACTTAACCTGCTGCATCACAAAGCTGGCTCCAAGACTTTCTTTCCTATTTTTATTTTTTTAACTTTTATTTAATGAATATGAATTTCCAAAGTACGACTATGGATTACAATGGCTTCCCCCCATACCGTCCCTCCCACCCACAACCCTCCCACCTCCCACTCCCTCTCGCCTTCCATTCACATCAAGATCCATTTTCAATTATCTTAACATACAGAAGATCAGCCTAGCACACATTAAGTAAGGATTTCAACAGTAAAACAGAGATTTTGACAGAAGCAAGATTGGGGTTGGCATCTGTGTGGTGAGGAGAAGACCTGCCCTGTGGAAATTTTAACAAGAACACCTGCCCTGTGTGGATGCTGCCTCTGTTCCACATTGTAGGGCTCACCCTCTGTAGGGGCAGCAGAAGCTGGATCCTTCCTTCCCCTTTTCAATAACAGATTCCTTGATTCCTCAGTTGAGCACACCTGTTGTCATAGTGTGTGACTTCTAAGAAATGTTCTTTTAAAATGTTTATTTATTAATTTAAGAGGCAGAGAGAGGGAGACAGGAAGACATGGAGAAATATCCCATCTGCCAATTCACTCTTCAGATATCTGCAACAGCCAGTACTGGGCTGGGCCCGAGTCAGGAGCCAGGAACCCAATCCAGGTCTCCCACAAGGGTGGCAGGAACCCAATTACTTGGGTCACCACTGCTGCTTCCCTGAGTGAACATTAGCTGGAAGCTGGAATTGGGAGTTGGAGTCAGGAATGAAAGCTGGGCACTCTGATATGGGATAAGACATCTTAACTGCTAGACCAAAGCTGAATTTAAGGAAATGTTCTTAAAGAGTAGGAACATGTATGGTGGAATGAGAAGGCCATGCCAAGGTGGCCACTGGCAAGCGAGCATCAGTTACTCAGGAATGGTTTGGAAACTGCCTGGCAACAGGCCATGATTGGATGGCTTTGGAAACTGCCTGGCAACAGGCTGTGATTGGATGGCTTTGGAAACTGCCTGGCAACAGGCTGTGAGTGGTTGGGGCATAGACTGCCCCTTGACCAAATTGGCTGGTCTTGGCTATATAAGATGTTGTACCAACTGAAATAAAGGAGTCTGCGGGCTGCTTGCCTCAAGCCTGCTTTCACCCGACTCCCGGGGTCTGTGTGGTGACTCCGCGCCTCTTGCCCCCACCACGCTGCTCCTCTCAGAAACAAATCCACTGCAACATCAGGCCATAGCAGAGAGCTGGCCTGGAAGAGGGGCAACCGGGGACAGAATCCGGCGCCCCGACCGGGACTAGAACCTGGTGTGCCGGTGCCGCAAGGCGGAGGATTAGCCTATTGAGCCATGCGCCAGTTCTAATACAGACTGCTCCTCTTCCAACCCAGACCTCTGCTATGGCCTGGGAAAGCAGGAGAAGATGGCCCAAGTCCTTGGGCCCCTGCACCCATGTGGGAGACCCAGAGGAAGCTCCTGGCTCCTGGCTTTGGATCGGCACAGCTCCGGCTGTTGTGACCATCTGGGGAGCGAACCAGCAGATAGAAGACCTCTCTCTCTCTTTCAAATAAATAAAATAAATCTTTTTTAAAAAAAAGATTACCCATATTGGGCGGCCGCTCGTGTCTGTTTCTCAGTGCCTGCTCCTGCCCGGCCCCCGCGATGCACGGGTCTCGGCAAAGCTGCAGCAGGAGTCGGGGGTGAGCAGGCCGGGCCGCAGGCTCGCGCGCCGCCACCCCGTCTGAAGAAATGAGTGGTGGATTGGCCCCCAGTAAAAGCACAGTGTATGTGCCCTTCTCCCAGACGAACAACGACCTATACAGGATATTTTCCAAGTATGGCAAAGTTGTAAAGGTTACTATAATGAAAGATAAAGACACCAGGAAGAGTAAAGGGGTTGCATTCATTTTGTTTTTGGATAAAGACTCTGCGCAAAACTGCACCAGGGCGATAAACAACAAACAGTTATTCGGTAGAGTGATAAAAGCAAGCATTGCTATCGACAATGGAAGAGCAGCCGAATTCATCCAAAGACGGAACTACTTTGATAAATCCAAGTGCTACGAATGTGGGGAAAGTGGACACTTAAGTTATGCCTGTCCTAAAAATATGCTTGGAGAACGGGAACCTCCAAAGAAGAAGGAAAAGAAGAAAAAAAAGAAAGTTCCTGAACCAGAAGAAGAAGTTGAGGAAGTAGAAGAAAGTGAAGATGAAGGTGAAGACCATGCCCTGGACAGCCTCAGCCAGGCCATAGCCTTCCAGCAAGCCAAAACTGAAGAAGAACAAAGAAAATGGAGACCCGATCCAGGGGGTCCCTCCACATCCGATGACTCAAGACGGCTGAGGATAAAGAAAAGCACCTATTTCAGTGATGAGGAAGAGCTCAGTGACTGAAATGGCATTTACTGTGTAAATGTCCCTAAGATAGGAAAGCCCGGGAGCATACAGTTCAGCTGAGGGCCATGGTTACCTTTAGAATTTGAGATAAAAACACTTAATACCAAACAGTTTTTTACTAGAAAGTAGTTCATAGGAAATTTAAAAATAAATGGAAAGTATTATGTTTCTCTCTTGCCTTAGCACAGTACAGTTTGAGCATCCCTAATCTGAACTCCTGAACACTGCACAGTCTGAAGCCTTGTCATTGCCGCACAGTGTCTCAAGCAGGACATTGTGACAGTGTTACACATCCTGTGTCCTGCTGCCTTCAGGCTGTGTACATAAAGCTTGACAAAACCTACGTGAAGTTCATATTTAGGCTTGGGCCCTTCCCATCCCTGTGGTATCTCATTATGCTTGTGCAACTACGAGAAAATTCAGAAAAACCCAGAAAACAAAATACTTCTGGCCCCAAGTGTTTCAAATAAGAGATACACAACCTATACTAAAAATCAGAACTTGCTACTACTAATCTGAAAAGAGCTAATGTTAATAAAAAATAAGAAAGTATTATAATGCTGTTGTCATCCCATGAGAAAAAGGTATTAAAATGATTTGAGATGTTCATTCCAAAACTTTACTCGTGTTTGATTGGTTTACATGGCTTTCAAAACTTAGTCTTCAAAACAAATGCTTCATAAAATGTTAATAAACTTTTTCAAAAGAAAAAAAAAAGATTACCCATATTGAATTCTGCTGATCTCTGGCCTCAGGAAGTAACAAAGGAGTGTTAGAAAAGATACCGGTTGAGACTAGGCAAGTTTCGTATCCCAATTTATTTGATTCTCAATCTGTTCATTATAACTAGTGGATCTCAGGAGTGAAAGAATTACCGTGACAATTGTCTTTGTAAATCAGTTCAAACTCCCGCTCATGTCTGCTCAACTTCAACCCCTGTAGAGCGTCCACAAGGAATCAAAGAACTGGAAACAGTGTTCTAAACCAAGAGTCCTTTATTTTCTCATTGCCAAACATTCCACAAGTCTTACTCACCAGAAATTAACATAGCTTCTTCATCTCTTGCCTGACAACCCTCATCTGCTGAATGGGCTTCACAGGGGTAACTGCCCATGAAAATGTGGAGTGGATACACCATTCCCTTCACTTGTTTCCAAGTTCCCTATGCTGGTGGTATCAAATGAGGGTTTGGATGCTCCCTTGTTTGAAAATGGTCTTCACAGAATCCCACATTTTAAAGATATTCTAAAGAGCACAGAGAACAGAAGAATGGTACTAGCCTTTCAGAATTTGGAAAGGTTGTACTCATCCATCTCAGGGTTAATTATTTATATGGCATATGCCACAAAATAGGCAACAATCTTTACGTAAAAGGGGAAGAGAATCCAGAAACACGACAACAAAGCTGCTCTAACCAATGCTCCAGAGAAAGCACTTCAATTTTGTTGATTTCTTCTCTAATTTTAATTATTTATTTTCTCTTATTAGTTTTAGGTTTGCTTTGCTGTTGTTTTTCTATATCCTTGAGATGCATTGATAGTTCATTTATTCGGTGCCTTTCCTCTTTTGATGTAGGCGTCTATTGCTATAAACTTAACACTGCTTTTTACTGAATCCCATAAGTTTTGAAAAGTTGTTGTCATCTTCATTTGTTTCTAGAAAGTTTTTGATTTCTCTTTTGATTTCTTCTATGACCCTCTGTTCATTCGTGAGTATGTTGTTCAGTCTCCATTTGTTTGCATATGCTCTAGGGATTCCTGAATTCTGATTTCCAGCTTCATTCCATGTGGTCCCAGAAGATGCATGGTATGATTTTGATTTTTTTGAATTTGCTGAGACTTGTTTTATGGCCTAGTATGTAGTCAGTCCTAGAGAAAGCCATGTGCTGCTGAGAAGAATGTGAATTCTTCAACTGTAGGATGAAAAGTTCCGTAAGTATCTGTTAGGTCCATTTCATGTACAGTGTTGACTAAATCTGCTGTTGTTGATTTTCTGTCTGGTTCATCTGTCCATTGCTGAAAGTGGAGTATTGAAGTCCCCCAATTCTATTGTATTGGAGTCAAAGTCTCCCTTTATTTCCTTAAGATTTCTTTTAAGAGGGTTGTGCAACGGTTTGGTTACAGAGGCAAAGGAAATTCTCAGAGCTGCACACAGACATTGCCTCAGACTTTCACACCGCAGTAGAGTCCTGAACCTTACCCTTCCTTATATCCACAAACCCCCAACACACACACACACACACTGTACTCATAAATTGTTACCTCTGCTTCATTCTTGGAGGCTTTCCTGGCTACCCAGCTCTAACCACTCTTTTCTGTAAACACCTGTAGATGAGAATACACACTTGGCCTCTATCATAAGTATCATCCACTGTTGTATACAAGTAGTTTCTGTCTCTTTACCAAACAACAAAGTCCATTGGTGTCAAGTAATGTGCTTAAATTGCACCTTGTTTGGTACTCCCACCTGCTGCTTGCATTGTGTTGAGCTTGCTCTAAATACAGAACAGTGGCTGGTGACTTGTTCTGGATGCAGCTCCTTATCCTGCAGTTCTGTTTTGTATCTCTGATTTTTCAAACTTAAAGTCATCTGGATTTACCATCAATTTTCCCAGCGCAGACAAAGAAAAGTGACAAAACACTTCATACACAAAAGCTATTTCCCCATGTTTACCATCTGTTTTGTTTTTCTTCACTGGAATAAATCTGTGTCAAGAAAGGACTGAAAAGGCCAAGAAGATACTCAAGGATTTAGAAAGAGAAAAACATTTAAAAAAAATTGGTTTTTTTGAAAACTCTTAGGCTGACTCCATAGAATATGTAGTGTGGGAACACTATTTCCTGGTGGCTTTGGACACATCAATGGCAGGTCCCCAAGGAACATATTTATCTTTTTGATAGCAATGGTATTTCCTTCTGATTGCAAGTTCCTCCAGGGCAACACTCAGTTCCTTTTTTTTTCTTTTTGGTTATAAAGTCAGTTTTATTAATGAAGCAACTAAGTGTATTTGGAATTTTCAGAGACCATTCATTTTTTTCCTATCATTCAACGAACACTTTATGCTTTACTATAAAGCTCGACACTTTCTAATTATTTGGGATATGTTTTTCATTATCAAATCATTTATTTATTTATTTATTTATTTATTGACAGGCAGAGTGGACAGTGAGAGAGAGAGAGACAGAGAGAAAGGTCTTCCTTTACCGTTGGTTCACCCTCCAATGACTGCCGCGGCCGGCGCGCTGCGGCCGGCACACTGCGCTGATCCGATGGCAGGAGCCAGGTGCTTCTCCTGGTCTCCCATGGGGTGCAGGGTCCAAGCACTTGGGCCATCCTCCACTGCACTCCCTGGCCACAGCAGAGAGCTGGCCTGGAAGAGGGGCAACCAGGACAGAATCCGGCGCCCCGACCAGGACTAGAACCCCATGTGCCAGCACTGCAAGGTGGAGGATTAGCCTAGTGAGCCGCGGTGCCGGCCAGTATTTGGGATATATTTTTAAAAGCAGGGTCCCTGTACCTTAATCACTTCCACTTGATATCAGAAAATTTCACAACTAATAGGTGTTCAATAGATTCTTCTTTTAAATTAATCATATGCTTAAGATTTTTTTTAAACCTAAGCTTAAGATTTATTTATTTTATTTAAACTTACTTTTTCTGCAAGTTTCAATATACAATAATGATAATCATGTTGTATTATATTTCTTACAGTTATTCCTCTTGTAAAACTGATGTTTTACATCCTTTTGCAAACACTTTCCTACCCTTCATCAACTCCTCCCCATGGGCCCCTAGTAGCCATCTTTTTTTTTATTGTTTCCATAAATTCAACCTTTTTAGATTCCACATATAAGTTAGAATATTAGCATTTGTCTTTCTGCACCTTACTTATTGCATGTAACATAATGTGCTCAGTTCATCCATATTTTCACAAATTATAGAATTTCCTTCTTTGTAAATGCTAAGTAGTATTTTATTTGGAATATGTTTCACATTTTTCTTATCCATTTATCTATTGAAGAATATTTAAGTGAATTTCATATCTTGACTATTGTGAATAATCTTACAAGGAACTTGTTAATACAGATATCTTATCAAAACATGATTTTAATTCCTTTGCATATATAACCAGAGTAATAGTGTTGTTGAATCATACAGTAGTCATATTTTTAGGTTTTTATCATAAAATGATGTTGCATTTTGTCAGATTTTCCTACATGTATTGAGTGGTCATGTCCTCTAAATTCTGTAATTAAGGGTAATTATTCACTAATTTACATTCTCAACAACAGTGAAAATGGGTCTTCTTTTCCCACATCCTTGACAATTCTGTCATCAATTATCTTTTTTATATTAGCTACCCTAATAGGTATGCAGTGATATCTCATATTTATTTTGCTTTTAAATTTTCTGATGAGTGATGTTGAACTTTTGTTTGTATACCTACTGGCCATTTGTATTTCATCTTTTGAGAAATATATATCCAAATCATCTGCCAAAATATATACTCAAATCATCTGCCAAAAAAAAAGATTTCTTTTAAATAGCCAGGTGCCCTGTAATTAGATGCATAAACATTTATAATAGTTACATCTTCCTTTTGCATTGATCCCTTAATCCTTTTATAGTGTCATTCTTTGACTCGTAATAGTTTTTGTGTTGAAGTCTATTTTGTCTGATATTAAGATGTCTACACCAGCTTTTTTTTTTGTTTCTGTTGGCATGGGATATCTTTTTCCATCCTTTTACTTTCAGTCTGTGTGCTTCTTTGTTGGCGAGATTGTTTCTTGTAGGCAGCAAATACGTGGCTTTTATTTTTTAACCAATTCAGCTAGTCTGTGTCTTTTAACTGGGGAGTTGAGGTGAATTACATTCACGGTGAGTACTGATATGTTGTCCTCCTTATTCTTGTTTCTTGGTTTGGTGCATTTGTTTGGCATTTGTGGAGATACCCTTCCTTCCTTCCTTCCTTCCTTCCTTCCTTCCTTCCTTCCTTCCTTCCTTTCCTTCTTTCTCTTTCTTTCTTCCTTCCTTTTCTTTTTTCCTTTTTCCTGTGGCAGCTTTTATTGTTGTACTATGTCTCTGTAAATAAGTGGAATGTCTGCTTTCAATGAATCACTAGAGGCTTGTAGTGGTTGTGTCCAGAGAGCTCTGTTCAGTTCTCCAATGTTAAGGGACTAAGGTGACACACCCAGGATTGGTGTGGTAAATCTTCTAGCTCTCTCTCTTTTTTAATCAGAAGGGAGGAATATTCTCAGCTGAGGCCCTCTCCTCAATGGAGACCAGTGCCTGAGTGCTAGCCCCAGTGGGTATAATATTCATCTACTCTGTCTCAAGGACCACACAAAGAATCTGTGTAGTCCTTAATGTAAGTTCAGAATCCCCAGCAATGTCTCTCACCAGGTAACCAGGAACCCCCAACCTTGTGGAGTCTCCCACTGGGACTGCTCAAAGTCCCATCCACACTGTGAGTCCTCCCATACACGATCAGTTTTTTCCACATTCCCAGTTCAGAAGCTTCACACAGTCCCCTGTTAGTTCCCCCCACCAGAGTCAGGAGTCTCTGCTCAGCTGGTTGCCAGGCACAGACATGAGCTGGCACAGCTCTTACCTATGTCCAAAATGGCACCCACTCTATCAGCTCGTTACAGTACTTGTAACAGGCTTGTAAAGTGGTCAGGGAGAGAGAAATGTATCTTTCCTTTTTTTTCCCCCTCCTGTAGTTTGGCTGGTACAATTTCCCCTATGGGGCTCCCAGCATGGTTCCCTGTAGGCTCTTCCTGCTGCTTTTTCACCAGTGGCTTGGGCTGCTGCAGTCTGGCCTCACTCACTTTCCAGCACTGCTGTGTAGGTTCTTGGCTATTGGAGTCCTGAGCTGTGGGTGCCCACACCCCCCATGTAGGTCCATCATGTCCCTCTAATTTTGGTAGAGTTTCCTCTGCCATTTTTTCCCTAACTCTTCCCTGCAACTGCACTATCTCCACTTTTTTAAAACTATCTTCTCCTGGGCTAGAGCAGTAAGTTCCCTCCCCACTTCACCTTCTTGGAACCTCCAATGTCAATTTCAAAACAAAGAATATAACTCCCATTAAATGAGTTTTTCAGTTTTAATTGGGAGAATCAAGCAGGAGTTCATAATATTCTTTTAAAAAATAATTTTATTTTATTTGAAAGGCCAAGTGACTGGAGGGGAAGGCAGAGAGAAAGAGGTCTTCTATTCACTGGTTCACACCCTAAATGGCCTTGATGGGCCAGACTGGGCCAGGCTGAAGCCCAGAACTCCATCTGGGTGTCCTCCAGGGGTGGCAGGGCCCAAGTACTTGGACCATCATCACCTTCCTTCCCGTGTGCTTTAGCAGGGAGTTGGATCAGGAATAGAGCACTTGGTACTAGAACTAGTGCTTGAATATGGGATGCTGATGCTTTAGGTGGTGCCATACCCACTGTGCCCCAACACTGGCCCAATGTCAATGCTTCTAATAGCAAAACTTCAAAATACATGAAGAAAATATTGACAGAACTGCCAGAAAACAGCCGTTCAACAAAATCAATATTTAACAGAGATTCCAATGCCATCTTGAAGGCATATAACATTTATCAAAAGTGTTATATCCTAGAATACAAAACTCTCTTAATATATTTATAAGGATATGATTTATTATATAAATGTAAGGATATCTACTCTTTATGCAATATTGTACCAGGCATTTCATTCTGTCAAGAAAAGGTCATTTGAACTCATTTGCACAAGAAATTTTTATAAATTTTATCAACTTTTTTTTGTGAACTTTGGTCTTCATGATACATTCAATCCTATCCCATGCAGTTGTGTTCCTGGGAATGACATAACTCCACCTTCATTTTCCAAGAACTTTAATCCAATGTTGCTAGTTAAAGTCTGGCAAATAGGACATTGGGGAGCACCTATCCAGACATTTTGAAAGAAAGATGATATTTTCTTCCCTTTTGGCACTCACAGTAGCAAACCTCTTGTTCTTATTATAATTGGAATGTCTGATAAAAATAATCCTTTCTCAGCTTTAGGACAAAATGATCACTGGTAGCTTTAGAGCTACAGAGGTAGAAGTGAATTACATCCCAATTTTGAGTTAGAAAGTTAACCAAATTCTAGGTCAGAAGGCACAATCAGGTATATTCTGTGATATTTTTTTTAATTTTTTTAACTTTTATTTAATGAATATAAATTTCCAAAGTACAGAATATTGATTACAATGACTTCCCCCCCATAACGTCCCTCCAACCCGCAACCCTCCCCTTATCCATTTCCTCTCCCCTTCCATTCATGTCAAGATTCATTTTCAATTCTCTTTATATACGGAAGATCAGTTTAGCATACATTAAGTAAAGATTTCAACAGTTTGCACCCACATAGAAACACAAAGTGAAAAATACTGTTTGAGTACTAGTTATAGCATTAAATCTCAATGTACAGCACACTAAGGACAAAGATCCTACATGAGGAGTAAGTGCACAGTGACTCCTGTTGTTGACTTAACAAATTGACACTTTTGTTTATGGCATCAGTAATCACCCGAGGCTCTTGTCATGAGCTGCCAAGGCTATGGAAGCCCCCTGGGTTCACTGACTCTGATCATTTTTAGACAAGGCCATGGTCAAAGTGGAAGTTCTCTCCTCCCTTCAGAGAAAGGTACCTCCTTCTTTGATTACCCATTCTTTCCACTGGGATCTCACTCGTGGAGATCTTTCATTTAGGTTTTTTTTTCCCCCCCCAGAGTGTCTTGGCTTTCCATGCCTGAAATACTCTCATGGGCATTTCAGCCGGATCCGCATGCCTTAAGGGCTGATTATGAGGCCAGAGTGCTGTTTAGGACATCTGCCATTCTATGGGTCTGCTGTGTATCTCACTTCCCATGTTGGACCATTCTCTCCCTTTTTTATTCTATCAGCTAGTATTTGCAGACACTATTCTTGTTTATGTGATCCCTTTGGTTCTTAGTCCTATCATTACGATCAATTGTGAACAGAAATTGATCACTGGGACTAGTGAGATGGCATTGGTACATGCCACCTCGATGGGATTGAATTCGAATCCCCTGGTATGTTTCTAACTCTACTGTTTGAGGTAAGTCAGCTTGAGCACGTCCCGAATTGCACATCTCTTCCCTCTCTTATTCCCACTCTTATATTTAACAGTGATCACTTTTCAGTTAAGTTTCAGCACTTAAGAAGAATATTCTGTGATATTTTTATAAAATCAGTATTCTTCAATAAGTAATAATAGAATTATGGTTTGTAATTTTTTTCTCTTTAAAGATTATGATGTAATTATTAAATATATCTACAACTACTATTTTTTATACTACTGATATCTGGAATTGAATTGCTGTATATAGCTAACGAGGGTCCAAAGAATGGAATTCTCACTGATTTAATTACTTGGAATTGTGTAGCTACCATTTTTTTTGCACTTTTGTTCTGAATGTTTTACAAATCATTATGTTCAGGCATTTTATCATCCTTTTAACTTTTGTTGGTATGTATTTTCTTGTGTAGATTTGAAAATTGTATGCCAATTTTTCTGAATACTATAGGATAAACTGCACTTTTTAAGAACAAAATTAAAGATGATAAAATATATATATTGTGAAGAAGGGATGCCAAGAAATTTAGATAACACCTTGAATAAGATGGCTTATGTTTTCAGCAAAATGTCCTTCTGTTATGAGGCTGTAATGTGTGCCCTAGCAAATTAGACCTTAGTGAGTTTGGTAAATTTTTTCCACAGATGTACAGATGATGTCCTATTTATTTATAGATAATTTGAGGAAATGGAGAAGTAGATACATGGAATATTATTATTAGAATATTCATTTATGTTAATAGTATTTCTGTTCTGTTATATATAGTGGCTGATATATACTGTGGTAAAACATATAAATTGCTTCAACTTTGCAGTGAAAAAGTCACTACATCTTCCCATTTAACAGTTTTCTGTATCAGGTATAGACGTCTGGATCAAATCTTGGAATTTTAAAAAACAAAGGATACGTCTTAATAAATTCTTGGAAGTTAAAAATATATGAACTAAACATATTGCCATTGTAGTTTGGAATGCATTTAAGAAAAGTTGATATTTAACATTCATATGGTAAGTCCACAATACTTTAAAAAGCACACCATCAAGATGAATGGAGCATCAGTGATGTTGCTCGGAAGGCCTGCATCTTGGGTACAATACCTATTTCCTCTTTTTATTCCAGCCTCTAACTAATGAACACTCTGGATGGTAGTGGTGATGGTTCAAGCAGTTGATTTCTGTTACCCTTGTGGGAAATTCAGATTTAGTTCTGCCTTCTGATTTCAGCATGGTCTAGTCTCAATTTTTGTGGAATTTAGAGCATGAAAAAGTGACTGGAAGCTCTCCTCTGTGTTTTCTCTGCTTCCATCTTTCTTTTAAAAAATAATAGCTAGTGCTATGGTGGAGCAGGTGAAAGCCTGGCCTGCAGTGTTGGCATCCCATGTGGGTGCTGGTTTGTGTCCTAGCTGCCCACTTCCAATCAAGCTCCCTGCGAATGCACCTGGGAAACCAGCAAAAAATGGCTCAAGTGTTTGGGCCCCTGCACCCACATGGGAGACCCAGAAGAAGCTCCCGGCTTCAGATCAGCCCACCTCTGGCCATTGAGGCAATCTGAGGAATGAACCAGCAGATAGAAGGCCTCTCTTTCTCTCTCTTTCTACCTCTGTCTCTTTCAGTGAGTCTGTCTTTCAAATAAATTAATCTTTAAAAAAGTATTTATTCTATTTTTATAACCCTAATATTTAAATTTTCATTTTAAATAAAAATTAAGTGCTGCATACACTTATGAGATATTAACCATTGTGTTGAGGCCACATATTTATTAGCATTGTGACACATATATTACAAAAATCAACTGTAGTTGCTTTTTTATATGGTACTGTGAATGTTTTTGTGAGATAAACAGAAAAATAATTCTGTTGCTTTTTTTTTTTTTTTACTCAGACCATGGTATACGCTAACTACTGTGAATGAATTGAGAAATATAACTCTTAATGTTGACAATAATTCTGTATAATAACAAATATCTTTTTCAACAATGATAATAAATTTTGTCACTTATAGGCAGAAAGATGGCTAGTTTTGTTTCTTTTAAAACCACTTGTCAACCCAAATGTAAGAATCTCTAAGAAAAAAATGGACTGTCAATGTTTGTCTTTAAGAAAAATTAGTTCATACATGTCATCTTATTAAAATGAGAGAAAAAGTATCCATCTCTCAATGCTAATTTTAGTATTAAAGAAATGACAGTAAAGTTTTTGTATTTAAAAAGTGGGTGGAAAATAATGTTATCCATCATTTCATCAAACAAATGCTTACTGAGTTGTCGCTGTGGGCTTTTCACTATTTTGCTCTCAGTGTTTAATATTATTAATACACAATCACACCCACCTATTAGTCATTCTTTGACATTATCAAGCAGTAGGTTGAACAAAAGTCCATATTTTACAATAATCAGAACAAAACACAGGTGTCGCTCCCCCTCTTCATGGAGGAACGACACTAAACCCTGCCTAGGCTTCACATCCGAGTCACGGCACCATTATGTCGCTCCCCCTCTTCGTGGAGGAACGACACAGGACCCTGCGCTGTTCTTTCGTCTGCTCGGCCCTCCCCGGGTTTGCTGCTGGTTCTTCCCGGGTTGGCTACCGTCCCTTCCACCTCCGTGGAGGGGTGGGCCCCCTGCCACTTTCCCCACTTCCGCGGGGGAGCGGCACAACGCCGGCCGGGTCTCTCGGGTGCTGCTCAGGTGTTCCTTCAGATATTCCCGGTGCATGTTGTCTCTCTCCTCCTTTATAGTCCTCTTCCACCAATCCCAACTCTGCTACCCACACGCCGAGTACGCTGCTCTCCTCCAATCAGGAGCAGGTCCTACAGTTTATTGGTTGAACTGGAGGCAGCTGTGTAGAAGCTGTTTACTCCCTTCTCAGCGCCATATTGTGGGAGAGCAGATACATAGAATAAGTATTAATTCCAGTAACAGTCTAATCTGAGTTGCTCCCCACACACAGGCATGAATGAACGAATGAATTTTAGTCATTCTGTTGGAATGTAGGCAGTAAAAATCATTTTTGAGCACTAGGTGTTTTACAGGCACTGTGTTCAGAAACATGCTCACATAGCTTCATGCAAACCAGCAATAACTCTGCAAGGTAGGTACCCTTATCCGTGGTTGGTAGAGGGAGTTATTTAAGGGTAAAAAGTAAGTACATGGCCACAGTCATGCACAGAACTGCAGAGTCAAGGCGCTCTGGTGTCTGCATACTCCATACACTATTATCAAAGGGCTCAAGACACATATGATCAAATATCAAACAGTATGAAGCACAGCACAAATTTTGCCCTAATTTCTGGAAGTCTGTACTTCAGTGAATCGGTAATAGTTAGGAGGAGGCAGGGAGAGAAGACACAGAGGCTACATGTGGGTTGTGAAGGATAATCAGGGCAAAAGAATGTGGCAGAAGTCCAAAGAACCTGCTTGGAAAAACCAAAGATGATACTACTGGAGGTCAGAATGCCTCCCAGGGAGGCCAGTGATATCCCCAAGAATCAAGGGGCAGGTTGTGTACCTCTGGTTGATGAAGAATCGTAAGGAAGTTCACAGACAGGGGTAACCGAATCGTACCTGTGATTCTGAATAATTTTCCTAGCAACAATGTGGAATGAGAGTGATCCTAGACAGAATATAGAAAATATTCTACTTAAAGTTGGGAAATAAGATGAATGACTAGGAGGAGTGATAGGCAGATGAACACAATTCCATTAATACATGAAGATAACAGATGAGAATTCAGCTTTATGAGTGAATAAAGTAACATTCGTGATCAGATGCAATATTTGAATGTATTTTTGCCCTGTGTCTCATCCCATGAAGGAGTTTCAGAGGCACCAGGAAACCTTTAAGGATCATCACAACTGTTCTCCATTGCTGCCAAAAATCCCTGATTAAGATGTGATTGACTGGCCGGCGCCATGGCTCACTAGGCTAATCCTCTGCCTGAGGCACTGGCACCCCGGGTTCTAGTCCCGGTTGGGGCACTGGATTCTGTCCCAGTTGCTCCTCTTACAGTCCAGCTCTCCGCTGTGGCCCAGGAGTTCAGTGAAGGATGGCCTAAGTCCTTGGGCCCTGCACCTGCATGGGAGACCAGGAGGAAGCAACTAGCTCCTGGCTTTGGATCAGCACAGCGTGCCGGCTGTAGCGGCCACTTGGCGGGGGTGAACCAATGGAAAAAGGAAAGCCTTTCTCTGTCTCTCTCTCTCTTACTGTCTAACTCTGCCTGTCCAAAAAAAAAAAAAAAAAGTGATTGACTAAATCTTGCTTCCTCATCCTCTGAATATGTTCCCTTGTTACTCCATTACACTACTTTCTGAATGAAACTAACCAGAAGCAAACAGCAAGCATAACTGTTCTGGTGATTCTCCTGGCATGGAGTGAATATTAGGCAGTCAGTTTGGGTTCTGTGGAGGGTGAATGTATGAACAGCAAACCACGCGTACTACACAATTGCAAGGTGGCTGCTGACCATACATTGGTGATGAGGTTTGAAGTTTAAAGTACAGCATAGAACGCTTATGTAGAATTTTAGAATGTGTGTGTAAGAGAGAATAGTGCCAGCTAAATAAGCTCTCAGTAGAGGGTAAAATATGCAACTCCTCTTCTGTGCCTCTGGGCCTCAACCCCTTTCAGGATCAACCTGTTGCTCCAAGCATGCAGACACATTCACTGTATCCTGGGACCCTCAAAGATGGGCAGTCTGGCTCACCGGACACCCAGGGTCCTTTACAGTCACATATAGCATTTCCACTTGGGATCAACATCAGTTCAGATGGCATTAGAGACTTCAGAGTGGAGACAAAACATGCAGAGGTGGGCATTTCTCCAGTATTACAGTCATGCTTGTGTAGACATGGGAATCCAGTCAGTAGTTCAAACCAAGTACTGACTGGAATAATATTGAGCTGTAAAAAACATGGAACAATATTGAGCTTTAAAAAACATGACATCCAGTTGTTTGCAAAAAAAAAAAAAAAAAAAAAAGATGCAACTGGAAGCCATTATATTTAACAAAATAAGCTAATACAAAAAAAGACAGCAAACATATTTTCCCTGATCTTGGGTAACTAATAAAGTACCTAAAATGTAAGGTATTGAATGGACATTTTGAGAGTCAATGATTGTTTATAGCCTTTGTGTCTTCTGTTAAGGAACAGTGTTTTTTCCTTCATACTATTTGTTGAATTTTTAAAATTACTGTATGGCTATCCTTACTATCATTAAGTAAACTGCAAGTAGATCTTTGTAAAATTAAGAGTAGGAATGGGAAGGAATGAGGAAGAAATTTTGGGGAGTGAGTGGGAGCAAGTTTAGGGTGCAGAGTATCACTATATTCTTAAATCTGTTTATATGAAATACATGATACTCATAGAACTTAATTAAATTTCATAAAAGAAGAAAATAAACAAATGGAAAATGCTTGTTCAAGTACTTTGCCCACTTCTTCACTAGATTGTTTCATTGTTGTTGAAATTATTGAACTCTTCATAGTTTCTGGATATTAACATTTATCAATTGTATAATTTTCAAGCATGTTTAAAACATGTTTTTATAAAATAAATATGTTCTCCCTCTTCACTTTGTTGAGTGTTTTGTTTTTGTTTTTGTTTTTTTGCTTTCTGTTTTTCAGTGTAAAAGCTTCTCAGTTTGATGTAATCCCATTTATCAACTTGGACTTTGCTTCCTGTGCTTCTAGGTTCTTTCATAAGAAGGCTTTGTTTATGCAAATGTCTTGCAGAGTTTCCCCAATGTTATCTAGTAATTTGATGATATCACATCATAGACTTAGGTCTTTGGTCCATTTTGAGTGAATTTTTCATAAAGTGTAATGTAGGGAGCTTGTTTTATACTTCTGCATGTGGCAATTCAGTTTTCCCAGCCATTTGTTGAAGAGACTGTCCTTGTTCAATGGATTGATTTTTAGCTCCTTTGTCAAAAGTAAGTTGTTTGTAGATGTGTCCCTAGATCTATGGAGTTTCTCTTCTTTTCCATTGCCGTTGGTCTACATGTTTGTTTTTTATGCCATTACATGCATCTTTTGATTATAACCGTCCTGTAGTATGTCTTCAAAACTGGTATTGTGATGCCTCCCACTTCCTTTTTGTTGTTTAAATTTGCTTTGACTATTCACATTCTCTTGTGTTTCCTTTTAAATTTTAGCATTGGTTTTTACAGATCTTAGAAGTATGTCATTGATACTTTCATTGGAATAGCATTGAATCTTTAAGTTGCTTTGGACAGTATGGACATTTTGCTGATATTTATTCCTCCAATCCCTGAACATGGAAGATTTTTGTCATTTTTTGTGACTTCTTCTATTTATTTCTTTAATGTTTTGTAAGTTTCATTGTAGAGCTATTTGACATCCTTGGTTAAATTTATTCCAAAATATTTAATTTGGTTGTACTTATTGTTAATGGGGTTGATATTAGAAGTTCATTCTCAGCCAATGCATTGTGTGCATATACAGAAAGACTAGTTTTGTGTGTTAGTTTTGTATCTTGCCAATTTACCAAACTCTTGTTTTGAGTTGAATAGTTATGTATTGAAGTCTTTTGTATCCCTGGTACATAGAATCATGTCATCTGCAAATAAGGATAGTTTGACTTCCTCCTTTCCAATTTGTATCCCTTTCATTTTTTTCCTTGTCTCTATGGCTCTGGCTAAAGCTTCCAGGACTATATGGAATAGCAATGGTGAGAGTGGAGATTCTTGTTTGGTTCCAGATTTTAGCGGGAATGCTTCCAATTTTCCCCCATTCAATAAGATGCTGGCTGTGCATTTGTCATAGATTGCCTTAATTGCGTTGAGGAATTTTCCTTGTATATCCAATATGCTTACTATTTTCATGATGAAAGAATGCTGTATTTAACCAAATGCTTTCTCTGCATTTATTGAGATTATCATATGGTTTTTGTTGTTTAGTTTGTTCATGTGATTTATCACATTGATTTGCGAATCATCCTTGCATACCAGGAATAAATCTCACTTGGTTCAAGTGGAAGATCTTTCTGATGTGTTGTTGGATTTGATGAAGTAGCATTTTGTTGAGGATCTTCGTGTCTATGTAGATATTTATTTGGTACATTTGTTCCATAATGTCAGTTAGCTCTGTTGTTTCTTTGTTGATTTTCTGGCTATTTGTTAATAGCCATTAATAAATGTGGGGTGTTGCAGTCACTTGTTTGCATTATAATGGAGTCTATGTATTCTTTTAGATGCATTAACGTTTCTTTTAAATGGCCAGGCACGATGTAGTTGGGTGCATGATAATTCATTGTAGTCACATCTTCCTGTTGAATCAATCCCTTATTCATTACATAGCTTCACCTCTGTTGATGTGATCACCACCTCACTTTTTGTCCTCTAAGATGAGCAGTGCTTGAATATTAGCTCCCAGTATTTTAAGCACTCATCTAAGCCACCATACGACCACAAAGATGATCTGTACAGTCCTCACTGTGAATACAGTTCCTCCTGAAATGAACTGTCCCAGGCAACCAAGGAGCTTCATGCATGTGAGCTATACCCAGTGATTGCCCAGAGACCCAGCGTCACCCTGCATCTTCTCATGTAGCCACCGAGTTCTTAGGGTCTCAGACAGTGCCTGGGTGCAGAGGTTTCACTCTGCCCTGCCTGGTCGTCCAGTAAACAGAGAATCCGATGATCCCAAACCAGCTCCACCCAGGCAGCAGGAGCCCCAGAGCCTGTGGTATGTTGGGTGGCTGCGGCACTTCACAGTCTTATGTGGGTGCTCAACCACCCATCAATCCCCCCACCAGGCTCAACATCAGTGGGAGCTGTGGATTTTTCCCTCTGCTAGACTCTGGATCACACTCACACACAAGGGTCTCTGGCCGAATGTTGCTCTGTCACCACCACTGTTGCTAGTACTGCCAAGAGGATGGTGTTCTGTCTCAGCCGATTGCTGTGCATGTGCACAAAGCCTTCTGCAGCTGCCTCACAAACCCAGAGTGGATCACATGCTTTCTTAGCTGGGATGTGAGTGCTGCTGTGCGGTTGTTGGGGTGAGAAACATGTGCCCATTTTACTTCTACTGGCTCCATAGGTAACTGCTAGTAACCACTAATCCCTAGGGTTAAAGTCTGGACTCAAGCAGTGCTCTCCCTCCAGCTATGTTACCATGTGCTGTAGTAGACTGGTCTCGTCTCCATCTCCAGGCTGCTGCCTGCTCCCACTCTCAGCCGCTGCAGTCATTTTTGTGTCCATGTTCATGCTGCGTATGTGCACCTTCCACACAGGTCTATGGCATTCCTCTTCCTTTCGCAGAATTTTCAGTGTTTTTTTTTTCTCTAATTCTGCCCTGATATTGCACTTCCTACACTTTGTTATTTATTATTTATCCCTAACTTGGCACAGTATGTCATTCCCTAATCAGCCAACTTGAAATCCGATGAAAAAGTCCTAAAATTGAATGTGGTTGGAGGTACATAACTATGAACAAGCATAAAAATTTTATGTAGTTGAACTATATGATATATGTTATATTTCTTTTTTTAAATTCAGATACCTTTTTAATTAAATGCATAAAAAGTGGTTCCCATTTTATAAGTTCAAAATCAGACAAACAAATGAGGGTATATAATTGATATATTTATAAACTGTATCCACTCAAAAACTCAATGTGGACATAATCTATATTACATTCAGTGTATATTTACATGATAGTTACTGCAAATAAAATACAAAATGGATTCCCATCACTTCAGGTCAGTACATGCCGTTACAGTTTCAAGACAAGCGATTTTTTTCAACCTGGAAACAGAAGCCTCCCATGCAAAAACACAGCAAGACTAACTAATGGATTCCATTCTAATACAGCTACAAGATATGTTTCTGTGTTACTGAAATACAGCTAAGTTGTATGTTTTAGTTACCAAGTGTGGGGAGCAACCCGGACTAGACTAAGTTAGTGGAATTAAGACTTATTCTATGCATCTGCTCTCCCACAATATGGCGCTGAGAAGGGAGAAGCAGCTTCTACACAGCTGCCTCCAGTTCAACCAATAAACTGTAGGACCTGCTCCTGATTGGAGGAGAGCAGCGTACTCGGCGTGTGGGTAGCAGAGTTGGGATTGGTGGAAGAGGACTATAAAGGAGGAGAGAGACAACATGCACCAGGAACATCTATCTGAAGGAACACCTGTGCAGCCCCCGAGAGAGCCGGCCGGCGGTGTGCCGCTCCCCCGCGGAAGTGGGGAAAAGTGGCAGGGGGAACCGCCCTTCCACGGAGGTGGAGGGACGGTAGCCAACCCGGGAAGAACCAGCAGCAAACCCGGGAAGGGCCGAGCAGACGAAAGAACAGCGCAGGGTCTTGTGTCGTTCCTCCACGAAGAGGGGGAGCGACATAATGGTGCCGTGACTCGGATATGAAGCCTAGGCAGGGTTCAGTGTCACTCCTCCACGAAGAGGGGGAGCGACAACCAAGATAACAGTACTTCTGATTTACAAGTGACCTTAAAATTGTGGATGCTAGCATACATTCATTTTGACATTTTAAGAAGTCTTAAACACTTAAATAACACAATTCTGAAACTAGGTGTGTCTCACCATTCATTCAATGAACATAATTTATTTTAACACAGGTTACAAAGAGAGGAGCAAACGTTCAATTAGTTAGCCAGACTTCTATATTTATTTCTTTCCTGCTAAAATTCAGTCCTAAACCTGACAGTGTATCAAAAGTAGCAGTGCAGTATTTCATAAGATTAATCCAAAAGCTTTTAAACTATCTCACCACTTACAAATATAAATCATTATAGATAGTCTACACCAGTGGGTCCTTACATCAGAATCACTTGAAGGGGTTCTTTAATATGTACACAAGTTCCAGGCCAGCGCCGCGGCTCACTAGGCTAATCCTCCGCCTTGCAACGCCGGCACACCGGGTTCTAGTCCCGGTTGGGGCGCCGGATTCTGTCCTGGTTGCTCCTCTTCCAGGCCAGCTCTCTGCTGTGGCCAGGGAGTGCAGTGGAGGATGGCCCAAGTGCTTGGGCCCTGCACCCCATGGGAGACCAGGAGAAGCACCTGGCTCCTGCCATCGGATCAGCATGGTGCGCCAGCCACAGCACGCCAGCCGTGGCAGCCATTGGAGGGTGAACCAACGGCAAAGGAAGACCTTTCTCTCTGTCTCTCTCTGTCACTGTCCACTCTGCCTGTCAAAAAAAAATGTACACAAGTTCCACATCAGAACCAGCGTAAGAATCCAGAATGTATTTTTCAGAAGTTCCAAAGCGACAGTGATAAGCAGCCCAGTATGGGAAGCCCTAAACTCAACTACTGTGCTGGTGGTTCTCATTTTTAAGATGCATCAGAATCATGGCAGGCGTCAGAGGGGTAGGGAGGGCCTAACACTGACTTGCTTCAGCAGATTGAGAGTATGTCCAGGAATCAGCATGTTACACAAATACAGTTGCTCCAAACCCACTGTCAGAAGCAATGCATAGTCTGTCAGATACCACATCAGAAAGGAGTACATTCAGCAATGTAGATGACTGCAAGCTCTAGTGAGTCCTTCCCTAGGCAGTTTTAGCAAGTGTTTGAGGCAACACTTGGGTTTTTGAATATATAAGGTCAAAGTCCAGTGACTTGTGAGACCATAATTCATTCATTAAAGAAGAGAAAGACTCAAACAAATTATTTAAACCTTTAAACAAATCAGTTCTTAGTACTGAATGAAATCTAAAGCTTTCTTCATCATTAGCTTGATTGGTATATGACCAGAGGTAGTGATTCCAGCTCACCAAAAATGTAATGTGGGTTACAAAAGATATACATCCTAATCATGCACTTTTAATACAGATAGGAAACCAGGTGAATTTTAAATAACACTAAAACTGTGAATAACACACTCTGTTTTAAGCAATGAAACATGATATTGTCCTTGTATAAATTTCCAAATGCGATACTCAGGAAATATTCTAAGAAACACTAAGGTACCCTGTTGCTGCTTTTCCTACCATTCCTGTTATTATCTATAAAGTAGCAGTTGGTACATATGATTCTATCCTAAGAATTTTTTTAAAACAAGAAACTACCTCACTGTATTATGACTGTTACTAACTAACACTGTGAACACACAAGCACATATGAGTGTGTGCTAGCTCCACTATCCTTGTCAAACTTAAGGAACACATATAATCTACTTGGAAGGCAAAAGCTATGAAGCATCCACGCTGAAAAGCACAGAGTACGTGGTTAGTAGAACCCCTCTGGCATCTTGCTGCTCACCTTCCTTGTCTAAGGTGCTGTCATGTCCTGTGCATACACTTTTGCGTTATGTTATTCACAAAAGCTTATACCACATCTTTTCCAGGGGCATATGCAATTAAGCAATTGATATTTTCTCTAAACAATGCAATGAAAAGGCAATTACCAAAAATCAATGTTATCCTGCCAGAAAGGCAAGTCAGGCCATAAAATAAGAAACCAAAATGTTGAAACCTGCACTCAAAAAAAAAAAAAAAGAAAACACAAAAAAGCAAAAGTAAAAGAAAAAAAATCTGCGTTCAAGAAGCTAAAAAAATTGATACTAATTTTTAACAATTTAGAGTCTAGACTCTGACATCTAACCATTTTCCCAGTTTTCAAATTACTGAAGGCCAAAATAACAAATATTAAAATGAAGTAAAACAAAAGTTAAAACAAGTACATATAAATATCAAAACAAGTGACATTACATCCACTCTCTAAAGAGAAATGCTTCTTGAAGGGCTGAAATGAACATATGAAGACACAGCAATCCTGGGATAAGGATTTCTAAACAGAACACAATAGTATAAGGCACCACCTTGTCGCTCTACACTCTGCTCATCTTATACCCAAAGAATATGGGGTAGGGGAGGAAAACATGCAAACACAACGCTTCATGTCCTTTAGCTGGCTTGGCAGTTAACTGCTTTTCTCTTTCAAACCCCTTCTCCCGTTGCTGCTCCCTTTCCAACTCCTCTTTTTGCGTGTTCTGCTGCAGGTTCTGTGCTATTTTTTTTAACTTGCATGTCTTTTCAGGAAGCACCAGCACCTCTTTCCTTATATTCACCAACTTGGCATGAAAATGTTTCGTTTCGGTGAAGAAAGCATTAATGTTCAACATAGAATGACATTCTTTAAATTCTGAAATCTCTTGTTCCAGTGTGTCTAATAATACAACTTGGTTCTGTCGGGCATCGGTTCCCTGACCTCCAGGCTGTCTGGTGGCCCTGTCAGGACCCCATCCAGGGATGGCGGCCAGGGGACACTCACGTCCCTCCCTCTGGGAACAAGGCAATGGCATCTGAGGACCTCAAAAGCAAGGATGGACCCAACACCTTCAGCTCCAGCTGGACCAAGTTATATTTCAATAAAATTGTTATTATGAGGTAAAACAAAAACAGACCCTAGGCATTTAATACAATCTAATAATTGGCAAATTCATTTGAAATTGCCATTTTTATATTTCCCCAGGGTGCTGTTACAGCAGCTAATAATCTCCCATATATGCCAAGGCTGCTGGGGCTTCTGGTCTCACCCAGCCCTGCCTTTGCTTCTGCATTTGGCCATACATTTCTTGAGACCAGAGAGAAAGTCATTCTTCATCACTACCTCAGAAGAAAATCCGCACAAATAAAGGTTCATGCCAGCATTTACAAACCTATTGTCATTCTGTATAATCTGAATAAGTGTTTCTCATAGCTAAAGATGTTTATTCCTTTAAAATGAGGTGTTTTTTCAAAATAGTGTTCTATCTCCTTTCTGTTCCGGTTTAGGGTAAGGGTTGAGTACCCACCTTGCAGTAGCCCCCCTCAGTGTTCTCATGCACTTGCCCCCCAACACTATTTTCAGACTCTTACCACTTGTAAATCTTACACATGGAAAGTCACAAATGGAGAATTAGTGGAACAATCTCTGATTGTTTAAAACAGAGAAATGGGCTCAGTTGACAAAGATTTATTGAGGTTAATAACATCTCAAGTCACATGGGAACACACTGTGGATCCTGCAAACAGACTAACACATGCAAAAAGCCAACAGAAATTTCATCAACCAAATATCCAACTATGCTTTCTTTCAAGTATTAAATGCCCCCTAAACATGTGGAAACATCAGACCTGCAGGAAACAAACATACTGGAAGACAAAGGCTGTGCTATACATTTGTGAGTTACAGTCTCCAGTGAGACTCATGAGCCCACCCATTTTTTGGCTTCTGTTGCTTTTTATTCTATCATATATTTTCACATATATTCTATTCTCTTTTTTTTTGACAGGCAGAGTTAGACAGTGAGAGAGAGAGACAGAGAGAAAGGTCTTCCTTCTGTTCGTTCACCCCCCAAATGGCCACTATGGCCAGCGCGCTGCCCTGATCCGAAGCCAGGAGCCAGGTGCTTCTTCCTGGTCTCCCATGCAGGTGCAGGGCCCAAGGACTTGAGCCATCCTCCACTGCCTTCCCGGGCCAGAGCAGAGAACTGGCGCCCCAACCGGGACTAGAACTGGTAGTGCTGGCGCCGCAGGCAGAGGATTAGCCTAGTGAGCCACAGCACCGGCCCACATATATATACTATTCTATTCTTTTAGATTTGATTACTAAGTCTATGCATGAACCAAAATAATTCTATTATTCAAATGTCACTCAAAGTTTTTCAGAATTTCTATGAATATTTTCATTTGTATTTTTGAAAACAAATATTTATTTGAAAATATTCCAAATATAGAAAAGTTGAGAGAGAGATATTTTCCATCTGCTGGTTCACTCTCAAGATGGCCACATGGCCAGCAGAGACCAAGCTGAAACCAGGAACCAGGAGCTCTGTGATGATGATAGGAAGCAGGGGCCTAAAAATTTGGGTCATCTCTGCTACATTTTCCAGGCCATGAAAAGGAATTGGGTTGGAAATGGAACAGCCAGGACATAAACTGGTACCCACATGGGATGCCAGTATTACAGACTGCAACTTTGCTAGCCATACTATAACGCCTGTCCTATTTGTTCAGTTTTTGGCAAAAAAATTATAAACCAATGAAATTATTTATCAATTTCTTTTTTATAATTTTATTCATTCATTTAATCTATTTGAAAGGGAAAGGGAGAGGGAGAAAAAGAGAGAGGGAAAGGGAGAGAGAGAAATAGAGAGGGGGAAAGGGAGAGCGAGAAAAAGAGAGAGAGAGAAGTATGGGGGTGGGGCTCCAAGATGGTGGAATAGGGAGGGAACTCACTGATAGTCCAGGAAAAGATAGCTTAATAAAAGTGCAGATAGTGAACTCTCAGGGAAGAGTTAGGGAAAAACTGCAGAGGGAACTCTTCTGGAATTAGAGGGACATGGTGGATCTATGTGGAGGATCAGATGCCCACTGCTTGGGAACCCAGCTGCCAAAAGTCTTCTCCCCTGCACCAGCGTTGGAAAGAGAGGTGAGGTGAAATTGCAGTAGCTCGAGACACTAGTGAAAAGTGGCAGGAAGAGCCTAGAAGGAATGAGGCTTGAAGCCCCATGGGGAAAAGTACACCAGCTTAACTAGAGGAGAGAAATAAACAAAAGGGACGGTACGAACACAATTCTCTCTCTCCACACACCTTACAAAGGCATGTGAGACAATAGAGCAGGCACCATTTAGGACACACGTAAGAGCTGTGCCAGCTCAGGGCTGTGCCCACCCTCAGCCAAGCAGAAAAACCTGACTCTGGTGGGGAGAAATAACAGGAGAATAAGACCTAGTGCATGTGTGGAGCTTATGAACCGGGACTGTGGAAAAAAAAAAAAAAAACTGAGGGTGTAAGGGAGAACTAACAGTGTGGCTGAGACATAAGCAGTCTCGGTGGGAGATGCCACAAAATTCGGTTGGCCTTGTCTACCCGGCGAGAGACATTGCAGGGGAATCTGAGCTTACAACGAGGACTGCACAGATCCTTTGTGTGGTCCTTGGGACAGAACAGACAAATATTATACCCACTGTGGCTAGTGCTCAGACTGATTGACATCGAGGAGAAGAGCTCAGCTGAGTGGAATTACTTCCTTCTGAATACAAAAAGAGAGAGAGAGAAGATTTACCATGCCAAACCTGGGTGTGTCACTTTTGGCACACCCTTAACCCTGAAGAACTGAACAGAGATATCTGGCCACACCCACGACAAGCCTCTAGAGATTCACCAAAAGCAGACAGTCCACTTAATCTAGGGTCATAGTATAACGAGAAAGGCCACCACAGCGAGGGAAAAAAAAAAAAGCCAAAGAATATCTCCACAATGCCAAACAACAAACACAGAAACTGAAGAAACAAGAACAAGGAAAAGCCGGCGCCGTGGCTCACTAGGCTAATCCTCTGCCTAGCGGTGCCGGCACACTGGGTTCTAGTCCCGGTTGGGGCGCCGGATTCAGTCCCTGTTGCCCCTCTTCCAGGCCAGCTCTCTGCTTGGCCAGGGAGTGCAGTGGAGGATGGCCCAGGTGCTTGGGCCCTGCAACCCATGGGAGACCAGGAAAAGCACCTGGCTCCTGGCTCCTGCCATCTGATCAGCGCGGTGCGCTGGCCGCAGCACGCCAGCCGCGGCGGCCATTGGAGGGTGAACCAACAGAAAAAAAAGGAAGACCTTTCTCTCTGTCTCTCTCTCTCTCACTGTCCACTCTGCCAGTCAAAAAATAAATTAAAAAAATAAAAAAAAGAACAAGGAAGACATCATGATGCTCCCAAATGAACATGACACTCCAATACAAGATTGTGAAGATGATGAGACAGAAGAAATGCAAGATACAGATTTCAAAAAAAATACCATAAGAACATTTCGAAGTTAATGAAAACAAATGCATGAACTACAGAAACATACAGGACAGGACAGAAAATCTCTCCCCTAAAAATGAAATCTTAAGGAGGAATCAAAATGAAATGAGGAATTTAGTAGAAGATGAAACTGAAGAAAAACCAAAATGAAATGAAGAATTCAATAGAACAAATAAAAAACACATTTGAGAGCCTAAAAACCAGAATCAATGAGGTAGAAGAGAGAATATTGGACTTAGAAGACAGAGCACAGGAAAGTATACAGTCAAACCAAAGAAAAGAAGAGGAAATTTGAAATCTAAAAAGTATCATTGGGAATCTACACGATACTATTAAAAACCCAACATCCAGGTTCTAGGAGTTCCTGAAGGCATGGAGAGAAAGAAAGGATTATAAGGCCTTTTTAGTGAGAAACTAGCAGAAAACTTTCCAGGTTTGGAGAAGGAAAGAGACATCCTAGTACAGGAAGCACATAGAACCCCCAATAAACATGACCAATAGAGAATTTCACAGTGACACATTGTAATCAAACTCACCACAGTGAAACATAAAGAAAAGATTTTAAAACGTGCAAGAGAGACAATCATCAGATTACTCTCAGAGGATCTCCAACCAGACTCACAGCAGATTTCTCATCAGAAACCCTACAAGCTATGAGGGAATGGCTAGATATAGCCCAGGTACTAAGAGAGAAAAAACTGCCAGCCCAGAATATTATATCCTGCAAAGCTCTCATTTGTGAATGAAGGTGAAATAAAGACCTTTCACAGCGTACAGAAATTGAAAGAATTTGTCACCACTCATCCAGCCCTGCAAAATATGCTTAAAGATGTGATATACACAGAAACACAGAAATGTGGAAATCAATTCAAAAAAAGGTAAAGGAAGAAAATCTCCCAGTGAAAGATCACAGGAAATTCAAAGCATAAATTAGAAATATCTTTGGAAAAATGGCAGGGCAAAGTCACTACTTATCAATAGTCACATTGAATATAAATGGCCTCAACTCTCCAGTTAAATGACACAGATTGGCTGAATGGATTGAAAAATAAAACACATCTATTTGCTGTTTACAAGAAACACATCTTTCCAACAAAGATGCACACAGACTGAAAAGGAAAGGTTGGAAAAAGATATACCATGCCAACAGAAAACAAAAAAGAGCTGGAATAGTCATCTTAATATCAGACAAAATTAACTTTAACACAAAAACTGTTAAGAGAGACAAAGAGGGGCAATATATAATGATAAAGGGATCAATTAAACAGGAAGATATAACTATTATGAATGCATATGCACCTAATTACAGGGCACCGGTTTATTTAAAAGATTTGTTAAGGGACTTAAAGGGAGACTTAGACCCCAATACAATAGTACTGGGGGACTTCAATACTCCACTCTCAGAAATAGACAGATCAACAGGACAGAAGATCAACAAGGAAATAGCAGATTTAATCGACACTATAGTCCAAATGGATCTAACAAATATCTACAGAACTTTCAATCCTACACTTAAAGAATTTACATTCTTCTCAGCAGCTCTAGGATTGACCACATACTAGGCCATAATGAAAGTCTCAGCAAATTCAAAAGAATTGAAATCATACCATGCAGCTACTCAGACCACAGTGGAATGAAGCTGGAAATTATCAATTCAGGAATCCCTAGAGCATATGCAAACACATGAAGATTGAACAACATGCTCCTGAATGAACAATGGGTCATAGAAAAATCAAAAGAGAAATAAAAATCTTTCTGGAAGTAAATGAGGATAACAACACAACATATAATACTAAAGGGATTCAGCAAAAGCAGTGTTAAGAGGAAAGTTTATAGCAATAGGTGCCTGCATCAAGATTAGAAAGAAACCAAGCAAATGAGCTATCAATGCATCTCAAGGATTTAGAAAAACTGCAACAAACCAGACCCAAAACTAATAGGAAAAGAGAAATAATTAAAATCCAGAGAGGAAATCAACAGGATTGAATCAAAAAAAAATTACAAAAAATCAGCAAAATGAAGAGCTGTTTTTTTGAAATAATAAACAAAATTGACACCCCAATAAAATCAGAGATGAAAAAGGGAATGTAATAACAGATACCACAGAAATAAAAAGAATCATCAGAAATTACTACCAGGACTTGTATGCCAGCAAACAGAGAAATCTATCAGAAATGGATAGATTCCTGGACACATGCAATCTACCTAAATTGAACCAGGAAGACATAGAAAACCTAAATAGACCCATAACTGAGACAGAAATTGAATCAGTAAGAAAGGCCTTCCCAACAAAGAAAAGCCCAGGATCAGATGGATTCACTGCTGAATTCTACCAGACATTTGAAGAAGTACTAACTGCAATTCTTCTCAAACTATTCAGAACAATTGAAAAAGAGGGAATCCTCCCAAATTCTTTCTATGAAGCCAGCATCACCTTAATTCCTAAGCCGGGAAAAGATGCAGCATTGAAAGAGAATTACAGACCAATTTTCCTGATGAACATAGATGCAAAAATCCTCAATAAAATTCTCGCCAATAGAATGCAACACATCAAAAAGATCATCAACCCAGACTAAGTGAGATTTATCCCTGGTATGCAGGGATGGTTCAACATTCGCAAATCAATCAATGTGATTCACCACATTAACAGACTGCAAAAGAAAAACCATATGATTATCTCAATTGATGCTGAGAAAGCATTCGATAAAATTCAACACCCTTTCATGATGAAAACTCTAAGCGAACTGGGTATGGAAGGAACATTCCTCAATACAATCAAAGCAGTTTATGAAAAAACCATGGCCAACATCCTATTGAATGGGGAAAAGTTGGAAGCATTTCCACTGAGATCTGGTACCAGACAGGGATGCCCACTCTCTCCAATGCTATTCAATATAGTACTGGAAGTTTTATCCAGAGCCATTAGGCAAGCAAAAGAAATTAAAGGGATAAAAATTGGGAAGGAAGAAGTTAAACTATCCCTCTTTGCATTTGATATGATTCTTTTTTTTATGGGACCCAAAGAACTCTACTAAGAGACTATTGGAACTCATAGAAGAGTTTGGAAAAGTAGCAGGATATAAAGTCAATGCACAAAAATCAACAGCCTTTGTATACACAGGCAATGCCATGACTGAGAAAGAACTGCTAAGATCAATCCCATTCACAATAGCTACAAAAACAATCAAATACCTTGGAATAAACTTAACCAAGGACATCAAAGACCCCTATGCTGAGAATTACAAAATCTTAAAGAAAGAAATAGAAGAGGATACCAATAAATGGAAAAATCTTCCATGCTCATGGATTGGGAGAATCAGCATCTTCAAAATGTCCATTCTCCCAAAAGCAATTTATAAATTCAATGCCATACCAGTCAAAATACCAAGACATTCTTCTCAGATCTGGAAAAAATGATGCTGAAATTCATATGGAGGCACAGGAGACCTTGAATAGCTAAAGCAATCTTGTACAACAAAAACAAAGCTGGAGGAATCACAATACCAGATTTCAGGACGTACTACAGGGCAGTTATAATCAAAACAGCATGGTACTGGTACAGAAACAGATGGATAGACGAATGGAACAGAATAGAAACACCAGAAATCAATCCAAACTTCTACAGCCAACTTATATTTGATCAAGGATCTAAACCCAATTCCTGGAGCAAGGGCAGTCTATTCAACAAGTGATGCAGGGAAAACTGGATTTCTACATGCAGAAGCATGAAGCAAGACCCCTATCTTACACCTCACACAAAAATACACTCAACATGGATTAAAGATCTAAATCTACAACCTGACACCATCAAATTATTAAAGAACATCGGAGAAACCCTGCAAGACATAGGCACAGGCAAAGACTTCATGGAAAAGACCCCATAGGCACAGGCAGTCAAAGCCAAAATTAACAATGGGGATTACATCAAAGTGAGAAGTTTTTGTAATGCTAAAGAAACAGTCAGGAAAGTGAGGAAGCTACCAAGAGAATGGGAAAAAATATTTGCAAGCCATGTACTTGATAAAGGATTAATAACCAGAATCTACAAAGAGATCAAGAAACTCTACAACAACAAAACTAACAACCCACTTAAGAGATGGGCCAAGGACCTCAATAGATATTTTTCAAAAGAGGAAATCCGAACGGCCAACAGACACATGAAAAATGTTCAATATCACTAGCAATCAGAGAAATGCAAATCAAAACCACAATGAGGTTTCACCTCACCCCAGTTAGATGGCTTACATACAGAAATTTACTAACAACAGATGCTGGCAAGGATGTGGGGAAAAGGGACACTAATCCACTGTTGGTGGGAATGCCAACTGGTAAAGCCACTATGGAAGTCAGTTTGGAGATTCCTCAGAAAGCTGAATATAGCCCTACCATACAACCCAGCCATCCCACTCCTTGGAATTTACCCAAAGGAAATTAAATTGGCAAATAAAAGAGCTGTCTGCACCTCAATGTTTATTGTAGCTCAATTCACAATAGCTAAAACCTGGAATCAACCTAAATGCTCATCAACAGTAGACTGGATAAAGAAATTATGGGATATGTACTCTATAGAGTATATAGCAGTAAAAAAAAAATGAAATCTGTTCATTTGCAACAAAATGCAGGTAACTGGAAAACATCATGCTGAGTGAAATAAGCCAGTCCCAGAGGGACAAATGTCATATGTTCTCCCTGATTGATGACAACTACCTGAGCACTTAAAAGGAAACCTGTTGAAATGTAATGGACACTGTGAGAAACAATGACCTGATCAGCCCTTGTGCTGACTGTCGAGGAACAACTTACTATTTTATTCCTTTAAAGTGTTTTTTTTTATTTACTTGACGGGTAGAGTTAAAGACAGTAAGAGGGAGACAGAGAGAAAGGTCTTCCTTCTGTTGGTTCACTCCCCAAATGGCCACTACGGCCAGCATTGCAGTGATCCAAAGCCAGGAGCCAAGTGCTTCTTCCAGGTCTTCCATGTGGGTGCAGAGCCCCAAGCCCCTGGGCCATCCTCTACTGCTATCCCAGGCCACAGCAGAGAGCTGGACTGGAAGAGGAGCAACCATGACTAGAACCCAGTGCCCATATGGGATGCTGGCGCCCCAGGCGGAGGATTAACCAAATAAGCCATGGCGCTGGCCCCACTGTTTTTTTTTTTTTTCTACTTAATTCTATAGGTTGAACAATTTAATTAACACACAATTAATTTTAGGTGTTTAAATTTAACTGAACGTGATCCTGTTAAATATAAGAGTGGGAATAAGAGAGGGAGGAGATGTACAGTTTGCCACATGCTTACTCAGACTTACCCCTAATGGTAGAGTTAGAAACGTACCAGGGGATTCCAATTCAGTCCATCAAAGTGGCATGTACCAATGCCATCTTACTTGTTAATGTGATCTGTTTAAGTTCATAATTGATCAGAAAGATAGGATTAAGTGCTAAAGGGATTATATACATAAGACCAGTGTCTGCAAATAATTGATAGAACTATAAAGGAGAGAATGATTCTACATGGGAAGCAGGATACACAGCAGACTCATAGAATGGCAAAAGCCCTAAACAGCACTCTGGCCTCAGAATCAGCCCTTAAGCACTCGGATCTGGCTAAAAAGCCCATGAGAGTTTCACAAGCATGGAAAGCCAAGACATTGTGGCAAAAAAAAAAAAAAAAAGAAAAGAAAAGAAAAGAAAAAACAAGATAAGACAAGACCTGAATGAAGATCTCTGTGAGTGAGATCCCAGTGGAAAGAACGGGCCATCAAAGAAGGCTACAGTATCTTTCTCTGAAGGGAGGAGAGAACTTCCACTTTGACTATGACCTTGTCTAAATAAGATCAGAATTGGTGAACTCAAGAGGCTTCCATAGGCTTGGCAGCTCCTGATAAGAGTCTCGGGTGATTACTGACGTCATAAATAGGAGTGTCAATTGTTAAATCAACATTGGGAGTCACTCTGCACCTGCTCCCCAGGTAGGATCTCTGTCCTTAATGTGTTGTACTATGCGAATTAACTGTAAAACTACTTCTCAAATATTACTCTATACTTTGTGTTTCAGTGTGGGTGCAAACTGTTGAAATCTTTACTTAGTGTATACTAAGTTAATCTTCTGTATATAAAGATAATTGAAAATGAATCATGATGAAGAATGGGATGGGACAGAGAGTGGGAGATGGGATGGTTATGGGTGGGAGGGAGGTTATGGGGGGAAAAGCTGCTATAATTCAAAAGTTTTACTTTGGAAATTTATATTTATTAAATAAAAGTTAAAAAAATAAAACTGACCACATGTCCAACAAAAAAATAATGAAAGGACTTTGGGTCTTACTGTTAAGGAAATAGCCCTTGGAGTGTTTCCAGTTGTGTAATACATACATTTCCAAAAATGATGAGACACGATCACTACAGTTATATTAGGAACAGACTACAGAGGGGGCACGAGTGAACACTGGGAAACCTCTGCAGGCCATCAAAATAATTGCAACTGACACAATGGAGGTTTGATTCATGGTGGTCAGAGTAGAGGATTGTGTGAAATCAGCTGCAGGTGTGTACTTCACAAGTCTAGGAAAAGTACTCCCTTGACAGTTCAAATATGCAGTATGAGAGAAAGAATATAGACAAGACAGACTCTAAGAGTTTGGGTCTAGGTCTGACCAATTATTTAAACACATCCATAATATCTCAAGAAATCATTATGGTGTTGGGCATGATTCCAGGCTGGGGTCTGTGTTCCCACAGGTTGGTCTTCTGCTGGAATCAGCAATGTGCTGGTAAATGCTAACAACAAATCTTCAAGGAAAAAAATGTGACATTTGCTGAATACTTTCTGATTGTTGTGGTGTGTATATTCATAGCACAGCCAATTTCCAATATGAAGTTTGGAAGAGATGCACAACCCGGCTCAGCCTTTACAATCATTTTAAAGTGCTAGGGATCATCTAGAGATGGTAGTTCAGGGCTCCCCAGTGAGAAGAGAGGAGACATCACCAAAGTAATTAGAAAAAATAATTTAGGCTTGAACTATATAGTAATTATATATGATTAAGTAAGAACATACAGAATAAATTCAAAGAATTGGCATAGCAGAGGGGCTGCTGCATAATTATGGGAGAGGGAAGGGGTTGACATGGCTGGTTGTGTGTTGATGGCACCAGGATCTGGAGCAAAAATGACTATGATATAAACATGCAGAGACTTCTAATTCAGGCCACCCAATCAGAACCCTCAGGAGTAGGAAGAGAAAGAAATCCAATCTGTGAAGGAAAGAGCATCAGAGAACTCTAGTACCAGGCGGTAGCAGAGACACGCATGCACCATGCCTGCCAAATGATTGCTTCTGAATCTCAGGGAGGCCATTCAAAAAGTTCTTCCTGCTACAGGATGTCTGGGATGGGTCAAGGAAATATCTGCTTCTTGAAAGTTCCCGAGTGACTCATATATAATAAAGCTTGAGAACCTCGTGCATACTAAAAGGCAGAAGTTGTTAAGATAGCAAGGAGTTCAAAGAGCACACAAAGAACATCTAATTACGGAGTTAAAGTTCAGAGTCAGCATAGCACTGACTGAAAGACGACTCAGCAGGAAAGTAAATGTGATGCACAGGTTAGAGCTGATGCTGGGATGCAAACATCAAGAAGCATGTGAGTCATCCTCAGCAAGAGTTCACAGAGGGTCTTTATGTACCACCGAGAAATTTCTCACTTTATTCCAAAGGCAGTAGATGCCAAGAGCAAATATTATTCATGGAAATTACAGGACCATTTTACTTCTAGAGTAGACTGGAAAACAGAATGCAAAGAAGCAAAAGTGAAAGAAAATTGAGGAGGCATATTAACCAAAAGGTAACGAGGGCATGAGCAATGTCTGGAACAACAGAGATGGGAGAGTGAAGTAGATCTTAGAATACTTTAGGGGGCCAGCATCATGGTGTACTGGGTAAAACCATTGCTTCTGATGCTGGCATCCCATGTGGGTGCGAGTTTGTGTCCTGGCTGTTTCGCTTCTGATCTGATTCCCTGTTAATGTGTCTGGGAAAGAAGCAAAGGGTGGCCCAAGTGCTTGGGTTCCTGCACACACATGGGAGACCTGAATGAAGCCCTCAGCTCCCAGTTTCAGCCTGGCCCAGCACTGGCTGTTGCAGCCATTTAGGGAGTGAACCAGCAGATGGAAGATCTCTGTGTGTGGTGGGGGGCGGGTATCTCCTCCCTCTCTATGTAACTCTTCCTTTCAAATAAATAAATTTGGCTATTTGATTGAATATAGGAAGGAAGAAATAGGCAGAAATTGAGAAAAGGTCCCCAAATTTTTTACTATGGGGAGGAAGAAATGAGGAGAAATCGAGAAATTCCACCCACATTTTTAACTAGGATGATTCAGTAATAATGTCATTTAGGGAGAGAGATAGCAATCTAAGAAGAAAGAGAGACAGCAAAGTGTGTGTTCATCAGAACTGTTGATTGCAAATGCAGTTAAATAACTGGGTTAGACAAAAAAGAAAAGACTTTTAATGCTCTATGGAAACCAAGAAAGGGAAGGGAAGGGAAGGGAAGGGGAGGGGAGGGGAGGGGAGGGAAGGGAAGGGGAGGGGAGGGGAGGGGAGGGGAGGGGAGGGGAGGGGAGGGGAGGGAGGAAAGACAGACAAAAGAAGATGCATTAAACTATCCTTTGTGGTAACAATACTCTGCTTCTCCTGTGTTGTGTACAATTCTATCTGATAGGCCCACAGACATAGAACAGGAGTTGGGTCACGCCAAAGCATCCCATGGTTTTAGCTAAGTGATTGGCTCACAGGTGATCATGAAAACCAAGCTATGCCAACCAGTAGTTTCACTAGACTTTTCCATTACAGTTAACAGAGACTTTCCCCTGAGAGCTTCTGCGTTTGGCAACACTGCTTTAGAAGGAAGACTGGAGCACCCTGCAGCCATCTTTCTCAGCACCCTAGAAGAAGCCTAACAGGGTGAAGTCCAGTTAAGACTAACTCAAAAGCTAAGACAAGCAGAAATGGGAGATGAATAAAAAGAGAAAACTAGCCGTTCTGAAGTGTCAGTTTCAGGCATAAACAAGGGCCTGATGACTGCGTCTCTATCTTTGATTGCATTAGCTGCTTTGCCCTCCTTCCAACCATGTAAGAAATTGAGTTCATTTCTCCATTAAGGCTAGTTAGCAATGGGGTCTACAGTACATAAAGTCAAGGTTCTTCATTAATACCTGCTAAAGGCAGACCTGCTGGGCCCCAGGACAGATCAGATGCAAGAACCAGACTGTCACAGGGCCTGTCCTTTCCTTACACTGGACTCTCTGGATGTTGCTTTCACTCTTCACTGCAGAACGCCTCCCTTCACACAGCTGAAAATGTGGCTATGAGCAGCTCCTCAGCTTCATTTCTCATAACTTTTATTCCCAAAGAGGAGCCCCTTTTTACTCCTAGTGGTTCCAAGTTCAAGTATTCAAAGAAATGGTTATAATTGATCTACCTGTGTCACATTATGGATCAATCAACTGTCACTGGGGTTAAATAGCTTATCTTGAGCCGGTTTGACATTCCTGGACCAATCAAATAGGGCCAGTGAGGCAGTTCCATGCACAAAAATGACAATGCTTTCGTGCTGATTTGAGACACCTGTGAAGAGCCAAAAAGAGACAAAAAGAATGTGGAAAGTTAAAATTCTTACTCAAGCCTTTAAGATATAATTGGTACATTTAACTAAATTTGATGAAAAATTTAATAACAGAATGTATACTTTGAATTCATATACAATTCACCCCAAGATTACATAAATTTCTAGTTTTTGGAACAGCTTTGCGTACTTTAAGATGGCCATGCACTACATTTGACTGGACACTGTAGATTGAGAGAAAAGAGAGTGAATCACAGAGGGAGGCCCTTGGGAGCAGAAACTCCTGATCTATGTTTCTCTCCTATTGGGCAACAGATGAGGCTGTGGAGTAGCAGAGGCTCAGGACTCCAACAATATTGGGTCTGAGAAAGTGAAAACCCAGCTGTCATTACATGGGAAGAAGATTATGCATAGGGCAGGTTCAGGGTAAGTCTGAATTGTCTCAGACACCCAAGTGGAGGTATTGAGTGAAGTACTGGAAATATAGGACTAGGGGCCGGAGCTCTGGCACAGAGGGGAAAGCCGCTGCCTTTGACACCGACATCCCATGTGGATGCCAGTTCATGCCCCGGCTGCTCTACTTCTGATCCAGCTCCCAGCCATTGGCCTAGGAAAAGCAGCAGAGGGCGGGCCAAGTCCTTAGGCCCCTGCACCCACATGGGAGACCCAGATGAAGCTCCTGGCTCCTGGCTTCCACCTGGCCTAGCCCTAGCCACTGTGGCCATCTCAGGAGTAAACTAGCAGATGGAAGATCCCTCTCTCTGTCTCTCCCTCTCTCCCTATACCTCTGTCTTTCAAAATAAATAAATAAATATTCTTTAAAAATGAAATATAGGACTAGATTTTAGAAGATCATTGTAGAAACTCAGAAATAAAAGTGCCAGAAATAAAAAGAGGAACCAACCAAGGAGACTGGTGAAAGATCATTTAGAGTATAAAAGGAAGAGGTGTTCTATAAGACATCTGAATAAAAACATCACGGAGAAGGGAAAATCAGCTGCTGATAGATGCTGCTAAAGGGTCACATAAATGATGACAGAGAATTGGCCAGTGGATTAGTACTGCAGTTGCCATGGGTGATTTTGAGTTTCCATAGAGTGTTGGGAGCAAAAGCCAAGAGTTACGCTTTGACCAGGAATGCCATCAGCAAAGACAAATTAGATGGGACCTTGTCTTGGAAACTAGAGGACACGTACACTAGAGTATCTAGCATCTTAGTTCTCGGACTCATTCATGTTCATGTCCTGTAAGCCACACTCCTTCCTGCACGCACAAGGACACTATCTGAGGGAGATAATTAGAAGGCTTTTTGATAAGCTGACACTGTGTTTTTATTTTTCCAAAAGAGATGGCATATAAAGATTTATTCATGTATTTAACAGCTCAGACTAAACTTTGTATCAAAGTGAATGTTTATTCTTTTTCTTTTTTTTAATTTATTTTTTAACTTTTATTTAATGAATATAAATTTCCAAAGTACAGCTTATGGATTACCATGGCTTCCCCCCCATAACTTCCCTCCCACCCGCAACCCTCCCCTTTCCCACTCCCTCTCCCCTTCCATTCACATCAAGATTCATTTTCGATTCTCTTAATATACAGAAGATCAGTTTAGTATACATTAAGTAAAGATTTCAACAGTTTGCTCCCACACAGAAACATAAAGTGAAAAATAATAGATGATTTTTTAAATGATGATGAAATCAGATCAGACCTATTGTCATGTTTAATCCCAGTGAGAGAATCAAGTTGGGAATTGATAATATCTTTTTTTTTTTTTTTTACAGAAGAACAGTTTAGTATACATTAAGTAAAGATTTCAACAGTTTGCATAAACAGGAGTGTCAATTTGTAAAGTCAACAACAGGAGTCACTGTGCACTTACTCCTCATGTAGGATCTCTGTCCTTAATGTGCTGTACATTGAGGCTTAATGCTATAACGAGTACTCAAACAGTATATTTCATTTTGTGTTTCTATGGGGGTGCAAACTGCAAACTGTTTATTCTTTTTCTACCAGCAGGTGGAGAGAAAGAGCAAATCAACTATAGTCAAATCTAAGGGAAGTAAACTTTATGCTCACATTGGATTGGCTGCCTGTTTCAAATTTTTGCGCCATGGAGCAGATATTTAACCTAGTGATTAAGATGTCTGGATCCCACAACAGAGTGCCTGGGTTTGATACCTGGTTCTGGCTCCTGACTCTAGCTTCCTGCTAAGAGAGATCTTAGGGAGCAACAATGATGGTTCAAGTAATTTGTCCTTCAGAGCCATGTGGGAGGCCTATATTGTATTCTTGGCCCCAACCTATAGCCCCAGCCCATCTCCAGTTATTGTGGACACTGGAAAATGAACAAGCAGATGAGAGTTTGCCTGTCTGTCTACTTATCTATCTATCCATTCTTTGTTTCTTTCCCTCTCATATTTTTTTTCATTTTTGACCCACACATGGGGAAGTCTTCATTATGTTCCCACTAACAAACTTTCCAGATCACTTTCCTAGCTTATGTTCAACTTCTTTTCAAGCACATATGGTCTCTTATTTGCAATTAATTTGACTATTGTAAAACTGGTCCTTACTGGTTATTTTGATTGATGAAATTGATTAATATTTCATGAGAGACTAACAGGAGAAGTCAGGACATTGACTCTGAAGACAGGAGATAGACCTTAAAAGCAGAAGGATGGCGGGAATTGAGCTAAAGTGGGAGGACTCAGAAATCAAGCACAAAAAAAGTGAAAGTGTAGTTGACTGACAATGCAAAAAGGCTTAGAGAATTTTTGAACGTATGAGTGTGCAGGTAACGATCTGTGATGTGTACACAGACACGTGAACGGTGTTTAAAATCCCCTTTAGATATCTAAGCGCATGTGCACTTCAGGCATATTTAAGCATCAGAATGAGGCGGATGTTTTGGAAAGCATACTAACAATAATGAACAAGCACTGAGCTCAGAGAGATTCGCGTTTTAGAACTAAGGCTGTCTTTTCTTAGCCATGTGGATCCTGGGAAGACACTCAGGAATGTCAGTGTCCCCTTCCATAGATGGGGCTCAGAAGAACACATGACGCACCAGGCTGTTTGAAGAACTGAACAAGGTGATGTGTGCGAGGCTCTTCACACAGCGTCTGCCCGTGCTAGATCCTCCACAGTTATCTGTCATTCTTTGTTGTTATGTCCATGGAGACAGCTACCCTTTATAAGGCTTTTCCAGCAGTAACTTTCTACCTCGCTCACCTCTCCTCCCTTCTTAGAGCCCTTACTGGGTCTCAACGGTGACGCTCTCATCAACACCTGTTCTTCCACCATGGGGAGACTGTGGACTCACCCAGTGGATCCCTGAGTGGGGAACATCACTGAACAAAGTCCTATGGCCAGACCCACAAGAAAGACAGGCCAGGCCATGGATGTTCACTGGAAGGCATTCGGAAGACTGTGCAATGGGACAAACCACATGAGATTGGACTCAAAGTTTTAAAATTCCTCATGAGTAAAAGTACTCATAAAAGTAAAAACTTTTATTTAAATATAATAGTTTGAGCACTGTTTGGTCTCTAAAAATGAAGACTTTACTTGGAAAAGCTGTTCCCTTTTTTAAAGAAAAATCAGCAAATGAGCTCTTTAAAAAAAGATTGCATTTACTTAGATTTCTTAATTATTTATTTGGAAGACAGAGCAAAACAGAGAGGAGAGACAGAAAAATCTTCCATCCACCAATTCACTCCTCAAATGGCTGCAGTAGCCAGGTGTTCCAGGCCAAAGCCAGGAGCCAGGAATTCCATCCTGTTCTCCTACTTGCTGGCAGGGGCCCAAGTACTGGCACCATCTTCTGCTGCCTTTGCAGGCACATTAGCAGGAAGCCAGATTGGAAGCGAACAGTAGGGATTTGAACAGGCACCATGATGGCAGCATCACAAGTAGTGGCTTAACCCATAACCCGATACACCACAATGCAGCCCCAACAGACAAATTCTTTAACTATATAAATTTAAGGCAAGTGCTTTGTTGTTGATGAAACTGTGGTGACCTGTAGCCTGAGGTTAAGTGATTCAATTCAGACATTTGTGCAAGATAGAATCAGGACTTGGAGAATATTGACCTCATTTCTTTTTTCCTCTTGCTTTTGGTTTGATTACTATGTTTCTTTTTTTTTCCTTATCCTTTTTTTTTTTTTTTTGACAGGCAGAGTGGACAGTGAGAGAGAGAGACAGAGAGAAAGGTCTTCCTTTGCCGCTGGTTCACCCTCCAAGGCCGCCGCGGCCAGCGCACCGCGCTGATCCGATGGCAGGAGCCAGGAGCCAGGTGCTTTTCCTGGTCTCCCATGGGGTGCAGGGCCCAAGCACCTGGGCCATCCTCCACTGCACTCCCTGGCCACAGCAGAGAGCTGGCCTGGAAGAGGGGCAACAGGGACAGAATCCGGCGCCCAGACCGGGACTAGAACCCGGTGTGCCGGCGCCGAAAGGCGGAGGATTAGCCTAGTGAGCCGCGGCGCCGGCCTTGATTACTATGTTTCAAGGATTGCTTACAGAAGCAGCTTGGCTGACAGAGACCTTGAGTAGAACTACTCCAAGGCCCAGAAGACGCCAAGTGATGAGAAACTTCCTCAAAAGCTTTTACAGAATCCAAACTTGCCCTACTCCCTTGGCGTGGGAGGTATGGGAACACGGGATGTGCCTCCCCCATAAGAAGCCCTGTCAGTCATAGCAACAGGAGGGCTTTCTCACGCAACTTTGATGGCAGTGCTTGTTAGCCAGAGGATGCTAGAACAAGAAAGAACAGGAAGACATCACAATGGGCAAGTAACTGGCAAGGCTTCCGTTTGGCAATGGGCAAACCTGAGTGTGGAACACACGAATGCTGAGGTCTGCTGAAATGCTGCATCAGATAAAATGCAGAATTAAAAATCAAATTAGCTATAGAAAATGTGGCACATATACACAGTGGAATATTAAGCATTTAGCTATATTTAAAAAGAGTGAAATGCTGTCACTTGCAGCAAAATGGATGGAACTAGAGGACCTCACATTGAGTGAAATAAACTAGACACAGAAAGACAAATACCACATGTTCTCCTTCATATGTAGGAGCTAAAATTTTAAAATCCCCCCACTCTTTCCAGAGGCGTTAGTTGTGACCTGGAGAAGCAGCTCAGGTGCGGAGTTCAGATAGCAGGTCCCCTAACACAGCACTAGGCATCGAGCTCAGTTTGGTTTCCAAGAAAATAGGCCCCGAGGTCCACTTCACAGCCCTCAATTTGTACTGACAGGCTTACACTTCGCTATGAGCCCATCAAACACAACTTCATTTGCATTGTGCCTAAACCCCACTCATATACAAAATCCTGTATAACTTGACTTTTTCCTTTGTTTAAGACATCCCACAGTTGTACAGATGTACTATAAAATATGTTGCAAGGTGTCAGCAAATCTGACTTAGGTACCCTACAACTTTGTCCCTGGTGGTATTAGAATGACTGGGTAAGGACAATACTAGGTCACATTTTAAAAAATATCTTCTTCAAGCACCCTTCAGTGTGTATATTCCAATTTCTTCCATTAGCAGTACTGAGTCTACTTGCAAACCAAAGGATGCTTATAGCATAAAAGTTTCCATTCTATAAACCTATTAAGTTCATCAATCCAAAAAGGAAAAAAAAATCACAAAGCAAAAACAAAAAGTCATTATAATGGAAAAAAGTCAAAGGGTTTTTTTTTTTAAATAAATTTACTAAAACTCAGGCTGTACCTCATAATACATCAATGATAAAAAGAGAGGTTTTTTTTCCTCCTTTGTAATATGACCAAGCAAGGATTAGTGAAATGATCAAAAATCACTTGAAAAATACTGAAAAACTTAAAATTCTATGAGTCTCCAACACCTCTCTCCTAGTCCTCACTCCTCACTTAGGATCTTATTTTTCTCTTTCATTGCTAAAAAGTGAAAATTTAGAAGTGAATGTGCACAAGCCTCCCCAAAACCACCACCACCACATCTCCCTACCTCCCCAACTGCATCCATACACTGTCACTATTGGTAATCTCTTTTTTTTCTTTTTTGACAGATAGAGTCAGACAGTGAGAGAGAGAGACAGAGAGAAAGGTCCAAAGGTCTTCCCTCCGCCGGTTCACCTCCCAAGTGGCCACTACGGCCGGCGCTGCGCCAATCCGAAGCCAGGAGCCAGGTGCCTCTTCTTGATCTCCCATGTGGGTGCAGGGGCCCAAGCACCTGGGCCATCCTCCACTGCCCTCCTGGGCCACAGCAGAGAGCTGGACCGGAAGAAGAACAACTAGGACTAGAACCCGGAGCCCACATGGGATGCTGGCACCACAGGCAGAGGATTAACCAAGTGAGCCATGGTGCCGGTCCGGTAATCTCTTTGTATACATAAAAAAAAAAATGCCATTTCCCCTGCTTTTGCTCTCAATCTCATTTACTTGCACCCACTCAGGAACATTGTTCCAGCAACTCTCTGCTTTCTCTTCCCTGGAGTCAGTCTTCAAAGTGGCCCCCAGTGATGCCTACCTCCTGGTATCCACACATGACACGGTCTCCTCTCACACCTGTCTCCTGGTAGAACTGTGTGTCTGATAGAATACTGCAGGAGCCACAGGGTAAGACCTCAGAGGCCGGGTCACAAAGGACAATGACACTGCTACTCTCTTAAATTGCTCACCCTGCGGGAAGCCAGCATCATGTTGTGATAACACTCAGGCAGCACTTTGAGGGGCCTGTGTGAAGAACTGAGGTCTCCCTTAGCAGCTAGAACCAAAGTGCCCACATGTAAGTAAGCCATCTGGATGTGGATCCATGGGACCCAACCACATGTCTAGATGACCAGAGCCCTAAATCACATCTGACTGCAACCTTATGGGAGACCCTGAGTAGGAACTCCAACCCAGGCACTCCCAAATGCAGAAACCATGGAAACTGTGAGAGCTAATCCATGTTTAGTGCTCTTTTAAGACTCTATATTTGAGAGGGGGAAATGTTCCATAGCAGGTTAATCTCTCTTCTGTATCTGAGTGATAGTTTGAGCCTTGGTTGCTTGTTTCTCATTCAGCTCCCTGCTGATGTGCCTGAGAAACCAGTAGAGGATGGCCCAAAAGGTGTAGACCCCTGCCATTCATGTGGGAGACCAGGACGGAGCTCTGGGCTCCTGACTTGGTTTGGCCCAGACCTGGCTATGCAGGCATATTTGGGAAGTGAACCAGTAAATGGACGATCTCTCTCTCTCTCTCTTTCTCTCTCACCCCCACTTCTCATCTCCCTCACCCTCTCTCCCTCTCTTCTCTCTCTCTCTCTCTTCCTCTATCTGTCACTATCCCTTCTAGATAGATAGATAGATAGATAGATAATCTTTTTTTAAAAAAGCCACTACGCTGTGGATGGCCACATTTGTCACATAGCAATAGGAGCAATAGATGGCAAATACATATCCCATGATCAAAATGCTTCAACGGCTCCCCATTTCCATCACAGGAAGTTAAAGTCCTCATGGTGACGTACAAGGTCCCTAAAGTCCTCGCTCACCCCTCACTGCCTTTGTAACTTCATCTTTTACCACCTCAGCTCCAGCTATAGTGACCCCCTGCCATCCCTCAAATATGCCTCAGAACTTCTGAACTGGCCATCCCCCCTCCTTCTGCTCCCAGGCAGGCTCAAATGTCGCCCCGTCAGTGAGGCGAACACCCCAAAAATGTGCAGTTTTGGAGTGCACATTTCCTACTCCCCAGAGTCCACTCTCCTTTTTAATCTTCATTTTTTTTCTGAACACCTGAATTACTCATCTTTTTGTTACTACAACAAAAATACCTGAGAAAAGCAAACTTAGAAGGGAAAAGATTTATTTTAGCTCACAGTTTTGGAGATAGGTAGATAGACAGATAGTTCACAGTCCAAGATCGGCCAGCCCCACCAGTCTTGTGTGTGCCGAGGGTGGTAGATGGCAGAATGTGTGCAGAGGAAACAGCATGTGGTGAACCCGGAATCAGACTCACAGAAGCACCCTCATTCTCCATATCCATGTGTTTCTATAAATTTGCCATGATTGGGTAAATCATGGGACTCCATGGAGAGCCCAAAACACCTTGGTTGCAAGGACATGAGGTTGTCCTGTGGAAACAAGAAGATTAATTGGTGCGTCTCTGGAATCTTCCATGTCCAGTGAGAGCCAGAGGTATACAGTTACAGCATCGCTCCAGGCTTCACTCCAGCAGACTCACAGTGAGGGAAATTGTGCATGACTGGTGGGGCAGAAAGATGAACAACATTAACTATGGCCTCAGGATCAATTGATGTAGCAAAAAACATTGCTTTTTTCTTCCTATATTAAGTCATTTATACAGATTCTGGCAGGATACCAAAAGGGAAAAATTACATGTTACCTGGATTCCTTTTCTCTTCTAAAAAAGCCAAGGAAGAGTCCCTAACACAGTCATGCATAATTGCCTTTTCTAATCAGTCAGCGGTGTTACTGTTTGTTCAACTCACAACTTCTCACTACATGGAGAGATCCTGAGAGTGAGGGCCAGGAGCTCCCACCGTAGGACCATTTAGCAACCAGGAGAAGGAGGGGACACAGCCTAGATTTTTTTAAAGCCTTCACATGCATATACTCCAAAAAGGTTGTAAAATACTAACTAGATTTCAGAGTTCAAGTGTGAAATTACTGACTTCGTTTCTGTGGGGAGCAACCCGGACTAGACTAAGTTACTGGAATTAAGACTTATTCTATGCATCTGCTCTCCCACAATATGGCGCTGAGAAGGGAGAAGCAGCTTCTACACAGCTGCCTCCAGTTCAGCCAATAAACTGTAGGACCTGCTCCTGATTGGAGGAGAGCAGCGTACTCGGCATGTGGGCAGCCGAGTTGGGATTGGTGGAAGGACTATAAAAGAGGAGAGAGACGGCATGCACCAGGAACATCTAAGGGGAACATCTATCTGAAGGAACACCTGTGCAGCCCCCGAGAGAGCCGGCCGGCGGTGTGCCGCTCCCCCGCGGAAGTGGGGAATGTGGCAGGGGGAACCGCCCTTCCACGGAGGTGGAAGGGTCGGTAGCCAACCCGGGAAGAACCAGCAGCAAACCCGGGGAGGGCCGAGCAGACAAAAGAACAGCGCAGGGTCCTGTGTCATTCCTCCACGAAGACAGGGAGCGACAGTTTCCTGTAGAAAAAATTAAAATATTACTTTACAGATTTCTTACTTTATAAGTATTTCTGTAATATATGGAGAATGGCTGAAAGAGATAATCAAGCAAATTAAATATATATTAATAAGTAAGCCAATAAATGAATCATTTGTTTAAATATGATAATTTGTGGGGCTAGTTTTGCTTCACAATACTAGGTTAAGAAAATAGTTTAACTGCTAAAATAAATTTTATTTATTTATTTAAAAGGCAGAGTTACAGAGGGGGAGAGAGAGATTTTCTGTCTCCTGGTTCACTCTCCAAATGGCAACAATGGTTGGGGTGGGGCCAGGCCTAAGTCAGGCGCCTAGAACTCCATTCAGGGCTCCCACGTGGGTGGCAAGAGACCAATCACTTGGGCTGTGTTCTACTGCGTGTCCAAGTGCATTAACAGGGAGCTTGATTAGAAGTGGAGCATCCAGGACTCAAATTGGCACCCATATGGGATGCCCAGTGTCACAGGGCATCCTAGCCAGCTGACACACGAGGTCCCCACCTGCTGTAAAGCAATCACAGATTTAGGATAATAACATTTTATGGACTATTTATTAGGACATTTTTAGAAAAACTGAGCAAATAGGACAGAGTTTTCATATACATCTTCTTTCCTCTCTCAAAGTTCTTTCATTATTAGCATCTGGAAATAGTGTAATATATTTGTTTCAAATGATAAACCAATATAAATATGAACCAGTTATGATTTATTACTATTAACTAAAGTCCAGGTTTACATTGGAATTCATGTGCTTTGTCGTCCAGTGTAAGATGTATAGGGCCAAGAGCACAGTCTACCTAGGCTAACGCTGCATTGCTAGATCTGTCAGTTACTAAGAGGGACATTGGGAAGCCCAGCCATAATCTACCGCATTCCGCACTCATTAGCAGGAAGCTGGATCAGAAGAGTGGAGTACCCAGAACTCTAACCAGGCACCCTGATATGAGATGCAGGCGTCCCCAGCAGTGACTTAACCCACAACACCACAATGCCCACCCCACAGAAACTCGTTCTTAAACAGACTCTAGGTCTTGCCAATCGGTTGTAATGAACTGCCACGATGCTGGAGCACTGATAATGTTTCCTAAGCTATTGAGGAGGGGATGCATTCCATAATCATGATAGAACCTTTAATTTTTGGAGAGAAGAATCCCTGGGCTACGGTCCCAAGAATCTCTTCACCTTCTTCCCCCACACCACCTCACTAACGTGAGAAAGTCTAGAAGGGTCTCCAATGGTCTAAGTGCACTTTCTGTAGTTCAGATAAAGGAATGATAAAGTCTGCCTTGAAGGCACATTCTTGCTTCAGAGAACAAAATGCTGCAAGTGTATTTCCAGTGGTACTTTCCCCCTACCTCATGCTAGGAGCAAGAGGAACTGTTTTCCCTATCTTCACCTTGAAAACATGATGGAATGTCTGATAGCAAAACTCACTAAAATGTGAAAGCCCAGGGCAGGTGGTGTAGTGAGGTACATGACGCTAAAACTTGTGACAACAGCATCCGGTACCAGATTGCCCATTCATGTTCCTGCTGCTCTACTTCTGATGCAGCTCCCTGCCAATGTGCCCGGGAAAACAGCAGGAGACCGCCCAATTGCTTAGGCCCATGTCACCTATGTGGGAGACCCAGAAGGGGTTCCTGCCTCCCAGCTCCAACCTGCCCAGCATCAGCTGTTGTGGTCATTTGAACCAGAGGATGGAAGTCTCAGTCTCTCTCTCTCTCTCCATCCCCCCCCCCTCGGTTTTTTTTGCCTTTCAAATAATGAAATATTTTTTAAAAAATGTGGATGTTCCTGTAAGACTGAACTTCAGTTTCCCTGCACTTTCAAGGCTCAACTTGGCCTACATTTAGCCTCTAGCAATTTGCCAATTACTAAGAGTCCTCAATCCAGTACTGGCTCCAGCAGGCTTGAGAACCATCGCTCTCTGTCTTCCCCTATCCAGTTCTCTGGGAGGTGGATCAGCCTGGGACCCCAGTGCTCTGACACGTCTAAGGAGAGCTGCTGATTTGGGGCTCATTCAGTTTTTCTCCTGCTGTGTTGATGGAGTGAAGACTTCCAAGGTCTTCAACTGCCAGCACAGAAACCAGAAGTCCTGGTAGCAAAGTTTTCTGTGCACGTGAAGGGTTAAAAAGTTAAAAGCCGCTCCCCCTCCCCTCCTCTGGTGAACTTTCCTGACCTCATTAGACTTGCTCTGCGTAGCCATTCTCTTTAAAGTCAGTTAGTCAGTAAATTACCCCAATGTAAGCGTAACCTTAGTTTCACCTAAGTAAGATAGAAGAAGTCACCTCAGCTTCGTTCCATCCCTGAAAAACCACAGACAACACCCAGCTCCGCGGCAGGCTCTCAGTTCCCTGAACAGTCGCCACTTAAAACACAACAGCCTTTCTCATTCGCCGGTTGATTGACAACCAGCTGGAGGAGGACGACCGGGAACACCTGCGGATTCCCTCCCGCCCGGGCCGGCCGCGGCAGGAAGGCGGGCGCCCGCGCGGGCTGCGCGCTGCTGCCCTCCGGGTCACGTGCGCCAGAGCCCTCCCTCCACTCCGCCCTGGACAAAGGCGGCTGTCCCGGCAGGAAGCGAGAGCCGGCGGGCGGACGGAGAGACCCAGGCGTGGGGTCCCGGGCGCTGGAGCGCTCCCCCACCTGCTGCAGGTGCGCAGGCCGCGGCGCGCGAGCGGAGGGCAGGAGCCGGCCCGGCGGGCGCGCACGGGCGCCCAGGAGGAAGCTTCCCGCGGGTCCCCAGCGCCGTGAGTACCGCGACCGGCCGGAGAGCCGAGGAGCTCGGCGGCGGGGAGCGACCCAGGACTCGCCCCTTGCGTGCTCGCGGGGAAAAAGTCTGGGCTCAGGTTACCGACGTCCGCACGCTGTGCACGGTAGCCAGGGGGCCGGCGGAGTTAGCGGGGAGGTTTGAGGAAATCGATGTGAAACTGAAAAGGAAATCTTAGTTGAGGGAGCGCAAGCAGTGTGTGGATCAGCGTCGGTCTGCGCAGAAGTTGAAATGACTAGGCGAGTAGTTACTGGTAGACGGACAACAGTAGTAAGGTAAAAATGAATGCGTGGGATTAATGAATGCGTGGACACTTGAACGTAAACTTTAACATAACGCTGTGTTTCGCTGAAAAGCAGTCTGAGACTCATCGACAGGTCTGTGCTGAAGGGTTGAGAGCGATGTGCTGGAAGTGATACTGCTCTCGTTTTTCACAAAAATCGCGTTGGTTTGAAGATACTTGGTTTTCACGACTCCACACAGCGGTCAGATCCCAAGCCCTCTGCAGTGTCCCGGAGCCGTGTGCATTCAACTTCATCTACCTAAACAAATGCTGAGAGGTGTTCCCGCAGCAGCCAAAGTGCAGTTCCTCTGGTCTGATCAGCACTTCCGTTTGTCCTTTGAATCCAGGCTGGAATCTCAGAGGCCAGTGTCCTGTAGCAGAGCCTTCCCTGTGAAATGTTCCGCCGCCTTCGAAGGCTAGGTATTCTCTGTACCCTCAGAGGCTTTGCTCCGCTTTGCCTCTTTTCATTCACATAGAGAGAAATTGATTTCTTAGCTAACACTGGCTCATGCCTCTGCAGTCCTGTGATTGCTCCCCCAGATACCTCCTGCACCTCTGTCCTATGGCAGCTCTGGAATCTGACCTTCGCTATAATCCACCTGCTTGATCCTTGAGCAGTAGCCTGTGCAAGCCACTGCGAGGCCGAAACTGTGTTGGAGCATACCAGTAAAATGCTACTGTTTTATTGTGTCTGCCCATACCTGTCTGTCTCTTTCTCCACAGCATCCCCATGCAGCGATGTGGTTTTTTAACAGAGTGCATACAATTTCAAATAAGTATTTTCCCTAGTAAAACTTACTGTAAAATTTTGAGCTGACCCCTGTTTTCAGTGAGAGTGTCCATGGTTATGACAAATAACATTTTGTAAGTAATTGTATTTTTTGTTTTATCTGCAAGAAGAGATGAGGAGCAATACATGGGCTTCTAAATATTTATCATTATAAAATAAAATGAGGAAGTGGTGACATCAGGTGTATTTTATTCATTATGTATCCACAAGAAATTATCACTGTAACATTAAATTTAGAGGGGGAAAAAAAGGTTTATTTGTTTCCTGTTGCAGAGAGTTTATTCTGAAGAGTCAATGAACAAAACAATCCAAGATGGTACAGTGAGAAAGACTATTTTATTTACCTTCTTTGATACAATTCCGGGTGTGTTGTCTCTCTTCTCATGTAGCTTGTACAGCTAAAAAGGTGAACTGTGTCTACTGTCCTGTATCTGGTTCTTGGTTGTTTGTGGTTTTGGGTTTTTCTTCATGAGGAACCAGAACTTTTTATTTAGCGTAGCAGTGTTGCCCAATAGTGCTTTTTGCAATGCTGGAAGTGTTGTCACCTGCACTGTGCTGTATGGGAGCCACTGGCCACAGTGCTGAGTGAGCACCTGAAATGTGATTAACGTGGCTGAGGAGCTAAGGTGTTTTTTTCCTTTTCCTTATTTTTTTTTTTTTTTATTTTTGACAGGCAGAGTGGAGAGAGAGAGACAGAGAGAAAGGTCTTCCTTTTGCCATTAGTTCACCCTCCAATGGCCGCCGTGGCCGGCGCATCGCGCTGATCTGAAGGCAGGAGCCAGGTGCTTCTCCTGGTGTCCCATGGGGTGCAGGGCCCAAGCACTTGGGCCATCCTCCACTGCACTCCCGGGCCACAGCAGAGAGCTGGCCTGGAAGAGGGGCAACCGGGACAGAATCCGGCGCCCTGACCGGGACTAGAACCCGGTGTGCCGGCGCTGCAAGGCAGAGGATTAGCCTATTGAGCCGTGGCGCTGGCCCCTTATTTAATTTTAATGCAGGTGTGGTTATGCATATGTGACAGGTTGCTACCAGGATCACACAGCACAGGTGGCCGAGCAGCCGCCCCATGCTTCTCTGCTGATTATTGAATTGCGCCTTCTGCACCTGCACATCTTCTACAGGATTCTCCAAGTGTATCTTCCAGCAGTGCAGTTGCTGCAAGTCATAACAATACACAGGTTTGTAACTTGTACCTCCTATAGGTGTACTGCTGAGGAGGAAAAGTGCCTTTCTCTGTGGGGATCCTGAGTGTGCAGCTGCAGTGTGACACACATAGGCCCTTAATGCTAGCAAAGTGGCACAGTCTTATCTATGGCAAGATCTACACCCTGGACACTATCCTAGGCTCTGGGGGGCTCTAGTCCCCTCCCACCTGCTGGAAGCCAGGTGACCCCATGGCCCAACCACAGGTGTCAGCTCCACCCCCATCCTAATGGGATTCCCTGCCCCTCCCCAACTGCAACAGTTTAGCAAGACCTGTTCTTGAACACCTGGCGCGGCTCTCTCTCTCCCTCCCTCCCTCCCTCCCTCTGGCCCTCCCCCACCCGACAATAAACCCTTTCCTCTAACTCCAGTGTTTGGTATGTTTTGTGGTGACCTTACACTTAAGCTCAAGTCTGAACTATAACAAAAGCTTTTGCTAATAAGACACTTAATAGTTCTCAAAGCATTCAAGATGCCTTCTCATTTGAATGTCGCAACAACCAATTGAAGTAAACAGAGTCATTATACCAGTCTACCTACATAGGAGAATTTTTTCATAATGTAATAAAAATTGGATCCAAATTTGGAAGAAGTTTTGATTTCAAGATCTGGAAACATTTTTTAAATTTTGTATTAGTAATAAAAATGAAATGGTCTGTTGGTATTATAAATGAAAGCAATGAACATATAGTATAAACATACTGTATAATTGTATAATGTCTTAGCTATCTGTGAAAAGGACTCATAGCATACTTTTGAAAAACTGAATAGATATCATGTCTTAATCATAACTTGTTCACAGATTCAGGACTTCTGATGGCTTCAGTTTTATTTCTTTTATTTCAGAAACTCTTGGAAAACGCACCAAGTCTCACACTCAGGCGCTCCTGGAACCATGAGCAGCAATGGAACGGACCCAGCCATCGGATACATCTGCTCCTCCATAGCTATCCTTTTGTTTGGCTCAAACTTTGTGCCACTGAAAAAATGTGACACTGGGGATGGTAATTCACATTTCCATTGTCGTCAGCCTTTCATTGTTTTTAAATGTGAAGTTCTTCTTCCTCGGTATTTTAAAAATGATATCTACACAAATGAATTTTGTTGGCATGGGCATTTGGCCGAGTGATTAAGATGCACGCTGTTCTGTCAGAATGCCTGGGTTTAAGTTCCAGCTCTGTCGCTCCCCCTCTTCATGGAGGAACGACACTAGACCCTGCCTAGGCTTCCTATCCGAGTCACGGCACCATTATGTCGCTCCCCGTCTTCGTGGAGGAACGACACAGGACCCTGCGCTGTTCTTTTGTCTGCTCGGCCCTCCCCGGGTTTGCTGCTGGTTCTTCCCGGGTTGGCTACCGACCCTTCCACCTCCGTGGAAGGGCGGTTCCCCCTGCCACCTTCCCCACTTCCGTTGGGGAGCGGCACACCGCCGGACGGCTCTCTCGGGGGCTGCACAGGTGTTCCCCTTAGATGTTCCCCTTAGATGTTCCCCTTAGATGTTCCCCTTAGATGTTCCCCTTAGATGTTCCTGGTGAATGCCGTCTCTCTCCTCCTCTATAGTCCTCCTCCACCAATCCCAACTCGGCTGCCCACACGCCGAGTACGCTGCTCTCCTCCAATCAGGAGCAAGTCCTACAGTTTATTGGCTGAACTGGAGGCAGCTGTGTAGAAGCTGTTTCCTCCTCTCCCAGCGCCATATTGTGGGAGAGCAGATGCATAGAATAAGTCTTAATTCCAGTAACTCAGTCCAGTCCGAGTTGCTCCCCACACAGCTCCGCTCCCAGTTCCAGCTTCCTGCAGTGTGCACCCTGGGAGGCATTGGTGATGGCTCAAGTAGTCGGTAGTTGGGCTCGTGTCACTCATGTGGGAGACAGATCTGGATTGGCTCCTCACCTTGGCCCAGTCCTAACTGTTAGGGATATGTGAGGAGTGAACCAGACAATGGTCTCACTGTGTGTGTGTGTGTGTGTGTGTGTGTGTGTATCTCCTTCCATCTCTCAACTACATAACAAAAAATGGACGAATTCTGTTGCGCCTATTGCCTAATGAATAGAGCTTAAGATAAGTCATTTGCCAATGCTCCTGCCAGTTTGAGTGGGTCAGTAAAGGCTTACCACTAACTTGTGTTTCATGGTAAAGCTAGGGTGAGTACTGTCAAGGAAGCTTTGTAGCTATATCTTTTATGTTCATAAGAGGAGGAAATTATAGACAGTTCTAATAATAATACCAGTTTGGAAAACACAGATTTCAAAGACAGTTGATAAATTAGAGGACAATCTGGCCATAGCGTGAATTTTGTGCTTGTTTGTGTGCAACTTTGTCTCTAAAAAACAACTGGAAGAACACAGAAAATTCTGCCCACATGAATGAAGATGGTGATTATACACAAAATGCAGATGTGTACACACACACACACACACCTACCTGCATCTGGTGCCATAGCTCTCCATCCACTAACTTTACAATAATTCACCAGCTGCAAATCTGCTGATTCCTGTTTCCACAAGCGCACTTCCAGTCTTTTTCAGTTTAAAGTGTATATTCATTGTAGAATTCATGCGTTTTACCCATTAACCCATTGACCAGTTACAACTAAACTGTGCTTTTTATAAGATTACCATTTTTCTTGATACATTGCTGATAAAGTTTTTGAGTATTGTTCCCCAACATACTGCCTGTACACTCTGTGGTTTTTATTGCTTGAGGTTGTATAATGCAATGATTTTCAGGAATGCACATAACGTTAATGCAACATCGTGGTGTGAATTTTACAGAAAGAGAAGCAATAACATGTTTACCTACCTGCCTTCCATACTGAAGCCAGGAGAAGGAACTGGAGATATTACAGTGAAATACCACATAACATGTGCTCTTGCCCCCAATGTTTTGTCTCCATGCTACTTAAAGTAAGATGACAAATCTGTTTCCTCCTGAGACAAGACTTTCTATTTTTCTTTGAAATTGGGACAGGAATGAAAACTGCTAACAAAAAACAAGCTATGGAATCCTGTGCAAGTCTTAACCAGCTCTTTTGTTTTCAGTTTCTCATTTCTTTTTTTTTTTTTCTTTTCTTTTCTTTTTTTTTTTTTTTTTTTTTTGACAGGCAGAGTGGACAGAGAGAGACAGAGAGAAAGGTCTTCCTTTTGCCGTTAGTTCACCCTCCAATGGCCGCCATGGCTGGCGCGCTGCGGCCGGCGCACCGCACTGATCCGAAGGCAGGAACCAGGTGCTTCTCCTGGTCTCTCATGGGGTGCAGGGCCCAAGCACTTGGGCCATCCTCCACTGCACTCCCTGGCCACAGCAGAGAGCTGGCCTGGAAGAGGGGCAACCGGGACAGAATCTGGCACCCCGACCAGGACTAGAACCCGGTGTGCTGGCGCCGCTAGGTGGAGAATTAGCCTATTGAGCCGCGGCGCCGGCCTATCATTTCTAAATTGAAGAATTTATAAGATGAACTTCCTGTTCATCTCTGAGATACTGCCCTTTTGTCTTAGAGGTTAGCAGTCAATTTTCGGTCTCACCTCTGTATGGCGATAAATAGAACTAGACAAAAATCTGGCAAAGTTACAGTCAAAAGTAATATGCTCAGTTGTACTTGCCTCAGTGTTTCTTTGACTCTCTAAGATTTCTTTATTATTCCCCAAATCCTCGATGACACGAAGCTGGAGAGATGTACAGATATAACTCTTAGCACCAGCTGATGTTCATGTAACTGGCAAATGGCAACTCGGGGCATAGAAAGCAGAGTAACCCTGATCCAGAGTAACTAGTTCTCATGCCTGTGTTGTCTGGTCATCTTGGGCGTTAACCTTTGTGGGAGCCTGGATGTTTTAATCACTGTTTTAACTGTGCTGTTCTGTTATCAATGCCATTTTTATGATGGACGGCACTGTGATTTATTGTGTTTTTATTTTTATTTTCATTTTATTTGAAAGGCAGAGATGGAGACAGGGATTGGTATCTGCTGGTTCTGTCTCCAGTGCCGTCAGAGTTGGGCCAGGCTGAAGTCAAGAGCCCGGAACCCATCCCAGTCTCCTACATGGGTGACAGCTACGTGAGTACTTGAGCCATCACCTGCTGCTTCTCAGTGTGTTAGCAGGAAGCTGGAATCTGAAACAGATAGCTGGGGCTCACACTGGGCACTCTGATACAGGATGCAGGCACCCCTAGTGGTGACTTAAAAACACCAAACACCTACCCCTGGGTGTGATTTTGAAGTAGAAATACAAGCTTGTTCTTGCCAGTGTTCTCAGTAGAAAATTCTTGATTTGTCTAATAAGTAAGGGGAAAATAATGTTAAACATGGGGCCGGTGCTGTGGTGCAGTGGGTTAAAACCGCAGCCTGCAGCACTGGCATCCTATATGGGCACTAGTTCAAGTTCTGGCTGCTCCATTTCCAATCCAGCTCTCTGCTGTGGCCTGGGGAAGAGGTAGAAGATGGCCCAAGTGCTTGGGCCTCAGCACCCATGTGGGATAACCGAAAAAGCTCCTTGCTTTTGATCGGTGCAGCTGCATTCGTTGCGGCAACTGGGGAGTGAACCAGCGGAAGGAAGACTTTTCTCTCTTTCGCTCCCTCTCACTGTCTTTAACTCTACGTCTTAAATGAATACAATCTTTTCTAAAAAAAGAGAATGTTACGCAGAAACACAGTGTGTATAGATAGACTTCAGAATCAAACAACCTGGGCGTAAATTCCAGTCCTACAAATTTCTAGCTGTTTGGTCAAATTGCCTAATCTCAGATTGATTTTCTTTGTCTCTGAGTTAGGATTAATTATTATGCAGAGGAGTTGTAAGAATGAAATGTGCAAGTGCCTGGCATACAGACATTCAATAAGTTGTGGTCATGCCTTTAATATCTCATTGATAGTCCAAAGTCCAGATTTACTCAAATCAACTTGATCCAAGGGTGCCACCTTCTTTTGTTTCCAGGTATGTTTCTCCAGTGGATCCTTTGTGCTGCCATCTGGTTGGTTGCCTTGGTGGTCAACCTGATACTGCATTGCCCCAAGTTCTGGCCTCTTGCAATGCTCGGGGGCTGCATTTGGGCAACAGGTAATGTGTGATACGACTTACTCTATAATCAATTAATACAGTGATCAGAATAACTCACAGTCGGAAAATAGAACAAATTGTAATTCTGAATAATCTTAGTCATGGATACTAGAAATTAGGTACTTAATTTCTTTCTTTCAGATGCTTACTAAATATTTTTTGGTTCATTTCCTGGTTTGTTTCTCTTATAATTTCTTTCCAAGTTCCTTGTAGAAAATTGTTATCATAAAAATGTTTCAATCTTTTTAAGTGTAACTAGTATTTATGTGCACTGGCCTTTCTCACACATGCTTGTTGGACAAAATTTATTAAATAAAAGTCTCAGTACCATTTTTAGGACTTATCCCTAGTAGTGGGGAAACATAGACACATTGTTATTTCAAAAGTATTGATTCAGAGAAAAGCAAAACAAGTAAAAATTTTTGCCTTATCAGTATCTAAAATATATACCGGAATCTGTGCCCTCTCTCAGCCAGGCAGCACTGTTGGCTTTCAGTTGATACAAACACATGCCATCAATTTTTTCTCTTTGACAAAGAGAATTCCAAGTATCAAAGTGTCTTTGACAAAGAGAATTCCACGCATCCATCCATCCCAGGTGCCCCGAGTGGGGAGTCTACTATGAACGAATCGCAAGTGTGGATGCTGTAGGTAGGCTGCTGGCAGGATTGGAGCGTGGAGGAGAACAAGGAGCCAGTGCTGAGTTAGGGATTTTCTTGTAGGTGATTAGGAGGGTGGAGATATTGATGGTTGTGAAGACACAGGGAAAGAATACAGTAGCCAGGGGAAGTGCTTAATTCAGTTTGAGAACTTATGAATCTAAAGGTCTTGAAGCGGCCACAATAGAAGACATGTGGTTGCAAACTTCTTACTGGAAATTTGGAGCATAACACAGATTCTGTGCAGACTGGCTAAGTGCAAGGATCGCACGCCTCTAGTTCACAGCTGAAATCATGATATTGGGTCATATATTCACAGAGACTATAGCAAGGGGAGGAGCGTGCTCAAGGGAAAGTCTTAAGTGGGCATTTAAATCAGAAGGAGTTATGGAAAGTGGAAAAAATCAGCCAGAGAAAGAGCTGAAAGGGGAAAACAGGCGGAAAATCAGATGAAGACAACTTAAAACCCAAAAGAAGGAACCTTTGAAAAAAAAAAGGCCGTTTGGTAGGCAGAGAGAGAGCGAGAGAAGGAGACAGATGAGAGTTATCCACTTCTTCACTCACTCAATGCACTCAGTAGCCCAGACAGGGCCAGGTCGCAGTGAGGAGCTAGGAATCCCATCCAGGTTTTTCATGTGGGTGATGGGGAACCAGTCACTTGAACCATCACCTGCTGTTTCCCAGGGTGTGCGTTACAGGAAGCTTGCTGGAGTTAGGAGCTAGAGCCAGGTAACAAACCCAGACACTCCAGTGTAGCATGTGGTCATCATAACCACTGGGCAGACCACCTGCTCCCAGAGAAAATTCTTTCAGAGGAGTTTGTGGGTGGGAGGCCAGACTGCTCAGCAGACAAGAACTGTTAAAAAGAAGGTGATGAACTTGGGTTTCGTCCGGCATTGTCTGCAGTAGCTTGAAGCTATGAATGCAAGAATCTGGAAGACAAGTTCGTGAGCATAGACGGGCAAATTCGAGGGCCAGGTTGAGGTCAAAGACTAGAGTCTAAAGGGATAATCACTGCTACTCTGATCATTGACAGCTTCTGCAAGGAGTCACAGACTAGAGACCTATGTCAAAGGTGAAGAACAGCTGTAGAGTTAGGCAAGAAGTGAATTCAACATCTTTCTCTGTAGGATTATTCCCTAAGCCTAGTTCCTTTAATAATCACAAGTCTAATGTCCAAAGAGTGATTATTTTAAAAATGAGGTACTATGATTTACTAAATTTGTCCAAGTCCTATGACCTACGATTGAAGTTAGAATAAACACTAGTTCAACTTATAAATGTATTTGCTGTATTGGAAATAACATATTTCTTCTGTATATTACACCTACAGGGAACATTGCTGTTGTCCCAATTATCAAAACCATTGGTTTAGGCCTTGGAATCTTAATCTGGGGATCATTTAACGCCTTAACTGGCTGGGCAAGCTCAAGGTAACAGCGGTCAAACTGTTTAAACTCAGATTCACTACACCCTTACTCTATGTAAGGCGACAGCTAAGGGCTGGGCTTCCGGAGAGTAATAACATCTTATTCTTAATCTCCTAGGGATGACAGCTGGTAAAATACACACATCAAATATGCCACCTGTAATTATCACTCGTTCTAAATTCTTCATAAGTAGTCTAGATATTTGCCTGAAGTCTATAGCTAGGAAACAGAAGTGGGGGGAACAAGAAAGTACTGATGTTTATTTCCGCTTTCCACCGTGTGAGAGTTGATGGGCGTATCTGATGTACACTCTCACTTCATTTTCACAAATGCGTGAGGTAAACATTACCTCCTAGAAGAGCTGATACACATACACATAGGGACTGAGTCATCTGCTGAAAGCTGCAAAACTAGTGAGCCAGGATCCAAGCCTGGGCTACCAGTTCCAAGGCACACATTTGCTCTAGCTAAAGATCACAGCCATGTTTGTAAAGTTTTCCTGAAACATGCCTATGCGAGTTTCATATACTGCTATGTTCATACACTGCTTGATTCCACTCTGGTCAACCATGGACCCCATGTGTGGCAATAGTCACGTAAGATTATATCACTTAGTGATGTCTTGCTGTCTTAGATTGCATAAGTATATTCAACAGTGTTCCCACAATGACCACATTACTTAAGTATGCGTTTCTCAGGATGTACCCTGTCATTGGTGATGCGTGACTGTGTTGTTGCTGAATGCTTTAACACTGTAATGGCAGGATTGAGCAGTTGCAAGAGATTATCTGCCCCCAAAACCTAGTATATTTTCTCTCTGGCTTTTTAAGAAAACTTTGCCAACCCCAGCTCTCCAGCTGTGCTGAATAGTAGGGTAGGTAGAAGCCTCATATGACCAACATATTTAAACCTAAATTAGTGAAAATTTGGTGACATAAAATTCTGTTTCCCGTAGTGTTAGCCATGTCTCAAGTGCTCGTAGCCACATGTGGCAGGCTACACTGTTCTGTGCAGCTACAGACTAGTTCTGTTATCACAGAACGTTCTGTTGGATTCCGTCAGCATTCAGGTTGACGCTGAAGTCGAGTTTGGGTAAAGTAGAATGGAGTGTGTCATTCTCACCTTACTTCACAGCTCTCCTTCCACTCAGAATATTATCACCACTTCTGTGTAACAAAACAGGTGGACTCATTACCCTCTAATACAGTCTTTCCTGCCCTTGACTCATGCCCCAACCTGCTTTGTATAAATGCTAGTTTTCTTTTTGTTCTTGCTCCCTTTTCTCTTGCCTTGGATGGTACAATGTGATTCTTGGTGGCTATCATGGCAATAACCAGCAAAGAAAAGAGTTTAAAGTGACTTCTAAGAATAGGGATTGTTGAACAAGACAGCATTTAGAACTATTTCAATACTGTATGAAATGCAGCCAGTTCATTAGCAGTCAGCTAACCATTTGAACTACCTCTTCCTCCTTCTTCATTAGTCTTAATAAGAAAGGGAGATTCACAAGTACATTTGCATGTATTAACATACTTAATCTTCATAACAAACCTATAAGGTAGGTCCAAGCATTAACTCCATTTTAACCATGGGAAATCGAGGCACAGAGAAGGTAAAAACCAAGCTCACAGTCAGAGAACTAGAATTTGAAACCCGGAATTTGGCCCACACTTCGTGCATGGCAACAGTATCCAATTTGATGTGACTTTGGTGTTTCAGGTTTGGCTGGTTTGGAATGGATGCAGAAGAAGTACCCAAACCACTGCTGAATTACACTGGAGCTGGGCTATCAGTAGTAAGGTATGCAGCGCTTTCTGGTGGCTTAGCTCTTCCTCCACACATTTAGAGCACTCGTTAAAGATCGGGTGGGTCTCCTCTGCCTGATTTATCCTCAGATTCTTCATTCACAGATGATCCCATATCTGCAGTCAGCAGCCCCAGCTTTGGATCTCAGAAGCTCTGAGAAATTGGGAAAATCTTTTAACTGCTTTGAAGCTCGGTTTGAAATCAGATTAGACCCCCTAAAATTTACACTGAAATGTGGCCCCTTGAAGTTCCCTAGAAATGCTATCTGGGGTGCCACATGTGCTACCGGAATTTGGGGTGCCATATGATTTCACCATGGGCTTACTACTAAATCCCCAATATTAATAACTCCGAGAAGGGGTCTTGCCTAATATTTAGATAAGAATTCTAAATACCGGCACAGATAAACGCGGCAGCATGGTACGTTTTAAGCTTTTATTTGTGAGAAAGATGCATAGGAGACTGAGAACTTTATATAAGACAGAGGTAAACAGGGGTCCATACTGAGCACCAGGAACCAGCCATGTGGAGGAGCATCTAGGCCAGGAAGCCTAGGGTGGGTGGCCTGAAGGCCATGCGCCCTGGAGGCTCAGGGCTACAGCAAGCCCGCCTCCTGGCAAGAGGCCAGGGAAAAGAGAAGGGCCGGACACACTGTGTCCCAGGCTTTTAACCCACTTCCAAAGGGGAGTGGTTAATTAATCTGATTGGCCAGTAGGCACCCAGGTGTGGCCAGGTAGGGGGGATGAGGTCACAAAGGGGCATGGCAGAAGGTCTCAGGTAGGGTGTGAGGTCACACAGGGGCATGACGAAGGCATGGTCTTCCAGCTCACAAACCTAATCTATTTTAACCTGTATGCCTGCCTACTTCAGGTTTTGTTATCTATACTATGTAGGAAAGCATAACCCATAGTTCATAAATTAGAACCAGAGGGTGCATTTTTGACAACTAAAACGTGCTCCACAAGTATTGTACTGGTTGCCTGATGGCGCTGCATAGTTATTGTTTATCTTTTCTGTTTGTTACAGTGCCCCGCCCCCTTATCCATGAGGGATACCTTCCAAAGCCCTAGGGGATCCCAGAATCTGCACAGTGCTACACCCTGTCACTTAATGTCATTTCCATATTAGCTAAGCACTTGTCACACAATTCAGTTTTAGCTTTTACGGTGGGAGGAAGAGCAGCAAAACTAGTTTGTTTCTGTTTCCTTCTTCACAATTTCACGAATAAAAAAACTGCAGTGTAGATCATAGTAATCTCAGCCTGCAGTTATTTTTCTCTTTAAGTCAAGAAGCTTTGTGTTTCCAATTAAAAGAAATACTTTGCAGTTTCTCTTTGGCATGTCTAAACTGACAGCTTCACTACTCTTATGCTCTGTGACTGAAAAAAAAAAAAAAAGGTTTACTTATTTAGTAAAGCTACAGAGAGAGTAGGAGAGAAAGAGAGAGGGAGAGAGAGATCTTCCTACTGCTGGTTCACTCCCCTAAATGGCCACAATGGCTGGGCCCAGGAGCCAGGAGCTTCTTATGGGTCTCCCACGTAGGTGGCAGGGCCCAAGCACTTAGGCCATCTTCTACTGCTTTTCCCAGGCCATCAGCGGGAAGCTGGATCAGAAGTGGAGCAGTGGGGACTTGAACTGGTACCCTGCAGGTGGCAGCCTAACCCACTTCACCACAGCACTGGCCCCCTTTGTGACTGTTTTTAAGGAAAAATAAGACTCAAACACAAGCACTGTGATACTGCAGCAGCTGCTGGGTGCCTTTGGGTGTAAGGTGTACACAAACATGTGCATACATTACACAAATGGATGATTTGTGTCCAGGCGGCACAGAATGGGATAGCATGGCATGGCATCACATTTCATCATACTCCTTGGAACATTGTGCAATTTAATACTTAAAATTTGCTTATTTCTGGAATTTTCCATTTGATTTTTTCAGACCATGGTTAATCATGGATAACAGTGGGGACACCAGTACTCACCCTGTTAACTGGTTTCCACTTTGTGTCTCCCTGCTTGTTATTGGCCCAACTAGATAAACAGTCTCTCCCCTGCGAAAACTCCTACTTTTCTGAGGTATCTGGTTTTTTTTTGGATCTGTGTGTGTCTAGTTGCATGCACTCTATAAATGGGATGAAAATGACCGAATCTCTATGTGGCAATGTCGTCAATAAAACCTAAAGGGAATTAGGTCACCTTAAATTTAGTCCCTTTTCCTCTCTGAACTCCATTTGTATTCCCTGTCAGTACCACACATAATGAATGGCACTGCCTGCAAAGATTTTCGTACCCTTATATTCAAAGAAAGAACAGTGTGTTTCCCTTCCTCCAGCAAGAATAGCTTTTCCCCGGCCTCATTCTGGAACAGGAGCAGTCTCTTGTCATTGAAATGTTGCCTTAGGGAGTGGTCCCAGGCCTGTAGCCTAAGAAACAGACTACGTAGATTATTCTGAAGTAGTAGATTCAGGACACTTTTGATTAGAGGACTGTCATACAGGATTCTAGCTTTGATTAGCTCGCTCTCTGTGAAGCACTTTCTTTGTACCCAAAAGTTGTGATATGGTATGCCTTAATTTTGGCACATTATCTGGTAATTTGAGGCCTGTTTACCTAGTCGATTAGGCATTGTTTTCCATTTTCTAAAAGAAAGAGTGTACTCTTTACATTGCAAATTAATCTTTTGTTTTCTACCTCTTCTGCCTATTTGTTTTTCATTTTTAAAAGAGTGTACTCTTTACAATACAAATTCATCTTTTGTTTTCTGCCTCTTCTGCCTATTTGACCTTGAGCAGATCCCTTCATTTCCCCAAGCCTTGGTTTCTTCCTCTCTAAAGAAAGGATAGCAGCAAGTTCATCAGCTGTTTTGAGGATTAAATGAAATAAAATATAAGTGCATAGAATAGTGCTAGGCATATCAGTAATGTTGTGAGTATAGTTTCCATTTATAATTATCTTCATGAGTAGGTGTTCCTGTTCAATTAATATTTCCCCTTTGGGCATGCGCTCTCCAGATTTGTGCTACGCTGTTCAGTCTTCTTGAGGAATCTTGGAGTCCAGTTTGAAGCTTGGTGTTATGGAAGTATAATGCTCCCTTCCTGTCACATGCCCAGGCTCCCTTCCATGTTGCTCTTATGGGGAGAGATCCTGCAATCTGTTCATGATTTTAACTCAAACCAGTTTTTTTCTAAAAGATGTTCATTGAATAAACTTGGAGCTTCATGGTCAGCATAAAGAAACTTGGATTATGGTTGTCTTGGTTTAGAATGTTGATTTTCTTTTTATAATTGAAATTGTTGCTTCTATCCTCTGTACACTTCATTAAAGAGTTGGTTAGATTGTATCTAGCCTTATATTTTCCCTGTTTGGCATATAAGACAAGTGCCAGTTGGTGTGTATAAGATAAACCACTCTAGGTATTTCACATAGGGGAAAATTGAACACAGGGAATTAGTTCCAAAAATGTAAGACCCAGGGAAGCAAAAGAAGGCAGGTGGCATCACCCCATTATGCAAGCACCCACACCGTGGCTGCTGTGTCTGGAGAAGGTGCCTCTGCCCTGAGCCATGGCAGCTTCTCCTGTCTTTTCCTCAGCTCTGAGCACTCCCCCCTGGCAGATCCCAGCTGCCAATAGAGCAATTTTTGTCCTCTAGGCTCTGGGTGGGAGTGGAGCTGACGCCAATACTCAGGACACTGTTTGAAACATTGCTTTAATTAAAATCAAAAGAATTCTCTTACGAGGCAGAATTTTTTTTTTTCAATTAAAAAATAGTAATGTGCTTCAGATTATTTTGAAAAATCTGTTTCCATTCTCTTCTCACTGAACTTGATATGCCTGGAGGGATATTTTTCTCCCATGCTTCAGCTATTCTTTCATATTGTAAAGAAACTGAATGTTTTCCCTCTAGCACTAACCTGTTCTCAGGACCACAGTCTCTGAATCTAACCGTGCACCAGGCCACACATCCTGTACAGGTGCCCCAAAGTCCTGCCCTCCAGTCTTTGGGAAGATAATGTGTGGAAGGGGACTGTGTTGCACAGCACTCCACAAACACTGGGTCATTGATTCCTTTCCTTTTTTCCTTTCATTTCCTTTCCTTTTTTAAAAAACTCAATCTTTTTAAAATGAATTTATTTATTTTTGAAGGCGAGAGAATCAGACGAGAGTTCTCTTCTGCTAGTCCACTACCCAGATGCTTCCAAGAGCAAGGGCTGGGTCAGTGCCTCAGGGGTGGAGGGTTTCAATCTGGGTCTCCCACTGGGGTAGCAGGGACTCAACTGCTTGAGCAATCTCATGCTGCCTTCCAGGTGTGCATTAGCAGGAAGCTGAACTGGGAAACAGAGCAGGATTCGAACCCAGGCACTCAAGTATGGGATATGGACATCCCAAGTGGTATCTTAGCCACTAAGCCAAAATGCCTGTCCCAGAATGACTGTTCTTATCCTACCCTTCCCTGCAAACTGATTAAAGGAATTACTCATAGTCACTCAAATAAAAAAACTTCAGTCATTTTTACATTTTCCTCTTTATACTTTACCCTATTTCTAATCCTATAAAATTCTTTCTGATTGTTTCACAAGTTTTTCCTCTCCCTTCCTACCCTGACACCTGCACACAACAGTGAAAACCTCACATCCAATCTCTCTGCTTCTGTTCTTGTCATTTTGCACAATGACTTGCTCCTATTTGTTATAAATCAGGTCATGTCAGTCTTCTTCTTTTTTTTTTTTTTTGAAGATTTCACTAATTTAAAAAGCAGAGTTACAAAGGGATGGGGAGAAACAGAGAGAGAGAGATCTTCCATCAACTGGTTCACTCCTTAAATGGCCACAGTGCCTGGGGGGCTGGGCCAGGCACTAGCTTCTGGTTCTCCCATGTGGGTGCAGGAACCCAAGGACTTGGACCATCTTCCACTGCTTTCCCAGGCACAATAGCAGGGAGCTGGATCAGAAGTGGACTGAACTGGCACCCATATAGGATACGGCTTTGCAGGTGGTGGCTTAACCTGTTATATACCACAATGCCGGCCTCTATGTCAGTCTTCTGTTTAAAACCTTTATGGCTTCTCATTGGGTTCAGAATCAGCTTGTCTCCTTGTGCGGTTGCCCTCCGCAGTGGATACGCCCAGCGCCTCTTCTTGTGTTGTGCGTCTGTTGACCCTGGGTTATTTATCCTACCACCTCCCAGACACTTTGTTCAGCTTCAGATGCCCTCCCTGGCCACTCTTAATTCCAACTTGGATTTTCCATCCCGTGTGATATTTCCTTGATTTCTTTCTTCCAGGTTAAATGAATCGCCGTTGAACTATTACAGTTATTTTGATTTACTACTTTTTTGTTGAGATTCTCAGTCTACTTTATTATCCATACATTATTTTTATTCTCAAACTATGAGTTCCTGAAGGACAAGATCCACTTTCTTCTGTGTGTGCTGTCACCCCACCATCACCAAGAGTTTCCTCCACGTGTTTGATACTGAGTAGATTCACAGTAAATACTGAATTCAGTCATCATGTGAAAACACACACACACTTTACTAATAGTATGGTGAATAAGACTGCAAACCTAGGGAAATTGGAAAGCTCAGAAATCCAGAGACGCATGCCTCGTGTAAAACACTGGTTTTTAAAACTTCCCATGTTTTTGGCAACATTCATTATGGAATCTTTGCTGGTATGCTGCACTGAGCTCTTTTAAGTCTGTAGCCCTAAAAACTTTGTGATTTAGTTGCTCTTATGTCTATACACATAAAATAAATTTCATTAGCTCCTCCCAACTTGCTGCCACCCACCTCTTCATGATGTAATTGGAGTAAGATTCTTACTCTTTTTTTTTTTAAATATTTATTTATTTGAAAGGTAGAGTTGGAGAGAGGGGGAGAGAGAGAGAGAGAGAGAGAGAGAATCTTCATTGTGTTGTTTCACTCCCCAAATGGCCTGAAGGGCTGGAGTTGGACCAGACTAAATCCAGGAACCTGGAGCTCCATCTGGGATTCCCATTTGGATAGTAGGGGCATAGATACTTAGAACATTTTCCACTGCTTTCTCAAATGTGTTAACCGTGAGCTAGATCAGACATGGAGCAGACAAGACTCAAACCAGCACTCTATGGGACGCTGGCATCATAGGCAGTGGCTTAACCACTGAGCCACAGTGCTGGCCCCTAGGGTTATTTGTGACTTCCCTGCTCCTCTGACTAGCGTTAGCCACCCAAGCTCAACACCCTTGTGTAGTCTTGATTTCTTTCCCCGGCTCAGGTCCTCCTCTCCCTCCATTTAGAACTTAAAACTCTTTACTGTCATGTTTTGAAATTTTACCATGTGCCAAAGAGTACCCTGTGCATTGTCACTTCGCTTTCATGACAGCTTTTTGATGAGGGAGTAGCTCCATTTTCTAGGTAAAAATGTTGATGCGTAGGAAGATAAAGTGAATGTTTGGAGAATCAGCTTTATCCATAGCCTTCAAATCCCTCTAACGTGTCAGTCCATATTGTTTGCTTCAGAAGTTTATACAAAGTAGGCCGTTCTCACAGGATTTTGAGGGAAAGTACAGTTGCATTGCCTATCATTAACCTCAAAAATAACGTGTGCAAGTGTGCACGCATGTATTTAATTCATTTATATGTATTCCCACATGTGCAAATCTGAGGTTTTATGCATTCATTTTTACCTGAGTGGTTAATAACTACTTTGAAGACCCTGAGAAGCTAGGAAATGTGGTTCCTATCTTCTAGTCAATTAGGAAATCTTTTTTGACAGACAGTTAGTGAGAGAGAGAGAGAGAAAGGTCTTCCTTTTCCGTTGGTTCACCCCCCAAATGGCCACTACGGCCAATGTGCTACACTGATCCAAAGCCAGGAGCCAGGTGCTTCTCCTGGTCTCCCATGGGGTGCAGGGCCCAAGCACTTGGGCCATCCTCCACTGCACTCCCGGGCCACAGCAGAGAGCTGGCCTGGAAGAGGAGCAACTGGGACAGAATCCAGCGCCCCAACCGGTACTAGAACCCGGAGTGCCAGCGCTGCAGGCGGAGGATTAGCCTAGTGAGCCACGGTACTGGCCAGAAAATCTTTGGAGAAAAAGAGATGACATAGAGTTGTGACAAATGGTCAGAACTGTGTGGTAATTGTTCTCAGTGCTGTGGGAATTTGGAAAAGAGGAAGACTGGGTGAGACTGGTCTGGGGGAATTCTCTGCACTTTTAGCACTGCAGCTTTTCCTTGGCTTGGACGTGAAGAGGAGCCTGTAGTGTGTGATGGGTCCTAGACTCTAGTGTGAAGGAAACAAGCAAGACCAAGTGCTTGTGAAAACTGGCAGGCCTAGGAGAGTAGAGAGCTTGGAGCAGAGAGTGGTCAGGGGTAGAAGTTTATGTGGAGAATTACGTTGGGATAGATTGGATGGAACAGAAAGCAGATAGCTATAGAAGTCAAAGTGGAAGACAATGCAGAATCCTTCACATGTTAAAGACGAAAGAAACTGAACTAAGAAGCTAACTAGGAAATTAATAGTTTTTAAACAAAAACTGGGGTACAGTATATAGTACTCTGCATGTACTCATTTACTCTTTTTTAATCTATATACACCTTAAAGCATATTTTAACTTCAAAGCTTTAAATTGGATTTAACGGTATTTTTAAAAATGTCCAGAGCATACCAAACTTGTTCAAGTTTTCAAATTTACTATTTTAACACATTTTGCATGGTTCAAAAGTCAATAATAAATGGGGCATTAGTTGCGAAGATACTGGACATGGATAGAAAGTACATTGTGAGAAAGTTGTTAAAAAGAAAAACATTATTAGGCTTAGGTGTGTGCTTTAATCTCTTAAGATATATCCTCATTGGGGTGAGCATTCTGCACAGAGGTTTAGATGCCACCTGGGATGGGACACCCACATCCATTATCAGAATATTCCAGTCCCAGTTCCACTCCCAATTCAGCTTCATGCTAATGATTACCCTGGCAGGTAGCAGGTGATGGCTCAAGTCATGGGGTCTCTTCTCTCCCTCTTGGAGTTCTTGCAATATCAGTGAATAGAGATCATCCCCATTTTTTTTTTTACAGCTGCTTGATGTCCCATGCTTGACCATATAGGTCGCCTTAACTTAGAAATGGTGTACCTGTGTTGGTGGGCCTGTAGTTGGCTTGGGAGGGTCAGAAATGGACTCACCTTTAATGTCTATAGCTAGCCCCACATCTCTGGGACAAGTGCACAGCTCTGCACTCCCATCAGCTGTATGTCAGAGTGCCCTTAGAGTTAGTCCAATTAAGAATAACAGGTGACGGCCGGCACTGCGGCTCACTAGGCTAATCCTCCGCCTTGCAGCACCGGCACACGGGGTTCTAGTCCCGGTCGGGGCGCCGGATTCTGTCCCGGTTGCCCCTCTTCCAGGCCAGCTCTCTGCTGTGGCCAGGGAGGGCAGTGGAGGATGGCCCAAGTGCTTGGGCCCTGCACCCCATGGGAGACCAGGAAAAGCCCCTGGCTTCTGCCATCGGATCAGCGCGGTGCGCTGGCCGCGGCGGCCATTGGAGGGTGAACCAACGGCAAAGGAAGACCTTTCTCTCTGTCTCTCTCTCACTGTCCACTCTTGCCTGTCAAAAAAAAAAAAAAGGAAAAGAAAAGAAAGAAAGAAAAAGATGAATACGTATGTGGCAATGAAGCAAGATGAGAGAAATGGAGGACAATTGCAGTTCTGAAGAAATGGCAGGGCCACTGCAGGTGCAGTTTGGAAACCATCATCCAATCATTAGGACTTGATTTTTTAAGTTGTGTTTTCTCTTAAACATTAGGCAGCTTGATATGAACCAACGCTAGGATAAATATCACTGAAATTTTATTTTCCTTACAGTGCTTTCATATTTTTGTTCATCAAAAGTGAAATACCGAATAACACGTGTTCCGTGGATACCACACCACTAATAGCAGAGCATGTGAGTATAGTACAAGAGACAATTTTACTTGATGCATAACATTAGGGTTTGAAACATAGGTGAGAAGACAGTGTTTTCTTGTCACTTGTGGCCTTGTGAAATATCTTAGCATATTTATTATGTCTAGATCTGTGTGGCCCTCAGTATTTCCACAGTGGAACTGTTCAGCATGCCCAGAGGTTTGTTTATTTTTATTGAGTATATTTAGGTATACAGCTCCATGTTTTGGAATGATGTAAGGATTTCTGCAGAAGGGGATTGTGCAAGTAAGTTTAGAAGGAAGGAGGAAGGAGGTGTTCAGGTAGGCTGGAGGAAGGAACAGACCAGGAAGCCAATGAAAGAGTGAGTGAAGTCAGGTGAGGGTACAGTTGAGTTTTGTTTTCTTCCTGTTTCTCTTTTCTGCCATATCCTGATCAGCTCAGAGGTGAAGAAAGGCCACTGTTTTGATCTTGAGGAGTCTAAATTTTTCGGGAATAGCTAAGATGAACTAACTAGGGACATGGGTGTCAGCAAGACATGAACAGAAGTGATTCCAGGGCAAACCCCAGGCCATGAATGCAGACTCTGGTCCTTCCTGCCACCAGTGACCTTCTGCCTGCCTTGGGCCTGGTGCTGTCTGGCTGCTCTCTGAATCATGCCCACCCCCCGCCCAGTCCCACTGAGGGACTGCCTCCTGGCACGGTGCTGCCTCTACTCCTTACGTCAAGGTTAGCATTTCTTTCTCTTTTCCTTCTTCTTCTATCAAAACTTTCACCTAGGATGACTGAAACTTGAAATTGACATGAAAATTGAATGAGAAGTGGGCGTTTGGACAGAAGTTAAGACACTGCTTTAGACGCCCACATCCCATATGTGAGTGCCCAGGTCGAGAGTTCCAACTCAGCTTCTAATCCCAGCTTCTTGCTAATGTGCACCCTGGGAGACAGCAAGGTGATGGCCTAAGTGCTTGGGTCCCTGCCACGCATTTGGAAGACCTGGATTGAGTTGCAGGCTCCTGGTTCTGTGCTGACCCAGCCCTAGCTATTGTAGGCATTTGGAGAGTGAACCAGCAGGAGGAAGATCTCTCTGGCTGTTTCTCTCCCTCTCTCTCTCCCTTCTTCCCTCTCTCTCTCCATCTCTCTCTCTCTCGTGTGTGTGTGTGTGTGTGTGTGTGCGCGCACGTGCACACATGTACCTTTAGAATAAAATGAAAATAATTAAAAATAATTTTAAACATTGAATAATTTGATTAAATGTAAGAGAGAAAAGTGTTTTAATCCATAGATAGCTCTCATCTGGGAAATCATTCAAGGAGAATGGAGGAGTTGGGAGTGGGAGAAGTTCCTAGTGTCCTTTGCCTACTTTGGAGATCAGATACCTTGTGACCAACCTCCATTCAAACAAAGGGAGAAATATAAATACAAGTGCATATAATACATGCAGTGGGGTAACTGCCTTGGATTGTCTAGGCAGGGTGGAAGGATATAAGCTAAGTTTAAAGATACAGAAACAGCATGATAGGTTAGTATGCAACCATCAACCGTGAGCTTCTTACCATGAAATAAAACATTGCCAAAGTAAAGCTTGACTTAGCACATAACAGATACTTCATATCTAGCTTCCCATCTGTTAAAAAACAGTAAGAGCATGCTATCGAGACTACTTAATAAGAGGCACAAAAGATTGCCTTCCATGGTAGAAATATAATGAATTTGCTCATGTTTTTCCTGACTCAGAATATTAGCCCCATCTTGAAACATGGCTGGAAATGTTTAAGTCACTATTTAAGGAAAAGAAAAAAGTATAAAAAGGCTCATTGATTTAAAGCATTCCAGTATAGGAGAATCTGGGTGTTTTGTAGTTCTAATTTCTCTACAGATTATTAAAACATGCAAACAAAATACAATTATTAGTAACTTTTGTTAGATTTAATAGGTGTAGCAAAATAGCTAAAAAATAAATTGTGAAGTAGTTAAATAGAACGCTTTCCAACTCCCAAACCATTGTGAATTAAAGAGGAACAGAATCAGAAACGTTTGATTCTGGGGAGAGCAGAATGCAAAGATTAAATAGTTGTATTCTAAAGATTTATTTATCTATTCAGTTATTTTAAAGAGATCTTCCATCTGCTGATTTACTCCTCCAAATGCCTGCAATGGCTGGGATTGTGCCAGGCTGAAACCAGGAGCTAGAAATAGCATCTGGGTCTCCCATGTGGGTGGCAAGAACTCAAGCACTTGAGCCATCATCCCCTGCTTCTCAGGTGCATTAGCAATGAGCTGGATCGGAAGCTGAGTTTGCAGGCATCCCAGGCAGCCTTTTAACTCTCTGTGCCCCAACGTGTTTGTATTTTAGAGGATGTTTACAAGAGGAGACAGATACTTTGGGAATCTTTTTGTCACCAGTGTGATTAACTGAATGTTCTTTTCGGTTTGTGTGACTGTTCCTAACAGGTGATCAACACAGCTCAAGATTCCTGTCCCAGTGATTCCAGTGACTCCTGGGTGGATAAGCTGTCTACAGTTCACCGCCGCCTAGTGTAAGGAGCAGTTACTTCTCTCTGTTATTGTTTCATATCTGATGAAGGCAGGGGTTACTGGAGTGAAGTGATGGCCATCTGAGTTCAAAAATGGTAATTCAAGCTTTGATTTCTAGCCCCATGGAGTCAAGTTGCTCTTTCCCCTACTAAGTTTTTGGTACAAAGGTCCCTGAGCCACTTCAAGGAAAGCTAAGTCAGGGTGGCCTGGCCTCTAACCAATAACAGATGACAGAAGCAAAATCATTTTGCAGAACTTTTGTGCCCAAAATGAAAGAGATGGTGTAACGACCAAAAAGCTCTTGGTAGTCACAAATTGGTGATGCGTTTCTGCAGTGCTGTACTGCCCAGCTGGCCTGCCCTACTCTGGGGGGTCCTCTGCTCACATGGCAGACAAGTATATAATCCCAAGACATCCGTTGTCAAATACAGTAGAATATTTGGTATCTGTGTGAGTTCTGTCTCATTGTCCATAAGGACTTAACCTATGAGTTGAGTTCGGTTCAATTTTAGTCCTTCTATTTCAGGGTGCTGATTTTGGTTTGTTTGTTTATTTCTTGGACTACAAAAATAATATGAAAATGCACAAAAGTTAGATTTTACATTTGGTGGCTACTTTAACCTTTATGTGCTGACACATTCTTTCGACTCAAGGATATAAAGCATTTCCTTTCTGAGTGTACATACTGTTTTCACAGTGGGCAAGAGGTAGTTCCTGGTGCACTGTAATCAACAAATACTTGAATGAATGAACTACCAAGAAACAAGCTTTGGAAGAAAGCAGTATGTTGCAGGATTTGCACAATAAAATAAATCTTTCCAAAAAATGAATTTTTTCAGACTTTTTTTTCACAAAGCACTTCCTCCATTAGAGGAGTGTTTGTTAATCAGTCAATCTATATAGCATGTATATACTATCTACACACACACACACACACACACACACGTAGGTCTTAAGTTTGGTCTTATGTGTGAGACATTCCAGGACAGCGAAGGCCAGGTTCTCATGATGTAGGAATTCCCAGTGTTGGAAGAACACACTGTCCTGGCAGCCTGTGACTTCTCACAGACTCATATTCCTCAAATGAGACTGATCATGTTAAGATTCCTTACATGAGAAGTAATAAGTTGGCTAAGAATTTTCTTTTAAGCTTAAAAAGGTAGAGTTTTTGCCTAAAATTGTTTCCTGTTTCATATTACTGTCCTTTGTGTGAAGTCTAAGTGATTGTTCTAAAATATCAGTCACCCCGCCAAGCCACCCCACAATGTCACTGGAAGTGCTTGCTTCAAGCATATATGGGCTAAGTCTGGGGAATCAGCAAGACCCCAGTACTTAGAATAGAACATTTCCTTCTGATAAAAAAGGAAATTTTCATCTGAGGTATGCAGATTATTTGATTAATCACCACTTTGTCTTCAGCAGGCCATAGTCAGCTAAGATATGGGCAGGCTGTGGATGTCTATAGTCTGGAACAAAAGTGAATTTAACACTTAGTCTATCCTAGTTCTGTTCTAGGTGCTTTTGTTTGTTTGTTTGTTGTTGTTTTTTTTTTTTTTTTTTTTTTTTTTTTTTTTTTTTTACAGGCAGAGTGGACAGTGAGAGAGAGAGACAGAGAGAAAGGTCTTCTTTTTGCCGTTGGTTCACCCTCCAATGGCTGCCGCGGCCGGCGCGCTGCAGCCTGCGCACCGCGCTAATCCGATGGCAGGAGCCAGGTGCTTCTCCTGGTCTCCCATGGGGTGCAGGGCCCAAGCATTTGGGCCATCCTCCACTGCACTCCCTGGCCACAGCAGAGAGCTGGCCTGGAAGAGGGGCAACCGGGGCAGAATCCGGCGCCCTGACCGGGACTAGAACCCGGTGTGCCAGCGCCGCAAGGTGGAGGATTAGCCTACTGAGCCGCGGCGCCGGCCTTCTAGGTGCTTTTAAAAAATGCATAGAGCATGGTATCACTTTGCAAAATAGTTCATGTAATGAGATCGCTGGGTATATTGTAGAATATATAATATAAAGGTAGCAAAATTCTTACTAGTGTAATGACAGTTTTTTAGAGATTTATTTTTTATTTATTTGAAATGCAAAGTTAACACAGAGAGAAGGAGAGGCAGAGAGAGAGAGAGAAAGAAGTGTCTTCCATCTGGTGGGTTACTCCCCAGTGGGCTGTAACAGCAGAGCTGCACCAATCCAAAGCCAGGAGCTTCTTCCCAGTCTCCCATGTGGGTGCAGGGGCCCAAGGACTTGGGCCATCTTCCACTGCTTTCCCAGGCCATACCAGAGACCTGGATCGGAAGTGGAGCAGCCAGGTCTTGAACCTGCACGCCCCATGGGATGCCGGCATTTCAGGCCAGGGCCTTAACCCGCTGCGCCACTGCCAGCCCCACGTGTAATGACAACTTACAAAGATACTCCATTATCACATCTGTAAATCCTGTCCTTCCAAAATTAGACAGTGGAACTGATGCAGCCCTTCTAATCGGGATGCCATTGTGTCATTACAGGTATTTCTTTGACTTCTGTCAGTTGCAGAGCTTGAGATAAATGGGTGGTTTCTGCTTACTGCTTGTGATTTGCATTTTGAACCTTGCGTTAGTTGTGAGTCCATTTGTGAATTAGCCAGAAATACTGCCTTGAGCCAATACTCATAATGATTTCATTATCTCTCAAGAGGTTGCAGTCTGGCCGTGATATCTGGAGTACTCTATGGGTCTACATTTGTGCCAATCATTTATATCAAGGACCACAGCAAAAGAAATGATAGCACGTATGCAGGGGCAAGCCAGTATGGTAAGGGCAAATAATCATTTTACTTTGCAAACAATCTCGTTGTTACCATTTTCATAGAAATGTATAAGAATTATGATGATAGTAAATATTGGTATGTAGATTTCATCTTACTTTTTCATTGTGAGCAGTGAAATGGAAAGGCATTGAAAACTAAAATTAATAAAGGACTGTTGGAGTGTTTTCTGGAGATTTTTAACATGCACTTATAATGACTTTAGTCAGGATTCATTTCAGCCATGTGGTCGGAGTGCATGGTTTCTTACTTTCCAATAAGATTTGGAGACTATTTTGCATTTAGATAATCTCTGAGCTAATATGTATTCTACTCTTTTAGAATAGGTTAAGGTGCCTAGCATAAAACTAACTTCAAGTAAAGGTCAAAGTCTAGCCTTACTAAGATCAAAGTAGAACCCTGTTTAGCCAGAGAATATTATTTTTCAAGCACAGCACAGTGCATTGGAAAGCCCAACGTAATGCTTCCTGATAGCATCTTAGATTCCAGTGACAGAAGTAATCCCTCAGCAGTAAACTCATCACTGGGCGCAGTGCCTTGTCCAGGCTCCCAGGGAGTTGAAAGAAGGGCTGCTCTGAGGGTTCTCGAGCTGTGTAGAAACACGGCTGACACGCATGAAATGGCAGGAGAATGAGTTCACGGATGAGGCAGAGTTCAGAGTCTGAAGGGCGAAAGTCATAAGGGGAAAATTGATGAAGAAATTGAGATTTGAAATTGGCTTAAAGAGAGGGGTAGACTTTGAGTAGATGCCACGGTTCCCTTCATCATTTTTATATCTAGCCCCGTGCACAGTACTTATGTCTTTTATTCACATCTTTCTTTTGGTTTTATACAAATAATTTTATTAGTTTTTATTGACTAATAGAGAATAGATGTCATAGATGTAATTCCAAGAATACAACAATACTTCCCTCCCTCTCTCCTCCTTCCTTTCTTTCCTTTTTGTGTTCTACATGTTTGCAATAACAGACTTTCAACTTTACAATCACAGGCTCAAATACTTTTTGCATATTTAGCCTTTTCATTTTTAAAATATTATAACTAACAAAAAGATGATTACATGAGAGAAATTAAAATAGAAGGGAAAACAAGAGTGAAGAAATAAATAGTAACCATGAGTGAATCTAAAAACTTATACACTTTCTAAAAATGAGTCATAAATTTGGTTCTCAGATATCTTACAGCCAAAAAGGGTATCAAACGAGTCCCACAATCCAGTGAATACAAGAGAACAACAACTGATTGTTCAGGAGTAAAGTTGTTCTTGGTACTGGGGCATAATAAACAGTATCTTCAACAATCTCATTGCATAGATAGAACAATGAGTTCTTGGAGTTCTTTTTTATGGCACCGCTGAATGTACTCATTTATTCTAGTTTATTCAAAAATAGTTTTAGGAAGAAATTTTAGGAAGGAAATTATTTTTATTTCATTTATTTAACAAATACATATATAGTATGTGTCCTTTTCTTTTCTTTTTTTTTTTTTGACAGGCAGAGTGGACAGTGAGAGAGAGAGACAGAGAGAAAGGTCTTCCTTTGCCGTTGGTTCACCCTCCAATGGCCACCTGGCTGGCGCACTGCGCTGATCCGATGGCAGGAGCCAGGAGCCAAGTGCTTTTCCTGGTCTCCCATGGGGTGCAGGGCCCAAGCATTTGGGCCATCCTCCACTGCACTCCCTGGCCACAGCAGAGAGCTGGCCTGGAAGAGGGGCAACCGGGACAGAATCCGGCGCCCCAACCGGGACTAGAACCCGGTGTGCCGGCGCCGCTAGGCGGAGGATTAGCCTAGTGAGCCGCGGCGCCAGCCATATGTGTCCTTTTCTAAGCACTTTACAAATACTGACTCAGTTAACCATCGTAGTAACTGATACCATTATTTTTCTCTTTTACAACTGAAAAAGTTAATAGAGGGAGATTTTAGGTAATTTGCCTGCATCCCAAATTCAGTGAGTCATGTAAGGAAGCATCACACCAGGCAGCTGTGGGGGAGGGTGGTTTAATTACCATGCTATTCTCCTTTCTTGTGGTCCATATCTAGATGTATTGTTCTTAGGGGGCGATACAAAAGTAAAATTGAAGAGTCAGAGAATAAACAAAAACTCTTTGTGCTTTAGTTTGCCTCCCTAAGCACAGGCATTCTTCTTGGTCAAAATCTTGGATGGCAGAAACATTGAGTGCAATGTAGCTTCCCAGCCAAGAAGCTACACTACACCCATGTGTGTGACCAGAGGACCACCAGCTTAAATGGGCAGGCAGCGTGGCTGGTTTCTCAGAGACTGGGCCAGTGTCATGTGCTGTTAGCTTACGCAAACAATTGAGTAAAACTTTTGGAGTAACTTCCTGGATCTTTCTGTGTAGTTGTCAACTGTAGCAGAAATGCTGGTCTCCACATTGATCAATAACCACGTGAAACTGCACACCAAAATACTTTGAAGCTATACCCCCACTGCAGTACAACTGCTGCAGTTATTAGCAAAAGTAGATCTGCAGACCTGTTCTTAAAGGGGAGATAGTAACATCACAGGCACAGAATGCTTGTAGTGTCTTATTCAGCGTTCCAAGATGGTCATAAAATCTAGCCTTTTAGATCTGATCATAGTAACCGATTTACTGCCTAGCATTTCTAGGATTTAAATATGTTAATTTTGCCATATGAACAGCATATTGAAAACTAGAGTGACGAAATATAATTAATAGTTCCTTTACTTTTATGTTAGTTTGATGAGTTTGTTTTATTTTCAGAAATCTAAATGTGTCTGAAATGGTTAAAGTGATGTGTGAGTTACGTATTCTGTGTTTTCAGATTTGGACTATGTGTTTGCACACTTCAGTGGCATCTTTCTTACAAGTACAGTCTACTTTCTGGCTTACTGTGTAGTCATGAAAAATAGTCCTAAACTGTATCCTGAAGCAGTCTTACCAGGTAAGACTATTTCCTGCAGAAACTCGTCACACTGTGAAAGTATTATCCTGTACTTACTTAGCTTGAATAATTCTAAGTGTTCATTGCCTTAATTGCTATGGTGCAGTTCACCATCAAATATGAAGAATTTAAAAACCAGGAACTGGATATGAAATGTTAGTCATTATTACAAAAGCTTAATTTTTTTAAGATTTATTTTATTTATTTGAAAGATAGTTACAGAAAGAGGTAGAGCCAGAGAGAGACAGAGGTCTTCCATTCTGCTGGTTCACTCCCCAGATGACTGCAATAGCCAGAGCTGAGCTAATCCAAAGGCAGAAGCCAGGAGCCAGGAGCTTCCTCTGGGTCTTCCACATGGGTTCAGGGGCCCAAGGACATGGGCCATCCTCTATTGCTTTCCCAGGCCACAGCAGACAGCTGGATCAGAAGAGAAGCAGCTGAAACTCGAACCAGCGCCCATATGGGATGCCAGCACCGCAGGCTGGGGCTTTAACCCGCTGTGCCACAGTGCCAGCCCCCAAAAGTTTAAATTTAAGCAGCAGTTAATCTCAGATCTTTTCCTGTGCTAACACATCTTCTATAATAAGCGTCAATCTTTAGTATTTGTTTTTCACTGTCTAAGGATTCATATTAGAACTCAGGATCCTGAGACTTTATAAGAAAAAAGTATCAAAAATAAGAATCTTTAGTCACGTAGGAAAACCATTTAGCCTGAAATAAGAAGATATTGTTATAGAATTCAAAAGAGGTGTGAATTAAATTTTTTTGTACTTAGTCAATCCATTAGTGGTTGCTGATTTAAAAAAAATTACTCAGGGATAGCCTTTAGGCTATATCTGAGTGTCTAGGTTCATGTCTTGGCTCCATTTCCAATCCAGTCTGCCTGAAGATGTACACACTGGGAAGCAGCATTGATGGCTCAAGTGTTTGTGTCCCTGCCATCTATGTGGGAGACCCAGATTGAGTTCCAGTCTCCCAACTTTGGCTTAGCCTTGTCCTGGCTGTTGTGAGCATTTGGAGAGTGACCAGTTGATGGAAGATCTCTCTGTTCTCTCTATGTGTCTCAAGTAAAATGAAAATAAGTAATTGTTTTAAATCCTGGTTTAGGAATATAGGTCTACAAGTAATCTTTTTTTTTTTTTTTTTTTCCTGACAGGCAGAGTTAGACAGTGAGAGAGAGAGAGGTCTTTCTTTTCCATTGGTTCACCCCCCCAATGGCTGCTGCGGCCAGCGCACCGCGCTGATCGAAAGCCAGGAGCCAGGTGCTTCTCCTGGTCTCCCATGCAAGTGCAGGGCCCAAGGACTTGGGCCATCCTCCACTGCCTTCCCGGGCCACAGCAGAGAGCTGGACTGGAAGAGGAGCAACCAGGACAGAATCCAGCGCCCTGACTGGGACTAGAACCCGGGGTGCCGGCGCCACAGGTGGAGGATTAGCCTAGTGAGCTGCAGCACCGGCCTACAAGTAATTTTTTTAAAGAATAAAATAAAGCATAAGTCAGATTTATTTTGAATGCTTGATTGATTTATACTAAAGTGTGCCATCTTTTATGGTAGAATACTTACTGAGTAGCTAAAGTATTGGGAGATTTTCAGCTGGTATTTTCACTTAAATACTAGTGTTTTTTCCCTTAGCTTAGAATGATACATAGATTAACATGAAGCTCTTCCTATGTCTTTAGAGTGAATGGTACTTGCAGATGTCATTCAGACCTAAGATCTAGTGGCTTCCCTAGGCCTGTGTTTACCACCCAGTCTCTACTTCAGCCACTCTAAAGGGGACTTTATTTAATGTCAGTGAAGTGGAAGGATCGATCATTCCACCCATAGGAGTCAAGGGCGGGAAAATTATTTGGTTTCTAAAATGACTATAAAACACAGTTCAAAACCCATGCTGGCCACCATTGTGGGTAGGAATGCGTTCTTCCCCGCACTTTGATCTTCTGCTGTAGAAAGTGTGAATCTGTCCTGTGAGGAGTGCAGTTTGTAAATGTGTCCTGTCTGTGGGTGTTGCAGGCTTCCTGTCGGGAGTGCTCTGGGCGATAGCCACCTGCTGTTGGTTCATAGCTAATCACTCTCTAAGTGCCGTGGTCAGCTTTCCAATCATCACTGCTGTGAGTAGCTGAATTGTTTCTTTCAAATGTTTGTTCTGCAAATGTAAAGCTAATTTTTCCGGAGGCATTCCTAGAACCACTGAGGGCTGTCATGGAGTCTGAGTTTTCAGCAGTACGAGGAATAGAACAGGTGCAGGTAGATAAACTAACAAACACTCATCCTCATCGCATTGACTGCTCAGGAACACTTCTTATCTCATTTTAATGGGTTTATTGATAATAAGCTGTAATAGCCCTGTAGATCATTGTTTGATAATTTTGCCTAGTGTCATGTTGCGTACATGGAAGGGGTAGGAGTTTTGGCCTAGAGTTTAAGATGCCACTGGGACAGTCGCATCCCGTATCGGAGTGCCTGGGTTGGAGTTCCGCTGTCCTCCCAGTTCAGGGCACTGCTAATGTGCACAGTGGGAAGCAGCGTGATGACTTCACTAGCTGGTTTCTTCCCATAGAAGTTGGAGACCTGGATTGAGTTCCTGGCTCCCGGCTTCAGCTTGGCCCAGCCTCAGTCATTGCGGGCATCTGGGGAGTAGAGCAATGGTTGGGAGTTCACACACTCTCTCTCTCTAGTTTCTGTCTCAGCCCCTACACCTTTCAAATAAATAAACATATTTTTAAATGTTTAACATTCAAGAAAAATGTATTTCATGAAATGTATATTGAAATTCAGTTTTTTCACCAAAATAAACTTACTTCTCTTTTAATTCTAATTTCCACAGATGTTTTGAAGTACCCTTATATTTTCTAGTTATAACAGAATTAATATGAATTTATATGATAGTTTTATAAATATAAAAATGTTTTTGTTAATTATGGTCTTTCAAAAAATACATGGAAAATTTTAAGACAAAAATGTATTTTGATACAAAAAAAGAGATTGATGCATAGTTTTCTCATGATACTCATTCTACATGAACTTTTTGAAGAGCCCTCATATCACTACACTTGGATCTCATGACAACCTTGAGAGATTGAAAGTACTTTAGACTGCCTGAGAAAGCACTAAGGGACTGTCTCTGGTGATACTGTTTATCATGGAGTATGTCATATTAATTTGCTTCATCTGATTTTTTAGGTACCAGTTATATAAATGTAATCAGATAACAAAAAACCGGAAGTGTTTCCTTTCGCAGGATAGGTAGTGACAGGATTATCCCAATTTTAAAGATTTATTTATTTATTTGAAAGGCAGAGTTACCGAGAGGCAGAGGCAGAGAGAGAGAAATCTTCCATCACTGGTCCACTCCCCAAATGGCCGCAATGAATGGAGCTGGGCCAATCCGAAGCCAGGAGCCAAGAGCTTCTTCGTAAGGAAATGGAGGCAATAGCTAAGAGCATTGTCCCAAATCACACAGAGTGGAGATCTAAAGACTCCTGCTGAGTGTCCAGTACCCCAGGCTACTTTCTGCCATCAGCATGGCATCCAGTTTAGAATTTGTTTCAGGTCATTACGATACTGGACTGATCCGTACTTCCAGGAGCTGCTTCAGTGGTGGGGTGGGCTTTTATGTCTACCACAGACATCTTACACTGCCCACCAGCTGCTTACCTGCATCCCCTGCTTCCTAAGTCACATCACAGAATTTGCCTGAAATGTTTTAGTAGCACACCTGTGCAAACCTAGAAAACTGGTTTTTTAAAAAACATGTTGTCTACTTTAGAAAGCTTAGCATTTGAAGATTTATTTATGTATTTGAAAGAGTTACAGAGAGAAAGGAAGATAGAGAGAGAGAGATCTTCCATCCACTGGTTCACTCCCCAGATGACCACAACAGGCAGGGCAGGCCCAGGCCAAAGCCAAGAGCCCAGAGCTTCTTCCAGGTCTCCTACATGGGTGGCAGGAGCCCAAGCACTTGGGTCACCTTCTGTCTCTTTTCTCAAGCCATTAACAGGGAGGAGCTGGATTGGAAGTGGAGCAATCGGAACGTGAACTGGTGCCCTTATGGGATGCTGGTGTCGGAGACGGCAGCTTTATCCACTACACCACCACTCTGGACCCAAAGTTTGATTTATACTCTGGGTTTGAAAGAGTATGTTTTTTACTGTTGTAGTGTGCTTATTAAACAGTTTTCACATGTAACTGAAGTCAAATAATACAGAGATTTAAAAATTTAAATAACCCACATTTTTGACATTCGTAATCCCCATCGAGGGAGAATGTCCAAATCTAGCAAATTCTAAGGAATATCTTTAGGTCCACAGTCCTTATAATTAGAATGACAAAGGAAGCAAATTCTTTCCAAGAAGGATTTTTGTTGTCCATCATTTCAAGACTATTTAATGTTAAATGTGGTAAGAAAGGGGCCGGCGTTGCGGCATTGTGGCATAGAGAGTAAAGCCGCCACCTGTGTTGCCAGCATCCCATATAGGCTCCGGTTCATGTCCTGGCGGCTCTGCTTTTAATTCACTTCCCTGCTAATGGCCTGGGGAAAACAGCGGAGGATGGCCCATGTTTGGGCCCCTGCACCCATTTGGGAGACCCGAATGAAGCTCCTGGCTCCTGGCCTTGGCCTGGCCCCATCTCTGGCTGTTGTGGCCATCTGGGGAGTAAACCAGCCAATGGAAGACCTCTTTCTCTCTTTTTCTGTAACTTTGACTTTAAAAAAGAAAATATAACAGGCAATTAGGTATCATGTTTACCTGTAAATATTTGAGAGCAGCTTTGTAGAGAAAAGTAAAGTATACAGTGTATGCTCCTCATTTACAGATACAAATATTATTTGACAGTATTAAGTTCCACTAGTAAAAGAAGGTACAGAATTGATTAAAACAGATCAAATCATTATTCACAGCAAACTTAAATTTTTATCTTTATCATAAGAATGATGTGCATCGTAAGACAGTGATTTTGTTCTTTTAATCAAATTATATTCTTAAACAAATATAAACTTTGAGGCAAGTTTACATAAAATATACAGATATAATTCAGTTAAATGATACAAATAGGCAAACACAAATAGAAAATCAAAGCCATGGCAAAGAAAAAGGAAACAAATAGCATAAAAGGCAAATAGTTGCTGTGATTAGACAGTTGATTTTACTCTGTACTTCTAAAACTATAACACAACGTTTAGCTAATTCTTATTAACTGTTAGCTTATTATTTCTTTAGAAGAAACCTATTTTTTTCTAGTACTAATTTCTTTATAGAACTGATCATATGGGGACTTTTGATGGGGACATAGAACTACAAATAAACAAAATCATTCACTAAAATGTTACAGCAGATGCAGAAATGGTTATCCTAATGTTTCTTGTATTGAGGTACGGCAAAGACTGGGAACGAAACATGAAAGCTTAATGCTGTGGACAAAGTTATGGAGGTGTGCACGGAGGGTTGGTGGAGGTGGTCTCTGGCCTTTGAAGACTGAAAGGGTCCTGGTGTCGCTTCCTGCTGTGCTCTGGCCCCTCCCTATCTGGGAAGGATGGGTATCTGGGGGAATGGGAGGGAATAGGTCCTTGCTGCTACCAGGTTCTTGCTTGGTTTCACTTTTGTCACTCTGTGCAAGGACACCCTTATCCTTCTTTATTTTTTTCTTTATTTTATTGACATTCTTTTTTATTATATATTTTATTTACAGTCTTTATTTTATCTCTTTGGTTGGGCTAGATTCTTTTAACAACCACAAAATTTGAAACATACCTATCACCTAGCTTCAGCAATCACGTATGATCCAACTTATTCTATCAAAAGTTCGAGATTTGATCCCAGCTGCACTGTTCTTCCCAGGGACACATGTTCTCGTGGTTCTATATCCCGTGGTGATCAGACTGTTTGTTGCTTAAGAGCAGCATCTGTCCTGTGTCTAGCAAGTAGTTAAAGCAAGTAGTTAAAAAGCCAAAATGGAGAGGAATGCACCCCACATAGCAGGGGCACAGACCTGTTGCTACTGCTCCAAGTCGTCCCTGCTAATTCTAAAAGCCAAATCCCATTTTTCCACAGGTTTAGCTTCTCAAGATAGTACCATGCTCATTTTGGTTTCAAAGGCTGATTTATACTTTTTTGGATTAATTTACAAAGGAAGACATAAAATCCCAGCAGCCAAGACCGCAGCCACCGTCTGCCATGGCCTTCCTTTCCGGCTGTCCTTGGTGGGAGGCAGAGACTCCCGGCCTTGACCGCTGTGTGCGCTACTTTCATAAGGCGCTACTTTCTGTTACTACGGAACTCTCTGCAGTAGCCTTTAGACCACGTCCAAACTGACATTTAGAAAACCGTCAGACAAAATGTCTAAAGGTGTTATTGTGTCACACCACATTCTCTGAAGGGAAATGGATTATTTTTACCCAGAAACCTTTTATTTAAGGTGTAGAAACCTCATGCATTTCATAAATACGAATTTAGGAACGTAGTGATTCTTCCCACCCTACCTGCACTCCCACCCCAACTCCCACCCTTTTCCCTCCTCCTTCTCCTAGGGAAGTGAATTATTAAAGACAAAAATTCTTGAGTGACTGCATGACTTTAATATTATTTATTTTTTAAAAAGATTCATTTATTTATTTGAAAGAGTTACACAGAGAGAGAAGGAGAAGCAGAAAGAGAGATCTTCCGTCCACTCATTCATTCCCCAATTGGCCGCAACGGTCAGAGCTGCACAGATCCAAAGCCAGGAGCCAAGAGCTTCTCCCTGGTCTCCCACGTGGATTTAGGGGCCCAAGGACTTGGGACATCTTCTACCGCTTTCCCAGTCCATGGCAGAGAGCTGGATCTGCAGTGGAACAGCTGGGACTTGAACCGGTGCCCATATGGGTTGCCGCACTGCAGACGGTGGCTTTACCCACTATGCCGCAGCGCCGGCCCCAATGTTAATATTATTTATCCAGTTTCTCCCATCCTATGGAAGGTCAGTGTGAGGCTGTCTGAAAGATTCTTGTGCTTCCTGTTTGATTTGGATTTCGAGGCTTAGGACCTTATGGGATTGGCAAAAGACAGTTCTTTGACCTATGTCTCTAGCTCTTTTGATGTTGACTTTTCAGATGATAATAAAGAGTGTATTTATCGCTTCACTTGCATGCCAGGAGTGGAACCAAACTTTGTTGACCTGGTCATTTCGACAGTTGGTGTAGCGGCAGATGAAAACCATTTAGGATCATTGATGTGAGACTCCTCACATTTCCTGCAGGGTGTGGAGGGAAATCATAATGATGATATAATACATTTTGTACACAGAGACCATTATTAACTCAAATGGCAGTTTTTCTCCTCCTTGGCTAAAATAATAACATCAGATTTGAATGGCTTACAGGTCTGAAATATCAGGATCATTCCTTGTCTTCACTTCCTCGCATGTTGGTCGCATTATTTTATCCCTGCCTTGTCTCCTGACCAGTGACCCCTGTGGTTGCTTTTGTCATTATGAGGCTTTTTTCTCTTCCCATAAAACTATCTGCAGCGTTCATTAGCACCCAGTGTTGGATTATTTGATTGCTGCGCCATAATAATTATCAGTACATGTTTCTACATACATGCTGTGTCCATACGTACGTGAACGCACATTATTTGTCAGGCCCCAAAGAACACACCATTACCTCACACCAAAGAAATTTAGAAGCATATTCATACACTTTATCTTATTAATTCCATTTCTAAAATCCTAAGGAACTAAGTCAGTGGAGAAAAATCTGTTTTCTGATTAAGTAGTTTATTATAAATATATACATTAAAGTATATTCTGTGGCACAGAATATCATAGCATCGTCAGAATGATAAAATGAAGAACATAGAAAAAAGAGTCATTTTTTTACTTTATATTACTTAATATTAGCATAATGTGGAATTATGGTTAAGATTATGGGCAGTTTTCCCTGAAAATATTTTTATTTGCTGTCCAACTTACACTATTTACAGAGTACAGTCATAAGAAAATACCTAGTTTAATAAAAGTTTTTATCTTTATTTAAGGGCCCAGGATTTATAGCTGCAATGTGGGGTGTCTTCATGTTTAAAGAAATACAGGTATGTATAAGAAAGGGCAAATTTAGAAAACAGGAATATGTCCAAGTAAGAAGCGTATTCAACATTAAGTTTCTGAAATCTGTATGTGGCTCGTAAGCCCAGGGCAGAAACACACAAATGAATTTGACAGGTAAAGTGTTGAAAATGTTCCGTGCCTATGGAGGGAAGCAAGCCGAGAGCCAGGGTAGTTATTATGAAGCGTCGTGTACGCCTCACTGCACCAAGAGGGGAAAAGACTTCAGTTAACCTTCATTGCCCCGAAGGGATTCTAGTTAAATAACTCAACAACATATGAAAGATTAAGTGCTGGGGCCAGCACTGTGGTTTAGAAGGTTAAGCCTCCATCTGCAGTGCTGGCATCCCACATGGGTGCAGGTTCAAGTCCCGGCTGCTCCAGTTCCAGGGCAGCTCCCTGTTAATGTACCTGGGAAAGCAGCAGAAGATGGCCCAAGTGTTTGGGCCCCTGCTACCCACATGGGAGACCTGGGAGTGAACCAACAGATGGAAGATCTCTTTCTCTCTCTCTCTCTCTCTCTCTCTCTCTTTCTCTCTCTACTTCTGCCTTTCAAACAAATATATCTTTAAAAAAATTTTAAAATGCTAAGTATAAAATGTCATATATAAGCAGAATAAAAGGTTTTTGGTTTGTTTGTTTGCTAGTTAGTCCAAAGGTAAATTACCCTTTGAAGCAAATAAGATAAGGAGATACAGCTTTATTTTAGTCCTCATGCTTCCCAAAGGCCTCCCTGTTAAACCAGTTTAGTGACTGCTGGCTACCACCATTTCTTCCTCTTTCAAAAGCAAATGATGGGGATGTAAAACCTAGCTCTGGTGTGTGTGTGTGTGTGTGTGTGCGCAACAAAAATTACTTTAGAACTTTTTTTCCTAGGGAAAAGATCTTTAGTTGTTGACTAAACACGAATGATGCTTTATAATAGTTTTTGTAAAGGCATCGTAAATCCAAAGACTCTCTGTGGGGACATCAGAGACGCGGTGTTTTCTGTTGTAACATGCAGTTGTTTTAACAAATAATGCTGCTTCCAGGAAGATATTAAGTTGCTAATCTCTGGACAGCATCAAGTGGAAGTATTTCTAGCTAGCTGACCTTTAAAATGATTATTCAGTTTTGGATTTGAAACATCCCGATGATAATAAAAGGTCTCAATTAAAAGAGCCATCACTTGATAATACAAGTAAGAGTCTCACATTAAGCTAATATTTGGCCTATAATCTGGATTTTTATTTCTTAAATACACAAGTATAATCTAAAACATTTACAAATACATGTGTTAAGTTCATATGCATTTCTCATTTATTTTAGTTGTAGTCACTTTCTATAAAAAGTCACTAAGTGCCCAAAATGTGTTATAAATCTCCCTACAGATATTTCACCTACATCACAAAATATTTATTTGTATTCAACAATTTGACACTGTCTTAGAAAATCACAAGTTAGTGATTGTAGCTTGTTTGCAATTATAGGTATAAAGAAGCACACACTAAGAAAGCATTTGAAAATTATTTTGGTCACTGTTGCAAAAAAAAAAAAAAAAAAACACTCAGTCAAAAATTGTCTTAACTTACACGTAAGAGCTGTCTTCACAGGCAGAATTCCTAGCCAGAAATCTTAGTACTAGTTCTTCAGAATCCTCTAAAAACATCTGAGGCAGAGTCTGAGTTTTTTTCCCTAAAAACATCTTTTAAAAAGACACCTCTGACCAAACAGATCATTTTAAAGGCCCACCTACACCCAAGAATGGTTTAATTCAGGAATTCAAGGATAGCTCGTAACATGCAAATCAATTAAAGTTACTGACTACAATATTGGGTAAACAGAGGGAACTGGTAATGTACACACTGCTCACCTCGCAGTCAGCGAGGAAGGAAGCCTGACCTGGACAGAATGTCTGTGAAAAAAGCATCAGAGACATGTGGCTCGAGTGGAACAGGATTCTCTGTAAGTTGGGAGTCAGCGCTTTCTCCGTTGCCACTATCAGTCAATATTTTCTGCAGATCCTCGCCAGTTTGGTAAGAAATAAAGGAACTAATATACGAAAGGAAATGAGAAAAGTGTTACCTACAGGTGGTCTTACCTTTTAAAAAACCGTGAAATAATCACCTGAAAATCTTAAACTCCAGTAAGATCAGATTCAAACACGATTTACTTCACCGCAAAAACTTACAGTCGGGCATAGACGGCAAAGCACATTGAAGAGGTGGAGACTTCCCACAGGCCCTGGGGAAGCAACTCACACTTCTCAGCAGGTGGTGCTGTCCACTTCCATGCAGTGGGAGTCCAGGGAAATCCCAGAGAAGCACTTTTTTTTTTTTAATTTTCAGAGTAAGTTCTCAAGTTTGGCTAAGTATGTATTTAAAATAGGCCATAAACATAAAAATAAGCACATGCCCCCTCTTTCTGAAATATCTGCAACTTAGATTGAGAATATTTGCTTATAAAGTAAGAATTTTTAAACATTAGAAATGACTGCTCTTTTCTATTGATATGAAGAGAGAGAGAGAGAGAGAGAGAGAGAGAGAGAGAGAAGGCTGAAGTGAATGTTACTGACCCCAACAGAGTTAAAGGTAAAACCCGATCTGTCTACCTACAAACAAAAGTTAAGAGGTGTCCAGAGGTGCTTCTGATTCAATGCAGATGTTTCATTGCCTCTTTCTAGCTGTTTTAAAGGAAAGTTCTGAGTACACACCCACCAGGATAGTCCCCTGGAAATATTTGTAAGTGTTTTTATTAGAAACCACACCAAATTCTCTAAGCTTCTAAGAATACGAAAGCAAAGCCTTTATTTTTGTGACTCTTAGATCCTACCAGGTCTGTGTCTTGAAGCTGTTCTTGGAGACAAGTATTTTATAGTACTCAGCTTAACAGGTGCAAGGACTAGCAGGGGACCCAAGGACCCTTGTGCCCAGGAGCTCAGTGATATGCTTTCAACATCATCGCTCAGTCAGTCGGAAATTTTGCAATCCTAATCTTCTTTTAAATCCCATATCTGTTACTCTTTGAAAATGTTGTTTTAGAGTATTACATTGGTAAACTATAAGAAGTTATGATTTCACCAACACACTTTAATCAGTGTGTGTACAGTAATAACAACACAGGGAGTTATTACCACGACAATTTAAAATTGGCTACTTCAGATAAAGAATGAGCTCACCTGTTATATTTTATTATTGTTTTTTGGCAATAGTGACCCTAAAATACTTCAGGAATTCAGGCTAACATCTTTTGACTTTGGAAAGAGGGCTAGCGTGCTTTTTTGAGTGTTAATATTCACCTTTAACAAAGGAAAACTCTTGCTCTTGCTCAAATATATTCAGCCCTTTTTTCTCGAGAAGAGTAAGCAGTTGGGACAGGTTCGTAACCATCCCTGACAACATTATTCATATGTCCACAGATAAGAAAAAAAATGAAGCTTAGAACGTAGTCACATAATTAGGATGTAGAGTGCTTATAATGTAAGCCCATGTTTAAAAATTTAAGTAATTGCATCAATTTCTAATGGACAAAGGACGTTTGGAAATCACCCGCGTATATTCGTTCTTTGAACAAATATGAAGACTCTAGAAAAAGTTCATGGAAGATGCGTATTATCAAGAAAACTAATGTGGGTTTTAACGATTTTTGTACCAAAATAAACTCATCTTTGAATTTCATTTTTCTGTGAACTTTTTGAAGTGTCCCCATATTTGTTATGTTTAGTCTACACTGCTAGTACTGTCTACATTAAGATTAAAGTTTTTACACCTAAGGAAACAGATGTTGGGAAACCCAGAGGTTCAGTGCGTGTGTGTGTGTGTGTGTGTGCGTGTGCATAAATAAACTGCTCTGTACTTGGCAAACCTTTTGTAGACGCTGTGATTAGAGTGACTTCTAGTAGTGCGGAGGCCCACAGTGAGTCAAACAACTCAACTCACCCCACCCTGACATACAGAGCTCTATTTCAAACAGAGGCAAAGTGACCCATGCTAACCCAAATCTTGACTAAGTCGCAGAAAGGAGAGCAGTGTGTGCATGTGGTCAGCCTGGCCTGGCCTGCCCGAAGTCTAGTTTCCTGTGGGAGCCCTGGGAGAGCTTCCCTGCCTGAGTTTCTCTCAAAGCAGTCACAGCCTACGCAGAAACCCCCTCCCTCATTGCAGGGAGAAATGGGTCTCTCTAAGCCTTTACTCTGAAGTAAAGAAAAGCCGCTCCTTTGCCTGGCTGTAGGAACCCAGGCTGGGGCTTGGTCCTCACTGATTTCCCGCATGAGCACAGAAGAGGGGCTGTGCGGTGGTGGTGGTAAGGGCTGGGGGGCTCGCAAATTCAGACATCCCTGGGGTCAACCCCTTATGAGCTCTCTGCCCCCAGTGAGCAGTGCAGCTCTGTGGAGGCCCAGCATCCCATGCCCACAGCCTTCCCTGAAGTTTTACCCCAAACTGGGGAAGTCTCAGGCTGCAGTGCGGCAGACCCAGAGGCAAGAACGTTCACAGGAGAAAGTCCTCCTCTCCTTTCCCCGTGGATGGGAGCAGGCTGGGTGCCCCACCGCTACCTGGAGTAGCCTCCTCCCTCTTCCCTGTTTTCTGCCCAGAACCCGTATGTGTCTTCTTTGTGACTTAAAATTAATCATTGTTGTTTTTGCTATTTTTTTAAAAAAAGGAGGTGTTATAGTATTATATGATTTGACTCTCAGAAGATCTGAATGTAATGAGACCATAATACTAAAGTCAGAGAGATGCTGGTCCTGTTTCATTTTGTGACACTCAACCCTTGCCTTAGAGTACTGGGGTCTGTCTGCAAAATAGATACAGGCAAATTCAGAGAGGAACAGCCAGGACAGTAAGGGAGCTTGAAACCAGAGTGGTCATCAAAGAAGCTAAAATACTAAGCAGGAAAACAGACACCTATGGGCGTATGAAATAGGTATTTTTCAGTGTTGGAGGGTTTACCTGTGGAAGAGGTACTACCACTGACTGGTCTTTATCCCTAGAGGTAAGACATGCGGGAAATCTTTCTGCTTAGCACAGGTGGATAATTCTGTTAATCCAAAGATGGACCGGGTTACCCCGGGAAGCGGCTGCTCTCCATGGTCTCAGCTTTAAGAGCCCTGTCCCATTCTTCACACCTCGCGCCACGTCTCCGCCTCATCCTTGGGAATCCTCTCCAGCCACCCACATGCTCCTCATCGCCCTTCCTCTGGAGCATGCAGCCACTTTCTCCTGGGTCCCCTCGCCTCCGTGGGGCCCCTGGAGTCTGTCCACCATCTCGCAGAAATGTGTGGACGAGCACATCTGACCTGTTCACCGAATATGACTGCCTGCTCCCTGGATGTCTTCCTGTGGCTTGGAAAGCAGAGCCCAGAGGTATAAATGGCCTAATAATCCTCGTGGCGCCCCAGCAGTTGGGACAGCACCCCCACCTCCAGCACCGTCTTGCTTTGTGTACCGCTCACTGCAGTCAGAGCGTCCTCCTATGAGTCCTGGAGAAACGCGCTTCCTGTGCACCTAGCATTCCTCCTTCCTGAATGCCCACTCGCTGCTCCTTCCCCTGGCGAACTCGTGGACGCTAACAGGTGGAAGCTCAGCTTCCCTACCTGAGAACCCAAATACTAAGAATCCGAAAACACGCTCTCAAACTGGCATGCACTTTCTTACTAACGCCCCCGTCATCATGCACATTCTTGCACATTCTTTTCTGTAAGTATTTGATTTCTGTCCGACTAACTGCATAACACCCTTGTTCTGCTGTCACCATTTAACCCTAGTAGAAGTGGAGGCAGAGTGGGTGCCCACATGCGTTTCCTGAATACGCCAATTAATAAGGGTCTTGGAGGTTTCCAAGGTGATCTGGGTGATTACTAAGAGAGACTATCCAGAAAACAAAAGCATACAGGTGGCAGGAGCGTAGCATCAGCAAAGCCCCAGAAATCCCGAGGGTCTGTGCTTTTGTGTGTGTTTGGTTCAGGCTCTTTTTCACTGCAGTCATTTCTTATTACTCAGGGTCTGAAAAACTACTTATTAATGACACTTGCATTCTGCATCATCGTGACCGCCGCGCTGTGCACTGCGTTTTCTAAACTCTGACGACACCCGGCCAGCAGATGGCAGCAGTGCCCGCCAGAGCGAGCCCGGCTGCGATGCGTTCCTTCACACACCTGCAGCCTCTGCACCGCTCCCGCCGTGGGGGAAGGATTTTTCTTCTTCAGAGCAGCGTGAGAATGAAGGAAAACTGAATTTCTGCCAAGTACAAACATGGAGGACTCCTCTGGCGAACTGTCTCTGAAGAAAGTTCGTCCCGGGTAACCTGAAGGTCTACAGTCCTGCACACTGCCACAGGCCGAGCCCAGTGAACGAGTTCGGGCCCGAGGCTCTGGCCGCAGCCTGGGGAGCGGGCACCGGGCTGCCTCACCGTGCAGTCAGACTGCACAGGCAGGTCTCTGCTAGAGGAAGGCATGTCACAGTGGGTAACGACGTTAAAAATGCCGCTTCATTACTTTTTGCCAGAATTTGTTTTTCCAATTAATGTTTCCCAATTCCGTCCTATCCACCCATCTACGCTCAGAGTGCCTTTGATTATCTCCAGATAAAGTCCGTCCTGAGAACACACACGCGTCACGCCATGGGGAGTGTGTGCATATTATAAACAGACACAGTTACACGCACAGGCAAGTACACACACGCCCAAACGGAGGGAAATTCTACGGTTGCTAAGTGAGATTTTTAGTTTATCAGTGATAATTTGAGTGGACCAGTACTGCTTGAATACACATTTGTTTCCTGAAATAGGCTTCTCTAGACAACCTTTTGCTGGCAGTTTTCCAGCTTTCATTTTGTTTTTGTCTTCCTTTTTAACTGGTGGTTTCTAGTAGGCAAAAGAAAGTGGCAGACCTGCTGGTAGTATTTCTCTAAGAAATGTCTTTAAGAAAAGGGAAATGGAACTGGGCTAGTGCACACGGTTTATAGTAAGACCCCTATTCAAGTATGCGTTTCACTGCTTCCCACCTGACTCTGCTGGGGAACCAGCAGCTCCTACGGGCACGACCACTGAGGCGAGCCGGTGTGGACTTAAATCCCACCTGTGCGCCACCTCAGCCGTGTGACTCGGGAAAAAGCCCAGAGCCCTCTGTAGCCGATTCTTCATCAATAAAGTGCATCACGAAGCTGTTGTGTGGGGCCAGCTGGTGGAAGACTGTAGAGTGTGTTCGTGAGTACTTGGCAGGTGTTCTATCATCGTGAGCTATTAGGACGGCGTGCTGTTGGAGATGTAGAAAAATGTCTCTAGATCAGAAAGTGCATTGAAAAACTACTCCCCTCCCCGCTGAAACACTTATTACTATGAATTCCTAATAAATAATACTGGAGTCCCATTAATTATTGAATTATTAATGCAGATACATATTTCACTGTAACTTCCTATAATCCTTTCATTTTAAACTGAAATGTCATTAAATTATGCTGATCAGTGGAATAAACTGACATGGTACAAAAGCTGTTTTTCTTGTTTAAATGTATGTTACAACCATAAGGCCAGCGCTGTGGTGCCGTGAGTTAATTTGCCACTTGAGATGCTGGCATGCCATATCAGAGCACCAGTTCAAATCCCGGCTGCTACATGTCTGATCCAGCTTCCTGCTCACACGCCTAGGAAGGCTGCAGATGATGGCCCAAGTACCTGAGCCCCTACCACACGTGTAGAAGATCAGTCTAGGGTTCTGGCTCCTGGCTTCAGCCAGGCCCAGACCTGGCTGTTGTAGCCATTTGGGTAGCAAACCAGTGGACAGATCTTGATCTCTTTCCCCCGCCATTCTGCCTTTCAAATCACTAAATCTCATATGTATTACATATATATATATATATATATATATAAAATTTTATAGGCCGGCGCCGTGGCTCACTAGGCTAATCCTCCGCCTTGCGGCGCCAGCACACCGGGTTCTAGTCCCGGTCGGGGCGCTGGATTCTGTCCCGGTTGCCCCTCTTCCAGGCCAGCTCTCTGCTGTGGCCCGGGAGTGCAGTGGAGGATGGCCCAAGTCCTTGGGCCCTGCACCCCATGGGAGACCAGAAGAAGCACCTGGCTCCTGGCTTTGGATCAGCACAGTGCACCAGCTGCAGCGCACCGGCTGTGGCGGCCATTGGAGGGTGAACCAACGGCAAAGGAAGACCTTTCTCTCTGTCTCTCTCACTGTCCACTTTGCCTGTCAAAAAAAAAAAAAAAGAATTTTATAGATATTTGCATTATTCTTTAGCTTGAGATTGCCAACCTATATGCAAAATTAATTGTGGAGTAAAGCAGTTAAGAAAAATGGGGAGGGGAAGGTCACATTAATAGTGTACAGTTTCTGCTGCCACCCAGTAGCTGCAATGTTGGTAGCAGATGACATTCCAAACTCAAAGCCCCCTTGCGATGTTTCCTCGTTCTTTCCCTGAAAGTTCCTGCATTTTTTGCTTTAACAGTAGGTCTGATCATTTATTTTAAGTTTCTGCTTTCTTAGGAAAACTGCAGAGGGCACCAGCACCCTTCCACGCCCCTCTAGGGAAACTGCCTCTCCTACCTGAGCATGAAACTGTCCAGACGCCTGCTCCAGGAAGTGGACTGGAGTCATGTTCTCTAGCCTGCTGCCTGGCATTAAACCTTATTTTCTCAAAGACCAGCATCACAGAGTGTGTGTGTGTGTGTGTGTGTGTGTGTGTGTGTGTGTGTGTGTCTGTGTGTCTGTGTCTCATGACAGTATGACCCCTGCTCCAGGAAGTGGACTGGAGTCATGTTCTATATCTTACTGCCCGACATTAAACCTTTTCTCAAAGACCAGCATCACAGATTGTGTGTGTGTGTGTGTGTGTGTGTGTATGTCTCATGACAGTATCAGTAAGATCAGTGTGGAGGAGACAAACCAAACAGCTGATGATTTAGAGGTCAAAAAAAGGACAGGTGGCAAATCTCCCTTGGTTTGCTGAGCCTGCAAAGTTAATGCTGAACTTTCTTGAGGTTTTGAAAGTTTACTTTTTACTGGTTTAGCGTGCCTAATTCTTTCAATATTTCTGCATCTTATCTCATCAAGTGGCACCTAACACTGCCTGCCATCTTGTGGCCAGATAGGGCACTACAATTTTAAGCTACAAGTGGAACCTTTGAGGCCCCATTCAGGCCATGGGAACTTCCTAAGATAGAAACAGCAAATCCTACTATGTTTTAGGACTGATAGTACAGCACTTCTACTGAATTACCTTCTTTACTCTGCTTGCACTGATTTATCTGTATGTACATCTACTATACCTATCTGTATTCATAGTAATAAAATGGAAAACCTTTTGAGTAAAAAGGAAGTTGTAGAGAACCATGCACATAGTATGATACCAGTTAGGTAAAATTTGAGTAACCAAAGTCATATATAGCCTCTATAAATACATATTTCTGTAAAAAATTGAAGATCCACATCAGATTCCTAAGTGATGGCTTTTTTTTTTTTATAAAGACTTATTTATTTATTTGAAAGTCAGAGTTAGAGAAGGAGAGGCAGAGAGAGAGAGAGAAAGAGAAAGAGGTCTTCCATCCACTGGGTCACTCCCCACTTGGCCACAATGTCTAGAGCTGTGCTGATCCAAAGCCAGGAGCCAGGAGCTGCTTCTAGGTCTCGCACGTGGGTTCAGGGGCCCAAGGACTTGGGCCATCTTCCACGGCTTTCTCAGGCCATAGCAGAGAGCTGGATTGGAAGTGGAGCAGCCGGCACTCAAACTGGTGCCCATGTGGGGTGCCAGCACTGCAGGTGGTAGCTTTACCTGCTGCTCCACAGCACCAGCCCCTACATTCACATTACTTTTATTATGGAATACTGATAATGTTTACTGTATTTTATCATTGTTACTTTCTTACTATGCCTAATTTATAAATGAAACTTCACCATACGTTTGTGTTATAGGAATAAATATTATGTGTACAAGGTTCAGAACTCTGTGCATTGCAGGCATCCTCCGGGGATCTTGGAAGATATCCCCTGATGATATGGGGGGACTACTATAGTTTGAAATAAAAGAATATTCTATCTCGCCCTCCTAGAGAAAGACAAAAGAACAGATCTGCACTGAATTTTATGAAAAAAATTTTGGAGAAAAAAATTAAATGCTTAAAGCCAATCTGTTTAAATGGAATTATTATGGTGAAAAATAATAACTGGGTATCCTCTCTCTCCTTTGGCTGAGAGCACTCAACTTTCACACTAAATCACTTCCCAGAGGTTGGTAGTCAGGTCTGTTTTCACTGCAGAACCTGAAGATTAATTATTTCTTGCTCTGGTAATAACTTCTCTGACTCAGTTCATGTCAACAAGATACTCTGGAAACAAAACATGTTTTCTGAAACACTTTACATAACACAGCTTTATAGATCTGCCTTTCACATCTAAGTTCTTAGTGTAGGAAATTAACTTCAAGCAATTTTTCCATCCAAAATGGATATCATCTTCCTTTTCTCCAAAATATTTGAACTTTATATTGGCACATATCCATGTGACAGTTAAAATTACTGTGAACCCTTGGAGAGTTCAAGTTGTATTCTTTATATCAGGAACCTAGCCCAGTGCAAGGCACACAAAAGATAAAGAGTGGCTTTTTCGGTTTTGATTTTTTTTTCTGGTGTACTCTGAAGACCATTTAAAATTGTTATCCAGAATGTATTAACCAATGATTCTGTTAAAACAATTCCTTAGTACTGAGTCATAGCCATGAATATTCACTGAATGGTTTCTTTGCATCTGGGGTTAGGCAGTAGGTGAGATATTAGGTTAAGACAGTAAAGCAGTCATAGAACTTAATCAGAAAATCCCAAAGAAATCACATTAAAATCTTAGAGGCCAGAGGAGTAAGCAGCATTTGGAATGCCGGCATGCCATATCCAAGTGCCAGTTCCAGTCCCAGCTATTCCACCTCTGATCCAGCTCCCCACTAATGGATCCTGGGAGGCAGCAGTGATGTAGGCCCCTGCCGTCTACATGGGACATCCAGATGGAGTTCCTACCTCCTGGCTTCAGCCTGGCCCAGCCTGAGATGCTGGGCCTCTGGGTTGAAAACCAGTGGACACAAGCTCCCCGCCGTGCTGTCTGTCTCTGTCTGTCTCTCTCCCTTTCCAGCTCTGCCTTCCAAGTAGATGAAAATAAGTAAACATTAAAAAATAATAATCAGTAGCCTTAAAAAATAAATTAATATTACAGAATGCAAGAACCAGCTGCTAAGGGGAAGTACATAAAAGTGAAGCCATAAAATAAAGCTTTAGCTACATTAATCGTTCATGAAACCCAAGAGACATGTAAAGCAACTTCCTATTCTGATGGTATAAGAAAGAAAAGAAGACCACTGATTGCACTGTTTGTAATTTACTGAGTTTTTTTTTTTTTTTTTTTTTTTTTTGACAGGCAGAGTGGACAGTGAGAGAGAGAGACAGAGAGAGAAAGGTCTTCCTTTGCCGCTGGTTCACCCTCCAATGGCCGCCGCTGCAGCCGGCGCACCGCGCTGATCCTGGCAGGAGCCAGGAGCCAGGTGCTTTTCCTGGTCTCCCATGGAGTGCAGGGCCCAAGCACCTGGGCCATCCTCCACTGCACTCCCTGGCCATAGCAGAGAGCTGGCCTGGAAGAGGGGCAACCGGGACAGAATCCGGCGCCCCAACCGGGACTAGAACCCGGTGTGCCGGCGCCGCAAGGTGGAGGATTAGCCTATTGAGCCACGGCGCCGGCCTGAGTTTTTTTTAATCATGCATGGATACTACATGTTGAAAAAAGTCCTTCAGCATGTTTTGATACTCATACAGCTTTTCTTGTTACTGTTAATATAGTGAATTACACTGACTACTTTTCAAATGTTTATCTTGCATTATTGTGGTAAACAATTTTATCAAGATGTATTATCTTTCACATGTATTCTTTTCGTTTGCTTTGGTATTCATGAAGGTATTCCTCTGTTATATCAGAATAGGACTGGCTTCAAAAGGTCTAAGAATTGATATTATTCCTTAAGTAGGTGATGTATTCCATCAGTGAAGTCATCTGGGGCTAGTTTTTTAAAATAAATATAGGGTTCTCAGGTTATGTATTTCTTCTTGAGTGAGCGTTCCTTGTTGGTGTCTTTCAAAGGAAATTGAAAACAGAAATTTCAAAGGAAATTTCATGTACGTTATACATATTTTTGGCAGAAGGCTCATAATATTTCATTATTATTCATTTAATATTTTTGGTATCTGGAGTGATGTCCACTTTCTGAGTCCTGGTACTGGTCATTTATTTTTTCTCTCTTGTTCCTGAACGCTTTAACTAAAAATTTACTTATTTTCTTGACTTAGTTAATGAATTAGGTTTCCTTGAGGTTCTTCTTTCGTCTTCTATTAACTTACATTCTTCTCTACTGTTTTTGCTGCCTCCTTTGGAACTTACTTGCACCTACTTTTATTCCCTTTCCCTTTCTTCTAGAACTCCAGCTACATGTATTAGATCTGAATTTTTCCCACGGCTCTCTGATCCTCTTTATTCTTTATTCAGCTTTTTTCTTTCTGGTTCATTTTGTGCAGTAGCTCTTGCTCTTTCTCCAGTGTTTCATGTATTGTTAACCCCATTCAATATAGTTTTCATTTTCCCACCAGTGGAAATTTACTTGGATTGCTTTTCTATGTTCAGTGTCTGTCTTAACATCCTTAAGCTGTCTCCTCCTTATCCAACATGTGGAATGGGACTGTAATTGCTGCTTTCCTGCCGTTGTCTGCTAGTTCTTTAATCTATACCAGTTTCTAAATTGATTTTCCTACTCATTGTTGGTCATAGTTTCTGCTACTTTGCATACCACGGGGGTTTCGTTTCGAAGCTGCATGCTGAGAATTCGGTTACTGGGTGCTACACTTGGTGCCCTTCTGTGATTCGGAGCTGTGTTCTGGGACCCGTGTGGTTACTTCAGTACAGTCTTTTCTTACCCATGTCCCAGCAACCTGCAAATTATGCAGAGCACTTCAATAAAAGACATCTTCTACATAAAATGTGCTCCTTTTATATAAAATTTTTTAAAAAATAAAAGACATCATCGGGGCCGGTGCTGTGGCGCAGCAGGTTAAAGCCCCAGCCTGCGGTGCCGGCGTCCCATATGGGCACCAGTTTGTGTCCTGGCTGCTCCTCTTCCAATCCAGCTCTCTGCTATGGCCTGGGAAAGCAGTAGAAGATGGCCCACATCCTTGGGTCTCTGCACCTGCATGGGGGACCCGGAAGAGGCTCCTGGCTTCTGGCTTCAGATCAGCTCAGCTCTGGCCATTGTGGTCATTTGGGGAGTGAACCAACAGAATGGAAGACCTCTCTCTCTCTCTCTCTGACTCTACCTCTTTCTCTGTAACTTTTTCAAATAAATAAAATAAATCTTTAAAAATAAATAAATAAATGACATCAGCCAGCGCCATGGCACAGTAGGTTAATCCTCCGCCTGTGGCACCAGCATCCTATATGGGCACCGGTTCTAGTCCCAGCTGCTCCTCTTCCAATCCAGCTCTCTGCTATGGCCTGGGAAGGCAGTAGAAGATGGCACAAGTGCTTGCACCCTTGCACCCACATGGGAGACCAGGAAGAATTACCTGGTTCCTGCCTTTAGATTGGCGCAGTTCCAGCCTTTGCGGCCGTTTGGGGAGTGAACCAATGGACGGAAGACCTTTCTCTCTGTCTCTATCACTGTTTGTAACTCTACCTCTCAAATAAATAAATAAAATCTTTTTAAAAAGATAATTAAAAGACATCCTCAAAGTATTCCCCAAAGACTTTATCTTATTACAGAATTTTTGAACTAAATACATATATTGTTCTTTTAAAAAAAAAATATTTGAAAGAGTTACACACAGAGAGAAGAAGAGGCAGAGAGAGAGGTCCTCCATCCACTGGTTCACTCCCCAACTGGCCGCAGCAGCCGAAGCTGCGCCAATCCAAAGCCAGGAGCCAGGAGCTTCTTCTGGGTCTCCCCCACAGGTGCAGGGGCCCAAGAACTTGGGCCATCCTCTGCTGCTTTCCCAGGCCACAGCAGAGAGCTGGATAGGAAGTGGAGCAGCCAGGACTCAAACCGGTGCCCATATGGGATGCCGACACTGCACGCGGTGGCTTTACCCGCTACACCATAGCGCCAGCCCACATTGTTTTTGAACATAATCTTAACATTTTTTTCACTAACAATTATGGAATTTCTATCATAATAACATTTTATGTATTTAATGTATTATGTAAATGTTATATATTTAATGTATTATGTAAATGTAAATGTATTATGGGGGCCGGTGCTGTGGTACAGCAGATTAATGCCCTGGCTTGAAGCTCAGGCAGCTGTGTGGGAGACCTGGAGGAAGCTCCTGGCTCCTGGCTTCGGATCGGCCCAGCTCTGGCCATTGTGGCCAATTGGGGAGTGAACTATTGGATAGAAGACCACTCGCTCTCTCTCTCTCTCTGCCTCTCTGTGTAACTCTGACTTTCAAATAGATAAATCTTTTTAAAAAAATGTATTATGAATCAATGGACCACTAACTTCATAATCCTATGTCTAGTCCCGTAAGTGACAACCGACTGTATTTCTTTGTCATTTAGGAGCTACAGGCCATTTCAGTTGATAGATACATTACTACACATGGAGAGAAAATATTTTCTTTTATTAGATTGCACACAAATTTCTTAAATGTCTAACTATGTTTACTGATAAGGCGTCTTTAACTTCTTCCGTTTCTTGACAAATTCTCCTTATGGTTCAAGGGAGAGAATAATACAATGTGTTTCTTTAAGATTGACATTTTTCTCTCATCAAACATAAAACTCTGGACACAGTCGGATGGTATGATTTAGTGGTAGCTCATCTTAATATGCTATTGATTCCTGAAGTCAAAGACAGTCTGGAACTCACTGAACAATCCACGGAGTCACCCTTTGCAAGTTGACCAGGTCTCTGTACCGGGGGACAGCCCTATGACCAAGGCTCCGGCAGCCGTCCCTGCTTTGCTGTGTGTGTCACTCTGCCTCTGCTGGTCGCCCCACCCAGAGCAAGTCCACACTCGAGCCAGCCCCTGTGCGCAGTGCTGCCGCCTTCATGCAGTCCATCTCATCCATTGCATCAAGGTGCCCAGGGTCAGGCTCTCACACACAGAGGATGGCCCAAATGCGTTTGGCATCACTTTCTAAGTCCATGTGATTCTGCAAATAAGGAAACTGAGCCTAGTGCATCGCAGAGTTGCCCACCCAGTCACCTAATAGTCCCTGAATGACAGCCATGAGTGAGGCACAGGGACAGATGTGGGGCCCAGAGAGGCCTAGGTGTGGAGAGGCGCTTACATTTCAGTCTGCAAACCCAGCTGGCAAGTCGTCTCCCTGAGCGCGCTCTGCCCGCTTGTCCCTCCCGCTCAAAAACCATTTTCAACACCGCTCCATTTCTCCACCTTCCACCAAAACACTTATGTTTAAATCTATACAAATTTAAATATCTTTTAAAATTTTAATTTAATTAATTAACTTGTTTGAGACGCAGAGAGAGCAAGAGAACTAGCTCTCAACCACCAGCTTAGTCCCCAGATGCTTTTAACGGACAGTGCTGGACCGGGCAAAGCCAGGAGCCTGGAACTCCATCCAGACCTCCCTCCTGAGTAAAATGCATCCAAATACTTGAATCATCACCTGCTACCTCCGAGGATCTGCACAGCACAAAGCTGGAATCAGGAGCCAGAACTGAGTAGCCAACCCGGACAGTCCTATACGGGACGCGTCTGTCTTCAGTTCTAGGACAAGTATCCACCACTCACTCCCGTCCATCCTGAAGCCCTCTGGCCTTACCTCAAAGCTACAGACATTTTGGTCTGAATATATACTTCTCATCCTCTTAAGATTCTTCTCCCATTAATTTAGATAGCCAACACAATAGTTTTACGTAATAGGTACACAAGAAAAACTTACTGCATGAATTAAAATCATATGAATCCTAAAGACTTCATTCTCCTCCGCCTTGCGGCACCGGCACACCGGGTTCTAGTCCCGGTCGGGGCGCCGGATTCTGTCCCGGTTGCCCCTCTTCCAGGCCAGCTCTCTGCTGTGGCCAGGGAGTGCAGTGGAGGATGGCCCAAGTGCTTGGGCCCTGCACCCCATGGGAGACCAGGATAAGTACCTGGTCCTGCCATCGGATCAGCGCGGTGCGCCGGCCGCAGTGCACTGGCTGCGGCGGCCATTGGAGGGTGAACCAACGGCAAAAGGAAGACCTTTCTGTCTCTCTCTCTCACTGTCCACTCTGCCTGTCAAAAAAAAAAAAAAAAAAAGACTTCATTCTTTTGATGCTATAAAAATCTCTCATCAATGTTTAGGTTTATATTGAAAGAAGCAATTTGAGAAAAAAGGGACACATTAAACTTCAAGGTAATTTACAATTTCACTGTGCGTCTTCAGCATAGCTCAGATTCAATAAAGACAATGTGTGAAACTTAAATAGTATAATGGGAAACTATTTTAAATCCTCCTTTGTTAGCAGAAAAAAATACTCATAAAAGTAAAGTGTCTAATTTTTGTCATACTCTTCAATTAGAATAGTTTATGATTAGAATAAGAAAAAGTGGTCAACCAAAATTACTTACACATTCCTCCTTTTTTGGTTTCTCTTTGAAGCTCAAGGGGTACGCTAGTAAAAATAGATTCTGTTGGCTTTCATATAAAACTGTCTAGCACGATGTTAAGACTAACCAGTGAACAAGAACATCCACATGCAGGATTTAATATCCTTCAGATAGGAAAATTTATATTCCAACCAAATTGGAATTGAAAATAATTCACTTCTTTCTTTAAAAATATTTATTAAGAGACAGAGAGATGGACAGAGATACAGACGGACTCCCATCTTCCGGTTCTCTACCCAAATGACTGCAGTGGCCAGGGCTGGGATGGGTCCCAGCGGGGAGCTGGAAACTCAATGCAGATCATCCGTATGATCCCTGAGACATGGGCTGCCCGGCCCCCAGGGTGTGCATTAGCACGAACACAGCTGGGAGCCCCAAGGCATCCTAGCATGGAATGCACGCATCCTGAACAGCATCTGAATTTCTAGGCCAAAATGCTCACCCTGACATAGTTAATTCCTTAAAGGTATAATAAAGTGTACTTCGGACCGGCGCCGCAGCTCACTAGGCTAATCCTCCGCCTGCGGCGCCGGCACCCCGGGTTCTGGTCCCAGTCAGGGCGCTGGATTCTGTCCCGGTTGCCCCTCTTCCAGGCCAGCTCTCTGCTGTGGCCCGGGAATGCAGTGGAGGATGGCCCAAGTGCTTGGGCTCTGCACCCACGTGGGAGACCAGGAGAAGCACCTGGCTCCTGGCTTCAGATCGGTGCAGCACCATTTGGGAGGTGAACCAATGGAAGGAAGACCTTTCTCTCTGTCTCTCTCTCTCACTGTCTAACTGCCTGTCAAAAAAATAAATAAATAAAAAGACCTTTAAAAAAAATAAAGTGTGCTTTGTTCTCATAAAGAAAAGAGGGTCCATACTGGAAGGTGTGTCTAATATTTATGCAAATAACCACCAAAATCACTAGGCTGGGCTGCTGGATTAAGACTATAGATCTTGACGTTCTGATAATAGTTTATGTCTCTGTGTTCCTAAAAGTTTCTTTCTGACTATAAAAACATAGCATTATATCATGCATAACCTATTTTCTTAAAATGTAGGTAGTCTTAAGAAAGCCAGAAAATTATTCTTTTCCATTATTTTTTCATAAATTGTGACACACAAGAAAGCCCAAATCTCAAGTATATAAGGAGTCAGCACACAACACCATGTGCTGTTTATAGCCTTGTTCATAGATTGGAAAGTTTGTAAAAACTAGAACCTATACCAGCAGGAGTCATTCAGCCTTAATAATGAGTAGTGTTGTAGTCAGGTGAGATGGTTAAGATGGAATATTCACACAACATGAGGTACTAGTCTCTGTACTTTTAGTTTTTATTAATGGATGTTAGATGATGGTTCATGTAACTCATCTGTATAAGTGCACCTTCAGATTTGACCACCAGAGGGCAGTATAGGCTTTAATTGTAATAGTCTTAACTATCAACTGTTTTGGTTTAAGTTTCACTCTCTCCCCTGCCCCTTTCCTCCTTCTCTCGATTAAATCTCGTCTGAAATGACCATGCTTTGCCATTAAAAGACCTTTTAAGACCTGAACTGGGAAAGAAAACCATTATCTTATATTTCATAGGCTATCAATCCAAATCTGCCTGTGCCATCTGCTCTTCAGTCCCTGGGTTTTCTTTATTCTTTTACTTTGTTTTCTAGGAATCAAAGACATCACAAAATAAGTCCATTTGTCAAGTTCTTTAAGCAGAAGAGTGTGTTCTTGCCCTAGAATCTGCAGGACACAGAAGAACTCTCACAGCCTGTGCCGCCGACATTGGTGAGCATTGCTGACTAAATATTCTTCCAGAAGCCACGTTTTCCTCTGACCCGACGACAAAGTCATCATCGCTAAATTGTCAGGCTGAGTGGCCTCAGGTTTCTCTGAGACACGATGATCATACTTTGGCTTCATTGCATTCTTCAGGTCACGGAGACCTGGGACTGTTTGCCCTGTTATTTCTGTGGACCTTATTTTGTGCAATCAAGAGGCTGAAATGTTTTCCCAATAAGCTCATTAAGTCCATCATTTGCTGCAATGAGATGTTCAACAAATCTGGATTCCTATGGGTGCTGCCATCATGGTAGACTGGATTGAAGGTGTGTCTCAGGACCTGGGTCCCAGGCACAGCACATTTCTCAAAGAAAACTGTTACACATAGAGGGAGGTAGCAAATGGGCCTCCTGTTTCTTTCAGTTCAGAAATACCTCGTGGAAAACCATCATGATACAAATTCCATGGAGATGGGGTAAGTTGGACATGGCTAAAATACTCAAATCATAAGGAGTGTTTCAGAATCTGAATTTCTCTTTATTTATTTATACACTCACAGCCATCTAGAAGCTGGTCCCCTTACTTACACCACCTTCTTATCAACGGTCTTATAGCTGAAACTCAATGTCCTATGACACCTGCTGTCTTGTGATAAAGCTGCCAACTTCATTATGGAACTGTGACATATTTCTTAAGTATGAAGTAAGAAAATAGATAAAACCAAATCTCACAATATAGCCCACAGTTTTGTGTGCACGTTCAGGGATGGAGGTGATGTAAGGTAGCGGGGTCTTGGACCCTTTTAGACAGGAGGGATTTTCTGCAGATTTCAGACCCAACATGAGGCTCTGATTGATTGATGTAAGTGTGTATGTCTTTCCTATCACTGTTGCAAAATTTCTAAACGCCCAACCATTGCTTAACTTTGATGCTCTGTGAGACTGACTTCTCCTCCTGAAAAAATGTTTCAGGGTCATAAGTCAGAAGAAGAAAATGCAATTCTGCTCAGCGTTAGTGTGGTTTTCCTGGCTTCTGCAGAGCCAGCTGTTTGACTTGATATTCATTCAGGCAAACTTGTCAGGAAAAGAGACGAGAGAAATCTTGCAGAGCCAAATGGTCCATTTTCATGCAATTCACTCACCCATGAAAGAAAAAGCCCATCGACAAAAATTGCTATTCATGTTGATTGGAGTTCAAAAATGCAATAAAACAAAGTTCTTTTTAGAATACTATTCTGGCCCTTTATTTTTCCTTAATTGTTCCCTTTTTTTTTTTTTTTTTTTTTGGTTTATCAAGAAAGCAAGTTGTCTTAAAAACAAGGAAAAAAACAAAAATATAAAACTGGAAATTAATTAAACATTACTCTTATTCTCTCTCAATCTCAATTTCTTATGCACACAGTCTTGGAAATTTTTCCAGTATTTTGTTATTAAAACAAAGAATGTTGCCACTGATAACTTTCAGGCATAACCCTAGAGTTGTATCACAAGACAGATACAGGTTTCTTACTTTTTCTCAAAAGATTTATTTATTTTAGTTGGAAGGGCGTTAAAGAAATTGAGAGAGAGAGAGAGATCTTCCATCCTCCAGGTCACTCCTCAAATGGCTGCAATGGCTGAGACTGGGCCAGGCAGAAGACAGGAGCCTGGAGCGCCAACCAGGTCTCCCACACAGGAGGCAGCAGGCATCTTCTGGGGTTCTCCCAGGCATGTTTGCAGGGGACTTGATTGGAGGTGGAGCGGCCTTGGTGGTGGCTTAACCTGCCAGGCCACAGTGCTGACCCCAGGTTTCGTATTTTAATATATATTGCACAGTGCTCTGCAAAAGATTATAGCCGATACCACATATCAGGTAGATAATCTGACACGAATGACTGGGGAGGGGCCACAAGACCTCCATCGAGAGGCGAAACCAGGGACCCTGCCCTCTCTGTGGGAACCCCCCCCCCCCCGAGACAACGCACTTGGGAACTGAACTTGTATGTAGGTAGCCTGATACAAGGATAGCTTATTGTAGCCACATGCACAGAGTCCAAAGCTATGCAACTCCCGGCTGTCAATCACAAATGCCAATCAGGAGCATCATGGCCACATCCCAGAGAAAGCCCTTCCTATTTTAGCATAAAAGTTGCAAACCAGGGAGAAAGATGTCACGTGATCTCTCAACTTACCATTAAAATGAACTTTTGCTTTATGTTCCTTACTTTTGTCTCTCTCAACTATAACTAGTTACTCCATCAGCGAAAAGGAGCTGAGGCAAGCTGGCCACCACCGGCTACACACTTGCCAAAATTATTTCTTAAATAACTTCCCTATGTGATGGGATTAAAGGTGCATCTAAGAGTATCTGTTTCTGAGCAGAATCGATCAATTATTTTTGTATATCATCTCCTTGCATTTCTGTTTCTGTAGCCATTCTTCCTATTCACAGGTCATCATATTTTTTTCTAGAAAGTTTGGGATTTGAATTTTAATTTATAAAATCTCTTTGTATAGTAAAAAGAATAATCCTTTGCCTGTGTGTAATTTTTGGTGTACCTGAGTTTATTTTGTATTTTGGTTTTATTTATGGTGACATTTAATTCTTATATGATAAAACATAACAAATGTTCTCTTTTTAAAAAGATGTATTTATTTGAAACACAGAGTAACAGAGAAGCAGAGGCAGAGAAGAGAGAGATCTTCCATCTGCTGGTTCTCTCCCCAGATGGTTGCAACGGCCAGAGCTGGGGTCATCTGAAGCCAGGAGCCAGGAGCTTCCTCCGGGTCTGGGTGCAGGGGCCCAAGGACCTGGGCCATCTTTCACTGCTTTCCCAGGCCGTAGCAGAGAGCTGGATGGGAAGTGGAGCAGCCGGGACTAGAACCAGCGTCCGTATGGGATGCCGGCACCGCAGGCAGCGGCTTTACCCACTACGCCACAGCTCCAGCCTCAAACTTGCCTTTTAACAAAAAAACAAGTCAGCTTTAGGCACATTCTCAAGATAATTAATCTTTTCATCTCTGCTACTTTGTTCTAGCACCTTTGCTTTTTGTTTCTCATTGAAATGTTAATCCGTATTGCACAGAGCAAGACCAGCTGTGTTTATGGGGGAGGCAGACCCTGAGGGGAACAAGGCCGCCATTACACCTTCCCCACCTGCTGGCTGACCAGGGCCAGGGGAAAGGGCCGCAGACAGGAGGCCGGAAGCAAGACGCGCGTGCCCTCAGCAGCCACCAGACCCTGACCCGGGGCGCAAGGACCTCGGGGCGCGGCGTCCGCAGCCTCGTGGCGCAGTCGCGGTGGGCGCCCGCCCCCTCGCAGGCGAGGCTCCACGGCCCCGGCCGCCGACAGGCTGGGAGCCCTCGTGTTCTGCTTTCTTGCTGTGCGACAGATGCTCGGTCGTGGTGCACGTGGGAGTCCGCGCGAGGCTATGCGCGCTGGTGGCCGCCGCCGCGCGCCCCTCAGCAGGTGCACCTGACGACCCCCCGCGAGGCGGCGGCGGCCCAGGCGCTGGGCTCCTGTCACCCTTATTTAACGCGGGCCTGCGCTCTGGGAGGCCGCCTGTGGCGCGCCGCGCGCACGGAGCTGACCTCAGAGGAAGGGGTGAGGACGTCCCGCGGTGTGGTTCCAGCTGCCTGTCAGTTCTCCAAGCACCGTTTCGGAGTAACTGCTTTCTGTCAGGGTTCTGGAAGGGAGTTCACGTATTTCCGGTTCCTACAGGTGGTTGAAGTAAATCGAATCAGTGTCTGGTCCATGTAATTCTTTTCAGTATGCTACAGTTGTATATATTGATTTTTTCTCTCTTATTAAAGAATTTATTTATTTGTTAAAAGGCAGAGGGAGAAGGATCTTACATCTGTTATTCATTCCCCAAGTGCCTGCAGACAGCCAGGACTGGACCCGGCTGAAGCCAAGAGTCGGGAACTCCATCCAATAGGGCTTAATGTTACTTAGTCTGTCCACTCTTAAGTGCTCTTCTGTTTCAGGTTATTCCAAGGTTTTCTTACTTGTTTGCTTTTCCAGATGAATTCATAATCCCTATAATTTCCAACAAACACAACAGCAACCAATCGTCTGTTGAATTTTGATTTGGATTTTATCTAAATTTGCAAATTTAATGGGGACAGACTGATACCTTTCAAATACGAAGTCTTCCTATTCAAGAGAACTCAGTGTGTTTGCACATTTTTGTAATTTTTTTTCATTGTGCTGCCACATGATTTTCTATTTGTCTTAAAGTGCCAGTACAAATTCTTGATTTTTAACATCAATTCCACTGTTCATCTAATTCTTATGTTTATGTCTTGATCATTTCTAATCAACTATTTTCGCTATACGTCAAAGATTTTATTTAACTCATTAGATAATGAGGAGTTGTTAAAGGAAAAATAAAATAATCAAGGATGGGTGCATTCAAATAAATTTACAAGTATCTACAAAACTGGTCAGTTGTCGCTCCCCGTCTTCGTGGAGGAACGACACAGGACCCTGCGTTGTTCTTTCGTCTGCTCGGCCCTCCCCGGGTTTGCTGCTGGTTCTTCCCGGGTTGGCTGCTGGTCCTTCCCGGGTTGGCTACCGACCCTTCCACCTCCGTGGAAGGGCGATTCCCCCTGCCACCTTCCCCACTTCCGCGGGGGAGCGGCACACCGCCGGCCGGCTCTCTCGGGGGCTGCACAGGTGTTCCTTCAGATAGATGTTCCTGGTGCATGTTGTCTCTCTCCTCCTTTATAGTTCTCTTCCACCCATCCCAACTCTGCTACCCACACGCCGAGTACGCTGCTCTCCTCCAATCAGGAGCAGGTCCTACAGTTTATTGGTTGAACTGGAGGCAGCTGTGTAGAGGCTGTTTCTCCCTTCTCAGTGCCATATTGTGGGAGAGCAGATGCATAGAATAAGTCTTAATTCCAGTAACTTAGTCTAGTCCGAGTTGCTCCCCACAGTCAGTGACTTGGGCACTGACTGCATCACCACGAGGACACACTTCCTCTGCATTTCCAAGTTTAAGACTCGTTGACATTGCTGTCAGTTTGCTGTACTTTACAAAGTTGTAAAATAGATCAAAGACAATGAATGAAAGGCACAGGCCCCAGCAGAGTCAGATAAACAGATTGATTGCGCTAGAAAGGACCTACCAGTGATGTTGTCCTCATCTCCACGTCTTTTTAAAAGTGTAACAGAAACATGGGGGTATTGTCTGAGGTGGGATATTGAAAATATTTCAGCACAGTTCTTAGCACACCACGGTTACTCAATATTGGGAAATTAGCTTTCCCTGTTTTTCAGTCTAAAAACGTCAGGGGAAAAAATGGCCTCTACGGCAAGTGCTGAGACAGAAGAGCGGGAGAAGGACTTCAGGGCTTGGAGGTGGCGGTTTTCTCCTCCGGTTAGGAAGGTTCCTGGTAGAAGACGTCTTGTCACCTTAGATCCCTGCCTCTTCTCTGGCAGCACTTGCGCAGAGAGAATCATGCAGCTGCAGCGTCCACTCCAGCATTTCTCGTCATTTTACAGCACGTGCGCTGGGGCCGCTTCACTATCTCATTTTTTACTCGTGGCTCAAGTGTTGTACTCCCGAGTGCTTCGTCACTCTCAGTTTTAAAGAGACAATTTTTTAGTGCAATTTTAGGTTCGCTGCAAAATTGAGTGTGGTACCCTGACCCGACACAGGCATAGCCTCCCTAATTATCAGCATCCCTCACCAGAATGGTACATTTGTCACAACTGCTGAACGCATATTGAAACATTATCACCCAAAGGCCACAGTTTACATGAGGGTTCACTCTTGGTGGTGTTCCTTTCATTGCTTTAAACAAATGTGTGATGACATGTGTCCACCATTATGGTAGCATACAGAGTAGTTACACAGCCCTAAAAGTCCTCTGTGCTTCGCCTGCTCACCCTCTTTCTCCTCTTCCCCTGGCGTCTGCTCATCTTTTGCAGCACACAGTTTGTAGTCTTTGCAGGGGTAATATGCACATAAGGTTGCTCCGTGTGTCAATAATTAACTTTTTTTTTTTTTTGGCTGATGCATTAATTGTACATATTTGTGTATATTTTATTGTATACATAACATATATAGTGTATATAACATGTTATATTGATACACATGTACATGGTAAATGATCAGATCAGGATAATTAGCAAATCTATCACCTTAGATATTTAGCATTTCTTTGTGATGAGAACATTTAAATACATTACTGTTGACTCCAGGCATCCTGTTATGCATACAAATAGAACAGGATTCAAAATATCAGAACTTGTTCCTATCTAACTGGAACTATGAATCCAATGATCAATGTCTTCCTCTCCATCTCCCTCCTACTCTCCCTAGCCTCTGGAACCCACTGTTCAGCTCTCTGTTTCCATGGCTTGTTCATTTTGCCTTAGCACTGAATACTATTCCATTGTCTCAGTTATCCACTTCTGTCCTGAAGGGCACCTTTGGCAACTGCTGTATCCATCTGTGTGCAGGTTCTGGTGCAGGCAGGAGCTTTCAGCTTCTTTGGGAAGTACCGAGAGTGACTGCTGCACCAGTGACTGCTGCACCAAATGGTAAGAGTATTTTTAGTTTTCTTACAAATCCGCCAAGTTTCCTTCCAAAGTGCCTGTACCGTTTGGCATTCCCATGAGCACAGAGTACAAGTTCCTGTTGCCCCATATCCTTGCCAACATTTGGTGTTCTGGGTTTTGGCCATCCTAGTTGGTGTGTAGTGGTACCTCATTGTTTTAATTTACAGTTGTCTAGTGACATACGACATGAACCATGTTTTCATATGGTTATTTGAAATTCATATAGCTTACTTGGTGGGGCATCTGTTCAGGTCTTTTGCCCATTTTTTAAATCTGGTTTTTGTTTGTTTTTGTATTACTGAGTTTGAAGAGTTTTTTATATACTTTGGGAAACCATTCTTTGGCAGATAGGTTTATTACAAATATTTTCTCTGTTTTTGGCTTTTCTTGCATTCTTTTTTTAAGATTTATTTATTTGAAATTCAAAAATACACACAGAGAGAGATGGAGAGAGGGAGAGGGAGAGGGAGAGATCTTCCATGCACTGATTTACTCCCTAGATGGCAACAATGACCGGAGCTGGGCAAGGCTGAAGGAGCCAGGAGCTTCTTCCAGATCTCCTGTGTGAGTGGCAGGGACCCAGGCACTTGGGCATCTTCTGCTGCTTTTCCCATGCCATTTAGCAGGAAACTAGATAGGAAGTGGAACAGCCGGGACTTGAACCAGTGTCCTGATGGGATGCTGGCATTGCAAGAGGGAGCTTCCCCTGCTATGCCACATTGCTGACCCCTTGTCCTTTCATTCTTTTCGTGGCATCTTTCGCAAATAAGAATAATTAATTTTAATGCAATCTAGTTTGTGGTTTCTGTTTTATGTATCATGCCTTTGGTGTTCAATGTACAATGCCATTACCAACCTAAGGTCATCTAAATTTTCTTCTATATTATCTTTCATTTTGAGTTAATTTTCATAACAGGTAGATGGTCTGTGTTTAGATTCTTTTTGTTGTTGTTGTTGTTCTTGTATGTTGATGTCCCGTTCTTGAAAATATCATCTTTTTGCTATTGTATTGCCCTGGGCCCTTTTTCAGTTATTGGTTGACTACATCAATTGAAATAAATGCATGTGTGTGTGTGTGTGTGTGTGTCTTTCTGGGCTCTTTATTCTTCCTATCCATATAATTGTCTATTTTTTTTGTTTTGTTTTGTTTTTGCTGATAATACCTCACGATCTTGGTGAATGTAAGACTTACAGTCAGATAGTGCCAATCTTCCGCCTTTGTTCTCCAATATTGTGTTGGCTACCCTAGGTCCTTTGCTTCTTTACTAACTTTAGAATCAGTTTATTGATAGCTGTAAAATAACTTTCTGAGGTTTTGATTGGGATTGCATTTCATCTACATATCTAATTGTGAAGAACTGACATCTTGACAATATTTTGTCCTCCTGTCTAATGTATTTCCATTTATTTAGTTCTTGATTTTTCATATTATAGATGTTCTCATATACATATTTTATTAGATTTATTCCTAAGCGTAATTGCAGACTGTGCTAATGAAAATGGTATTGTGTTCTTAATTTCAAATTTTAATTATTCATTGATGGTTTATAGAAAAGTGATTCACTTTCACATGTTAACCCTGTATTCTGCATTATTGCTATAATCGCTTATTAATCCCAAGAGGTTTATTTGAGTCTTTTGCATTTTCTGCATATGCGGTCATACAGTCAACAAGGAAAGATGATTTTATTTCTTTCTTCCTAATACCTTTTCTTCTCTTTTCTTGTCTTATTGCATTAACTGACACGTCCATTATGATATTGGAAAGGAGTAGTAAAAGAGCACAGTTCTGCCTAGTTCCTGACCTTTTTTTTTTTTTTTTTTTTTTTTTTTTTGACAGGCAGAGTGGACAGTGAGAGAGAGAGACAGAGAGAAAGGTCTTCCTTTACCGTTGGTTCACCCTCCAATGGCTGCCGCGGCCGGCGCGCTACGGCCGGCGCACCGCGCTGATCCGATGGCAGGAGCCAGGAGCCAGGTGCTTCTCCTGGTCTCCCATGGGGTGCAGGGCCCAAGCACCTGGGCCATCCTCCACTGCACTCCCTGGCCACAGCAGAGAGCTGGCCTGGAAGAGGGGCAACTGGGACAGAATCCGGCGCCCCAACTGGGACTAGAACCCGGTGTGCCGGCGCCGCTAGGTGGAGGATTAGCCTGGTGAGCCGCGGCTCCGGCCAGTTCCTGACCTTAATGGGAAAGCATCTTAATTTCTCACCATTAAGTATGAGGTTAGCTGTAAGGCTTTGTGGCCATTAGCGAGTTGAGAAAGTCCCCTCACTATTGCTGGTTTCCTGAGAGTTTTACCAGCTATGGGTACTGGATTTTATCAGATTCTTTGTCCACATCTATTGGTATGATCGAGTGATTTTTATTATTTAGACTGCAGATGTGATGGATTACATTAATGAATTTTCTGTTGATGAGTGAGCCTTGCACACCTGAGAAAAATTGCACTTAGTTATGGCAAGTAGTTCTTTTTATATGTTGTTGTATTTGGATTGCTAATATTCTTTTGAGGATTATTACATCTGTGTTCCTGAGAGACAATGCTCTGTCATTTTCCTTTATTTTAATGTCTATGATATTGGCATTAGCGTAATTCAGGCCTCATGGAATAAAAAAAATTCTCTCTGCTTCTATCAGCTGAGAAATGTTCTTGAGAATTGGCATACTTTCTTCCTTAAATGCCTGTAGAGTAAACCAGAAAACCCATCTGGCTCTAGTGCTTTCAGTTTGTTTGTCCCACATGGGTGTCAGGCCCCAGTGACTAGGGCCGTCTTCCACTGCTTTCCCAGACACATCATCTGGGAGCCGGATCAGGAGTGGAACACTGGAACTGGCATTCCAGTATGGAATGCTTGCCTCACAGGTGCAGCATAACCCGCTGTGCCACGATGCTGGTACTCAGTTGTCATTATCTCTCTGTGTGTCTGCATGTCTCACACCATTCCTTCCCTTTTCTCTGCCTGTCTCCTCCCTTCTACTCTCTTTCTTTAAAATATCTGAAAATAAATTCTACTAGTCATCACACATTACTTTTAACTACTTCAGCATTCATCACTTAAGATTAGGATATTCTCCTTCACAGCTAACATATTGTTAATGCATCCAAGAAGTTTCACGTCGACCCAAAGCTGTTATCTAATAGGCTGTCTGTTGTCAGTTGTTACATTCATGGCCCCAGTGAATCTCTCCTCCCACTATGCAAGCGACTATCAAAGAAACGTGCTGCAAGCAGAGTAGAAATGAGCATAAGCACAGTGGTTTTTCCTTCTTAGAAGGCTGCTCTTACCTACGGGAAATCTGATGGTGCCTTAATGAGAATAAAAGGGCAGGTGCACAGCAGAGACCAGCCTTGCAGCTGTACGAAGGAACATGGGTGAGACCAGGATATGGACAAGGGGGCTTTCCTGGTAATCCTGAGAAATAATTCTAACCCATGGTTTGGGGATATTGCACAGCAATATGTTACTGACACAGGTTTAAATAATGACATTTAGAGCTGTTTTTCTCCTTTTTTTTTTTGATCTAGGATTGATTTGAAATACACGTTTAATTTAGTTATCATGTTTCTTTGTTTTCTTTCCTAATTTTATTTTTTGCAACGATACAGTCTTTAAAAGAGAATAATGCAGGCCTTTTGTAAATATCCTATAATCCTGATTTGTCTATTTCCTTTATCTCCAGTTGAGACATTTTTGGCAGAATACAGTGGTTGATTGTGTACTTCACATTGTTTCACATATAGAGGTTTGTAACCTATGCTTATACCATTATTGGTGTGACTGGGTTTGGTAATATGATTAAGGTGGTGCATATCATCTTAATACATGATATTAAGATACTTTGGGGCCGGTGCCGCGGCTCACTAGGCTAATCCTCTGCCTGCAGTGCCAGCACACCGGGTTCTAGTCCCAGTCGGGGCGCTGGATTCTGTCCTGGTTGCTTCTCTTCCAGGCCAGCTCTCTGCTGTGGCCAGGAAGGCAGTGGAGGATGGCCCAAGTGCTTGGGCCTTGCACCTGCATGGGAGACCAGGAGGAAGCACCTGGCTTCCTGGCCTAGATGCTCTTCCATGTGGCTGGTTCCTGGTGCTCGGTATGAATCCAGATTTACCCCTCTCTTAGATAAAGCTCTCACTCTCCTATGCATCTTTCTCACTAAATAAAAGCTTAAAATGTACCATGCTGCCTTGTTTATCTGTGCTGGTATTTAGAATTCTTCTCTAAATATTAGGCAAGAACCCTCTCGGGCTTATTAATATTGGGGATTTATTAATAAGCATATGGTAAGGTCGTATGGCACCCCGGATGGCTCTTCTGGGGAACTCTAAGGGCCACATTTCGTATCATATTCTAGGGGGTCAATTCCAATATCACCACTTCCTGGATCTTTTCTAGGGTCTGAGGGCCATTTCTGAAACTTGAAGTTCAGTTACAGCAGTGAAAAATGAAACACTTTAAATGTGAACTCTGGGTAGTACAGGATTATTTAGAGGAACAAGGAAATCAGTGCAGAGGACAGCTTTGTTATGTAAAGTATGCTGTGCCTTAGGTTCTCATTATTATGTGCTTTTTAATCAAGTGTGTTCAGAAGAAAGACTTCATTTAGGTCATTATTCTAGAAAATACAAATGTTAAGTAATGCAAGTTCATGTTTTAGTCTAAATAAAGTTATGTCTTTGCTTGCATACATTAGACAGTGTTGAGATACAATGTCATATTGTTTGTTTATATTGTTGAGGATTTTTATATATTCCATTTTCTCTGATGAAATAAAAGGATCCAAAACTTTTCAGGAAAATGGAAGTAAATATAAGTTTACTTTGGTGGAAAAACGTTTTGAAATCCATGTATATGACAGATCTGCAAAAATTCATGAAAATGTGTTATGAAAAAATTATGCATGGATTTCGATTTTTTACTCCAAAATAAGCTTATCTTTTTTTTAAAGATTTTATTTATTTATTTGAGAGGTAAAGTTACAGACAGTGAGAGGGAGAAACAGAGAGAAAGGTGTTCCTTCTGTTGGTTTATTCCCCAAATGGCCGCAATGGCTGGAGCAAAGCCGATCCGAATCCAGGAGACAGGTGCTTCTTTCCAGTCTCCCATGCGGGTGCAGGGGCCCAAGCACTTGGGCCATTTTCTACTGCTTTCCCAGGCCACATCGGAGAGCTGGATTGGAAGAGGAGCAGATGGGACTAGAACCAGCGCCCATATGGGATGCTGACGCCACAGGTGGAGGATTAACCTATTGCACCATGGTGCAGGCCCCAGCTTATCTTCTAATTCTATTTATGAACTTTTTTGAAGTACTCTTACATTTGCTTTGTTTTATTATATACAGAACTGAGTTTTTTCTTGCACTACATCAAGAATAAAGAATCATGTTTAGCAAAGGTGACCACATGGAATAATTCACAGAAGCTCCAGGCTGTTCACTATTTCAAAACACCTCAGTACTGCACGTAGAAGGGTACAAGTGTAGTGTCTGAGAGCAGACTTGTATTCTGTAGACATGGATTATACTCTAGTTCTGCCATTAGTTATCTTGGGAAATTTTGGATTATTAGACTTTCCAAGTTTCAGAGTTTTCTTCATGAATGGATCTAAGATCGTCACAAAACACACTAAACACTGGAGTAAGGGAGAGGGTTTACTGGGAAACTGGAGGGAAGGGGCGAAGAAGGAAAAAGAGAGAGAAGGAGAGTATAAGAGAGAGAGAGAGAGGAGAGGAGCTAGTGAGGAGAGAAGAGAGAGAGCAGAGAGAAGAGAGACGAGAGGGGAGAGGAGAGGAGAGCAGAGAGTGCAGAGAAGAGAGAGCGAGAGAGAGCCGTGTGTTCAGGAACAGGTCCTTTTAAAACTTGGCCGGAGGGCGGCCAGGGAAGCAGGAGCAGCGAATCCCATGGGGATGGGGGTAGAGCTTGACAACAGCAGTTAGGCCATGTGGCCACCTGGCTTACAGCAATGGCGGTGGGGGCTAGAGCCTAGGATGGTGTCAGGGTGTAGATTGCACATAGATAAAGCTGCGCCATTTTCCTAACAATGGAGACGGTACCTGCAGAAGTTCAATGTATGAGTGAAGCTAAAGAGTGTGTCATGGGCTCAGTCCTCAGCAGCTGCCCCATCAGGCATCCAGAAGTGGTTTTGACCTCAGTGATTCTGCCGTGGTTGTGATGTGGCCTGCAGTCCCAAAAGGTGCAAAACTAAAAATCCAGGGCCCTCAGTGTAGACTGCCCTCAGCAGTTATGAATCAAGCTATAGAAACACAGAAGAGACAAGGATACATTGTTGTACATCAGAATCTGCTCTCTAATTTTTAAATTAATTTTTCCAGTTTAGTTGATATATAATTGCCAAATTGTGTCTAATACATACAAAGTTGTATTTTATAAGTGTATACATTATGAGTGCTGCAATCAAGCTGGTTAATATACCCTTCACCTCATTGTCACTGTCCATGTGTGTCTGTGGTGAGAATGCTCAAAACCTGCTTTCACCAGATTTCTAGTCCACAACCCAAGGTTATTAACTTGAGTCTCCGTCCTGGGAGCCTGGCAGCTGTGTCCTCTCCTTGAAAGTGAGCCACGTGGCTCACTAGGCTAATCCTCCACCTGCGGCACCGGCAACCGGGTCTAGTCCCTGTCAGGGCGCCGGATTCTGTCCCGGTTGTTCCTCTTCCAGTCTAGCTCTCTGCTGTGGCCAGGGAGTGCAGTGGAGGATGGCCCAAGTGCCTGGGCCCTGCACCCACATGGGAGACCAGGAGAAGCACCTGGCTCCTGCCTTCGGATCAGCGCAGTGTGCTGGCCGCAGCACGCCAGCCACAGTGGCCATTGTGGGGTGAACCAACGGAAAAGGAAGACCTTTCTCTCTGTCTGTCTCTCTCACACTGTCTACTCTGCCTGTCAAAAAATAAAAAATAAAAAAATAAAAATAAAAATAAAGTGAGCCACATGGAAAACCATCTGAACACAAAGATTTATGTTGAGCAAGGAATCAGAATAAGGAAAGTAGATCATTCCATCTGGAGACATCCTCTGACAGCTTGCAGCGTTTGTCACATCAATGTAGTACTCCAGTCGTCCTGGAGGGCTCCTCATTTCTACTTAGAAGGGCATTCTCAGTATTAGTCCTTATTTTTATTTTTCTCTATACCTCTTTTACTTATGAGGTTTTTTAATTATTATTTTTTTGACAGATAGAGTTAGACAGTGAGAGAGAGAGACAGAGAGAAAGGTCTTCCTTCCGTTGGTTCACTCCCCAAATGGCCGCCGTGGCCGGCACTGCGCTGATCCGAAGCCAGGAGCCAGGTGCTTCCTCCTGGTCACCCATGCGGGTGCAGGGCCCATGCACTTGGGCCATCCTCCACTGCCCTCCCGGGCCACAGCAGAGAGCTGGACTGGAAGAGGGGCAACCGGGACAGAATCCAGCGCCCCAACCGGGACTAGAACCCGGAGTGCCAGCGCAGCAAGGCGGAGAATTAGCCAAGTGATACACGGCGCCGGCCATGAATTTCTTTTTTTAATGATGCGATGTAGGGAGGAAGTCATATTAACCTTCTATTATTTTATAAGCAAGTCCTTATAGACTCAGGAGCTCTTCTTTGTTCTTAGAATAATCTTTGTGATTATGCAGTGTGGCTTTCAAAAGGCAGTCTTACTTATTTCCCTTTGTATTTTTTTAAGATTTACTTTGAAATAATTACAGAGAGAAGGGGAGAGAAAGAGACAGAGAGATGTTTCATCCTTTGGTTCACTCCCCAGGTGGCTGCACGTGCCAAGAGCCAGGTGCTTGACCTGGGTCTCCCACACGGGTGCAGGGGCACAAGCACTTGGGCCGTCTTCCACTGCTTTTCCCAGGCCATAGCAGGAAGCTAGATCTGAAGTGGAGCAGTCAGCTTGCAAACCATCGCCCATGTAGGATGCCAGCATTGCTACACTGCTGGTCCCTCTTGTCATAGTTTTAACCTCTATCACAAGGTCAAATATTGTGCTCAGAAACATACCTCACATCACCTGGCACTTAGTAGCTCTTCCATAAATGTTTATCAGTTTTCCCTCATCATGTTTATCATCCCTTAAATCCCTACTCTCTCTCTCCAGAAATAAAAGTCACCTGCTGTCCACAGGCACGGTTCGGTCTCCCAGGGATGTTTCCTGCCTCTGAACCTGCCTGGGTTGCTTTCCATTTCCAGCTGCTGCTCTTCTGTCAGGTTCTCAGAAGAACCTCTGGAATTTGGAGAGCACATTGAAATGTCTCCACTAAGATTAGGAATGTGGAGGAGGGTACTTTGAAAAGAGTTCTACTTAGCAGGACAGCAGGTAAGAATTTAGAGGTTGCTCTACTTGTTCAAGAAAGCCCCAGACTGGGCCCTCTCACCCAGGAAGCCACAGCTGACACCTGGGTGTTGGGAGAACAGAGGTGTCTATTCTGCAGGGCACAGGGCAGGGTGACAGGCAGCTGTTGCCTAATCCAGGCTACCCCAGGGATCAAAGGTGGTGAATCTCACAGATTCAAGTTGAAATTGAGCAATCTGTGATGAGCTCATGTGCAGGTCCAGAGCGATTAGTACACAGTGCTCATGGCTATCCTTGTATTTTTTCTTTTTTTTTGGTCAGTGACAGAAGGTCTGAACATGTGATGGCAAGTGAGGTTCCAGTCTGTGTGGGTCTGTGGGTAGACTGGTTAATATTTTGTTTGAACAGGATCTGGAAGAGAATGTAGCATTAGGTTTTGAACTACAGAGATGATCATTGAATTCTGAGCTGTGGACTGGGGGCGTGAGGGATTGCCTGATGCTTGGCACCACTCCTCTAATTTATTAAGTTAATATTTAGTAAGGAGTTCACTTGAAATCATCAAAGTGGAGAGAGGAACTGCCAGCTAGGGGAGAGACTGGCACAATCTCAAAGGCATTAGGGATAGGGGCTCAGTTTCATATTCATAGTGTGTTTAATACTTCCCCTTCCTTATTTCTGTTAAAGAGAGAAGAGAGGGGCTGGCTCTACAGTGTAGGGGGTTATGCCACCACTTGCAGCACTGCCATCCAGTACAGGGTACTGGTTCGAGTCCTAACTGCTCTGCTTCCAATCCAGCTCCATGCTAATGGGCTGAGAAAAGCAGTGGAGGATGGCTTCTGTGCGTGGGCCCCTGCACCCACGTGGGAGACTCAGAAGAAGCTCCTGGCTCCTGGCATCCACCTGGCCCAGCTCTGGCTGTTGCTACCCTTTGGGGAGTGAACCAGTGGATGGAAGACCTCTTTCTCTAAATTCTCTCTCTCCATCTCTCTCTCTCTTTCTCTTTCAAATAAATAAAAAATAATCATAAACAAAAACAAGAGAAAAATGAGACAGAAAAAATGCACAAGGATAAGGCTTTTTTTTTTCACATTTCAAAGTCACAGATGAAAAATACAAATCCTTGCCCTCTGGGAGTGTTCTCCCAGGGAAGTGAGAACCATCTCTGTTGCCATTTCCACCTACCTCAGCAGCTGTGTTAGCACCTTTGCCACCTGCTCCTCCACCCAGATCACGCCTTCTCACATTTTCAGTCCTCTACATGGAAACATCCTTTTATAGAATTTGATGTATTAATTAGTTAATCAGAACTCCATTGGCATTTGCAGAGGCAAGAAATTCTGTCAAGAGGATGACTGACTTCTCTCCAGGGGGAATGACTCCAAGAGCAGGTGAAATGGCTGGCAAGTGAGTAGGTTTCAGCCTCCCACTATTTGTAGTGTGAAGACCTCAGGCTGTGCACAAAATACATGAGGCCAGGATACAGAAGACAGACTACTTAGGACCAAATCTGCAGTTTGTATCGATCACAATAATGATGAGTAGAAAATAAATGACTTTAGTGGAACCAACAAAGTGGAAATCATCAGGAAAGAAACCGCTCAATGTAAGGCCGCCACAAAACACAACAAACATCAGAGTTAGAGGAGAGGTTTACTGTTGGGTGGAGGAAGCCTGATGGGCCAGAGGGAGAGGGCAAGAGAGTAAGAGAGCATAAGAGAGAAAGAGCGCATGTTCAGAAACAGGTCCTGTTAAACCTCTGTGAGGTTGGGGGGGCAAGGAAGTAGGAGCAGCGAATCCCATTAAGGTGGGAGTGGAGCTGACACTGGTGGTTGGGCCATGGGGCTTAGGACCAAAGCCTACCATCCAAGGTGGCGACTGGGGCCAGGGCCCAAGATGGTGTCAGGGGCATAGATGGCACCACAGATAAGACTGCGCCATTTTACTAATACTCAGACCTACAGAACTATGAGATCCTGTATGCGGGGTCATTGGGGAATAGTCACTAAGAGGCACAATGAGACAGTGTTGAATTTTAAGTCATAGTAAACTTTTTGCTTTGAAATATACTTAATTTTTAATTTAATAAAACTTACTGTTGTTAGAGTTGGAAACTTAGACAATTGGTGTCAGTCATCTAGACTATTCTAGTGAGCTTTCCTTAAGGGGCAGTGGAGTTCATTTGGTAAACATCAACTTAAAATTATTTGGATTTCCAGACTCTGTTTTGATTAAAACAGCAGAGTCATAGTAAACATCACTCAGGACCTCTGGATATCAAGTTTATGTTGCTAAGATTGGGGAACCAAAAAGAATTCCAACTCTAAATTCTACATTAGTTCTTTAAGTTAATTAATTAATGAAATAAAGGGGTGTGATAGTGACTTGAAGGATGAGAAAAGGTCATTTTGTTTTAAATTCTAAGAATAAAGTTGGTCATGCCAGTAACCCAAATGTGATGTATTTAAAACTCCCTCATGTTGGTCCAGGGCATGTCTTATGGGTTCTTGAATGACACAAGAAAGGCCTGAGCAGGTTGACATTGAATCTGCCTTTCTTCTCAACTTAAGAAGAACTGGAGGAGAATGCCCACAAGCTGCAGTATCCATGAGACGAGGAGTGAGTGAATAAACCAATAAACTCGCTGGATAAATGCAGAGTAGAGCCCAACTGCCCAAGCAAGTGCATTATTTCAGGATTCATGACCACACTTACCCTGAAGAGCAGAAGGTGACTCTGTTTCATGTCTCCTGAGATGACCCCAATCAAGGGGCATTTTGAGAAGAATAAATCTCCAGTCAAAAAGCTCACTATATTGGAAATTGAGTTTAATGAAGAGAAAACGGAGTGGTAGAAAGAGATCAGAGATTTTCCCTCCAGACTTTTGTTGTTAATAATAGTCTCCAAAGTCAGGGCAATATTTCCATTTTTTGTGTATTATTTTGCAGAAAGCACTTTTAGACATATTATGTCATTTAACCTTCACAACAGTGCTGTGAGATATGCCCAGCACCTACTAATTTCCAAAGGATGACACTGGTCTTTAGAAGTGAAAGGCTTTTGTAAATGGTGGGAAAAGGTCACATGTTGGTTCTTAACTACCAGGAAGGATGCAGGCTGTTTTCTCATCTGGAAAATGAAAGGAGTGGATGAGTGGTTTTCAGGTTTTTTTTTTGTTTTTTTTTTTTTTTTTTGTAGCAAATAAAAGAACAGGCACATTCACTGCAAGTGAAATGTAGAAGCATTTTGGCTTTTAGAGCCCCCAATCTCAAATAAGCTTTCTCTACCTGGGCAGCCCTTCTGGTGGTTTTGTTACTGGAGAAATTGCAGGGTTCTTGTCTTCGCGCAAGAAAGAATTCAGGTGTGAGACAGAGAGTAGTGGGAGGTAAAATAGCAAGGTTTATTAGGGAAGGGACATCCGTAAGGACGGATGGGCACCTCTCCAGACAGAGCCTGAGAGGGTGCCCTGTCGCTCGGACTGGGGGGAGGGGGGAAGGAGCGAGGTTACATGGATGAGTGGAGAGATTACACCTGGCCAGACCAGGCGGGCGACTCAGCAGAGAGGCAGAGGGCTGGTTGAGGCCAGGGGTTTTTAAGGGGATGGGTCTTGCTTCCCCCATCTCTGCTCCTCTTGAAACAAAGGGCTTTTGGGATGTAAATAGAAAAACTTCTGAGTTTTCCCCTGAAGGTATCAGACAGGAGGAAGCCTAGCTGGCACCATCCTGGGTTTAGAGGAAGGGTGAGCAAGACCCCTGGAGAATGGGGGTCCCGAGCAGGGTGTTTGAAATGCAGATACTGGGCTGCACCTGGGAGATTGTGGAAGATTTGTCAGGGAGAAGGGGCGGGGACCTCCACCTGGCAGGTTATCAGGTAGAAGGGGGCAGGGCAGGATGCGAATACCGGGCTGCCCCTGAAACACCATCAGGATGACTTTGAGATGCAGATGCAGATGCAGATGCTGGACATAGATGTCTTCTGTTTAGGCCTTTATGTCACACACACATAAGCTCATAACTGACTTCCTACCTAACAGTTTGAAAGCAAAAGTGGTTTCTAAAAACCTCTGGGGGGCTGGTGCCATGGCGCAGTGGGTTAATTCTCCGCCTGTGGTACTGTCATCCCATATGGGCACCGGTTCTAGTCCGGGCAGCCCCTCTTCCAGTCCGGCTCTCTGGTATGGCCTGGGAAAGCAGTAGAAGATGACCCAGGTGCCTGGACCCCTGCACCTACATGGGAGACTGGGAGGAAGCACCTGACTCCTGGCTTTGGATCGGCACAGCTGTGGCCATCTGGGGAGTGAACCAACGGAGGGAAGACCTTTCTCTCTGTCTCTCTCACTGTCTGTAACTCTCTCAAATGAAAAAAAAAAATCTTAAAAAAATACCTCTGGATGCTTAACATTCCGCAAATCTCTGTGAAAAGAACCACAGATTTTTATTTGATTGTATGGAAATAGAAAACCCTGGGTCACAAGCTCTGAAATGCTTATCTCCTCTCTCCCCAGGTCTTTAGTTTCCAATGGGCAGGGAACCAGAGATCTTCCCTTTTCTTTTCCAAAACAATTTGTTCACACCAGGGAGGTTGGCTTCTGCTTATCTCTCTGGAGGGGGCAGGGCTGCTCTGCTCCTACTTAGGCTCCTGGAATCCAGTTTTTGGAGTTCCTTTGCTCTAGTGAGAAAACTCCCTTTATGACCTTGCATGCAGAAGGATTTTATAGTTCTGTAGGTGTGAGGGTTTCTTCCCTGCTGATTCAGATTTACCCATCTCAGGCAATGTGATGACAAAGGAAAATAATTGTAAAGGGAACTTGACTTAGTTACTGCTGTAAGTAGTAAAACCCCTACCATATATCCTCAGTAGACAAATAGATGATAATACAGATATAAATATTAGGGATCTTCAAAACATTCTTCTTCATTGATAATGAATATTATGAAAAAATTATGTGCGGGTTTCAATTTTTGCACAAAAATAAGTATCTTTTGATTCTATTTTTCTATGAACTTTTTGATGTACCCTTACATATTGATAGATGAGTATATATAGATACACAAAATATCAATATGTATTATGATAATACTCCTTATTCATAGTATGTGAGTGTTTAAATATTTGGTAATTAATCTATCCACCATGCCTGTTTGAATGTAGAATAATTCATAGTAGTGCTAAAGTCATAATGCATCTTTAAATGGACTTGATCCACATTTACAAGGGTTTGTACCAGAAACCAGACCCTCCTAATCTAGTCTTTAAAAGGAAGCCTTTGCCAACCAAAATAGCCTTGAAAATATAAGAAAAATACTTGAGTTCTTCATAGATGCTGGCAGCATCTACAGCAGTTCTTGTTTCATCCTGACTTGTTCCACAGAAAGCCTGTACTGATTAACTGAAGTATGAAGACAGTGAAGATTTTCTGGGAAGAAAATACTCAACTTGAGAGATTACAGATTTGTTTTACTAGCTTGGCATTTTCCATATGTGTATTCACAATTGTCTAACCACAGTCTAGAGTGCATCAATTTCCTTTTGAACAGCACTAAATGACTTTAATAACAGCTTTGGAAGTATGGACACACTTTCTGATGCTGAAGCATTGGATTCTTCCATTTTGAATGACTTGATCATGAACAACTTTAGAACTGCCTGATATTTTGAATATTATGAAGAGGTACTAGAATGATAATGTAAGGTCTTTGAGGATTTTTTTTTAAACCTTAACTTGAAGGCAGCAATGAGTAGAAAGGGAATACTATGAGAATGTTACCAAGTAAATTGATAATTACAGAACATTACATTATGAACCACAGTTATGCAAACTTCTCAAAACAAAAATTTATAGAAACAGATCATCAAAGCATTTTTGATTTGGGAGTAATGTGATCTGGGATTGTGTATGCTAGTTAATATTTTTTAAAACTGGAATTAACTTGTTGAGTTGAACCTCTGACTTTGGGATATAATGCTGAATATACATTTACTAGTGGCAACTCATAATTCCCTTCTTATTCAAGTATGCATTTTATAAATTGATTAGATGGAGTGTTACTTACGTTTTATTGTCTTGGATATGTATCAAGTTTGCTGAAAGTATTTTGGTTTTCATTATGTTGATTTTACTGTCATTTTCTTTCTGTAACAATTAATAATAGCTGTCTTACCTAAGATAGAGATACAATGAGTTTTTTCCCAATATATATTTAAATTAAGTTTTAAAGTGATTTGAACAGATGTCCCTTCCTCCGTAGCGGGGGAGATTCTCTTGGCACTTGAGTCTGGAACCCCTGGTTTAGCGCACACGGACGGGAAAGACACTAGTTCTACATCATGAAACTCTGCCGCTGCTCTTTATCTGCAACTCCCTTCCATTCGGAACAGCTCAGCGCAGTCTTAAAGGACAATTTGGATCAGGAATCATTTTCCTAACGAAAACTTCCTAGGCTCTAGAGAAGGAACTAATTGCCTTTCTAACCACGCCTGGTTCTTCCCACCAGTCTGGTGCTCTCTTCACCACACAGGTTGCTTATGCTCCAGGATGGCTGCTAGCTAGACTGGGGGCCTTTGGAGACAGGAACTGTCTTCCTTATGCATCTTTTAGTCACTAGATGTGATAGATATTTAGTAATTTGTGGATTTTGAAAATATAAATGCTTTTTTTTAGCATGTGTAGTTTTACCTATGGCAAAATACTTTTGGACAATGTTAGATACATATTTGAGCCATATTGATTTTTATAAATCACAGAAGTGCAAATTAATCTGAAGACAAGAAGTCAATGATATTCATGTCAGCCCATGGCCCAAGACAATTCCAAGAGAATTTTAACAACCCTTCTAGGCTATCTCAGCCACATGCTCCTCATGATTATAGCCCTGTGGTCTTGGTCTGTTTTCCTCCCCTCTCTCCCCTCTTCTCCCCCCCTCCTCTCCCCTCTCCTCCCCTCCCCTGCACTCCTCTCTTCTTCCCTCCACACCTCTCCCCTCTTCTCCTCTATAGTTCTGATAGTGAATCTCAGTGAAGAGCAACTCCATCTGCAGACAGAGCCGCCGGTTACTGACTGCTGAATTAGAGCACTACTTTGCACCGACCCGGTTAACACAGAAAGAATTAGAAACCCTTGGGAGACTCACCCCATACAAGAGTGCCTGGTTTGGAGTCTTGGCTCTTGATTCCAGCATCCTGCTACTAGTGCATTCCTTGGGGGGCAGCAGTGATGGATAGGTGGTTGGGTCCCTGCCACCCATGTGAGAGACCCAGATTGAGTTCCAGGTTCCTGGGTTTGGTCCCAGACCATCCCTAGCCATTGTAGGCATTTGGGAAGTGAACCAGTGGGTGGAAGCATAGCAGGATTCGTGTGCAGACACGACACCAAGGCCTTTTTTTAAGATTTATTTTATTTATTTGAAATTTTCAAATAAATAAAATAATAAATAAATAAAATAAACAGAGTTACAGAGAGAGGTAGAGACAGAGAGAGAGGTCTTCCATCCGCTGGTTCACTCCCCAGATGGCCGCAACAGCTGGAGCTGCGCTGATCTGAAGCCAAGAGCTTCTTCTGGCTCTCTCATATGGGTGCAGGGGCCCAAGGACCCGAGCCATATTCTGCTGCTTTCCCAGGCCATAGCAGAGAGCTGGAATCAGAAGAGGAGCAGCCAGGACTAGAACCAGTGCCCATGTTGGATGCCGGTGCTTCAGGCTAGGGCTTTAACTCACTGCACCACAGTGCTGGCCCCCAAGACACCAAGGCCTTTTAACAGGAAGTAACCTTATATTATTTATACCAAGTGGAATTTCTTACCAAAAGCCTGAGCCCAGAACGAAGAGGGCTGTTTCCTTATATATGGTTTTAGGCTCTTTGTCTCAGTTGTATGGCTACATGCATACATTTGATTAGATAAGCTAATGTTACTTGGTGCCACAGGATTGATACAGTACTGCACATGGGGCATGGGAATGTAGTTACTGAAGATTTTTTTTAACAAACATACTGAGCCGTAAGCTGTCTGGCAAAGGTTAACATCACTGCTGCGTACTAACAAGCAGAACCATTATATTTAAGCAGATAATAACTACAGTTGAAGCATTCACAGGCAAACAGATAACAACCGCATTTCATTCCCAGGACAGATTCCTCCCTGTTCCTTCTTCTGACCACAAATTCAATCATGTCAGTTAGAAACAAATCTAGTTAAAAGGCAAAGGCCTCTACCGCAGAAGATCTCTCTGCTTCTTTCTCTCTTTCACTCTATCTCTGTCTCACTCTCTCTCAATAGGAGAATCTCAGTGTAGACACCTGGAGTTCTGCAGGAACTTCATCCTACTGCGCAGGATGAAGCTAGGACAAAGTCAGAAGAGAAAACATCTTCTGGCTGGGAATTTGAGAAATTGTACCTGTTGAGTGTTTGGGAGGATGAATAAAGCTGTAAAGTTTCCACGTCTTAAACTTTAATGCCATCAAAAATACTATTTGAAATCTTGTTGAGCTTCTGGGAGAGAATTGTATGATATTCCTTTTCATTATTATAAGACTAGGTTCATTAAAAAATCTTTCATATTGCTTCAGCAATAACTTGGCACCTTTAAATGTTTTCTCAGTAGCAATATATGCATTCCTATATTTTTCCCATTTTAAACACTTCCATCGATAGTGTTATTTCCATAAATTATTTACTTTATATGTATGGCTATGGTTTGGATATAGTTTGAGTATGCCTGCCAAAGCTTCATATGTTGAAATCTAGTCCCTATTGTATGATACTGAAAAGGTAGAACCTTACCGTGACTGCAGTGTTCAGAGGTAGGACCTTTGGGAGGTGACTGGGAAAGGATGAGGTCATGGGATGAAGGCTGCGAGACTGAGTAAGAAAGGGAAGGACCAGAGGAGACCGACACATGTGCTCCCTGTCTCTCTCCATGCCATGCTTTGTTCTGCCTGGGACAATAAGGTCATCAACACCTCTTGAGCCTCAAGGCCTATGAGCTAAATAAACCTCTTTTCTTTATAAAGTTACTCAGTGTCGTGAATTTCATTACACTAATGGAAAATAGATTCATACATGACCTAAGTTACTGACACAAAAAAAAGTACCTGAAAATAACCATAGCATATATGAATCTATTTAAGTGTCCATCAAAATTTTAAAAAAATATATATCAGAATTTCGTGTTCAATTTTTCTTAAAGGTAGATATATTGTCTTCAGAGCTTTTATATGTTGAACTGAAATTATAATAATTTATTAAAATGACATAAATTATTATTTCAATTGCAATACATCAAAGAGTGTAAATGCAAAGCTTAAACTAACTCCCATTCCCACAATACTTCTTAAGTTCCAGAAAGGTTAAATGATTTGGGTAGAACTTTTTTTTATCAGAAAATTATTCTAGGCCGGCGCCGCGGCTCACTAGGCTAATCCTCCGCCTTGCGGCGCCGGCACACCGGGTTCTAGTCCCGGTCGGGGCGCCGGATTCTGTCCCGGTTGCCCCTCTTCCAGGCCAGCCCTCTGCTGTGACCAGGGAGTGCAGTGGAGGATGGCCCAGGTGCTTGGGCCCTGCACCCCATGGGAGACCGGGAAGGGCACCTGGCTCCTGGCTCCTGCCATCGGATCAGCGCGCTGCGCCGGCCGCAGCGCGCCGGCCGCGGCGGCCATTGGAGGGTGAACCAACGGCAAAGGAAGACCTTTCTCTCTGTCTCTCTCTCTCACTGTCCACTCTGCCTGTCAAAAAAAAAAAAAAAAAAAGAAAAAAAAAAAAGAAAATTATTCTAAAGTACAGAAAAACACTAAAATATTTGGCAGAAAAAATTAGTAGAAATATCATTTAAATGAATTAGCAACTGATTAGAAGACAAAAGATGTGAACAGAGAGCAATGGAAGAGAAGAAAAGGTGGAATTGGGAGGTGAAATGTTAATGCAACATCAAGTTAACCAACCAGCCATAGAGGAAGAAAAGCCATGCCTTGATTATGAGTTTGGAGGTTATATTCAGGTTCATTCAGAATAATAGTTGGTAAGTTATTTAATGTAGTTGCATCTCTACTTCATCTACAAACCTTTAAGCTAAGGAAATAGGACAATATCCCCTATGAGGACCTCTCACCAAAACATACTGTGAATTATAAATATTTTTCCCTTTTCACATTTGAGTGAGGGCACTATAAGAAATCTGTGGAAAAGTAGAATTAAACAGCAAATTTACTTTGGTGAAAAATTTTTGAAATTATATGTTGTTATTACATATTTTTCATGAACTTCTTGAGGTGCTTTCATATATCCATAGAATGGACCTTTCCTATTGGCCATGGAATTCTGAGAAGTTACATTTTTCATACTAAAATCTACCAAAATATTTTAAAACTATGATATAATCTAAGTTTATTAGAATCTGTATCTACTACATAGATAGAAGAAAAGAAGAGATTCAGCATCAGAATCAAGAAAAGTACTCAGACAATAGGCCTGGCAGGTTCTTCTCTCAAGGAAGAAACCCAGTTCCTGGGGAAGATGGTCAGAGTGCCACCAGCAGGATGGCAGATGTGATGACATACATGGGACACAGAGCTCCGGATCAGTCCATGGTCTGAGGCTGGGTTGAAGTCAGGGAGAACCAAGCGTCCTTCACTAGGTTTATAGAGTTGCTGAGGCAAACAAAACAGTCCAGAAGATTTTGACACATGCTCTGTTCTCTCAGTAAAGTCATGAGTTAACTGACAAATTAAAAAATACATTTTAGAGAAATCTGAGATTTATCCTTGCCAAAAATACGCACTTACAAAGTTAATCTATTCTTTTGTATGTCTAAAGAGATGTCAAAGATGTCTTGAACCTTATTAGCATAATCATACCTTTCAAAAATTCCGAAGCATTTGTTTCCCATAGAGACACACTGATGAAAATAGATGTTTGAGTAACAAATATAAATGAAACAAGAAAATCTTACTGTCAGTTTTAATTATGAGAGGTTCCCTTTTGTTAAATTGGTAGATTGTTTTGCATCTGTTAACATACCAGATTAAATTGGAACAAGCAATTACGTTAGAAGCAAGAGCTTATATTTAACTGTCCTATAACTTTAACTTACTTTCTAAATACACAATATTTAGAACTTTTTAAGTGATGGAAAAAAGTAAAGTGTCACTTTACCCCCCTTGAGAAGTTGTCATGGCCCCAAAAGCATGCATATTATTAAGCTAAGCAGGTACTTATAATTGGATTCTTAATGTAAGATATTCTTACTCGTCAGATTAAGTTTTAATAATTATCAAAAACATTCTCAGCAGTTCTGAGGGAGTTATACATCACTGGGAAATGTACAAGGAGAGAAAATGTGAAATCCGTTGTGTATAATACTCCTAAAATAAAAGCGAAGCTTTTCAACTGTCTAATAGTTGATAATCACACAGTCGTTTCCTCTAAGAGCCAGATATTCTAAACCAATTATCTGGTCCAGGAATGGCGCAGGATAAGTATGAAGTTAACCTAGACCAACTGAAGCCCTCTAATACGATATTGGCTATGACGGTGGGGACCTGTTGGAAGGACCCAGAAGACAGTTTGGAGAGACTTTAAGTGGCCACATTGATCCACTTTGGAAGTCACATTAAATAAGGACGTATATGAGCTGTTAGACTAATCATATAGGATAAGAATTCATGAGTTCTTACACTTTTTTAGTTTTTAAAGTTCTTTATTAAAATAAAGAGGACAAGTTTTATGCATTCCATAGATACAGTTGAGAGAAGGTAACCACATTCCCCTCACTTCCCTATTCCCTACCAATCCTCCTGCCCCTACTCCCCTCTATTCATCAGTTGTTGCAAAGTTGCAAAGACATACTTTTAACCTACTCTGTATTCACAGGCTTAATTTGCCAGTAGTCAAAATAGTCAACAAGTAAAAGGTAGGAAGACCACAGTTCTACAGGAGTATATTCAGGGGCTAAAAACAACAATCATATTCCAAAATGTCCATTTCATTTCAATTCATTTTTGCATTCAGTGTGAACTGCCACATATCAGAGAAAACAAATGATATTTTTCTTTTTGAGACTGGTTTATTTTCCTAAGCATGATGGTTTCCAGTTCTATCCATTTTGTTACATAAGACAGGAATTTGTTCTTTTTATGGCAAAGTAGTATTCCATGGTGTATATATACCACATTTTCTTTATCCAGTCATCAGTTGATGGACATCTGGGAAGATTCCATATCTTAGGTACTGTGAATTGAGCTGCAATAAACATAGGGTTACAAATAACTGTTTCATATGCTGATTTCATTTTATTTGGGTAAATTGCCAGGAGTAGGATGGATGAGTCATATGGTAGATCTATTTTCAGATCTCAGGGGGAAACTCCTTACTGTTTTCTACAATGATTATACTAGTTTACATTCCCACCAACAGTGAATTAGGGTACCTTTTTCCCCACATCCTCACCAGCATTTATTGTTTTTTGATTTTTGGATGATAGCCATTCTAACTGGAGTGAGGTGAAACCTCATTGTGGTATTTATTTGCATTTCCCTGATGCTAGTGATCCTAAGCATTTTTCATGTGTCATTATATTTCATGTGGCCATTATATTTCATCCTTTGAAAAATGTCTATTCAGGTCCTTTGCCTATTCCCAAACTGGATTGTGTGTTGTTTTTGTTGTTCCTGTGAGTTTCTTGAGCGCTTTATTGATCCTGGGTATTAATCCTTTATCACTTGGCATAGTTTGCAAATATTTTCTCCCATTCTGTTGGTTGCCTCTTCACTTTGTTGAGTATTTTCTTTGCAATGCAGAAGTATCTTAGCTCTGTGCAATCCCATTTCTCTATTTTTGTCTTTATTGCCTATGCTTTTTGGTCTTTTCCAAGAAGTCTTTGCCTATGCCAATCTCTTGCAGAGTTTCTCCAATGTTCTCCTCAAGTAATTTCATGGTATCAGGTCATAGATTTAGATCCTTAATCCATTTCAGTAGATTTCCATGTAAACTATAAGATAGGAGTCTCGTTTCATGCTTCTGTATTCATAGATATAATTTTCTGAGCACCATTTGTTGAACAGACTGTCCTTGCCTCATGGATAGATTTTAGCTCATTTGTCAAAATTAATTGGTTGTAGCTGCGTGGATTAATTGCTTGGTTTTCTATCGTGTTCCATTGGTCTACATGTCTATTTTTGTGCCAGTTCAAGGCTGTTTTTATTATAACTTCCCTGTAGTATATCCTTGAAATCTGGCATTGTGTTGCCTCTGGATATGTTTTTGTTGTTTAAGATTGCTTTAGCTATTTGAGGTTTCTTGTGTCCATATGAATTTTAGCATCATTTTTTTTTATAGATCTGAGAAGAATGTCCTTGGTATTTTGATTGGTATCACATTGAGTCTGTAAATTGCTTTTGGTAGTGTGCACATTTTGATAATATTAATTATTCCAGTCTACAACATGGAAAAATTTTCCATTTTTTGTATATTCTTCTATTTCTTTTTGTAATTATTTTCATTGTAGAGATTTTTCACATCTTTGGTTAAATTTATTCCAATGTATATAAAATTTTTGCAGCTATTGTGAATGGGACTGACCTTACAAGTTCTTTCTCAGCCAAGGCAATCCATGTATACACAAAGGCTATTGATTTTTGTTTTGATTTTATATCCTGAAACTTTACCAAACTCTCTGATTAGTGGAGTTTTTTGTTTCCCCAAATATAGAATGTCATCTGCAAATAGGATAATTTGACTTTCTCCTTTTCAATTTGTATCCCTTTGATTTCTTTTTCTAGCCTAATGACTCTAAAACTTCCGGAACAATATTGAATAGCAGTGGTGAAAGTGGGCATCCTTGTCTGGTTCCAGATCTTAGTGGAAATGCTTCCAGCTTTCCCATGTTCAGTATGATGCTGGCTGTGTGTTTGTTGTTTTGCCTTGACAGAGCTGAGAAATGTTCCTTTTATACCCAGTTTGATTAAGGTTTTTATGATGAAAGCATGTTATATTTTATCAAATGCTTTCTCTTCATCTACTGAGATAATCGTATGGTTTTTATTCTTAATTTATAAATGTGATGTATCACATTTGTTGATTTGCATATATAAATCCCCCTTTGGGTGAATAAACTTTCTGATGTATTGTTGGATTCAGTTAGCTAGTATCTTGTTGAGGATTTTTGCATCTGTGTTCATCAGGGATATTGGCATATAGTTCTCTTTCACTGCTGTGTCTTTTTCTGGTTTTGAAGTTTGGGTGATGCTGGCCTCATAGAAGCTGTTTTGGAGGTTTCCCAGCTTTTCTTTGTTGATTCGGTCTTCATCTTGGTTATTGGTCTACTAAGATTTTCTACGTTTCATGACTTAATTTTGATAGATCATATATGTCCAGGAACCTATCCATTTCTCCTAGGTTTTACAATTTATTGGCATATAGCTGTTTTCTAATAATTCCTTATGATTGCTTCTATTTCTGTAGTATCATTGCTACCTCTCCTTTTTCATCTCTGATTTTATTGATTTGGGTCTTCTTTTTTTTCTGTTAGTTGGGCTGATAGTGTATCAGTTTTGTTTATTTTTTCAGAAAAACAGCTCTTCATTTCACTAATCTTTTTATAATTTTTTCGTTTCAATTTTGCTTATTCTCTAATTTTAATTATTTCTTTCCTCATACTAATTTAGGTTTAATTTGTTCTTGTTTCTTGGTCCTTGAGATGCATTATAGGGAAGATTTTGCCTTAGAGCTCTACTCATAAATATAGAAGAGATGATTTAGAAAATTACCATTTGGCAGCCAATAGTAATAATTGATTTGGGCAAGAAACAACAATGGGTGCACTGAGGGTGTATGTTACATGAGGTGAGGAAGGGTGTGAGAAGAAGGAAAGGGAGTAGAGAGAGAACAAATATGAGGCTTTTGGGAAAAGGCATTAAGATCTCCATTTCCTCTCATTTCAACTTTTTTGTAAATCTGAAATTCTGTTAAAAATCTTGTTACCCCAGAGTCTACCAGTTCACACCAGTGTAATCCAATAAGGGGTGTTTCATTTGTTAACTATGGCTTGCTTATTTATTTATTTATTTATTGATAGGCAGAGTGGATAGTGAGGGAGAGAGAGACAGAGAGAAAGGTCTTCCTTTGCCGTTGGTTCACCCTTCAATGTCTGCTGTGGCCGGCGTGCTGCAGCCGGTGCACTCTGCTGATCCGAAGGCAGGAGCCAGGTGCTTCTCCTGGTCTCCCATGGGGTGCAGGGCCCAAGCACTTGGGCCATCCTCCACTGCCTTCCCGGGCCACAGCAGAGAGCTGGACAGGAAGAGGAGCGACTGGGACAGAATCCAGCGCCCCAACCGGGACTAGAACCTGGTGTGCTGGTGCCGCAGGCAGAGGATTAACTATGGCTTATTCTTTTTTTTTTTTTTTTTTTTGACAGGCAGAGTGGACAGTGAGAGAGAGAGACAGAGAGGAAGGTCTTCCTTTGCCATTGGTTCACCCTCCAATGCAGCTGGCGCACTGCGCTGATCCGATGGCAGGAGACAGGTACTTATCCTGGTCTCCCATGGGGTGCAGGGCCCAAGCACTTGGGCCATCCTCCACTGCACTCCCTGGCCACAGCAGAGAGCTGGCCTGGAAGAGGGGCAACCGGGACAGAATCCGGCACCCCGATGGGGACTAGAACCCGGTGTGCCGGCGCCGCAAGGCGGAGGATTAGCCTAGTGAGCCGCGGCGCCGGCCATGGATTTGTTATTCAATATTTATGGACTTCCTATGCACATGTTTGAAATCCAAAAGAAAAAATATTCTAAAATCAATCCAAATATATTGTGAAATATGAAAATATAATAAATACTAGAGTTTAATTTTTTAAATTGTCAAATATTTATTCCAAGTTTATTTTGTTCACGGACTCTGAGTGAAAGAAAATTTGAGGGACACATTATATATGACATAATATATGACTCAAAAAAAAGAGCTGAGGTAAGAAAGGAAGAAAAGGAAAGGAGTACTAATATGACAGGTAGGAATACAGAAAAGTATATAGAAATGTAAGAAGTATAAAATAAAGTGTCATCGATCAGTGTGTGAAAAGTGCACAGTATCACTATCATGAAGGAAATGAAATCAGCATCACCAGGAGATATCATACACACCTATTAGAATGGCTGCTATCAAAAAGACAGTGAGTGCTGGCAGGGAGGTGGAGAAAAGGAAACCCTTGAACATTGTTGCTGAGAATGTAAATTGCTAATAGCCATTATGGAACACAGCACAAGGGTTCTTTAAAAAATTAAAAATAGGGGCCGGAGTTGTAGCATAGAATATAAAGCTGCCACCTGTGACACCAGCATCCCATATGGGCCCCATTCGTGTCCAGGCTGCTCTACTTCTGATCCAGCTTCGTGCTAATGGCCTTGGAGAAGCAACAGAAGATGGCCCAAGTATTTGGACCCCTACCACCACCCATGTAGAAGGTTCAAATGAAGCTCCTTGCTCCTGGCTTTGATCTGACTCAGCCTTGGCTTTTGCAGCCAGCTGGAGAATGAACTAGCAAATGGAAGATTCTCTCTCTCTCTCTCTCTCTCTCTCTCTCTCTCTCCCCCCTCTCTCTCCCTCCCTCTCCCTCCCTCTCCCTCCCTCTCCCTCCCTCTCCCTCTCCTTCTCCTTCTCCTCTTTCTCTCTCTTTCTGTAATTCTTTCAAATGAATAAATCTTTTAAAAAATTAAAAATGGAACTAACTAATGATCTAGAAGTCTTACTTCTGGACATATATCCTAAATAAATAAAATCAATCTATTGAAGACATAATTGCACTCCCATGTTTGTTGCAACATTATTCACAAGAACCAAGATGTGAAATCAACTATGGGTGTATTGATGAATAAGCAAAGGAAATATTTACAATAGTTTATTTTATATATATTTAATGTATATATGTATATATATCCTTTAGAAAGAAGGAATTCCTGTCATTTGCAATATCATAAGGTAGGAGGGCTTTATGCTATGAAATAAGCCAGACACAGAAAGACAAATAACTACATCATTGCACTTATATATGGAATCTAAAATGAGTATAATTCATAGAATTATAGAGAATAGAAAATGTAGTTTCCAGGGGATATGGGAGGTGTTGGAAGAAATGGAGAGATGTCTGTCAAAGATTGCAAGGTTTCAATTATGCAGGATGAATAAATTCTGGAAATTCAAGGTACAGCTTGGTGATTAAAGTTATTAATATGTTATATTCTTGAAATTTGCTTAAAGAGTAAGTCTTAAATGTTCTCACAACACACATACATACACATACTCCCTCAAAGATAATTATGTGAGGTAATAGATATGTTCATGGCTTGATTGTAGTAATCATTTAAAAATGTTTACATATATATCACAATATTAGGAATACATTCTAATGTTATATAGTGCAGTAGGGACACTAGCTTGCAACAGTATTCTACAGCTTAATGTAACTAGAAGACAGGCATTCAAAAGTTTTCAAAATGAAGAAATACAAAATCATTTAATTTGGTCATTACATATCATATTTATGTATCAAATTACCACACCATACCCCATAATATGTATATTTATTTTTATCAGCTAATTATTTGTAAAAAAAATCACATTGTAGACCATAACATGTACAATTTTTATCCATCAGTTTTATCTCAATAAAGCTGGGAAAATGATTGATGTTCACCAAGAAACCAGTGAGTATTTCTTTTTTTCTCAAAGAAACCTTTTATTTCAGATATATAAATTTTGTAAGAATAAATTTAGGATGATAGTGATTCTTCCACTATTCCCACCCTCCTACCTACACTCCCACCCTTCCTCCTTCACCCTCTCCCATGCCCAGTCCCGTTCTAAGATTCATTTTCAATTAACTTTATACACATAAGACCAACTCAATGCTAAGTAAAGATTTCAACAGTTTGCACACACACACACACACACACACAGAACAAGTTTTACAGTAAATTCTTAATACAACTCATTGTGGACAGAGGTACTGTATGGGAAGTTAGTGCACAGTGACTCCTGTTGTTAATTTAACAATTAACACTCTTATGTATGATGTCAGTGAATACCTGAGGCTCTTAACATGACCTGCCCAGGCTATGGAAGCCTTTTGAATCCACAACTCTCAGTATTTTGACAAAGCCATAAGCAAAGTCGAAGTTCTCTCCTCCCTGTAGAGAAAAGTATATCCTCCTTTAATGTCCACTTTTTTTTTCTGCTGGGATCTCACTCATAGAGATCCTTCATGTAGAACATTTTTTGTCACAGTGTCTTGGCTTTCCATGCCTGAAATGTTTTCATGGGCTTTTCAGCCAGACCAGAATGCCTTAAGGGCTGATTCTAAGGTTAGAGTGCTACTTAAACTGATTGTCATTCTATGACTATGCTGTGTTGATTACTTCCCATGTTGGAACATTCTCTCCTTTATAATTTTTAAATATTTATTTATTTATTTGAAGGCAGAGTTATAGAAAGGCAGAGGCAGAGAGAGAGAGAGACTCTTCTATCCAATGGTTCACTCCCTAGATGGCTGCAATGGCCAGAGCTGCACTGATCTGAAGCCAGGAAACAGGAGCTTCTTCTGGGTCTCCCATTCAGGTGCAGGGGCACAAGGATTTGGGCCATCTTCCACTGCTCTCCAAGGCCATAGCAGAGAGCTGGATTGGAAGTGGAGCAGCCAGAACACAAACCTGCGCCCATATGGCAGCTTTACCTGCTAGGCCACAGCACTAGCCCCTTATAATTCTATTTTTATTACACTTGATCTTATTTATGTGATCACTTTAACACTTAATCCTATCCATATATCCACTTTAACACTTAATTTGATCACTTTAACTCTTAAGATGACATTTTTACCACACAGCTTAATGGCATTTGGGGTCCCATGGCAAGTTTTTAAACTGTGCCTTTAGAAGTAAATCCATAGGAATGTATGCAGAACTATACAGCTTTACAGTTACAAACTTTCTCTTCTCTCCTTTATTCTCTTCCTATTTTTTACTGAGATCTATTTTCTCTATGTTTCAAACAAAATTAAGTAAATAAACTTTTTTTAAAAAATTGACAAATATAAAATGCAAAGCTATAAAACTCCTAAAGATTTAGATTACATTGGATTTAGCAATGACATTTTAGGCTAAACACCAAAGGCATGCCCCAAAAATGCTAAGTTGGAATTGGTTAAAACTGCTTAAGAAAACATAAAGAGAATGAGAAGACAAGGCAGAGATTGCCAAAACGTTTTCAAAACACATATAACGAGGACTGATAGCCAAAATAGATAAAGGATTCTTAAAATGCAATAAAACAGCATGGTACTGGTACAGAAACAGATGGATAGACCAATGGAACAGAATTGAAACACCAGAAATCAACCCAAACATCTACAGCCAACTTATATTTGATCAAGGATCTAAAACTAATTCCTGGAGCAAGGACAGTCTATTCAATAAATGGTGCTGGGAAAACTGGATTTCCACGTGCAGAATCATGAAGCAAGACCCCTACCTTACACCTTACACAAAAATCCACTCAACGTGGATTAAAGACCTAAATCTTCGTCCTGACACCATTAAGTTATTAGAGAACATTGGAGAAACCCTTCAAGATATTGGCACAGGCAAAGAATTTCTGGAAAAGACCCGGGAGGCACAGACAGTCAAAGCCAAAATCAACTATTGGGATTGCATTAAATTGAGAAGTTTCTGTACTGCAAAAGAAACAGTCAGGAGAGTGAAGAGACAACCGACAGAATGGGAAAAAATATTTGCAAACTATGCAACAGATAAAGGGTTAATAACCAGAATCTACAAAGAGATCAAGAAACTCCACAAAAACAAAACCAACAACCCACTTAAGAGATGGGCCAAGGACTTCAATAGACATTTTTCAAAAGAGGAAATCCAAATGGCCAACAGACACATGAAAAAATGTTCAAGGTCACTAGCAATCAGGGAAATGCAAATCAAAACCACAATGAGGTTTCACCTCACCCCGGTTAGAATGGCTCACATACAGAAATCTACCAACAACAGATGCTGGCGAGGATGTGGGGAAAAAGGGACACTAACCCACTGTTGGTGGGAATGCAAACTGGTCAAGCCACTATGGAAATCAGTCTGGAGATTCCTCAGAAACCTGAATATAACCCTACCATTCGACCCAGCCATCCCACTCCTTGGAATTTACCCAAAGGAGTTTAAATTGATAAACAAAAAAGCGGTCTGCACCCTAATGTTTATTGCAGCACAATTCACAATAGCCAAGACCTGGAACCAACCTAAATGCCCATCAACGGTAGACTGGATAAAGAAATTATGGGATATGTATTCTTTAGAGTACTATACCGCAGTAAGAAACAACGAAATCCAGTCATTTGCAACAAAATGGAGGAATCTGGAACACATCATGCTGAGTGAAGTAAGCCAGTCCCAAAGGGACAAATACCATATGTTCTCCCTGATCGGTGACAACTGACTCAACACCAAAAAGGAAACCTCCTGAAGTGAAATGGACACTATGAGAAATGGTGACTTGATCAGCATAGCTCTGACTGCTAATGGACAACTTAATACATTATCCCTCATAGTATTTTTTTTTCTTTGTCTGTTCTACTTAATATGACTGGTTTAATTCTGTAATTATCACACAGTTATTCTTAAGTGTTGAAAATTAACTGAAATGTGATCCCTGTTAAACATAAGAGTGGGAATAAGAGAGGGAAGAGATGTATAATTTGGGACATGCTCGGGCTGACTTGCCCCAATTGGTAGAGTTGGAAACATACCAGGGGATTCCAATTCAATCCCATCAAGGTGGCATGTGCCAATGCCATCTCACTACTCCAAGTGATCAATTTCAGTTCACAATTGATCATAATGAAAGGACTAAGAGTCAAAGGGAGCACATAAACAAGTCTAGTATCTGCTAACACCAACCGATAGAATAAATAAAGGGGAGAGTGATCCAACATGGGAAGTGAGATACTCAGCAGACTCATAGAATGGCAGATGTCCTAAATAGCACTCTGGCCTCAGAATCAGCCCTAAAGGCACTCGGATCTGGCTGAAAAGCCCATGAGAGTATTTCAGGCATGGAAAGCCAAGACACTCTGGCAAAAAGATCTCTGTGAGTGAGATCCCAGTGGAAAGAACAGGTCTTCAAAGAGGGAGGTGCCTTTCTCTGAAGGGAGGAGAGAACCTCCACTTTGACTATGACCGTGTCTAAACAAGATAAGAGTCGGAGAACTCAAGGGGCTTCCATAGCCTTGGAAACTCATAACTGGTGCATAGGGAGATTACTGATGCCATAAACAGGAGTGTCAATTGGTAAAGTCAACAACAGGAGTCACTGTGCACTTACTCCTCATGTAGGATCTCGGTCCTTAACGTGCTCTACACTGAGGCTTAATGCTATAACGAGTACTCAAACAGTATATTTCACTTTGTGTTTCTATGGGGGTGCAAACGACTGAAATCTTTACTTAATGTACACTAAACTGATCTTCTGTAAAAAAAAAAAAAAAAAAAGAAAGAAAGAAATTTTCAATTCCCAACTTGACTCTCACTGGGATTAAACATGACAATAGGTCTGATCTGATTTCATCATCATTTAAAAAAAATCATCTATTATTTTTCACTTTATGTTTCTGTGTGGGAGCAAACTGTTGAAATACTTACTTAAGGTATACTAAGCTGATCTTCTGTATATTAAGATAATCGAAAATGAATCTTGATGTGAATGGAAGGGGAGAGGGAGTGGGAAAGGGGAGGGTTGTTGGTGGGAGGGACGGTATGGGGGGGGAAGCCATTGTAACCCATGAGTCGTACTTTGGAAATTTATATTCATTAAATAAAAGATAAGAAAAAAAAAAAAAGAAAGAAAAAATACATACCAATTTAGAAGTGGGCAAAAGAATTTAAAAAACATAGCAAATAAACAGATGATTCACATCAAACGTCAATAAAAAATTGCAAATTTAAACAATGTGTCATCACTACATATCTACAAAATGTCCAAAATTCAAATCTGTTAACAGAGGAACTCTCATTTATTGATGATGAGATTGCAGTATTCACTTTGGAAGAGAATCTCAACAAGTCTTACAGAATAAACATTATATTACTATACGATCCAGTCACAGTCCTTGTTATTTACTCAAATGAGTTAAAAGCTTGCATCCACACAAAAACCTGCACTTGGTTATTTATAGCCAATTGTGAATGAACCTGGAAGATAAGATATCCTTCAGTAAGTGAATGGATAAACTGTGGCATGTGCAGACAATGGCATATTATTTAGTATGAAAAAATGAGCTATCAAGCAATGAAAAGGCATGGAAGAATCTTGAATGCATATTACTAAACTTAAAATCAATCTAGAAAAAGCTACATACCGTATGATTCAACTATATGAGATACTCTCTGTGAGAAATGACCATGGTGTATTTTCGTAAAAGACTTAGATTAGACCTAGTGCAGCAATGATACTATGCTTCAGTAGCATGTAGGAAAGAAGGTTGCAAACCCAAAGTAGGTTAACTGCTGAGCCTGCTTTGTAAACCATGTACCACTTGTTACCTTTGTAAGCTTTAGCAATTCTGTAATCTCTAACCACTGGATGCCTGTCAGATAGTGGCTCTCATGTCTCAGTTCCTGGAGCCGTGATGATACCGCAATGTAACTCCCCTTCCCCTGCCCTAGATCTTTCCAGCAATACCCATCCCTGCCTTAGGTACCATGTCAGGTTTAGATTGTTTCTTCAGGGTTTCTCAACCAGTGAGGACTGGGGTAAGGGCCTCTGCATGACAGGGATAAAAGGAGCTGAGTCCAAAGGGTGGAGCCTGTTTCCACCTGCTGGTCATCACTCTTGAGACGAGGTATCCATAGATGCCTCACTTCCTGCTTCCTTTGGCTACTGATTTTATCCTTTGGTGGATAGGTGGTCTCAAGTGGGTTTATTTCCCCACATTGTGCATAAGCCAAAACTGTGGAGTCAGAAGAAAGGATCAGTGGTTGCCAAGGATTAGGGAGGAGGAGGATGCATCATCAGGACACACAGGACTTTTAGGACAATAAAACTATTCTGTGTGATACTGTAATGGTGGATATATCTCATTATATGTTTTTCAAAATGCAAATATATAATACCAAGAGTGGAGGCTGGCATCGTGGTACAGTGGTTAAGCCACCACTTGCAACACCAGCATTCCATACTTGAGCACTGGCTCAGCAGGTCTCCTTCCAATCTAGCTCCCTTCCGATGTGCCTGGGAAAGCAGCAGAAGATGGCCCAAGTATTGGGGTCCCTGCCATCCTCATAGGAGACCCAGATGGACTTCCAGTCTCTTGGCTCTATTGTTTCATCCCTGGTTGTTGTGGCCATTTGGGAAGTGCACCACCAGCAGATGAAAGATCTCTCTCTCCACCCCCAAAATAATTCTGACTTTCAATACATATTTTCAAAAAAGAAAGAGATTTAAACACTTTTAAAAGTTCGAGTATCCTCGGAGTAAGGACAGTCTATTCAATAAATGGTGCTGGGAAAATTGGATTTCCACGTGCAGAAGCATGAAGCAAGTCCCCTACCTTTCACCTTACACAAAAATTCACTCAACATGGATTAAAGACCTAAATCTATGACCCGACATCATCAGATTATTAAAGAGCATTGGAGAAATCCTGCAAGATATAGATACTGGCAAAGACTTCTTGGAAAAGACCCCAGAAGCACAGGCAGTCAAAGACAAAATTAACATTTGGGATTACATCAAATTGAGAAGTTTCTGTACTGCAAAAGATACAGTCAGGAAAGTGAAGAGGCAACCGACAGAATGGGAAAAAATATTTGCAAAGTATGCAACAGATAAAGGGTTGATAACCAGAATCTACAAAGAAATCAAGAAACTCCACAACATCAAAACAAACAACCCACTTAAGAGATGGGCCAAGGACCTCAATAGACATTTTTCAAAAGAGGAAATCCAAAGGGCCAACAGACACATGAAAAAATGTTCAAGATCACTAGCAATCAGGGAAATGCAAATCAAAACCACAATGAGGTTTTCACCTTGCCCCGGTTAGAATGGCTCAGATTCAGAAATCTACCAACAATAGATGCTGGAGAGGATGTGGAGAAAAAGGGACACTAACCCCCTGTTGGTGGGAATGCAAACTGGTTAAGCCACTATGGAAGTCAGTCTGGAGATTCCTCAGAAACCTGAATATAACCCTACCATACAACCCAGCCATACCACTCCTTGGAATTTACCCAAAGGAAATGAAATTGGCAAACAAAAAAGCTGTCTGCACCTTAATGTTTATTGCAGCTCAATTCACAATAGCTAAGACCTGGAACCAACCCAAATGCCCATCAACAGTAGACTGGATAAAGAAATTATGGGGCGTGTACTCTATAGAATACTGCACAGCAGTCAAAAACAATGAAACCCAGTCATTTGCAACAAGATGGAGCAGTCTGGAAAACATTATGCTGAGTAGATTAAGCCAGTCCCAAAGGGACAAATATCATATGTTCTCCCTGATCGGCGACAACTAACTGAGCACCAAAGAGGAAACCCATTGAAGTGAAATGGACACTATGAGAAACGGTGACTTGATCAGCTCTTGTCCTGACTGTTGATGTACAATGTAATACTTTACCCATTTTAGTATTTTTTTTGTTCTAGTACCATTGGTTGAACTCTGTAATGAACACACAATTATTCTTAGGTGTTTAAATTTTAACTGAAAAGTGATCCCTGTTAAATATAAGAGTGAGAATAAAAGAGGGAGGAGATGTACAATTTGGGACATGCTCAATCAGACTTGCCCCAAATGGTGGAGTTAGAAATGTGCCAGGGGATTCCAATACAATCCCATCAAGGTTGCATGTACCAATACCATCTCACTAGTCCAAGTGATCAATTTCAGTTCACAGTGATAGGTCTACGAGTCAAAGGTATCATATAAACAAGACTAGTGTCTGCTAATACTAACTGATAGAATAAAAGAGGGAGAGAATGATCTAACATGGGAAGTGGGATACACAGCAGACTCATAGAATGGCAGATGTCCTAAATAGCACTCTGGCCTCAGAATCAGCCCTAACGGCATTCAAATCTGGCTGAAGTGTCCATGAGAGTATTTCAGGCATGGAAAGCCAAGACACTCTGGAAAAAAAAAAAGAAGACCTAAATGAAAGATCTCTGTGAGTGAGATCCCAGTGGAAAGAATGGGGCCATCAAAGAAGGAGGTACCTTTCTCTGAAGGGAGGAGAGAACTTCTACTTTGACTATGACCCTGTCGGAATAAGATCGAAGTCAGCGAACCCAAAAGGCTTCCATAGCCTTGGCAATTCATGACTAGAGCCTAGGGAGATTACTGATGCCATAAACAAGATTGTCAGATTGTTAACAACAGGAGTCACTGTGTACTTCTCATGTGGGATCTGTCCTTAATGTGTTGTCCAATGTGAAGTAATGCTATAACTAGTATTGAAACAGTATTTTACACTTTGTGTTTCTGTGTGGGTGCAAACTGATGAAATCTTTACTTGGTATATACTGAATCAATCTTCTGTATATAAAGATAATTGAAAATGAATCTTGATGTGAATGGAATGGAAGAGGGAGTGGGAGAGGGGAGGGGTGTGAGTGGGAGGGAAATTATGGGGGGGAAAGCCAATGTAATCCATAAACTGTAAAAAAAAGTTTGAGTATCATAATAATAATACTGAACATTTTTAGGTATTCCTTTGGTAATGGTGTGGCATTTTTTTTTCCTACAGGCAGAGTGGACAGTGAGAGAGAGAGACAGAGAGAAAGGTCTTCCTTTTGCTGTTGGTTCACCCTCCAATGGCTGCCACGGCCGGCGCACTGCAGCCAGCACACCGCGCTGATCCGAAGGCAGGAGCCAGGTGCTTCTCCTGGTCTCCCATGGGGTGCAGGGCCCAAGCACTTGGGCCATCCTCCACTGCCTTCCTGGGCCACAGCAGAGAGCTGGACTGGAAGGGGGGCAACCGGGACAGAATCCAGCGCCCCAACCGGGACTAGAACCTGGTGTGCCGGCGCCGCAAGGTGGAGGATTAGCCTATTGAGCCACGGCGCCAGCCGGTGTGGCATTTTTAAAGGAGCGTATATGAGTTTCTCTTTTAATCTAGAACAGAATCTATAGAAACAGGATTCCAAATGAAATTATTCCACCAGACAAAAAAGTGTGTTGCTGTGCTGCAATTTTCAAAAGTAAGCAGTCGGCCTGTCCATGACTCACTTGGCTAATCCTCCACCTGCGGCTCTGGTACCCCGGGTCCTAGTCCCAGTTGGGGCGCTGGATTCTGTCCCGGTTGCTCCTCTTCCAGCCCAGCTCTCTGCTGTGGCCCGGGAAGGCAGAGGAGGATGGCCCAAGTGTTTGGGTCCTGCACCTGCATGGGAGACCAGGAGAAGCACCTGGCTCCTGGCTTTGGATCAGCGCAGTGCACTGGCTGCAACGTACCGGCCGTAGCGGCCATTTTGGGGGTGAACCAATGGAAGGAAAACCTTCCTCTCTGTCTCTGTCTCTCACTCTCTAACACTGCCTGTCAAAAACAAAAAAGTAAGCAACCAGCAATTTTTAGGGAATAAAACCGCAAGAAAGGTCACACAAGGATACTTCTCTTTCAGTTCCTACTGAGATAGTGGGAGCAACATCAGTACAGTGCTGCACTCTCTCCCTTGGGCATTGGTGGTTTTGGTGGTGGTGGTGGCGTGTGGCTTACAGAAGGAGGACTCACTGACTTTCAGGAAAACATTGACTGTGAATTTAATAGTAAACGTTTTGCTAAAGTTTCTCTTGTTCTCTCTCATAAATGAGATTTCTATTATTGTACCTTAAGATAACCATTATATAATAAAGCATATTACAACCACTGAGGACTATGAAGTCATTGCACAAGCTTGCTACTTTCTTTCCCCTCAGGTTTTTTCAGGCTTAGCAGAAAATAGTTTTAATTCAGTCAACAAGGGTAAAGATGTCAAAACAGTGCACCAGTGTAGATGTGAATTTAATTAAGCTTCAGAAACAGTTTGAAGATACCTAATTTATTCTCCAAATGTTGAAATCCTTATGGTATAAAATTATTATTCAGCTTTTAAACCAATCTCTGTGTATGATAAACTCTGAAACCTTGTCTACACAGAGGTAAGGCACTGACTTTGAAAAGTTAATTAAAATTTACAGAGCAAATCAGACACCTCAGATAATAAGTTTGTACTATAATGTTACAGTGTTCTTAGGACAAAAAGGAAATAAAAGCCCAAACATAAATGGTCAAACACGCTGATTAAGAGAGTGATGTTGCTCTCGAACATTTCCCTGTAGCAGAAAGAACTGTGCTGGCCACCTGCTCCTGTAAGGCACTGGGTTGATGGAGTCAGATACAACAGCCCTGTTCTGCAGTGTGGCTCAGGGAGTTAAGTGGTAACCTGAGCCTGAGCCATGTTCCAGCTGCCCTGCTTCTGGTGTACCGGGTCAAATCATTTCACATCGCCCTCCCAGCTCGTTAGAGAGAGTGATGCAGTGCTGCCGCAGGTGCTCCCAGGAGAACTCTAATTTCCTGAGCCCTGAAAGGCTTCCTGGAATTAATCTACTGACCGATTTCCTGAACTGATATTACGGAGGGCAATTTCTTTATATACTTATAGGAAGACGCATTGGAAGGACTGGAGATTTTTATGTGATTTTCCTTTCAAAAGCCACTTCACTGATACTTTTTTTTTTTTAATAGGAAAGTCCTGAAATCCATGCTTAGGAGAGGCCTTCAATAAGTTCATGGAAAAAGCAAACTATGAAAAGACTGCATGGCTTTCAAATTCTTTCGCCCTCAAATAAACTGCCTTTTCAGTCCATTTTCCAAAGATTTTTTGAAGTGCCCTCAGACATTGGTAGATTCAATTAACTAATGTTTTGTTTAAGATTTCTGTACTTCACTGGAGGGCAAGCTGGACTTGTGGTTTTCCTTTTCTATCAAGAACATGCTGAAATCTATCCCAGGTACTGCCTATTTCGTCTTTCTGCTACTCTGGGACTCCACCAGTGCCGCTTCAAATCAGAAACCCAATTCTGCAGCAGCTCCTACTGTTCCTTCTGACCTACACTGCTCCTGTTCTCAGTGATGCTGCCGGCCTCGTCCTCAGGGGTTTCTACTGACCTGCTAAGCAGAGTGTCCTTCTGGTGCTCTTGCAGAAAATAGTGGTGTTTCCAGTTCATTGACCCTACCCCTCTCTCCCCAGTCAGCCAGATAAGCTCTGCTTGTTTTTTAGGTCACACCTCCCCAGGCTCTGTGCGCCATTCTTCCAGAAAGCACTGCCCCGGCTCATGCCGGCACGTTATAACCTGTGTTGTGAGAAAATGTCCCCTGTGGAAAAGCTCTCCCTGTTACATCAGCTCTCAAGACACATTCTCATCTGTATTTTCTTGGTTCCTGTTAGTGCCAGTTAACATGTCCTGCAGTTCATTTGGCCTACAATAGTGCCTGCTTTGCCAGGCCTATCACTTCCTCATCAAGACTTGCTGAGTGGGATGGCATATAGCCCTGTGGTTAAGATGCCTGTGTTCTGAATCAGAGTGCCTGAATCTGATGGATGGCACCTGATTCCAACTTCCTGCTAATACATACCCTGAGAACCTGCAGGTGATGGCTCATGTGACTGGGTTCCTGCCACCTTAGCTGGAGACCTGAGTTCTTGGCTCCTGGTTTCAGTTGTAGGCATTTGAGGAGTACACCAGAAAATTGGAATTCTCTCACATGCATAGTCTCAGTCTCTCTCTCTCTCTCTCTCTCTCTCTCTTAATTTAGTTTTTAAAACTGTGCTGAAATTTGTCTCTAGTTCTAGTGGTCAGGAGTGGGAATGATGGTACATTGTCTTTGACAAGCATTGTTTTTGTGTCTTTTGTTTTTGTATCCTTGAACATGACAGTTAAGCTTGTCTGCAGAGAGGGTTCAAGGGAATTTGTGGACTCAAGGTGCTCAAGTACATCCACTCAGTCTCAAGTCTTGAATCCCACTCTGGCTTCAGCAGAGCCCTGACGCTGGCAGAGGAGACTTACCTAGACTGGAAATTCAACCTTCCTTGAGTCTCTTCCATGCCTACAATTTAATCTGTGCCTAAACCACCAGCTCTGTTGACCCCTCTGGCTGTGAGAGATGAGAGTCTCTTGAAATACTCTCAAAGAGGTCCTTTGATTATCACACTGAACTTTAACTTGTTAATTAATATACCCAAGCCTGTTATTTTCTCTTTGCAATAAGTCATTGGCAGTTAGACTGGACACATCCAGTTACAGTAATTACTATTTCCCAGGCCCTCTCAAGTGCTCAGGCAATTGCACTTCCAGTGCTTCCTCTGTTGTCTGTATCCATCCCCACTTACCACAGGTAAAAACCTTGGCAATCTTACAGATACAGAACTCCAGGGAAAATCAATATTCACCTACCACCAGCTCTGAGATCCTTTTTGTTTTTTTGCAGTTCAGCTGAGAGTGATCAAATCCTACCTCTATGATCTGTTTTACAATCCCACTCCTGGCACCAGTTGTCTTAGATATGATTGCCCAGAATCAGAGATGGATCATGAGATTCTAGGTCATGATTCATTCAGGGAGAGTCCCAAGAGGAGGAGAAGAAAGAAAGCAGGTTAGGGCAGGGGGTGAAAGCTAAGTGAAAATCTAATTGTAGCTAGAGACAGGTTTCAGTGTAATGTCACAGTAAGAGAAGCTCTAAGCACCAGTCCCCCAGTAGAGTAGTTAGCTTTGAGGCAAGGTCACCGACTTCTCTGCCCTCACACCGTTCAGACCATGGCTGAGGACTGCCCTGCAGCATAATGAAGACATTTCCAGACACGTGCCACTGCCGTGATTTGAACGCGGATTGGCCCCTCCAAAACATACGTGGAAATCTTATCTCCATTGTGAGATATTAAGAGGTAGGGCTTTTTAGAGGTGACTTCAGGATGGACTTCAGTAATGGATTAATCCATTCCTGCCATTAATGGATTAAAGGGTTAATGGGTTATTTCCAGTTTGGTGTGGTCAGTCGTGTGCTCCCTGCATCTCCTGGGGAGTCTGCCCGCAGAAGGCTGTCACCAGATGCAGCAACCCAATCATGAGCCAGAACCATGAGTCCAGATGAGCCTCTTGTCCTTATAACTTACCGTGTCTGTGTACTGTCCAGTTAGCAACAGAAAACACTAAGACGTGTGGCTCCCACCACCTCTGGGTGTGTCTTCTGACAGGAAAGGCAGTGGTGGACTACCAGTAGCCAGTACTCTGGGGCATGGACACAGCAGCCAAATAGAGGGGCACAGTCCAAGGCACGGCAGCACGCACAATGGCTACACTTGAAAACAGGTTACAGGTTGCTGCCTCTTCCATAGTCAGGAAGCCATGTGCTCCAGAATTACCCTTTCATAGCTGTAATCTGTCGCTACAGTAAGGAAAAACCCCATCAACATGAAGGCAGCTCAGACAGCAAATTCTAACTCTGCTATGACCGCTGCCTCAAGATCCAAGCCATATCACTCCCTTCTGCATAAAAAAAAGATAAAAAAAATTTTTTTAAAGTACATTGCCTCTGAAAGTGGGCCAGAAAGTAGGGCATGGTCCCTGGGACTTCTGCTAATGTTCTGGTGGGGAGAAGAACGTTCCAGAAGCTCTGCTTGCCAATCAAAGTAGCAAACACAGTAAATAAATATCCTGCATGAGCACGTCTGATTGTCCCTGAGTCACTGCCGGCCTCCAGCTGCCAGGGCCTGGTAAACAGTTTTATGTTCCTTGCTTCCTCACGCAGGAAGGCACATGAAGGGGAGGGAGAAGTGGATGGTCAGTCCCAATCCAGCAGATGCACTTCCATCTGTCCTTTTGTTATTCTGCATCTGTCTCCTAACACTTAAACTTCAAACAAGGACGCTTGCTTCAACAACAGGTTGACACCTGGATTAGCCTGACTCCTCCCTACAAAATATATCTCAGTCTCCACATGACTAAAAGTATCTTTAGTTTACGTTCACTCTTAGGTTAGGTTTTCGCTGTATAGAATAATAGGCCAGCAATGATTTTTGCATGGCAGTGTTGAAATTATTCACTGCTTTGTAGCATTTACTATAGCTACTGAGAAATCCACTGTCAGTGCAATCATCATTCCTTTGTAAGTGATTTGTTTTTTACTGTTTGGTAAACTACGTTTTCTTGTTTTGTTTTGTTTTTTTTTATGCTCTGGTTTTGCAGGTTTTTTTTTCTAAGTATAACTTATTTTCCCTTTTTGTTCGATGATGATGTACTCCTTTCACCTGAGACCCATCTTCAATTTAGGATGATGTGAGCCATTATCTTTTAACACCACCCTTCTTCTTTTCTCTCATCTCATCATTGATGGTATCCTTCCATTTTATCCTCTGTGGTTCTTTCTTATTTTTTCATCGCTGTGTACCTCTATACATAATTTCTCTGTTTTTTTTTTAACCAATCTTTAGAGTCAATCATTATTCTTTAGGTCCCTGATTATACCATTCAGTCTTTTAGTTGCACTGTTAAAACTTCAGTCTCTGTAATGTTTTTACTTTAAAATTTCTTTGGTTTCTTTGCAGAGTCACCTATTCTTTTACCTAGTTATTGCCTTTCAGAAAATATATGTATGTACACATACACATATACATATATGTGAATGTGTGTGTGTGTGTGTGTGTGTATCAAAGAAGCGCAGAAAGACAATCAAACAGAGTGAGACCTCCTATCCACTGGTTCTCTACTAAACTGCCCATGGTGGCTGGCACTAGACTGGGTCCAGAGCTGGGAGCTGGGAACCCAATCCAGGGCTCCCACATGGGTGGCAAGAACCCAACTACTTGAGCCTCACCTGCTGCCTCCTAGGGTCTGCATTACCAGAGAGCTGGAGCCATAATCCAGGGCCACACACCATACCCAGGTATTCAGATGTGAGATGCAGTCATTTTAACCACTAGGTCAGCAGCCTATCCCTCAGATATTTTTATGTCTGCTATATTTATGAAATCAGACTCACTCATTTATGGCATTATTTGACTTTTGCTAATGCCATTTGTTTCTTCTTGTTTATTCTCCACACTTGCTCTTAGCCAAAAGGCTGAGAAGCGATCTTGTTTATTCTCAGGCACAGAACCGACTTCTCGTTTCAAAGCTCTCACAGTCCACCTGATTCATGGCCCTGATTTGCAATCCTTTCTTCATTTGTTTATCTGTTGATTCCTCTTTCTTTGGAGGTCAAGTATTTATTTAAGATTTTGTTCTTGTTCCTGTTACATTTATTTGTATTTTTATATGTTGAAATTGAGAAGGATTTCCCACATCTGCCAAGTCTATCATAGCAACCCAAAGTTCCTGTTCCTCACATATTTGTCTTCTAAATACTGAAGAAGAAGAAAATACAGGCGTTGCAGCATCTCTCGGATAGTCTGATGAAGCAGTTAGCAATAAGACTCCTTCTGATTAGCTGACCGTACTTTGTCACCTTGTGGAGGGGAAACTGGTGCTATCAACTGCACTTCATTTCTCATTAAAAAACCCTCAGCTGTTACTTTTAAAATCTTATGATGGGAGTGTAGAAAAATATAATGTCCGTGCGTAACATTTGCAGGTAGAATGTAGGTTTTATACTACCTGTGGTATGGACAAAAATTTCCATTACATAATCAAGGTCTTTCATAAATAAAGGCTAAGCACACTGAACCAAGTTGCCAGAACCTCTAATAACTCGGAAGCATGGAGCGTCATCTCAGCATCCTGTCGTGTTTCAGTGTTCCCTCTCAGACTGCCTTCACCTCCACTGGTCGACACAGAGGTTCCTTTGCACAGACTGGTCCTCCCAGTCCCTGAGGCAAAGCAGCAGCCACATGGTGTAATGAGCAAGGGTGCTAACTGCCGGGACCACTGGCCTGCCTCATGTACTGCAGTGTGATTCTGCCTGGCATTAAGTCATCTGGAGCTGAGAAGTGTGGCAACCCCAGCTGGGCATGCAACTCTCTATGGCATAGAAACCCAGGAAGGAGACCGCGTGAGGTTTTCCTCAGGTGAAATCAAGTGGGCATTACTAGTTTCCTGTTTAAAGAAGAGAGTCGGTGGGGCAGGACTCCCATAGCTCCAGTTAGTAGGATGTTTGCAGCCAATGATACAAGGGGACTTCCAAAAGCTCGTATAAAATGAACTTCTTTGGTGCAAAACAAATTTTAAACCACACAGAATTTCTTCATAATACACATTTCCCATTAACTTGTCGAAGACCCCACATATATTAAGATTTCAATTCTACAGCCCTTAAGGCATTCGGATCTGGCTAAAAAGCCCATGAGAGTATTTCAGACATGGAAAGCCAAGACACTCTGGAAAAAAAAAAAAAAACACCTAAATGAAAGATCTCTGTGGGTGAGATCCCAGTGGAAAGAACAGGTCATCAAAGAAGGCGGTACCTTTCTCTGAAGGGAGGAGAGAACCTCCACTTTGACTATGACCTTGTCTAAATAAGATCAAAGTCGGCAAACTCAAAAGGCTTCCATAGCCTCGGCAACTCATGACAAGAGCCTAGGGTGATTACTGATGTCATAAATAAGGGTGTCAATTGTTAACTCAACAACAGGAGTCACTGTGCACTTACTCCTCATGTAGGATCTCTGTGCTTAATGTGTTGTACAATGTGAATTAATGCTATAAGTAGTACTCAAACAGTATTTTTACACTTTGTGTTTCTGTGTGGGTGCAAACTGATGAAATCTTTACTTAATATATACTAAATTGATCTTCTGTGTATAAAGATAATTGAAAATGAATCTTATTGTGAATGGGATGGGAGAGGGAGTGGGAGATGGGAGGGAAGTTATGGGGAGGAAAAGCCACTGTAATCCAAAAGCTGTACTTTGGAAATGTATATTTATTAAATAAAAAAAAGTGAGGAAGAAATGAAAAAAAAAGATTTCGATTCTAGAGGATTTCCCCCTTGCTCTATATTCTGATTTAGTTTTTTTTAAAGATTTTTTATTTATTTATTTATTTGAGAGGCAGAGTTAGAGAAAGAGAGAGAGGAGGAGAGATAGAGAATGAGGTTTTCCATATGAGGGCTCACTTCCCACATGGCCTCAATGGCTGAAGCTGTACCAATCCAAAGCCAGTAGCTTGGTGCTTCTTCTGGGTCTCCCACATGGGTGCCGGGGCCCAAGGACTTGGACCATCTTCTGCTGCTTTCCCAGGCCCTAGCATACAGCTGGATGAGAAGATAGGCCATAATGGATGCTGGCACTTCAGGCTGGGCTTTAACCCGCTGTGCCACAGCGCCAGTCGCTCTGACTTAGTTTTGATGCTGTTGTTTTCATTCTTTGTGGCAGCTAACTTCCTTCTCTCGTCTTCAGTATTCTAAATATGTAGTGCTAGAATGAGACAAAACTGTGAGTGTGTACAAGAACCCAGAGCTTACTTTTCCAAAGCTAGTAGCATTGTTTTGACATTAACCAGTTAAAGATGCACTGCAGGTATACTGACACTCAGGAAAAAATATTAACAAATATGGTTTAGCCATATTTCCAAAATACTAAATGAAGAAAGCCACCACCAACACAAATGCTTTCGGAAATGAAATGACGCTGTTGTTGTTTACAATCATTATGTAAGTAATTAAGTAATTTTTAGAGATAAAAATGTGCCCTGATTGAGAAAAAAGCCAGGAATTTTCCTTACATTTCTCTGTATCCTGAGAGAAAGTTTGAAGTAACTGCTTTTCTCTGTTCTGGGGAATACACACTAACAGTTCAAGGTGGGATACTTGCGGATGTTGGAGAGTGTGTCTATGTGCTCTTTTTGAAATATGCAGTGTGACTAACCTCCATTAAGCTAAACCTCTGTTGCTTTTTTTAGGATTTCTTTTTTTCTTTCTAAGTGGAATGAGCTGCACTGTGGCTCTATACTAAATTTTATTTCCTTAAAATATGTGTACATGATTGGTGAAGAAATTTCTCAGTAGATGTCTCTCAGTCAGGAGCTGATTCTAGAAACTGTTTATTGACCACAACTGGAAGGCAATTTTTAGGAAAACTGGACTGAGGGAAGCTACAAAGAATAATGGCTCAGAGAGCATTCTAGATAGCACCATAAAATCTCTCACAAGACAACACCATTCTCAGTCCCAAGGCCCCTGTAGTGGTCTCATAGTTGTTCTAATGGAGTCTACATTTCAGTTGGAGAGACACAATAAATAAATAAGCACACATACACAGAAACAAGAATTTCAAGTAGCTTTAAGATCAGGTGGTGTGCTAGAGAAAAGACAGGTGACAGTAGGCGACTACTTAAAGCTGATGTTAAGGGAAGGCCTTTGTGGAGACATGCTGTTGTGCTGAGATGTGGCTGTCAACAGGCAGCCACCTGTGAGAAGATCCAGTAGGACATTCCAAGAACGGACAACCACAATAGCATAGGCTCAGACGCAGAAACAGGCTTGGAATGTAGATAACCTGAAGGGAGATCCACAGGAAGAAAGTGGGTGAGCAATGGGCAGGGAGCCGTGGGTGGGAAATTGGCGGGGCCTGGCACATGGTGAGTGTTTGAACGTTACTGATTTGATAAATTTACTTGCATATGACTCAGTGTCCATACTACTCAGACCCTGGTCACACTCCTGTATACAAATTCAAGTTTATCAAAACCCCTCTTTTTTTAAAAAAATTTCTTTGTGTGTATCTCATAAATGGAACATTTGGAACACAGTAATTCCACCGTACCCGCCCTCCCACCCACTCTCCCACTCCTCTGCCTCTTCTCTCTCCTATTTAGTCTGAGAAAGAAAAAGAAAAAAATAAACTAAAGTGAAAAAACAACAAAACTTCAAAACCCCTCTTAAAGTGAGGGGAGCAAATAGAATAAAATTTTAAGTGTAACTTCTATTTGTGAATAATGTTTTAACTGACACATAAAGTACATATATTTATGGGGTAGCAAGTGATGTTTTCATACAAGTATGTACTGTGTAATGATCAAATCAGCAGAAGCATATCTATCTCCTCAAATATTTATCATTTCTTTATGATGCAACATTCAAAACACTTTCTTTTTTTAAAGACTTATTTATTTATTTGAAAGTCAGAGTTACATGCGCACACGCACACACACACACACACACACACAGAGGGAGAGAGAGAGAGAGAGGTCTTCCATCCAAAGATTCACTTTCAAATTGGCCGCAATGGCCGGAGCTGTGCCAGTCCAAAGCTAGGAGCCAGAGGCTTCTTCCGGGTCTCCCATGCAGGTTCAGGGGCCTGAAGATTTGGGCCATCTTCTACTGCTTTCCCAGGCCACAGCCGAGAGCTGGATCAGAAGTGCAGCAGCCGAGACTAGAACTGGCACCCATATGGGATGCTGGCGCTTCAGGCGAGGGCGTTAACCCACTGCACCACAGCGCCGGCCCCCAAAACACTTTCTTCTAGCTCATTTTTTTACAAAAATATATAGCACATTATCTGTAGTCCCCTACTGTACAGTAGAATCGCAGATTTTTTAAAAAATATATTTATTTATTTGAAAGGCACAGTGATAGGCACAGGCAGAGAGAGAGACTCTTGCATCCACTAATTCACTCCCCAAATGGCTGCAATGGCCAGAGCTGCGCTGATCTGAAGCCAGGATCCAGGAGTTTCTTCTGGGTCTCTCATGCAGTTGCAGAGGCCCAAGGACTTAGGCTATTTTCTACTGCTTTCCCACGCCCTAGCAGAGAGCTGGATCGGAAGAGGAGCAGCCAGAACTAGAACCCGGGCCCATATGGGATGCTGGTGCTGAAGGCAGGGGCTTTATCTGCTATGCCACACTGCCAGCCCCAGCAGAACTTATTAGTCCTCTTTCACTATAACTCAGTACCATTCATCAGACTTTCCCTAACACTCCCTTCACCTATTTCATTTTTTTTTTTTTTTTGACAGGCAGAGTGGACAGTGAGAGAGAGAGACAGAGAGAAAGGTCTTCCTTTGCCATTGGTTCACCCTCCAATGGCTGCTGCAGCCGGCGCACTGCGGCCGGCGCACCGCGCTGATCTGAAGGCAGGAGCCAGGTGCTTCTCCTGGTCTCCCATGGGGTGCAGGGCCCAAGCACTTGGGCCATCCTCCGCTGCACTCCCGGGCCACAGCAGAGAGCTGGCCTGGAAGAGGGGCAACCGGGACAGAATCCGGTGCCCCGACCGGGACTAGAACCCGGTATGCCAGTGCCACAAGGCAGAGGGTTAGCCTACTGAGCCACGGCACCAGCCCCACCTATTTCATTTTAAAACTGACTAGAAGGTCTGCATTGTGGTACAACAAGTTAAGCTGCTGTCGTCTGTGCCACTGGCATCTGTATCAGAGCCCTGGTTCAAGTTCCAGTCGCTCCGCTTCCAGTCCCACTCCCTGCTAATGCATTTGGGAAGGAAGAGGATTATCCAGGTGCTTGGGCCCCTGCCATTCACATAGGACACTGAGGTGCAGTTCCAGCCTCCTGGCTTCAGTCTGGCCCAGCCTCCACCATTGCGACCATCTAGGGAGTGGCCCAGCAGATGGACGATATCCGTCTCTCTCTCCTCCCTCTCTGTCACTCTTTCAAATAAATGAATAAACCTTTAAGAAATAAAACTAACAAAAAGTATTTTGGAAATTTTAAACAGTAGGTTTCCTCATTTGTATCATGCCAATATAAGTTAGAATCCTCAACTACAATCAGTTTCACACTTGTCTTCATGAGAGCATTTTTATAACACATGTTGATTTATAGGTGTTTATGTCTGGGTGCCTCTGCATTAGCTCCTGAGTACAAGGGAGAGACTTTTGTTTAAAACTGAATATCCAGATGCTCACTCAGCATCCACCAGATACATGGTGGGTGCTCAGTGTATAGTCGCTGAGTGAGTGAATGAACGTCAAATGTTGATTTACAGTTCTTTGGAAGGCTAATGAGATAGCCTTCTCTAACTATACAGCAGTGTATGCAAGTAGATCGATTCCAGGCATCATCCCAACTCTCTCAGCACTGTTGTCCCCAGTGTAGCCAGACAACAGCTGCTTGCAGGTACTTTCCATATTTTAAATCAGTGTACTTATTACTAACAAGAGATCTCATAGAGAACAAAGAACATTTTCCCAAGATAAAACAGTATCAGAAGCTCAACAGGTAATATTTTAATATTTATTGTTTTTATGGTAGTTCTGAAATGGCTTTTGTGTGTAAGATGCGGTATACTGGATTACATAGCTAAAAATGTGTTAATGAATAAATGAACTGACCATTTTCTTCGTGCAACTCTCCTGGAGAGAAAGAAGCATTACAGCCTAAAGCTTTGAAACATTAAACCCACAGGGGCTTTGTACAAGAAAAACTTATTCTGCTCTAAAGGGTTTCCAAATCATTTCAGCAAATCACATTAGATAGATGTTAGAGATAGTGAACAAATGGAAAAATATAAACAATTGGTATCTCTGGGTGTGGTACACTGTATTTTTCAAAAATATTGAAAACAATGTCTCATTTCATAGCTCTTTTATTGATTTGATGGGCTCGACTGTCTCCCTTTTTGAATTTGAGTGTTTGTCTTCCTAGAAGGAAGCATTATAATTTTTTTGCTCAGACTCTTCTCAAATGACTGTAAGCTGAGTCTGTTGAAATTGCTAGTTTACAAGGGGTCTTCAAGAAGTTCATGTAAAATGTGTATTAAAAAAAAAAAAAAAAAACAACTGGGGGCCAGTGCTGTGGCGTAGCAGGTAAAGCCACCGCCTGCAGTGCCAGCATCCCATATGGGTGCCGGTTCAAGTCCCAGCTGCTCCACTTCCCATCCAGCTCTCTGCTATGGCCTGGGAAAGCGGTAGAAGATGGCCCAAGTCCTTGGGCCCCTGCACCCATGTGGGAAGACCTGGAGGAAGCTCCTTGCTGGCTGGCTTTGGATCTGCATAGCTCCAGCCATTGCGGCTAATTGGGGAATGAACCAACAGATGGAAGACCTGTCTCTCTGCCTCTCCTTCTCTCTTTATCTACTCTGACTTTCAAATAAATAAATAAATCTTTTTAGAAAAGGAAAAACTATGTGTGTATTTCAGAATATCCTTGCACTAAAATAAGCTTATTTTGTTAAAGCTTTATTTATTTGAACGGGAGCAAGAAACAGATACTTCATCACCAGCATCAGCGGTGGAAGTGGCTCAGTGGGGGCGCAGGATCTGACTCCAAGCTGGATCCTCCTGTGGCCAGCAAGTTAGCACTGACCCTCTACTTAGTGCTTCCTTGCACGTAGGCCGCTCCACGAGGCTGCTGCAGGACCGCGTGGGCGTCTTTCGAGCATGGTGGCTGGGCTGCAGGCATGAGCATGCAAGAGAACTAAGCAGAACTACCTTTGATATCTAGCGTGAAAAGTCACACGGCATCATTTCTGCTAGAGGCGTGCCCGCTCACATTCAAAAAGGAGACAGTCGAGCCATCAAATCAGTAAAAGAGCTATGAAATGAGACATATTGTTTTCAACATTTTTGAAAAATCCAGTGTACCACACCCAGAGATACCAATTGTTTATATTTTTCCATTTGTTCACTATCTCTATCTAACATCTATCTTATCCACGTATAAAGAGAATCTATAAATAGATACATGAGAGTGCTTCAAAGCTCCTGGGAAATGGAATTAAAAGATATTTTTCTGGGGACAAATCTTTGGTTTAGTGGTTAATATAATGCTTGAGATGCCTACTCCCCATATCTGAGTGCTTGGGTTCAAGTCTCAGCTGCGTTCCTGATTCCAGCTTCCCACTAATGTGCACCCTGAGAGGCAGCAGTGATGGCTCAAGTACTTGGATCTCTGCCACCCCCATGGGAGACCCAGAAGGATTTCCTAGCTTGACTCAACCTTGGCTACTGCGAGCATTTGAGAAGGGCACAGGTGGAAGGGAGCTAACTCTGGCTCTCGCTCTCTCGCTCTCACTCTCTCTCACTCTCGCTCTCACTCTCACTCTCTCACTCTTACTCTCACTCTATATCTCTAGCTCTGTCTCTATCTCTAGCTCCATCTCCTTCTCTGTCTCTCCCTTTCAAATGAATAACTAAATGAAAAGTTTAAAAAGATATTTATTTTGGTGTAAAAACTAATATTTGGAGTATACAAAAATGCATATAAAAAACTATGAATATCAGCCGGCGCCACAGCTCACTAGGCTAATCCTCCGCCTAGCGGCGCTGGCACACCAGGTTCTAGTCCCGGTCGGGGCGCCGGATTCTGTCCTGGTTGCCCCTCTTCCAGGCCAGCTCTCTGCCGTGGCCAGGGAGTGCAGTGGAGGATGGCCCAAGTGCTTGGGCCCTGCACCTCATGGGAGACCAGGAGAAGCACCTGGCTCCTGCCTTTGGATCAGCGCAGTGTGCCGGCCACAGTGGCCATTGGAGGGTGAACCAACGGCAAAGGAAGACCTTTCTCTCTCTCTCTCTCTCTCTCTCTCTGTCTACTCTGCCTCTTAAAAAAAAAAAAAACTATGAATATCCTTCTTTGCCCCTTCCCTTAGGTCTGTTGAGTTTCCCCCAATAAATTCTTTCCTTTAAAAAAAACAACTATGAATAGATTTTGAAAGTTTTTACACCCAAATAAGCTCCTATTTTAATTTCATGTTCCTTGAGCTTTAAAACTTACCCTTGTATTTGTGTATTTCCTAAAAAAGGGCCATGATCTTATAACCATGACACAGTTATCAAAATTAGGAAATTTAATAATGACACATTACTGTTACATAATCCATACTGTATGTTATCGGTTCTCCCCAGCCATCAAGATATTTAATCTATGGAGGTGATTCTGGTGGACAGTTTTAGTCAACAATAAAATGTAAAGATTGGAGATAGAACCAGCTTCAAATCCCAGCTTTGTCACAGACCAGAATCATAACCTTTGGCAAATTACGTATGTCTTGTGCCTCACTTTCCTCCTCAGTAAAAATGGCGGTATTATTGACGGTATCATAAAATGGAGAAAGTAAATATGTAAGGTCCCTGCTTCTCAGCAAACACTCTGTTTGTCCTCTTTCACCCCTTGGAGTTAGCACTCAGATGGTCACATACAATGAGGTGCTGGGTGTGCCAGGTCCACGTGGCCGTTGTTCCACCTTTGTTGAGCTCCCCTGCCTAGTGAAGCAGTCAGTAGAAATTCAACCACATTTCCAAGACCTCAGTGTCTCAGAGCAGATGGTTTTATTTCTGTCAGGTCACAGATTCACTCTTGCATGAGTTGGTTAGCATTTGTTCCTTTCTCTCAAACTGCACTAACATCTTTCATGCAAGACACTGAAAAGATGAGGGGGAAGGCATGCCTGCCTTCTCCTTTTTAGTACTTAATCAAACTATGCTCCAAACCAGAAGATGATTTTTCGTGGTGCTATTTAGTAAGTGATGAAAAGAAGAATCTGGGCGCAACTTCCACATGGATTTTTCATTAATATTTACGTGGAAGCTAGAGAAAATTCTTATTGATTTGTTTTGTTACTAATAAATATGCCCCAGGCTGCACTGCACTGCTGGTTCTGCTATTTAACCAGTCTGTTAGAGAGACTTTATTCAAGGTGACATTAACTTTCACAGCTTTTGTAGTTTTTCCCATCTCTTAATGATACATCACTAAATAACCTTTTACAACATGTGAGCATTGGTGTTTAAAAGTCTCTTAGCAACTTGATTCATTTTTTTAATCAAGAACCACCAGATTTTGGGGTGCCTTTAATCTGTGATTTACTTTATTAGATATCAGAAAGCTAGTGAATACTTCCTGGCAAACTGCTGAAGTCTGGTTCTAATAGGTGTGAACTCATTTCCAGGCCTGTGTGTTTAGACTGCACAATGCCAAGCAGCAGCTCGGCTGCATGAGCCATCTCTGCCACCTCCCAGAGTGTGCATCAGCAGGCAGCTATGGTCAGGACTCAGACTCAGACACTCTGACATGGGATGTGGGAATTCTAACCAGTGCCTTCAACACCAGACAAAATGCCCTCCCCTCAGCTCCAGACTTTGTTGTTGGGCAACATGGAAGAGATTCCTGGACCCAACCAAGCCCCTCTTTGTTGCCAGGAGGGCCAGCTTTACAGGTAAATGTGACTGGACTGGCAACAGTGTCACCAACAGATTCCAGCTTTGAATGATTTACCTTAGCAGTTGAACCAAGAAGAGCAGGTCTTTCACCTAAATGTATGGAAACTTTTATAATGCAGACATTGTTGTCAGTGTTAGTCGAGTCTCAAAACCAGGCATCTTTGTGTCCTGGCTATTTCACAGAAATATCGAGTTATACAGATAGATGAAGCTTTGCTGCAAAACTTCTTTGTAATCTTAATATATCCTGAGGCCCTATCCCTGCCTGATGCTGTACTGTTGGGTAACAGGAGTCGGTGTCACCCTTTAGGATGACCTCAGGTATCCTTCAGGACACCGTGTGAGAGTCACAGAGTGGCAGTTATCCCCCTGCTGAGGCAGGTGGCACACCTCAGAGCTTGTGTTACAGAGCTAATATTTCACTTCATTGGAGGCAGAATTCTAAACTAAAGCTATATTGTATGCTGAGCTGGGTATTGGTCAGCCTATATTTATACACAATGTGTCATTCTTAAGGAAGACTATTACTTTTAACAGGTAAAAGCTGGAAGTCGCATCTTTAATAAATAAAGATTATATCTTTTTAATATTTATTTACTTGAAAGTCACAGTTAGAGAGCAGAGGTGGGGGTGCGGGGGAGAGGGAGAGAGGTCTTCCATCTGTTGATTCACTCCCCACATGGCTGCAACGGCCGGAGCTGCACCAATCCAAAGCCAGGAGCTAGGAGCCTCTTCTGGGTCTCCTATGTGGGTGCAGGGGCCCAAGGACTCGGGCCATCTTCCACTGCTTTCTCAGGCCATAGCAGAGAGCTGGATCAGAAGTGGACCAGCCGGGACTCAAACCGGTGCCCATATGGGATGGCAGCACTGCAGGCGGTGGCTTTACCCACTATGCCACAGAGCCGGCCCCAAGATTATATCTTTAAGCAATGATCCACACCACAGAATGTTATAGTCTTCTGCACTATTGTGAATAATTTATCATTAGGTAGAATCAGTTGAAATTAAAATTATTCTAATTCAGCAGGCATTTAGCACAGCAGGTAACATACTGTTTGAGATGCCTGCATCCCATATCAGAATGCCTGTATCCAATCCCAGTTTCCTGCTAAGGGGCACCCTGGTATGAAGCAGGCAATGGCTCAAGTACTTGGTTCCCTGCCCTATAAGGGAGACATGGATTAGGTTTCTGGCTAATGGCTTCAGAATAGCCTGTCCCAGGATAATGCAAGCTTGCTTGCTCTCACTCTCACTCGCTCACTCGCTCGCTCGCTCTCTCTCTGAGAGAGAGAGAGTCTTTTGCTCTTTCTACCTTTCAAGTAAATAAGTTGTAAAATTACTCTTGGTATCAGTTAAAATCCACTGAAGCTTGTGATTTTAAAATCACTAAATAATTCTACTCAGGACATTTTTAACATTCAGATGACTTGTTCCTTATTCTTACAATATTAAAGAGTACTGTAGACTTTCAGAAATAAGTATTTGAGCCATCTACTTTTCCTTAAACAGCTACAATGTTTTTACTAACTTGCAAAATCAAGATACTCAATACATAATAAAAAAGAAAATTGAGAGGTGGGAGTTGTGGGGCAGCAGGTGAAGCCACCGCTTGGATTGCCTGCCTCCCATAACAGAGCTCCTGGGTTCAGATCCTGCCTCCACTTCCTGATCCAGCTCCTGGATAATGGGCACTCTGGAAGGCAGCAGGCAGTGGCTTGGGGACCTGCATCCCTGTCGACAGTGCTGCAGTTCCAAGCTCTTGGCTTTGGCCTGACCCAGGCCTGGCCTTTGTGGGGATTTTGGGGAGAAAACCAGTGGATGGACAATCTCTTTCTAACTCTCTCTCTCTCTTTCTCTCTCTCTCTCTCTCTGGTTGTGCTTTCAAATAAATACATGGATTTTTTTTTTAAAGAAGAACATTGGAAAATTAATTTAAGAACAATGAATTATCTTTTCCCTTTATATTTTTGAAGGTATTTCCTCAGTCACTGTAGAATTATTTACACAGTAGATAATTTGCTAATCAAATGCAGTGTCAAATGATTCTTAATTATTTTTTTTACAAAAACTAAATTCTAACTGTAAAGTGTTAAATAAATAATGTTTAGACTGAAGCTTAGTCACATATAAGCCATCTTATCCTAAAAATAAAGCTATAGAATTGTGACCAAAGCAAGGTACAATTGTAGTGGTAAATTAAATGGTCTAGAATGATCTGAGACAAAAGCAAACAGTACATCAGTGAATCCTAGCACTAAAATGCTATAAAGTTTTAGGGCCAGAGAACTTTTATAAGAAAAGTGTTGAAAGGAGCGGGAGCTCTGGAATGCAACAAATAACACTGGGAGCTTCAAACTGCCCTCAGGTGAAGGGTGATCTGGTCAGCCTCTGTGTCTCGTTTGCTAAATGAGTTCTTTCCTGGCACTGAATGGACCAAGCAATCTGTTAGCCAATGGATCTCACCTTCCTAGCAAAGGCATATTGCACCTGCCACATCCACGGGTTCTTAGTATATTTGTGACCAAAACACAGCTGACGGGAGCCAATTTGGATGTTTAACCCAAAGAAAGCCCATCCATAGGGTGGCCAGTAGCTTATGAGGTAATCTGATGACAGAGGTCTGGCTTCTCACTAGTCCAAGTGATCAATTTCAGTTCACAATTGATCACACTGATAGGTCTAAGAGTCAAAGGGATCACACAAACAAGACTAGTGTCTGCTAATATTAACTGATAGACTCAAAAAGGGAGAGAACGATCCAACATGGGGAGTGGGATACACAGCAGACTCTTGGAACAGCAGATGTCCTAAACAGCACTCTGGCCTCAGAATCAGCCCTTAAGGCATTCGGATCTGGCTAAAAAGCCCATGAGAGTATTTCAGACATGGAAAGATAGGACACTATGGCAAAAAAAAAAAAAAAAAAAAAAAAACAACAACAACTAAATGAAAGATCTCTGTGAGTGAGATCCCAGTAGAAAGAACGGGCCATCAAAGAAGGAGGTACCTTTCTCTGAAGGGAGGAGAGAACTTCCACTTTGACTATGACCTTGTCTAAATAAGATCAAAGTTGGCAAACTCCAAAGGCTCCCATAGCCTTGGAAACTCATGACTGGAGCATAGGGAGATTTCTGATGCCATAAGCAAGAGTGTCAAATTGTTAAGTCAACAACAGGAGTCACTGTGTACTTACTCCTCATGTAGGATCTCTGTCTTTAATGTGTTGTCCAATGTGAATTACTGTTATAACTAGTACTGATACAGTATTTTACACTTTATGTTCTGTGTGGGTGCAAACTGATGAAATCTTTACTTAATATATACTAAATTGATCTTCTGTGTATAAAGATAATTGAAAATGAATCTTGATGTGAATGTGAATAGAATGGGAGAGGGAGCAGAGATGGGAGGGGTGCGGGTGGGAGGGAAATTATGGGGGGGGGGAGCCATTGTAACCCATAAACTGTACTTTGGAAATTTACATTTAATAAATAAAAGTTTACAAAAATAAAAAAGTAAAATATAATAACACATAGCTGTTGCTGTGGATTCATTCTTGGGGGAGGAGCACGGTGGGGGCAAGAGGCGAGGAGTCACTATACAGACCCCGGAGTCAGGTGAAAGCAGGCCAGAGGTGAGCAGCCTGCAGACTCGTTTATTTCAGTTGGTAAAGCAGCTTATATAGCCGAGGCAGCCAATCCAGTCAAGAGGCGGTCTATGCCCTAACCAATCACAGCCTGTTGCCAGGCAGGCTCCGTTGCCATGTGGTTTCTGAAGCCATCCAATCACAGCCTGTTGCCAGGCAGGCTCTGTTGCCATGTGGTTTCTGAAGCCTTCCAATCACAGCCTGTTGCCAGGCAGGCTCTGTTACCATGCCAGTATGTCATAATTTATTAATTCTGTTAAAAATTAGCATTTTTCATAATTAAAAACCTCTATGATTTGTGCTGCCATAGCTTTCTTCTGCTAGCTCCTGGTACTTAGGTACCACATTTCCCCCATGTCTTGAAACCTAAGCATGAAATTGCTGGGTTGTATGATAAGCAACACTTTTGTCTTCCAAGATAATGCCCAGTGAATTTCTAATATGGTACAAGTCTTTTAAATGGAGTTTTATTAGGAAATACATGGAGAAAGCAGGTTAATGGCAGCACAGAGGAATCAAGTAGAAACTCACATAGAAGACATCTTGCAAAAAAAGACACAGACAGGCAGTTTCAGTGCACACAGGAGCTCTGCATTCCAGAAGTGAGTATTGTTCCTGGTAAATGCTGGAGGAGCATCATCACACCCCACGCTGTGGCTAGATCTGAAAATACTCTAATTTTGAAAGTTTGCAATAGATTTGGCATGCAGTAAAATGATAGAAATTAGGCACTGCTCTGTGCATTTTAAGGGTTGGGGAAAGTTTTTGTCATTTTACCATAAAGCATATCAGTTCTTGTCATGTTTTCTTTATAGATTAAGGAAATTCCCCATGAATCCTAGTTTCCTGTGGGATTTATTTTTTTGAGTCAAATATGGATGTTTTATCAAGTGCTTTTTCTTCACCTCTCAAGAAGTTTAATAGTTTTTGTCTCTCCTTTTAGCTAATAATATGTTAAAATATGTTATTTTCATATGTTAAAGCAATATTACACTCAAGATAAACCTGAATTCATTGTGTTATTTTCTTGAGGATTTCTTCATTTGTATATATAAGACAAACTACACTTTACTTTTTGCGTTTTGAACTGTCCTACATAGGGTTTAATATCAGTGTTACATTGGCCTCATACAATTAATTGAATGTTTTCATTTCTTCTATATCCTTGGGAAGATTTTGTTTAAGATGTTAATGAATTTTACTTAAATGTCTGGGAGATTTTGCTTAGTGAGTTCTTTGGGGCCTGGAATTTTCTTTATGTTGTTATTTACAACAGATTGAATTTCTTTGACACAAAGTACAAGATTCCGATTTTTCATTTTTTCTTTTAACAGTTTATGTATTTCACCCAAATTTTCAAATTTATTGTAATGAAGTTGTACATGATGTCCTTTTTTTCTTTTTAATACATATAGGATGATGACACTGATAAGTTTTATTTTGTCTTGTTTATTAATTGGTCTTACTAGATATTTATCAATAGTATTAGTATTTACTTTCTTGGCACACATTTGTTTTAATTATTAATTTTTATTAATTTCTAATTTTTTCATCCTTTCACATTATCTGCATTTGCTTTGTTGTGTATATTCTAGCTTCTCCAGATAGGAGACTAGTAATTAATTTTCAGACTTTCATCTCTTCCAATATACATGAAAACTGTGTTCATGGGTCAGTGTTATGGCACAGCCATTTGGACAGTCTGGCTTGCTAGGGACTGAATCTTGCTACAACCATTTCTGTACACACTGTCCATGGCTGCTTTTTCATTATCATATCATGGTTGAGCTAATAACTGTTGAATAATTGGTTATTTAACCACAAAGTGGTGCTCTAACAAATGAGAAATAAAGTTTTCTGAAGATTCTTGACATTTGAAGTCTTATAGAAACTAGAAGGAAAGATCCATCTGCAGTACATCTAGATGACTAAGGATTCATATTCAAACTCCTGAGGTCAATAAGTGAGAAAAACAAAGTAAATAAAGAAACCCTAAGTAAAATGGACAAAAAACCCGAATAGGGATTCATGAATGAGTATATTCAAATGGTCAGTAAGTGTCGCTCCCCCTCTTCATGGAGGAACGACACTAAACCCTGCCTAGGTTTCCTATCCGAGTCACGGCACCATTATGTCGCTCCCCGTCTTCATGGAGGAACGACACAGGACCCTGTGGGGAGCAATCCGGACTAGACTAAGTTACTCGAATTAAGACTTATTCTATGCATCTGCTCTCCCACAATGTGGCGTTGGGAGAGAAGTAAACAGCTTCTGCACAGCTGCCTCCAGTTCAACTGATAAACTGTAGGACTTGCTCCTGATTGGAGGAGAGCGGCGTGCTCGGCGTGTGGGCAGCCGAGTAGGGATTGGCGGAGGAGGACTATAAAGGAGGAGAGAGACGGCATGCACCGGGAACATCTATGGGGAACATCTAAGGGAACCCGTGCAGCCCCGGAGAAGAGCCGGCCGGCGGTGTGCCGCTCCCCTGCGGAAGTGGGGAATGTGGCCAGGGGGAACTGCCCTTCCACGGAGGTGGAAGGGATAGTAGCCAACCCGGGAAGAACCAGCAGCAAACCCGGGGAGGGCCGAGCAGACAGAAAGAACAGCGCAGGGTCCTGTGTCGTTCCTCCACGAAGAGGGGGAGCGACATAGTGGTGCCGTGACTCGCATAGGAAACCTGACTCGGATAGGAAACCTAGGACGGATAGCAAACTTAGGAGGGAAGAAACGGGAAGAAATGGGAAATTACCGGAGAGAGAGACTAGCAAACAGCCTAGGGAAAAGCCGGACGAAAAGGGTGCCGGAAGAAGCTATTGAAAGCCTAGGCATAGATTCAGATACGGACTACAGGGGGAAGCTGGGAGAAATCTCTAAGGTCAAAAGCGAAAGTGAAAGCTAGAACAAACAGACTCGGATGCGGACTGTGGGGAGAGGCCAGGAGAAATGAGGGAGGAATATTGTTGGAAGAAAACTTAGGGAAACATACCGGGTAGAGAAAAGTGTTAGGGAAATTGAAGCCACGGGGGGCAGGCCGAGGCTGAAACGAAAGCCACTTTGGGATTCTCAAGTTAGCCCGGGAATAGGGGGCGAAAAGTTGAAACCAGAAGCTGAAACGTGAGCCAGATTGGGATCCGTCTGATTAGCCCGGGGAGCAAAGGACGGGAAGCCAAACCGTGGGGCGGAGACGTATGCTGGGTTGAATTCGCCAGGCTAGCCCGGGGAACTTAGATTGAATGCTAGTGGCGGACACGTAAGCTACGCTGTGTTACTCGCAGAAGCCGCCACATGCAGAGAGAGCACGGGGCGTGAATAGATAGGGAACGGGGCTGGCGCGAGGCTGTGGTTCAGACGCGAAAGGGTTAAGCGTGGAGACCGCGGAGCGCGCGAAGCCAAGCCGCGCAAAGCCGGGAAGCTGCGCAGATGAGAGAGGCGCGCGGGCTGAAGCGGCGCAGAGCCGGGAACCCGCCGGCGGGGCGAGGTGCCGGAAAGCCGCAGGGATAAGAGAAACAGAAGTTTAGAAGTAAAAGAGAAATAGGAATGCTGGAAGATAGAAGTAAAATGGGAGAAATAGGAATGCCCGGAGATAGAGAAATAGAGAAATAGAAAGGCCTCCCCTCAACATGGCAATGTGAGAGCTTGGATTCGGTCTGCCTGATTAAGTGAGGCGATGAGCACGATGAGCACCTGCGGCGGCTAGCAGCTTATGCGCCGCAGGTCACCGAAGACAGGCACAAATTAACATCAGTAAGGCTTCCCCCACAATGTAACAATTAGGAGGCTTGGATTCGGTCTGCCTGATTAAGGCGGTAAGCGCCAGCAAGCAGCTCGACCAGAGTATGAGCTGCAGGTCACCGAAGATAGGCACGAACCAACACTAATAAGTCTCCCCCACAATAAGGCAATGAGAAGGCTTGGATTCGGTTTGCCTGATAGGTCTTGTAAGTCCCCTGCAGGCAGAGCAGAGCATGCGCTGCAGGGCACCGAACACAGGCACGCATCAGCGCCTAAAAACCTCCTCACAACATGGCGAAGAGAGGACCCGGATTCGGTTTGCCTGATTGATAGGACTTGTAAGAGCCTGTGGCAACTCTAGCAAGTAGAGCAGAGTGTGTGCCGCGGGACACCGAAGACAGGCGCGTATCAACGCCAAAAATAAAAAGAAAGGGGGATCTGTGGGGAGCAATTCGGACTAGACTAAGTTACTCGAATTAAGACTTATTCTATGCATCTGCTCTCCCACAATGTGGCGTTGGGAGAGAAGTAAACAGCTTCCGCACAGCTGCCTCCAGTTCAACTGATAAACTGTAGGACTTGCTCCTGATTGGAGGAGAGCGGCGTGCTCGGCGTGTGGGCAGCCGAGTAGGGATTGGCGGAGGAGGACTATAAAGGAGGAGAGAGACGGCATGCACCGGGAACATCTATGGGGAACATCTAAGGGAACCCGTGCAGCCCCCGAGAAGAGCCGGCCGGCGGTGTGCCGCTCCCCTGCGGAAGTGGGGAATGTGGCCAGGGGGAACTGCCCTTCCACGGAGGTGGAAGGGATAGTAGCCAACCCGGGAAGAACCAGCAGCAAACCCGGGGAGGGCCGAGCAGACAGAAAGAACAGCGCAGGGTCCTGTGTCGTTCCTCCACGAAGAGGGGGAGCGACAGGACCCTGCGCTGTTCTTTTGTCTACTCGGCCCTCCCCGGGTTTGCTGCTGGTTCTTCCCGGGTTGGCTACCGTCCCTTCCACCTCCGTGGAAGGGCGGTTCCCCCTGGCCACATTCCCCACTTCCGCAGGGGAGCGGCACACCGCTGGCCGGCTCTCTCGGGGGCTGCACAGGTGCTCCTTCAGATAGATGTTCCTGGTGCATGTTGTCTCTCTCCTCCTTTATAGTCCTCTTCCGCCAATCCCAACTCGGCTGCCCACACGCCGAGTACGCTGCTCTCCTCCAATCAGGAGCAGGTCCTGCTGTTTATTGGTTGAACTGGAGGCAGCTGTGTAGAAGCTGTTTCCCTTCTCAGCGCCATATTGTGGGAGAGCAGATGCATAGAATAAGTCTTAATTCCAGTAACTTAGTCTAATCCGAGTTGCTTCCAGTTGCTCCCCACAGTAAGCATGCAAAATTGGTACTCAACTTCATTTAAGAATCAACAAAGACGCATGAAAGTCACGATTTCGTAAAGCAGATCACTAGACTGAGTAAATGCTTTGAGGCAGAGAATAGCAGTTACTGGTGAGGCTGCGGAGCAGGGAGAATCCTTGTACGCCGTTGCTGGGAACGCGAATCGATGCCGTCACTGTAAGCGCTCTGTGGCAGTGTTTACTCAGACCGCACGTACATCTGTCTTATGACCCAACAATTCCACACAGACTCAGCAATAATTCCTGCACCTATTCACTGAAAGATATGGACAACAGTGTTCTTAATAGGGTTATTTACAATTGTCCCAAACTCAGAACTACCCAAGCGGCCATTAACAATGGAATGAATAAGTAAATTGTGCTGTTTTTCCGTGGTGAAATATTAACACAATGAGAAGGAACAAACAGTAGCTTCCCATCAGAATGACTCTCACAAAACATGATGTTGCACGAGAGGAACCACACAGGAAAGAATGCACACCATGTGATCATGTGATTCCGTTTGTATCAAGCTCAAGCCAAGCAAATCCTAGCTGTGCTGTAAGAAGATAGGAGTGACTTTCTCTGGAAGGGGATAGTAACTTGGAGGGAATTCAAGGGGGTTTGGGTCCTGGTAGTGTGTATTTCTTGGTCTTTCTGCTGGTTTCAAGCATAGTTTCTGAAAATGTATTCATCTATGCACCTGTTGTTGGTATATTTGTTTTATTATGAGGATACTCCAAAAGGTAATGGAAAAACAGAATTAAAAGATAAGCTTATTGTGGTACAAAATATGCTGAAATCTGTTCATAATTTTCATATAGTACATATTCTGCATAATCTTTTTAAATGCTCTTATGGACATATATTTTGCACCAAAATAAACTTAGCTTTCAATTCCATTTTCCACAAAGTTCTTGACATTCCCTGTCAGGATATGCTTTAAAAATTTCCTTAATGTTATGGAGATTTAATTTGAAATAAGTATAATTATAGAGTGGCCAGCACTGTGAAACAGTGGGTTAACGCCCTGGCCTGAAGCGCCTGCATCCCATATGGGCGCCGGTTGTTCAAGGGTTGTTCAAGACCCGGCTGTTCCACTTCTGATCCAGCTCTCTGCTATGGCCTGGGAAAGCAGTAGAAGATGGCCCAGGCCTTGGGCCCCTGCATTCGCGTCGGAGACCTGGAAGAAGCTCCTGGCTCCTGGCTTTGGATCAGCTCAGCTCCAGCAGTTGTGGCCAATTGGGGAGTAAACCATCGGATGGAAGACCTCTCTCTCTCTCTGCCTCTCCTCTCTCTGTGTAGCTCTTTCAAATAAAAATAAATAAATCTTTTTAAAAATTATAATTATAGATTTAGTAATTAAGAAATTATATGTGATTATTTAGATGGAAGAATTGAAGAGTATTTTTACAATATAGCATTATTTTCTCTGGGGAAAGCCAATATATTTATTATAGAACATTGTAGTTGTTGATGCAAATGCTTACACCTGACAAAGCTTTCCCCATCTCACTTCATTTCTTTACTGTATTGTTATATACTGCATACTCAGAATGGAAAAAATAAAATTTTTCATTGCATCTCCTTTCCGAGAGGCCGAAGGTGAGGCAGAATAAATAAAATTATTAGGAAAATCTTAATATTGTGATTACTGAATATATATTTGAATACTTTTCTTTAAAAACATGTATAATTATATTTAATTTACTTACAAACTTCTAGGAACCACAAACAACACAAACTATACTCAGAAATATTTAACAGTTGAAGAGAATTATGTGAGAATATATGAGTGTTTCCAGTTTATAACATATAGGAAAATAGGTGTTAAGTGTTTCCTGTTTGGATAAACAGATTATTACTTAATGATCAGAAAATAGAAGCTTAGAAAATCTAGTTCATCCTATTTCCTTCCTTTGCCTGATACAAAAGTTTGAATCTTTAATGAATGAAAATAGGTGGACAGTAAATAGTTAAGCTGTTGAACATAATTATTCAATAAAGCAAAATTCCTATGACCAAAACTCTTTTAAATTCCCAAGAACAGTCTCTGATCCTATATTATCGTTTGTATATTTTTGTAAGCTTAACAACATTTGCTTCATAATATTATTTGCAAAATGAATTGTAATGTACTTAAGGGAATGTACTCATTTATTATCTTACTCCACACAGCCCCTTAAAGTCTGCTTTACAATGGTTGGTGTACTTACAATAAATTTCCATAGTCACAGAAAGTTCTCTTGAACCTCATTGTAGTTGATCCCTTGCCACTACGCTAAACCCTGGGGACTGCTATTCAGTGTGGCCTTTTCCTGATAGCCATACATATGAAACAATAAATCTTACAGTCTTCATCTGGCATCTTTCACTCAATATATTTTTGAGATTCTTGAAGGTTATTAGATGTATCAACAATGTATTCATTTTTATTGCTGAGTAGTATTTCACCCTGTGGGTTTACAAAATTTGGTTATCCACTTACCAGTGGGTAGGTATTTGAGTAGTTTCCAGGTTAGAGCTAAGGTGAATATTATGAATAAAGTTCAAATGAACATTTGCTTACAATTGTTTGTGTGTTGTCTAGTAAACACTTAGAAGCAGGCTTGTTGTCACAGGATAAATGTATCTTTAGCTTGCCAAAATATTTTGCCAAGTGTATGTCCACCAGCAATAAATGAGAGTTTCAGTTTTCACATTCCTGCTAAAATTTGGAGTTGCCAACTTTTTAATTTTTACCATTTTAGTTAGTATGTGGAAGACTCTTATGATCTAAATTTGTGTCTCAATGTATTTTGTTAGCTAATGATATTGAGAATCTAATCATATGGAGCTGTTTTGTAATTTATGTATTTAGTAAGCGAGTTCTTCAAATTGCTTATCATTTTAAAAGTTGTGTTCTCTGGCTTCTTAATACTGCATTGTGAATTTTTTTCTGAACATTCTGAACAAAGCCTCTTATCAAACACTTTTTGCAAATATTTTCTCCCAGGCTATAGTTAGACTTTTAATTTTCCTGTATCATGTTCATGCATTTCTTCACGCATTCAGTAAATGAGTATTGGTGCCTACAGTGTACTGTAGTAAAATAGTAATAATAAAAAAAAACTTTCAGTCTTTTCTCCCTTTCATTCAGAAAGTAAGCTTGGATTAATCTAACATTGTTTTCCTGGAAATATGAAATGCCAGCCTTGTTACTAGTCAGTGTTGCATTTGGCAAAAGCTTTGCCTGATTAGAAATAATATTGGCGCTGAGGAGACTAGGAATCAACCATTAATACCTGGCTGAAAGCCACAGCTTTGGGCTTCCCTGACGATACTGATCTTGTAGTGGATGTACTTGTCTTGCGGGTTATAAAAGATTCTCTCATGAGATTAATGCAGGCGCTTCTAAAAGCAAGAGCATTACCTGCACCCACCAGTGTGGTCTCTCTTGCTTGCCCTGAACTGTCACTTGAAAGGCTGGTGCAGACTCCTGGCCTGCTGTGAGGAACCAGCAGATGAGACACCTGAGGCTGTCTTCCCACCGTGACCTACCTGTGTCCTGCAAAGCTGAGGGAGTCTGGTGCCTGGAAGGCTCGTTGGGTTCCACGAGCAAGTGGCTCGCTGAACCCACCACTGCTGCTGCTTGTCAAGCAGAGTGGTTTATGCTCCCTCCATTGTGTGCAGAGTGGTGAGTGCCCAGCCCTGCTGTGGTTCTAGGTAGCTTTCATCTCAGTAGGAAGAGACAGGCAACAAGCAGATTTAACACCAGGTCAGGCGGTAGTGCTCTGTTGAAGATCAAACAGCACATGGGAGAGGAATAAGAAGCTGACGCTGTTTTGTTCAGGAGGGTCTCTGTGACAAAAAGGCATCTGAGCCGGCGCCGCGGCTCACTAGGCTAATCCTCCGCCTTGCGGCGCTGGCAAAACGGATTCGAGTCCCAGTCAGGGCGCCGGATTCTGTCCCGATTGCCCCTCTTCCAGACCAGCTCTCTGCTGTGGCCCGGGAGTGCAGTGGAGGATGACCCAAGTCCTTGGGCCCTGCACCCCATGGGAGACCAGGAGAAGCAGCACCTGGCTCCTGCCATCGGATCAGCACGGTGCGCCGGCCGCAGTGCGCCGGCCGCAGCAGCCATTGGGGGGTGAACCAACGGCAAAGGAAGACCTTTCTCTCTGTCTCTCTCTCTCACTGTCCACTCTGCCTGTCAAAAAAATAAATTAATTAAATAATTTACAAAAAGGCATTTGAACACGTTTCCAAGAATGGAGGCAACAATCTACGTGGACATCAGAAAGAGAATTTTCCAGGCAGAAGAAATACCAAGTACAGTGGCACTTAGTGGAAATGTGCTTAGAATACTGAACAAATAGCAAGAAGGCTGGTGTGGGGGAGCAAAAAGATGGAGAACTGGGGCTGTAAAGCATATGGAAAGAGACAGATCTCACAGTGTCTTTAAGCATCTGAAATGAGTAGGAAGCCTTGCAGGTTCTGAGCTGGGAGTATGGCCAGGGCTGCTGGAGGAAAAACAGACTGTGAGATCTGGGGTGGGAGCAGGGAGACCCATTAAGCTATTACAATAAGCAAATGGGAGACGATGGGGATCACAGTTAGAATGCTGCCCTGCAAGTGCTGAAGTTAAGGACTTGTTTCTGGTTTGACTTTTTAGTATGAGCAAAAAAGAAAAAGTCAAGGTCAATTCTAAGGCTTGTATCCAGATAAATAAATTATCATGAATTGAAATAGGGAAAACTGGAAGGCGAATCTGGGGTTGGGGAGTGGAGACCCAAGAATAACTTCTTGTCCACGTTTGCTTCAAAATGCCCATTAGACACCTAACAAGAGGGTTGTAAAGCTAGATGTAGGAGATTCTGGAAAGAATAAAGATGTAAATTTGGGAGTCAATAGGATATGGATGGTATTTGAAGCTGAGGAAGAAGTCCAGGGACTGGACGCAGATACTAATTTCATTTAATTGAGCATATAAATTTCAAAGGATTTACAGATCTCTTAAGAGGTTCTTGAATTGCCAACAAAGTGGCATGACACAAAAGGCTCTATAAAAATCACTTATGGAGCACACAAACTGGCTTTGCTCTGCAAGGCTTCTGACAAAAAGATAACTCCAAAACTGCAGGGTTGGGCTAGGTTCTTGGAAAATGCATTTTCTCAATTTGCTTCAAAGGAAAAACACACCCTTCATTCTAGAATGCTTACATCCATGGAAGGTTATAGTCCACATAAAAATGGACTGTAATTCAACACAAAACATTTTACCCAATTTAACTTTTATTGTCTGCATCACCTGTTGTGAAACACAAAATAAAGTGTGCATAAGTGTCATATGTACAGGGTCAACATGACCAAAACAATTTGATTTATATTCTTTGCAAAAACAATCAAAGGGATATCTTCTTATATCCAATATATTTAGGGGCAAGCATAAAAAGGTAAAAGTTCCTGGACTGCTCAAAGAAAGCTTGCAGTGTATGCCTGCCACATGGAACTGAGGGTCTAGGAATAGAGGAGCTTACATTTACCGTATTTATTTTGTATGTATTGTGAATATATTCTATTTTTAAGTAAAAATGCTATTTGGGCTACTTGGCAAAATATTAAATTAAATTAAATTCAAGCATATTAACAGGACTGAAAATATTGAAGCCATCAGCTACCAAAACCCCAAGAAGGAGTGTTTGGCCTAGTAGTTACATGCTCCTGTCCCACATCAGAGTGCTGGGTTAATCCCTGTCTCTGGCTCCTGACTCCAGATTTCTGTGGACACAGGCCCTGGGAGGCAGAGGTGATGGCTTTAGTGATCGGGTTCTGGCCACCTATGCAGGAGATGTGGATGAGTTCTAGGCTCCCAGCTTCATCCTGGCCCAGCCCCAGCCTTGCAGGTATTTGGGAAGTGAATGAGCAAATGGGAGCTCACTTGTTTCTCTCTCTCTCTCTTTGTCTATCTCCCTCACTCTCTTTCTCTCCTTCCCTCCGTCCCTTCAAATAAAAAGTTCTTTTACAAAAAAAAATTTAATAGCCAAGTATTCCCAACAGCTTCTACCATCAGCACTAACTACTTTCTTCACAGCTTATCAATAATTTTTTTCCCTTTTTCTAATTGTCGCTTTAAGACAATTTTAACTTCATTGATTTAGAATCAATTTTTTCTTTTTTCCCTCTTCTGTTAGTACCTGAAAAACAAACTTATATGTAGAAGATTAAAAACCTTAGCAAACAAAAACATTTGAGAGATTATGATTTCATGTCATGTGCAATTCAAAATGAAAATGACGCTAAGCAGACAAATTTGTAGATATATGTGTGTGTGAGTATGTACTTGGAAAAATTTAGTTTGTCTCTAGATTACCAGATTATTTTTGGATAGCTTTTTTGCAAAATGTTTTACATACTTGCTTTTACATACCTGCTTAATCAACCTATGACTCAATCCAAAGCTGTTCCAACAAATACATTGTAGTGTCATTATCTGAGTGATATTAATCTCTCCCTCTATTTTCTATATCTTTTCCCTTTGCCTCTTTCCCCTATTCTGTCCATACTTTCATGCATCTCATGACCATTATTTATCAGAGGGTCAAGTAAAAATTTTTTATTATCCCGGCCGTAAAACAGTAGCCATCTACCAACCAAAAGGTAGGGCACAGGGCCTTAAAAGTAGGGAAAAAGATTTCACCATGAACTCTAGCAGATAAACTATCCTATTGCCACAACAAAGCTAAATTATTGAATAATGATTTATCTGTACTTATTTGGAAATTATTATAGTAATCCCCCCTAAGTTTAAGATGTGGGCAAGATTAATTCTCCTCCCCTTGACTAATATGCCAAATATCTTTTTATTAGATTTTCCTTTTTTCTTCACGGTTTTAAGATAATTATTTCAGAGTATCCCTGCTGATATCACATGTCTCTTTCACTTATAGAAAAGTTTGGCTCCTTTTTTTTTTTTTTTTTTTTGACAGGCAGAGTGGACAGTGAGAGAGAGAGACAGAGAGAAAGGTCTTCCTTTGCCGTTGTTTCACCCTCCAATGGCCGCCGCGGCCGGCGCACCGCGCTGATCCGATGGCAGGAGCCAGGAGCCAGGTGCTTTTCCTGGTCTCCCATGGGGTGCAGGGCCCAAGCACTTGGACCATCCTCCACTGCACTCCCAGGCCACAGCAGAGAGCTGGCCTGGAAGAGGGGCAACCGGGACAGAATCCGGCGCCCCGACCGGGACTAGAACCTGGTGTACCGGCGCCGCTAGGCGGAGGATTAGCCTAGTGAGCCGCGGCGCCGGCCGGCTCCATTATTTTAACATGGCATCTACAGAACCAAGATGTTACACAAAATCTGACCCTATGACTTTAGCTGTGTTGTTCTCTCATAACAAGTGTTCCCTTCAAACAATTCCCACCCCCAGATATTTGTATGTGGATGTTTGATGGGAAGGGACTCTTTAAACTTTGAAGACTGTAAAATCTTTACTAAAATTGCTCTCCTCTCTTCTCTCTCTCTCTTTCTGTCTCTCTCTCAGTCAGAATTGGACTAGGACTTGGCCATAGTCCCAAGACATGGGGATTTCACGAGACAAATAAAATTTTTTAGTGTCTTCTCATTAAACAGTCTGCATATTGCTTAAAGTTACTCAAGAACTCAGAGAGTCATAGCTACACATTGACTGGATTCTGGTTGTCATAATAGAAAATACTTTTGATTTTTTTTTTCCAGCAGATTTGGCCAGTTTTGTTGAACACCTGGAAAAAAAGCACTAACCAGGCTCCTTTGCCCCTCTGAAATCACTTGTTATTCTCTTAAAAACAAAGGGAGATTATTTTTTGCTTTGTGAAAAATATGCATCTAAGTAAAAACTTTCATAACTAGAACTAAATGCTTTCTTAATTATAAATCAAATTTATTGACTATAGTAAACAAAATATATAAACTATCCATTTGTGCTTTTTTAAAGATTTCTTTATTTTATTTGAAAGACAGTTACAGAGAGGTAGAGGTAGAGCCAGAGAGAGAGAGAGGGAGGGAGGGAGGGAGGGAGGTCTTCTATTCACTGATTCACTTCCCAGATGGCCTCAATGGCTGAAGCTGGTTGATCTGAAGCCAGGAGCCAGGAGCTTTTTCCAAGTCTCCCACATGGGTGCAGGGGCCCATGGACTTAGGCCATCTTCCACTGCTTTCCCAGGACATAGTAGAGAGCTGGATGATGGGAAGTGGAGCAGCCAGGATTCGAACCGGCACTCATATGGGATTCTGACACTGCAGGAAGTGGCTTTACCTGCTACAGCACAGCATAATCTATCCACTTGTAATTAAGGAACCAAAATATTTACATCAAAGACAATTGTATTTAAATCAGATTTTTATTAAAATACCTAAATACCTAAAGTGCACAATTGTAAACGTATGAGAGTGCTTTAAAAAAAAAGTTTGTGGTAAGTGGAATTCAAAAATACATTTATTTTGGTGAAAAATTATTGAAATCCATGCATATTCATTTGTACACAAGAAGCCATCACCACAATCAACATAAAGAATATGTTCACCGTTCCTAAAAGGATCCTGGTGCTCCCTTGGTAACACCTCCCCTTGTTCCAACTCAGCGGCCTTTCCTGTATCCTGAGGCAACCAACGATCTACTTGCTGTAACGGAAGAGTTTGCACTTAATAAGAGTTTTACATGAGTGAAATCATACAACTTGAATTTTTTTGGTATGGATTATTTCACTCAGATAACTTTTAGAGTCATCCATTTGTTGCAAATAACAGTTCCTTCCTTTTTATTCTGACTATTGTTCTGTAGTATAGATATACTTTGATTTGCATATTCATTCACTTGTTGGTGGACCTTTGGGCAACTTCAAGTATTGGACTATTAAAAATAAATCTGCTATGAATATTCATGTTGAACTATTTGCATGGCCACGTACTTTAATTACTCTTGGTTAAATATCTAGGAGTGGAACGGCTTGACTAAAAGTATGTGCGTGTTTAATTATTTCTTCCTACCAAATTTGGGTTTGGTTTGTTGTTTTTCTAGGTCTTTAAGGTGCAGTGGTGACTCATTTATTTGGTGTCTTTCCAATTTCTTGATGTAGTCACTAATTGCTGTAAACTTCCCTCTTAACTGATTTTACCGTATCCCATAGGTTTTGATATAAGTTGTTTTATTATCTTCATTCATTTCCAGGAACGTTTTACTTCCCATTGGATTTCTTCTATGACCCGCTATCCATTCAGGAGAGTGTTGTTAATCTTCATGTGATTTGCATACTTTCTGGAGTTTCTTAAATTGTTAATTTCCAGCTTTATTCCATTGTGGTCAGAAAAGATATATGGTATGTTTTCAATATTTTTTTAATTTCCTGAGACTTGCTTTATACTTTATAGCCTAGCATATGGTCTGTCCTAGAGAAAGTTCCATGTGCTGATGGAAAAAGTGTGTATTCTGAAGCCGCAGGATGAACTGTTCTTTAGATATCAATTAGGTCCATTTGGTTCAAAGTGTAGATTTGCTCTGTTGTTTCTTTGCTGAGTTTTTTGTTTCGTTGACCTGTCCTTTGATGAAAGTGTGGTTTGAAGTCCCCCATTTTTATAGTATTGGAATCTATGTCTCGCTTGTTTTAAGTAGCCAGGCATCTTGGCAGTGGGTGCGTATATGTTCATTATAGTCATACCGTCCTTTTCAGTTGATCCATTAATCATTACATAATGGCATTTTTGTTTCTTTTAACAGTTTTTTTGTGTTAAACTCTATTTGCTCTGATATTAGGATGACTATTTCTTCTCATTTTTGCTTTCCATTAGCATGGAATATCTTTTTTCCATTCTTTCACTTTCATTCTGTGTGTATCCTTGTTGGTGAGGTGTGTTTCTTGTAGGCAGCAAATATGTAGGTCTTGTTTTTAAATCCACTCAGCCAGTTTGTATCTTTTAACTGGAGAATTTAGGCCATTTGCATTCAAGATTATTGTTGATAAGCAATGACTTGGTCCTGCCATCTTTTCCTAAGTATTCCTATTGTTTGTTTTTTATATCCTTTGTATTTTTACTAGAAGATTTTCTGCCTTAACATTCTTTCGTAATGAGGACTATCTTTCTCTGTTTCTGTGTGCAGTACATCCTGAAGTATTGTTTATAAGGCTGGATGAGTGAAGGAAAATTCTTTCAATTTCAGTTTTGGAAGGTCTTTCACATTCATTTATAAATGGGAGCTTTGCTGGATATGGTATTCTGGATTGACAGTTTCTTTTAGGACTTGGGTTATGTCTCTGCATTCTCTCCTGGTCTATAAGGCCTCTGATGTGTAAATCAGCTGTCAGTCTAATTGGGGATCATCTAAGGTAACCTGGCATTTATCTTGTGCACATTTTAGAATCTTAATGTTTTATTGTAGACGTTTGACTATAATGTGTCATGGTGAGATCTTTTCTGGTCATATGTATTAGGAGTTCTATATGTTTCCTGTACTTGGATGTCTCTTTACAAATTAGGGAAGTTTTCTGCTATTATTTCACTGAATAGAGAATAATCCATTCTCTCTTTCTAAACATTCAGGAATCCTAAGAACCATCTGTTGGGTCGTTTGATAGTGTCACATATATCTAAAACACCATTTTCAGTTTTTCTTAAATTTTTTCTACTTTTTTTTTGTCTTAGACATTTCCAAAAATTCGTCTTCCAGATCAGATACTCTTTCTTCTGCCTCACAAAGCCTGTTTTAAGGCTTTCCACTATATTTTTATTTGACATTTTGTATCTACATTTCTAATATTTCAGTTTGATTTCTCTTTAGTATCTCTATCTCCCAGCAAAATTTTTCATCCATGTCATGTATGAGTTTCTTTAGCTCATGAATTTGCTACTCATCACTTCTGAGTAATCCTATGATCATTCTTTTGAATTCCTTTTCAGGCATTTCATCAACCTCTTCATCCTCATATTCTAATATTTGAGTATTGTTGTGTTCCTTTTGTGGAGTCATATTGCTTCCCTTGTTCGTGTTTCTAATATTTCTGTTTATGTTTAGGCATTGTTTTCTGCTCTGATGGCTTTTATCTGTGGACTGTGCTCTGTGGCTTAGTTGAATGTCTGCTCCCTCAGTGGATACCCAGAGGTGTGTGTTGGGTGGGGCCAGGGAAATTCAGTCAGTGCTTGAGTGTGGGGCAAAGGTACAGGCTGACACCCATGTTGGACATGGAGATCTCCGCTGTTGTCTGCAAGAGTGTGGTTATAATCACATTGGCTTGCATGATGGCCTCACCTCCTCTGCCAAGGTGATCATTATCCTGAGTGAGCCCACAGTGACTGCACACCAGCTGCTAGAACCACACATAGGATCTGTGTGGTCTGCAGGGTGAGCACAGCCCTGTGCAGTGATCCACCCAGGCACACAGGGAACTCTGAGTCTCTGAAGACAGATGCAGTGATTGCCCAGAGACCCAGCTATACTCCCGCCCTATTGTGTAGTCACAGAATTCCCACAGTCATCATGCACAAGGCTCCCACAGGTACAGGGAGCAGGGGACCCACCCTCTGGCCCACAAACCATGCCACACCCACCGAGAGAGCCAAGGCATTCCCAGAGTGTGCTACCTGCCTTTGCTTCACGTTTACAGGTTGAGTCCAGGTGCCCATGATAGAGTGAGCAGAGGAGACACCTCACAGGCCTAAATAGGCACCTGCCAATTCTCCAGGCCAAACTCAGAGGAAGGGGGACTGCGGATTTATCCCTCTGATAATACCCCATAGTCGTGCATGTGTGCACACGCCTCCATAGCCTCTGCTTCCCTTATTAAAGTGGTGCTTTCTCCCTGCTAGGTACCAGATGCTATTGAAGGGGGCTGGGAAGAAAGCAGTGTGCTCTCCCTTCACAGGGCGAGGTGGGCACCCTGCCCCCACTAGCACTCTAGGCAGACTCAGTCACTGTGATCTCAAGGTTCTCCCTCAGCAGTATCACCAGTGACATGAGCTGCCACCGACTCTCTCACCCAGCTCCTCGAAGATGGTCTGCTCCAGCCCCTGGCTGTGGGAGTCTCCAGTGGTGTCCCTGTTCCTTGCTGCGTGTTTGTGCTGTCCACTCTGCTCCACAGCACCTCTTCTTTCTGTAGAATTCCCACTGCAAGTTTCCCTCCAACTCTCCTCTGGAAATGAAGTTACTACACTTTCTCCTGTTATCTGGTCAAAATCAGCACATCTTTTCCCTATTCAGCCATACTGGCTATCCACCTAGGTTTGTTGTGGGGAGCAACTCGGACTAGACTAAGTTACTGGAATTAAGACTTATTCTATGCATCTGCTCTCCCACAATATGGCGCTGGGAGAGGAGTAAACAACTTCTACACAGCTGCCTCCAGTTCGACCAATAACCTGCAGGAGCTGATCCTGCTCCTGATTGGAGGAGAGCAGCGTACTCGGCGTGTGGGTAGCAGAGTTGGGATTGGTGGAAGAGGACTATAAAGGAGGAGAGAGACAACATGCACCAGGAACATCTAAAGGGAACATCCGGATAACATCTGAGCAGCCCCCGAGAGAGCTGGCTGGTGGTGTGCCGCTCCCTGGCGGAAGTGGGGAAAGTGGCAGGGGGAGCCGCCCTTCCACAGAGGTGGAAGGATCGGCAGCCAACCCTGGAAGAACCAGCAGCAAACCCGGGGAGGGCCGAGCAGACAAAAGAACAGCGCAGGGTCCAGCGTCGTTCCTCCGTGAAGAGGGGGAGCGACAGTTTGTGTTTTTCATTCTTTCTTGATCTTGTCCCACTTCTCAACTTCTTTTTTTCTGGAAACATTGGCATAGAATCAATCTACTTTTACATAAATCTCATTGTCAGTTCTCCTTTGTGATTTCTAACTACTATTATTCACTTTCTCACCCGTTCCCTCATGAATAACTTGTCATCTGTTCATTAGCAGACTGTACTGCTCATTTGACTCATAGCAAAACTGAAATCATTATGCCATGGTACAATTTTTACCAGCAGAGAACAGAGGATGTTAGGAAAAATAATCAAGTTTTTCAAATTTATTATAAAATCTTAAGATGAGAATTCTGAATTAGAAATTGGATAAAAGAAAAACACTGTTGAGTGACTATATGCCTGTCATGACTTGCTTTGGAAAGGAATAAAGTTAGAGTTAAAGTATATAGATAGATCTGAAGATCATCTGAAATACCTGGTTTTATATGCTGTGGTATATTTTAAACAAAGTTTCATAATAGAAAGTAGAAATAAACAGGCTGGTAGAAACTACAACATTTAGTCAATGTTTGCTTATTTTGAGCTGATCAAGTAAAAATAAATCTGATTTTATATTTTATCATCCAATTATTTCAAAGAACTTATCCCATTAAAGTCCTGGAATGCAATGAAATAGCATCTTTAAAATATTTTGAGGAGGGGCCAGCGCTGTGGCGCAGCGGGATAAAGCCCTGGCCTGCAGCGCCAGCATCCCATATGGGCACTGGTTTTAGTCCCAGCTGCTCTTCTTCCGATCCAGCTCTCTGCTATGGCCTGGGAAAGCAGTAGAAGATGGCCCAAGTCCTTGGGCCCCTGCACCCACATGGGAGACCTGGAAGAAGCTCCTGGCTCCTGGCTTCGAATCGGCACAGCTCTGGCCATTGCAGCCAATTGGGGAGTGAACCAGTGGATAGAAGACCTCTCTCTCTGTCTCTACCTCTCTCTGTAACTCTCTCTTTCAAATAAATAAAATAAATCTTAAAAAAAAACTGGGAATGTGCTCCCTACCTTGTTGTTTGAGCATTACAAGCTTGTTTAAATATATATATATACTTATATATATATAAAGGAAAAAAAGCTATCAGCCAGAATAGCTTTCTGCCATATTAATATTTTTCTCTTTTAAGCAAAGATAACCTTTAAAATGAAATAATAACAATTTCAGGTAACAAAAATTAAATAATTCACCCTTAAATTTATTATTTTCCTTCAATTAGTTTTAGCTATCTTACTTCAATCAGTTTTAGCTATCTTACTAAAGGTCTGTTTTTATGACATGGAATCTTGAGTCAGCAAGATGAGTACCATCTTTTTTCAGAAGAATTTGCAAGTTGATATTAGAAAACTTTACTGTCAAAGACAAACTGTGATAACATGTAAGAGGAAAGAAAGAAGATATTTCCAATAACAGTTAACTTTAAATTTATACCATTGTCTATAATCCAAAATGGTATCTAATCTTATATGGCAAAACAATTTTTCTATTTATTATACTGTCTATATAAGACTCTAAAACCACCTAACAGTCAAAGCATAATTATTGGCTCACTAGTGGTCAAGATAGGTCTTTATCAGTGAATCAATCAATTGCAGAAGGAAGGGAAGAAAATTTAGTGTTTATTTAGCCTGAAAAGAACAAGTAAATCATAGTTTCGCATATTAGAAAAAATTAAAAGTGTTTTTCAGAGTATAGTCCATGACCACCATCATCAGAATGACCTGGGGAACTCTAGAATATACATTTTTTAAAAAAGATTTATTTGTTTATTTGAAAGTGTTACAGAGAGTAGAGGCAGAGAGAGAGAAAGAGAGAGAGGTCTTCCATCTGCTGGTTCACTCCCCAAATGGCAGGAGCTGTGCTGATTTGAAGCCAGGAGCCAGGAGCCAGGAGCTTCCTCCAGGTCTCCCACATGCGAGCAGGGGCCCAAGGACTTGAGTCATCTTCCACTGCTTTCCCAGGCCATAGTAGAGAGAGGGACCAGAAGTGGAGCAGCTGAGACTAGAACCGGCACCCATATAGGATGCCAGCACTGCAGGTGGAGGCTTTACCCACTACACCACAGCACCTAGAATATACATTTTTAAAGATTCATTTATGTGTGTGTGTATGTGTTTGAAAGGCAAAGTGACAGAGAGAGAGAGAGAGAGAGAGAGAGAATAGGAGATTCAGGGAGAGAATGAGAAATCTTCCACCCATGTGGCATAGCAATTTGCATAGCAATTTTGCTTCTTGGAACACTCCTCACATTGGAGTCTTAGGTTAAAATACTGGCTCCACTCCCAAGTCCCGTTTCCTGCTAGTGGGCATGCTGGCTCAAGTAGTTGGGTCCCTGCCACCAATGTGAGAGACCTAAGTTGAGTTCCTGTTGCTCCAGCTGTTATTGGTCTCTGGGAGTGAACCAGAGGATGGGAAATCAATCTTTTTTTTTTTTTTTTTTTTTTTTTTTTTTTTTAATTTTTGATAGGCAGAGTGGACAGTGAGAGAGAGAGAGAGACAGAGAGAAAGGTCTTCCTTTGCTGTTGGTTCACACTCCAATGGCCGCTGTGGCGGGCGCACCATGCTGATCCGAAGCAGGGAACCAGGTGCTTCTCCTGGTCTCCCATGGGGTGCAGGGCCCAAGCACCTGGGCCATCCTCCACTGCACTCCCTGGCCACAGCAGAGAGCTGGCCTGGAAGAGGGGCAACCGGGACAGAATCCGGCACCCCGACCGGGACTAGAACCCGGTGTGCCAGCGCCGCAAGGCGGAGGATTAGCCTAGTGAGCCGTGGCGCCGGCTGGAAATCAATCTTTCATTTTCTCCCCATCCCTCTCTCTCTTTCTCTTTCTCTCCCTCCTGCCTCGCTCTACCTCCTTTAAAGTAAATAAACCAAAAAATTTGCATGCAGAACTTAAAAGAGAAGAAAATACTCACTTGAGATGTTAGAAGCAGAATGATGAAAAGGAAGGCACAAGCTGCGATGGGAGATGGCTGTGAAGAATCTAATGTAGGACATGGACTAGATCTTGGTGGCAGCTAATACTGGATCAGCAAACTAAATCATGAGTTTGACAAAGAAGTTTAGCCTTGATACAGTAGTTTAAACTTGATAATAAAATGGTAACAGTTTAAGGAATTCCATCTGGCAATGTAATAGATAATACATTCTATATGGATAGTAATGGAGAAAACAGAGGCAATATTGTAAAGTAAAATCAGCAGTAACATAATGTGAGAAGAGAGAGATCTAGGCACAGTGTGTTACAAGTTATCTTAGTGCCCCCCTTTAGAGATGGAATAAATATAAGAAAAAAAAAAACTTTTAACTGTTTTCATCCATTATTCATTATACCAGACAGGGTCATCAAGAATGTAGTTTTATCCTATTTCAATGGAATGTTACATAATACAGAAAAGATATACAAACAGTAACTTTGTATTATCCATTTTAAATAATTATATGTATTTATCAGCCATATTATTTCAAAATGATTATTTTTCAATTAAACAGTGAACTCAAGAAGAGCTTGATGTATAAAGATAGTATTGCATTAAGATAATACACTTTTTTTCCACTGCTGTGTTCTACTCTTTGCTTAACAATTTGAGTCATTAAATTAGAAAATAACACAAAAAATCTTCCCTTATTCTTTAGTAATCCAGATGTTAAACACATTGTGAAGATTTCATTTTACTTATTACATGTCTATCTAGCAGAATTGTTGGCTTCATAAAATTGACCTTGTCACATACCTCTTCTTTACAAATTTACTACATCATTAGAGTTGTTATTTTATATTTTTAGGACCTGATGTTGCATGTGTTTTGGAAACTTTAATTCTGAGGATGAATGCTGAGTCCAAAACATGTAGAAAATATTGAGAAATGTCTTGGGAAATCATCATTTGTGTTTGAAGCTAAGCTGGCAAAGGAAGCAATCAGTATGAAAGAAAATGTATGCAAGGAAAATGAATGAGTCTGTTTCTAGTAATGTGTATCTCAACCAGCTCCACTTATCATCAAGATTTTAACGTTTTTGTTTATTCAGTGTTAGCATTGTGCATGATAGTCCTGCCTCTCTGCATTCCCTCTGTTCACCTGATCTTGCAGTTGAGATACTCAGACCTCAAACTAAGTTCCCACTGAAGGTGTTCTCTCTTACATGCTTCAGGGTTGTTTCTCAAGGGACCAGAACTGGAAATTCTGCAGTGCAGAAGGAAAGAAGAATACAAGGGCAACCCTTCAACAACAGGGGTGAAGGCTGGTGGACGACTGCCCCAAGCTTTCTGCCCTACATAGGACAGGTCCAGGGGTTCCCCCATGTGGTTTCTCAGAAACTTCCCCACAGGAATGAGCCCCGAGTGCACACAGCAATACCTCATTCAGCAACACAGCCTTTAGGAGGCGGCTTCTCTCCCTTCTCTTTTCCTGCTTCCCATGTTACTAGTTTGAGTTCCCCCAAAGATTCAGATAATCAGGGCACTAATACAAAATGAAGGGAATTTATAGAAAATATATGGAATAAATTCTGCCACAAAAAAATTAGTTGTTCAAGCGTAGTGTGAAGCATAATTTATTTCAATATTTCATTATCATGCATAGGATATATCACTAATCCAGGAATTAAAATCAACTTATTTATTTCTAATCTCCAGAAATTTATTAATGACCCTTATGTATTGTATGTCTTGCAGGTGCTATAGTGGTTATGCAGGACTCAGGTGCCAGCCCCTAAGGAATATGACCTGGAATATGGTGTGTCCAAAAATACTATCTTTGATAGCTAAAATGTCCATGAGGAAATCATGTAAGTAATAGCACATTTAAGGGCTTGACATTCAACATCTCGCTGCACGAGACCTAGCTGGAGGAAGGGGCATGCTAGTGGGATATGTAGGGCTAGAGTAGGGGAGTTAAAAAGTTAAAAGATAGCGTACATGGATCTGTCATTCGTTCCTCTGAGATTCCCTGCTGTCTTTCCAGTGCAGATGCTCTCTGCCTTGGCAGTTCTCTTGTTTCCTGTCTGCAGTCACTCTGTTCTCCTGGTTCCCTGGCCTATTCACTTAGTCATTCCGCTGCTCGGCAGACATTAGAAATGGAGGCTTAAATCATTGTGATACCTGTTAGGACAAAAAAAAAAAAAAAAAAAAAAAAAAAAGCAGGTGGATATTAGATACTGGTTTGCTCAAATCATCCACTCTTTCCCATTCCAAAGCCTCTAACTTTAAGTAACTTCCTAACTTTTAAGCTAAAAGTTAAACTTTTTATGATGGAGTAGTAGCATTTTTGCCCAACTAGCAAGTTGAAGAAGACTTGGCATATTTTAACACATTGATAACTCAAGCCTACTTGTCCTGTGTAAAGTTGAGAATATGGTGGAAAATGAAATATTGTTTTCAGAGTTCTCCACAAATCTGCACAGCATTTCATGATAGTTATGAGAAACTCTTCCTAGCATTCCATCACCTCTTTCATTCCTAAATTACTGATTTTAAAGCTTGTTTTTCAGCACCTAAAAGTACCAGCAGCTAAATGCTGTGTGATGTCTCCCGTGATACAAAACATTTAAATAATAATCCTAGTGAGTGATAAAAGAGTAACATAGCAGTCACCATGCTCCCAGAGAAATCCCAGTTTCTGTCAACAATAGGACTGCGCACAGGCTACTGACAAGTGATGGTGGGCACTTCTGTTTCACAGCTGAAGTCGCGCCACCATGTGGCAGTAGTGTGAAAGCAGTTTACGAGTCACTTGGCAGGCCAGCCTTGAAATTATTCTTTTGTATTTTTCTATATACTACAGATGATACATTATTTCCCACTTTTCATAAAGAAATATTTCATTAGTATATTAGGTTAAAGTTATTGTCAATGTACATGATTTAAGTCCCCATCAAATATAAAATAAGAGACGTGTTTTTAGATTAATTTTTTAGAAAAATTTTAATTACTCAATGTTTCTAGGTTCAAGATTGGTGGTAATTAAAAAGTATGGTCTTAGGCCGGCGCCGCGGCTCACTAGGCTAATCCTCCACCTTGCGGCGCCAGCACACCGGGTTCTAGTCCCGGTCGGGGCGCCAGATTCTGTCCTGGTTGCCCCTCTTCCAGGCCAGCTCTCTGCTGTGGCCAGGGAGTGCAGTGGAGGATGGCCCAAGTGCTTGGGCCCTGCACCCCATGGGAGACCAGGAGAAGCACCTGGCTCCTGGCCTCGGATCAGCGCGGTGCACCGGCAGCAGCACGCTGGCCGCGGCGGCCATTGGAGGGTGAACCAACAGCAAAAAAAGAAGACCTTTCTCTCTGTCTCTCTCTCTCTCACTGTCCACTCTGCCTGTCAAAAAAAAAAAAAAAAAAAAGTGTGGTCTTTAGTAACAAAATGATAAAAAGTCTTTTAGAATCCTCGTGACAAGAAGTCATGACATCTGATCCATTGTGGTAACATCTTAAGAACATAAAGAAGCAGTTAAATACATGACAAATTTTAACGAATATACCTGCATTTTCTGGACATAGCCTTTGGACCTCTTTTCTTGCTGGCTTTGTCAGTCTGGGAAATCCATCACTGGGAACACTGCTGCTCCAAAAATTTTTTAAGTAATCAATTAGGGCCTGCGTCGGGTGCAGCAGTTAAGATGCCACATGGGACAACTGCGTCCCGTATAGGAATGCTTGGGTTTGAGTTCTGGCTCCACTTCCAATTCCAGTTTCCTGCTAATGGACACCCTGAGAGGCAGTGGGGGATGGCCCAAAAACTTGGGTCCCTGCCACTGGCATTGGAGCGGAGTTCTATGCTCCTGGCCTAACCCAAGCTGTTGTGGGCATTTGGGGAGTTAATAAGTGGATAGAAGATCTCTCTCTGTCTCTTTCTGTCTGCCTTTCAAATAAATATAAATAATTTTGCCTGTGTGTTTATCTGAAGTGGAAGTTCTGGTGATAAGTATATTTAGATATAAAAATATGAGGGGCTGGCGTTGTGACATAGCAGATTAAGCTGCCACTTGTGATATCTGCTGGTTACAGTCCTGCTGCTCCAATTCCAATCCAACTCCCTGCTAATGTGCCTTGGGAAGCAGTGGAGGATGGCCCAAGTGCTCCGGCCCCTGTACCCACCTGAGACACCCAGATGAAACTTCTGGCTTGTGCCTGGCCCAGCCCATTGAGGTCATCTGGGGAGTGAACCAGTAGATAGAAGATTCTCTCTCCCTCTCTCTGTGACTCTTCCTTTCAAATAAATATTTTAAAATATATGAGGGCATTCCGTTAGAATATTAGAGTTCTCAACAAAACCATTTACTTAGATTAATGTTTCCTCTATTTCTGTAATGTTGATGTTTACTTTAGGTGTAAGCCCTGATGTTTTAACAAGAAATTAAATTCATTTTCACATTTCTTAACCCAGTGTGTCCTTTGAAATTGTGATAAATAATTTTGCAAAAGTAAAAGAAAGTTTGGCTTCTTTCGTAGTAATCTATTTTTTCAGAAAAAAATTATACAGGGAATATTTTGACTCTAAAAAGGATGCATTTCTCTATAATTACAGTTCCTTATCATGCTTAGTTGAGCAAGCGTTTAAAAGAAACTGCTCTGCATGTATGAAGATAAGCCGAGTGCATGCACTAATGGGAAGGTATGCTGGATATTAATAGAAAAGTAGGATATGAAAAACTAGCTTCCATTTAGTTAATGTGCTGCGAAATAATGAATAGTTATAAACAAGAGGGACTGACTTCACAGGCATCTTTGGTGTTATGCATTTAAAAGCATCAGTTGCTTTTTCCTTATTTCCTTAATATTAGAAATACTTGAACTTCAGGGGTTAATAATTAAAATATATAAGCTAAATATATAAACTGAATAGCAAAAACAACAAAGAAAAAAGCTTCTAAAAGTGGGCAAATGGGGGCAAACACTGTGGCACAGTCAGTTCAGCCTCTGCCTACAGTGCCAGCAACCCGTATCAGAGTGCTAGTTTAAGTCCTGGCTGCTCCACTTCTGGTCTACTCCTTCCTAATGCCTGGAAAAGCATCAAACATGGCTCACAGTCTTGGGCTCCTGCAACACACATGGGAGACCTGAATGGAGTTCCGGGATCCTGGTTTTCATGTGACCCAGTCCTGGCTGTTGCAGCCATTTGGGGAGTAAACCAGTGGATAGATCTCTCTTTGTCTCTCTGTCTCTGTAACTCTGCCTTTCAAATACATAAGTCTTTAAAAAAAATGAGCTAATGACCTGAATAGACATTTATAGACATTTCTCAGAAGAGGATATACAAGTGGACAAGAAGCATATGAAAAAAAAAATGCTCAACATCATTAATCATCAGAAATGCAAATTGAAACCACAAGAAGATATAATATGTGTTAGAATGGCCATTATTAGAAAAAAGGATTATTTATTGTTATCAGAAGGATAACAAATGCTGGTGAGGATGTTGAGAAAAGAGAACACTTCTATATCGTTGGTGGTACAGCCATTGTAGAAAACCATATGGAGGTTATAGCAACTATTATAAGATTCAGGAATCCCTCCACTGGGTATATATCCAAAGGAAATGAAATCAGTATGTGGAAGAGTCATCTACATTCCATACCTATTACAGCATTATTTACAATAGCCAAGACATGGAATTAACCTAAATGCGCATCAGTGAGTAGATGAATGAATACAGAAAAGTGATATATATATGGAATAGTATTCACCCATAAAATATGCTTTCTTTTTTAACTTTTATTTAATAAATATAAATTTCCAAAGTACAACTTTTGGATCATAGCAGCTTTTTCCCCCCATAACTTCCCTCCTGCTCGCAATAATCCAATCTCTCACTCCCTCTCCCATCCCATTCTTCATCAAGATTCATTTTCAATTATCTTTATATAGAGAAGATCAACTTAGTATATGCTACGTAAAGATTTCAACAGTTTGCACCCACACAGAAACACAAAATATAAAGTACTGCTTGAGTACTAGTTATAGCATTAATTCACATTGGACAACACATTAAGGACAGAGATCCTACATGGGGAGTAAGTGCACAGTGACTCCTGTTGTTGATTTAACAATTGACACTCTTATTTATAGCGTCAGTAATCACCCGAGGCTTTTGTCATGAGTTGCCAAGGCTATGGAAGCCTCTTGAGTTCACCAATTCCCATCTTAAAAATATGCTTTCAGTTGTGACAATATGAATAAACATTATGGTATGTGGAATGAAGCAGGCGTATATAAAGACAAATACCACATAAGCTCTCTCATATGTGGATGTTGACCAAAAAAATAAATAAAAATAAATAAAAATTTAAATGTTGACCTCAAAGAAGTAGAGTTGTGGGACCTAGAATGGTTATGGGGTTGAGGAATGTTGGTTAAAGGATACAAAATTTAATTTAGATGGGAAGAATAAGCTCAGGAGTGTGTTAAACAACATAATAGCTAAGGTTAATAATTTATTAAATTCTTGAAAAATTCTGAGAGTAGATGTAAAATATTTTCACCTCAGAAAATAACTATGTGAGGTAATGCATAGGTTGATTACTGAGATGTGTGGAATATCACAATGTAGATATACTTCAATCTTGTATGTAATATATGTAGTAATTGCTATTTACTTGTCAATTTAAAAACATGAAAATAGAAATACTTGAACTTCTAGCACCAATATTTCTTAAAATGCCAAGCTACCTGAGATGCCCATCATAAACCAGTTGCTATGCCCTGACCCATAAAACTTGATGTGCCCAGAAGCCCTTCATCAGCAAGTGTAGGTTGCATATTTGATTAAATAGGACTCAAACAAATAATAAGGACATAAGTAAGAGGTATGAGCAATGACTTTGATTCCTATGATGCAACTCCTCTCATCAAGGCCCAGGATGCTCTTAACACAGTTTCAACTGCATTGGATGGAAGAAGGCAAAACAGAAAAAACCATGGATGGAGTGGTTGGGGATATTATTTGCAGCAGGAGCAGCAACCACCCACCTTATAGTCTTTCTCAATGTGTGCTCCATAGAACACTAGACCTGTGGTTGCCAGTAGATATTATTCATGCACACAGCGAAGCAAATTCAGGAATGTTGCATTTGATCAACACTGGGCTCAACAAACTGAAGTCTGTTTTTCAGTCCTTGAATCGTTACTCATGGAGTTTGCCTTAGCTCTGGGATTTCCATCCTATACCTATCCTGTCACCAATAGCTACCCTCAAAGAGAAGGAATGAGTAACTCCTAGAACGGTATTTTTCTTATCTCTTTCCTACCTTGTGGCCAGTGGCACAACGTAATTATTTCTACTTTTTCACAACTGGCACTAAAAAGAGGTAGACATAGCCCCAGCCAGGGCATCGGCTCTCCCCATACCAGGTAACAATGCCTTATATCACAAGCACATGTCTCTGAATAAGCCCGAGGGGCTATTTCTCAAAGGTAAGCCTTGAGAAGGTCAGATGCCCAGAATTTGTGCTCCAGTTGGCAAGAGACACATTATCGAATAGACATTGTAATAAGTGGCTATTGAAACTTAAAATACAGTTTTTCTCTTAGAGTAGCCACATCTCGGGGATTCCCAAGCCACATGTTGCCAGTGGCTATTGCATTGGACAGCACAGGTAGAGTAAATGCCCACAATGACAGCAAGTTCTACTAAGAAGCCCTGACCTGCGGCTGTTCCACACAGAACGTCCTTCAGGAGGGAGCTCACAGAATCAGAATTTCACACAGACATCCTGTCTCTGTAGCCTCCACTCTAACCACCCCAGTTACACATGTGCTGCAGGCATAAGGAATGTCCAGCCCACAGTAAGTATGAGGCCCACCAAATCATTTAGTCTGGCCCTGCCAAGGCAACCGCAGACAGGACTCAAAATTCAGTAAATCTATAGCAGGCTAGTCTTTAAGCTGATCATTTTATATGGTTAGCAGATAATATTACAGATATCCAAAGGGCCCTTGGCAAAATAGATTCCCCATACCTGACTGCTAGCAACAAGGCAACAGGTTAAACAGTATACATCAGCGGTGTTTCCAGGTGATCTTGACCCCTAATGCAAACTATCATAAACCACAAGTGGGAATGTCTACATGCTCACCCATATACACAACCCAAACTGAAGGTAATGAACTGATGGACCAAAGGACCGATGATGCTTAGAGCTATCCTGCTTCCAGTTCCAGTATCTTCACTGTTCCTATCATCATTGGCTCTCCTGAAACTACTTTCGCTTTCTCGGATCTAAACTATTCACTGTGGTTAAAGACATGCATGTGTACTTGGAGAACTGACCCACCTAATTCTATCCTGAGATAACAGGCATCAGCTAGATAACCCCCAAACCACCAGGACTGGCCACATCTCCATGATTTATCTTTTTGTAGGTGACCACATGCCGTTTTTTTTTGTTTTTTTTTTTGTTTGTTTGTTTTTTGTTTTTTTTTTTTTTTGACAGGCAGAGTGGACAGTGAGAGAGAGAGAGAAAGGTCTTACTTTTCTGTTGGTTCACCCCCCAATGGCCACTGTGGCCGGCACACTGTGCTGATACAAAGCCAGGAGCCAGGTACTTATCCTGGTCTCCCATGCGGGTGCAGAGCCCAAGGACTTGGGCCATCCTCCACTGCACTCCTGGGCCACAGCAGAGAGCTGGACTGGAAGAGGAGCAACCAGGACAGAATCCGGCGCCCCAACCGGGACTAGAACCTGGGGTGCCGGTACCGCAGGCGGAGGATTAGCCTATTGAGCCCCGGCACCGGCCCAACACATGCCATTTTTTAAATTTTCATTTTTAAATGTTCGTGGGCCTCTGCTTAGTGTTGCTTCAATATCTTTTTACAATCTGTCTACTTAACATGATTTATGAAAGGGTATATGAAAAAGCTTATAGCGGCCGGCGCCGCGGCTCACTAGGCTAATCCTCCACCTTGTGGCGCCGGCACACCGGGTTCTAGTCCCGGTTGGGGCGCCAGATTCTGTCCCGGTTGCCCCTCTTCTAGGCCAGCTCTCTACTGTGGCCCGGGAGTGCAGTGGAGGATGGCCCAAGTGCTTGGGCCCTGCACCCCATGGGAGACCAGGATAAGTACCTGGCTCCTGCGCACCGGCCGCGGCAGCCATTGGAGGGCGAACCAACGGCAAAGGAAGACCTTTCTCTCTGTCTCTCTCTCACTGACCACTCTGCCTGTCAAAAAAAAAAAAAAAAAAAAAAAAAGAAAAGAAAGAAAAGAAAAAGAAAAAGCTTATAGAAAATGAAAAGATAAGTTTATTTTGGAAAAAAATCTTTTGAAATCCATGCAGTTTTTTTTTTCATAATACACATTTCTCATGGCCTTTTTGCATATCCCTCATATACATGGATTTCTACCTTTTTGTGCAACAAAATAAACTTACCTTCTCACTGCATTTTCCATGAACTTTTTGAAGTCCTCATATTAATGTTCCCTGGAGTCAGAATCAACAAGTCAATGGTCAGAGGTGTCCGTTGATCTGGTCAGTAGTAAGCCAGAATCAGGAATTAGTGAATCATAGTTTCAAACGAGTAATTCCCAAACCTGGCCACACACCAGAAATACTCGGGAGTTTTAAAACACTAATATGTGGATTCTGATTCTATTAAATTTGTCTAAGGGACCGATATAATCTAAAATCTCATTGGTTGGTGTTAAGATGCTAAAGATAATGTTCAGAATCACTGTTTTGGGAAATCTCTGGGTTCCATTCCGTAGAGCAAGGGCTGACAAACACAGGTGGTGGCCAAATCCCACAGAGCCCCTGGACCCCATTTGCTTATAGCTTGTATATGGCTGCTTTCTCACTACAGCAGCACAGTGGAGTTGCAACAGAGACCACATGACCACAGAGCCTAAAACCCTAACTTGCCATTGGCTGTAGTCCCAGTGTTGTGACTTAATCCCTGGTGCAGTGCTGTTGGGAGTGGGGCATTTGGGAAGTAATTGGGTGATGAGGGTGGCGCCCTCGTGAGTGGGATCCGTGCCCTGGCGAGCTTGCTCTTCCCTTCAACAACCTGCAAGATGGAGGACCTCATCCGACACTGAATCTGCCGCCACCTTCACCGTGACCCTCTCAGCCTCCAGACTACAGGCAGTAAGTCTCTGTTGTTTATAAATTACCCAGGCTGAAGTACTTTGTTACAGCAGTCCAAATGGACTAAGTAAGATAGCATTCAAGGCAACATTGCTGACCTGTACCCTAGAGCAATGAGGCAGTGTTATAATGTGGCCATCAGCTCAGCACCACCGGGAACTTGTGAGATAGGTCAATTCCTAGACCCACTCCAGGCCAACCGGGTCAGAAACTGTGCAGGTGCGCACAGCAGTCCATATTTTGGGGAGCTTTCCAGTTGATTCTGATGCATGCTGGAACCATGATTTGTCTCTTAGCATTTAGCAAGTATCAGGATCACAGGGGAGGCTTGTTAAACACATCAAGACCATGGCTTTCTGGGCTCCATCCAAGTGGTTCTTGGTGCAGGAAAGGAAGCAAGACTGACTTCAACTCTAAAGAGTGCCCAGGTGAATTTGATATGACAGCAGCATCGCACACTTTTAAAAGTTGGCTTGGAGAGAGGCCCATATATAAAAACTACTCAGATGATTCTAATGGGCTGCCAGGAATGAAAGCACCTTTCCTAGATTGTGAATCTGTCTCTAAATTCAAAGCAGAAAGGGATACAAAATCAAGATAACAAGGTAAGAGAAGTGAAAGATTTCACCATGCAGGTGTGTCCCTGCTGTCTTGGTGGACTATGATCTAAAGGAAGAAGCAGAAATACAAACATCATAAGGTATGTAATTAAAAGCTAAGTGATGACTAGCCACCTTAAAAATAGTTTAAAGTAAATTTTAAAAAGTGTGAAAAGTGTTTTGAAAGAACATCCCATAGAAATTTTAAGAACATGTAAGTAGGAGTGGTTTCCGCTTGGAAGGATCGAAGGATGCGTCTCTGAGTTGGTTGGTGACGGAGCTGGGAGCTGGTCAATAGGAGGCACCTGGGGAGGTGGGCAGTGCTCCAGTCCAAGGGAAGGTCCAAGTTTGAAATCATGCATAATTTTTTCGGAAATTCTCTTTTTCATGAACTTTATAAAGTACTTGCATGCATATTTGAATGAAAGAACAAAAAGCTCCAAGAAAATTCTAATGGGCAGACTGAAACTGTTTGCCATTTTGTAAAAAAGAAGGATGTGACTTTTCCATTTGTTTCCAATCTCCTCTCTTGATTCCACATAGAACATGGTGAGACCCTAAGGTTTCTACCTTTCCTCCCAAATTTTAAATCAAAATAATAAAATGGTCCCCCCGCATGAGAGATGATCTCCACAGGCTCAATAGGAGCAACTACTGTCAAGTAATGTAGTCAGTTTAGGAGCTACTGCTGCCCAGTTTTTCCATCCTTGGAATTTTCAAATTTTTAAAGAGTTTTTTTTAATTCATTAACCAAGTGGAATGCATGTTAAATTTAGGAACATTAATCACTTGTCAGTGAATACAACATTTAAGTAGTTTTTAGAGAATAAAGTAATTCTTAGCTTCCCTCATACCATCTGATATAGATGCAGTTAAGAATATCTCATACAACATTGATCTCATACAACATCTGATACAGCATACATCTCTGCTTTGTATTTGTAACAGATAGTTATAAAAACCTAGAATAGCCCTTTTTCCTTATCATTATTATAGTTGTCAATTCACTTACTTCCTATTCACCTATTCTTTGCAATCTATTATGCTCAACCTAGGCAGAAGTCTGAGTTGTCACACAGCCTGGTGAGGTTCACAAACATGTAATTTAGTTACCTGTAAAGAGTAGGTAACCACACACTGTTAACACAAATAAACAGCAAAAAGAAGAATCAACACCGTATACAAAAGGACATCAAAAGGTTCATAAAAAGTAGAATTAACAGATGTTCATTTTGGTGCAAAACAGTTGAAATGCATGCATTCATGCAAGGGATCTTCAAAAAGTTCATCGGAAATGCCTATTATGAAAAACAATCAGCATGTGTTTCAAAGGTGTTATGGACCAAACTTAAATTTTAATTCCATTTTCCATGAGGTTTTTAAAGCACCCTCTAGGATAGTTTTCTATTGAAGCTATAACAAACTACAGAAGACTTGGTAAAACAGCACTTTTTTTTTAGTTTTAGTTTTTGTTTAATTTATTTATTCATTTAAAAGGCAAAACTACATACAGGCAGAGGCGTGGGGGGAGGGGGGCACAGGTTCTTCCATCAGCTGGTCCACTCCCCAGATGACTGCAAGGCAGCTGGAGCTGCACAGCCCCGGAGCCAGGAGCCCAGAGCCTTTTTCAGGTCTCCCACGTGGGAGCAGGGGCCCAAGGACTTGGGCCATCTTCTACTGCCTTCCAGGCCACAGCAGAGAGCTGGGTCAGAAGTGGAGCAGCCGAGACTCAAACTGGTGCCCATATGGGATGCCAGCACTGCAAGCAGCAGCCTTACCCGCAAACCAACACTTTATCTTACATTTCTGTAGCTCAGAAGTCCCACACAGGTGTCACTGGGATAAAGCCAATGACTGTCTCGTCAGGGCTGCTTCCTTTGCAGCAGTTCTGGGAAGGAATCTGGTCCTAGCCTTTCCAGTTTCTGACTGCCCACATTCCTACTGCCTCTCAAATGAATAAATAAATAATTTTACAAAATGAATATTTTGCATCTCTCTGACTCTGCTCCAATATTTACAACTCTTTCTGACCATGACCAGGAAAAGCTCTCTTTGTTTAAGGAATCATTATTAGATGAAGCCCTCCAACATAATCCAGAATGATCTCCCAGTGTCCAGGTCCTCAACTTTAATCACATCTGCAAATTTCCTTTTTCCATGTAAAATAACGTATTCAGAAATTCATGGATATGGAAATGGACATATGAAAGGGGGGCATTTTCTATCTATCATGAAAGATGGGAGGAAGGAACAGTGATAAAAAGACTATGGAAGAGATGAACTTTCAACCAACACCTTTTTTTCCTGTTACTAATTTGTAAGGTAGAGAGTCAGACGGAGATAGCCCATCAGCCAGCTCACTCTCCAAACGTCCATAACAGCTGGAGCTGGGGAAAGCTGAAGCCAGGAGCTAGGAATTCCGTCTCCCATATGGGTGACAGGAACCTTTTGCCTCTAAGGGTGTGCATTAACAGGAAACTGGAATTGGGAACAGAGCTGGGATTTGAACCCAAGTTCTCTGATACAGATGCAGCTGTCAAAGATGCTTCTTAAACCATGAACCAGATGTCCATCCCTTGAGGAAGTCTTGAACAGGTGGTAGAATTAATAAACAGCTGGAGAAGAATCACAAGACATTTTAAAATTAAGAACTAACTTTCCTCTATAACTGAATATTTCCATGGGACTTCTCCCTGGTCCAGGGTTCTAGACAATGGCACTGAGAGTGCAGGAGCTATATTCACAGTAAATAGGAACATGGTCGGGGCAAGGTCTCCAGCTGGAGCTTCCTGTCATTCCCAAGAGTTCCCCTATGTCTCGGTGTTACTGGCTCAGGAGCGCTTGGGAAGTGAACCAGCGTATGGGAGTGCTCTTTCTGTCTGTCTGCTCTTTGTGTATCTCTCTGCCTCTCAAATGTTTTGAAAAAATTGTTTACAAGAGTGTGGGGCATTACGGAGATGGGAATTTAAGAAAACGATGGATTTTTTTTTTTTTCAGGCAGAGTGGACAGTGAGAGAGAGAGACAGAGAGAAAGGTCTTCCTTTGCCGTTGGTTCACCCTCCAATGGCCGCCGCTGCAGCCTGCGCACCGCGCTGATCCGATGGCAGGAGCCAGGATCCAGGTGCTTCTCCTGGTCTCCCATGGGGTGCAGGGCCCAAGCACCTGGGCCATCCTCCACTGCACTCCCTGGCCATAGCAGAGAGCTGGCCTGGAAGAGGGGTAACCGGGACAGAATCCGGCGCCCCAACCGGGACTAGAACCCGGTGTGCCGGCGCCGCAAGGTGGAGGATTAGCCTATTGAGCCACAGCGCCGGCCTGAAAACGATGGATTTTAAAATATTTTCTGAGGGGCAGGTGCCGTGGTTCACTTGGTTAATCCTCCGCCTGCGACACTGGCATCCCATATGGGCGCTGGGTTCTAGTCCCAGTTGCTCCTCTTCCAGTCCAGCTCTCTGCTGTGGCCTGGGAGGGCAGTGGAGGATGGCCCAAGTGCTTGGGCCCCTGCACCTGTATGGGAGACCAGGAGGAAGCACCTAGATCCTGACTTGGGATCAGTGTAGCTCCAGCTGTGGCAGCCATTTTGGGGGTGAACCAAAGGAAGAAAGACCTTTCTCTCTGTCTCTCTGTCTCTCTGTCTCTCTCACTGTCTAACTCTATCTGTCAAAAAAAAAATATTTTCTGAGAGAACTGGAGCGAGGAACTTGTCAGAGTGGAGGGTCCTGCTTAGCTCGACAGCCACGAGTTAGCAATGGTAGTGTTGGTCACCGTGTCTGGGCACTTGGTTCCTGATCATCAGCCCACCGGGCTTGCTCCTGCCTTCAGACTTTCACACTGTTTCCTGTCCCTGCAAGGGCTTTCTGTTGACCTTCTGGCTGATTCGTGGAATTCAGATCTCAGCACAAACTGCATTTCCTTAGAGACTTCCCCTAATTGACCTACACTAGCCTTCTTCCCTGCCATACCAGCTTGTTTTTCCTTTAGAATTCAGTCACTCTCTGATACGTGTTTTCCTCTTGCTTTAGTCATTGTTCCTTGTTCCCTGCCTTTCTCCCACTAGAACATAGCTCTGCAGGGGCAGGAGCCTCACCAGCCTTGGTCTCTGCCCATTCCTTCACACTCAGGCAATCAAAGAATATTGCTCGTTTGCATGTTGTGTGACTTTTGTTCCAGCGCTCAGAAGCCAGGGACAGGATAGAAAAGCACAGTGAGAATGAAGTAGAGGGAAGAAGTCTAAATTTCAGATGTGTTAATAGATTTTAGGGAAACAGACACACCAAGGGCCTGGGAGGTTTGATGAGACAACTGATAGGAAGATACTGGTTTTTGTTTTTGTTTTTTAAATTTCTAAATTTTTAAAAATATGCCTGAGAAACTCTAAGCATTTGCAAAACAGGAAGAATAATATAACAAGTGCCTGGCCGGCGTCGCAGCTCACTAGGCTAACCCTCCACCTTGCGGCGCCGGCACACCGGGTTCTAGTCCCGGTCAGGGCACCGGATTCTGTCCCGGTTGCCCCTCTTCCAGGCCAGCTCTCTGCTGTGGCCAGGGAGTGCAGTGGAGGATGGCCCAAGTGCTAGTGCTTGGGCCCTGCACCCCATGGGAGACCAGGAGAAGCACCTGGCTCCTGCCATCGGATCAGTGCGGTGCGCTGGCCGCAGCGCGCTGGCCGCGGCGGCCATTGGAGGGTGAACCAATGGCAAAGGAAGACCTTTCTCTCTCTCTCTCTCTCTCACTGTCCACTCTGCCTGTCAAAAAAAAAAACAAAAAACAAAAAACAAAAAACAAAACAAAAAAAAAACAAAAAAAAAAAAAACAAGTGCCTGTACTCATCAGTGAGCTGAACAATTATCAATTCATTGCTAATCTTATATTCTCTGTATGTCACCCAGTCATTTCCTCCAGAGTGTTTATGGTTACTGCAGCCAAATATTTCAGAGTAAGTACTCGACATAAAAGCATTTCATCATCAGTATTTTCATTTATCTCAAAAAGATAAGAATACCATTATCATAATCACTAGAATTCAGAATGCAGAAATACAGAGGATCCAGCTAACAAATTTGAGGATACAGTCATGAGTGCAGGTGGCTAAAGGGAATTGGAGATGAGTTTTCATGGCATGAAACATTTGGTGAATTTGATAGCAGTAAAATTCAGCAATGATATCCTGCAAGGTAACCTCAGTTCTTGTGGCGTAGAAAGGAATCAGGTGCCTAGGAAATTGCAAGGAGAGTAGGCAAAGAATCAGGTAACAGGATCCTGTGCTGAGCCCTCAGAAATGAATAAAATGTCATTTCTTTTAACTGTCCAGTAGGACCTTCCCAACAGCAACTTCTTAAGTGACACTTGAGTTTACAGGTGTATATTCTTTCCTATTTGAGTGTGTGTCTCTGAATCAAATATGAGAATTTGGGTTCTAAATTCTACTAAAAGTAGCAATACACATAAAAATTGCCTTATCTCTTTCTGAGGATAATTAGCATTCCCCTGTCCCAGAAAAGGGAGACTGACTGTTAGAGACTGGATTTGTAAAAGGTTGTTCTTTTTAAGAGTTTTTATTTATTTAAAAGACAGAGTTACAGAGAGAGGGAGAGGGAAAAAGAGAAGGAGAGAGATCTTCGACCTGCTGCTTCACTACCCCAATGGTTGTCATGGCCAGTGCTGTGCCAGGCCGCAGTCAGGAGGCAGGAGTTTCATCTGGTTCTCCCACATGGGTGCAAGGGATCAAGTACTTGGCCCATCTTCTGCTGCTTTCCCAGGACATTAGCAGGGAGCTGGGTTGGAAGTGGAGCAGCTGGGACTCAAACCAGCGACCATATGAAATGCCGGGATGGTAGGCAGTGGCTTAACTTGCTATGCCACAAAGCTGGCCCCTAGAAAGATTATTTTAAAATATTACAGTATAAAAAATTTTTGCAATGAAGTATGGGAGAATAAAGGTAACCTGGCGACACTGAACCTGTAACTCAGAAGCCGGCTGAGGTCAAAGAGCTAGGGACTACGATGTTCTATAGAGCAAGTGACAGTGTGACTTCTGGCATACGTTACAAAATCATTGTGTGGGCTCTGTCCATATGTGTGGTGAATTACCACTGTGACGTCTAAATAAAAATTACCTAAAGCAACTAAGATCCCAATTTGCTTTATCCCTGGAATGATGTTGAAATGTAGGAAGAAGAAAGAACGCCATGTCCTAAAATTGCAATGTCAATAGATTTGTAAGGAGAACCAAACATCAACATATTGTTGGTTATCATTAATGTGGTCATATTGTCTCTGAATTGCCACAGTGTCCCTTAATGGGTCCTAGAGATCTTTAAAAAAGTTGAGCAAACAAAGAATCCTCATGGAAACCTTAGTAGCCTAACACCCATGATTGGATTTATATGTATAAAATACCATTGTTTCTTTCTTTACTACACTTTTTTATCATTCAATTTTTGTGAATTTCAAAATATCTGAAAGTCTTTTCAAAGTATCTCTCCTCGCTGCCTCTCTTATTTCTTGCTGTGTCTTTACCCCTCAGCTCTCTTCAGAAGGGAGGAACCACAGTGTACTTCTTTTCATGGCACCTTCTTTATTTAGGGCCTGACTTAATTTTTTTGTGTCTTAGCCTGGCAGTGTGTACAAATATGGTGTGACTAGTCTAGGCTAATTTCAGAGCAACAGATTTTCATGCAGTAACTTGGAGTTTTTCTAAGTCTGTGTGACATTGTGGAAATAGGAGAAAGTCATTTGTTTTCTCTACTTTACCGTTACTAAGTGCATAAAAATAGTGCGAGCCAGTCGGCTGATAGAGAAGCTCCATCAAAGCAGCATCCACCCAAGAGCAAGAAAGCCCAAGCTCTGCTCACTGTGAGGCAGCGTTCCACTCTCTGCTCTGACTGTGAGAAAATTTAACCCGTCATGTGCTTATTTTCTCGCAAACATTCTTAGAATCTTTGTCACTAATGAATCAATAGGTCATTGTTTAAAATGCAGTCTTCTTTATTTGTTTGCTATTTTTTTGGCCAGGAGATGGAGCATCCATCACATACATTTGCAGTATTTTTCCTCAGAGACTTTAGGCATCCTACATTTCATCCCTTCCCACTGAAATAAAAACATGCTGAAGAACACGGTTCTGCACTGTGAGAAGTAAGTGCAGTCGTTTTCAGAATTTCCTAAGGATGTGTGAAAGGTGCAATTTTGCCCCTCATCTAACAGAATTTTCCTACTTGATCCAATCTGTTCAAAAGGCAGGGTAATTCCCTGTTCTTAGTCTCTGCCTTTATGCTCTAGCACCTTCTTGAAATGTGTAGTTTTATGTTAGAGTAATGGCAACTCTAGAGAAACCTCTTAATCATTCTTGTTTATTTTATGCAGGTGGGCAGCAACTATAGTTATACTCAACCATTTTTTTAAAAGCCTAGCTGTCTATAATGCAAGGAAAATTAGATTTGATGGGCTCATAGATATTACACACAAGGAAGAGACTTTTAGTGAAATCTGAAATAACGGAGCGTGGCCTTGGAAAATTATTTGTAGAATTTAAGGGTGCGTGTAGCATGAGAAATTACCTGGCCTACTTTCTATCTTTGACTGTTGGGAACTCTCACCGACACCCAAATAATAAGTAACCTCTGTGAGTTCTGATGAATGGCAGCCAAGTATTACAATTGTTCTTCACATTCTAAAAATTACTCACAACATGGAATGAATCACTTGAAGGAGCTGTACATTCTCTATATAAATTATCTGCCATTTTAAACTCACCCTTAGTGACTAAGCAGTCACCTATGAGGGTGATCATAAGAGAGTTATAGAGTTTAAGCCTTTTGAGAGTTGGCTCCATACCAACATGTAAAGCCAACAGAGATGCAAAGTCAAAAAGAGGTACGAAGTAATTAAATTCATTAATCAACCAACTGGAGTGGTGATTAAATTAAATGGAAAAGGTTTGAAGTCTAGAGTTCAGCTTTACGTGTGAGTTTAAAATGTTTTTTAGACGTCTGCAGGTAGATGTTGAAGTGAGTATATGAGTCTGGTATTTGGGAGGGAGGTCTGGTTAGTGATGCATATTCTGGTGATGTGTATTTTGGGGAGAGTCTGTCCTACAGAGACTTGAAAGCTATGAGGATGAATGAGAACACCAATGCAGGGAGTGTAAATGCAAAGATGAAAGACTTCTTGTGCTCAGCTCTGGTGCACTGCACCCTTAAGTTGTCAGAACGAAAAGGAGGAGCCAGCAGAGTGGACCGAGCCAGTGAGTCAGTGGTGAAACCACTGGGAGGTGTCCTCAGACCAAATGAACCGAGTGTCACAGAGGCGGATTGGCCAGCAGGAGATGAGAAGGGCCACAAGGTTCTAGCAATGTAGACGTTTGGTGTGATCTTGCTAAGATCCATTTTGGTGAAATAGTAGTGATGATCCAACTGATGGAATTTAAGAGCAAATGAGGGGCGGGGGCGGTGCTGTGGCGCAGCGGGTTAAAGCCCTGGCTTGAAGCACCAGCATCCCATGTTGGCGCTAGTTGTAGTCCTGGCTGCTCCTCTTCCAATCCAGCTCTCTGCTGTGGCCTGGGAAAGCAGTGGAATATGGCCCAAGTCCTTGGGACCCTGCACCCATGCGGGAGACCCAGAGGAAGCTTCTGGCTCCTGGCTTCAGATCAGTGCAGCTCCTGCCATTACAGCATTTGGGGAGTGAACCAGTGTATGGAAGACCTCTCTGTCTCTCTCTCTCTCTCTACAACTCTGCCTTCAAATAAATTTTTTAAAAAATCATTAAAAAAAGAGCAAATGGGAGTGTAGGAATGGGGATCAACTAGTAAAGGCAATTCTTTGCAGGAATTTTCTGCAAAGGAGGGCCAAGAAAAGGGGTAGTAGCCAATGGGGAGATGGGATCAAGAGAAAAGTTCCATTCTTTATGATAGTGTTAGCAGAACCATTGTATATTTGAGAATTGATCTATCAGAAAGGGAAAATATGATGTGTGCGAGAGAAAAGTGTGCAAGGGTAAATATCTTCCATGACACAGTATCTCAGAGCAAAGCATAAATGGAAAATCTCTGCCTTCTTGACCATCTCTTCTCACTATTGACTTCTTCTTGCTCTTCAAGGGGACACATGAACACATCCCAACGCACACACACACACTCACAGCCATCCCTAGGAATCCCTTGACTACCTTTCATGGCTGTGTAAACATATAACAAGATGTGGCCTGTCCCATTCAAGAGGGACCTAGGGGAACAATCAGCACAGGTTCTGTACATAGACTTAGGGCCTGTTAGCAAAGCATTCCAGGGTCTTGGGTGTCCACAGCATGACCCATAGTGTGGAATGAACTTTTTTCTGTGGGCACTTCCGTTGATGCTACAGAACTCTCATTCTGTGGAGAGGATATTGCCAAACTAGGCCAAAGCAGGAGGTTCAGAACAGGTGCCCCTTCATTAGTGAGAAGGATAGTGGCTGCAAATGAGTAGATCTGATGAAGGGAGTCTATAAAAGTTCTCATTTAATGATGACAGAGTCAATGGAATAGACAAGAACAGTGTGGATGGGCAGCAGTGAGACTCTACTTGAGGTTTGTGGTCATAAATTTAAATGGACGGCAGTTGGAATTTTCCCTCTGATTTGGTCCTGAAATGTCTCTCCGGAGAATGGTCATAAGCCAAGGGAGACACTTGAGAGAGAGCCCTGGGAGGAGAAAGGAAGTTAGATTCAGGCACATCTTTCAGGTAAGATACTTTGTAAAGGTGAAATCAAAATGCAGGAGACAGGAGGAATGTATTACTAAGAGATCACAGAGAGAGGAGTGTCCAGTGAGCCAGTGAGAGGTCTGGAAACACCAGGAATCTCAACCAGTGCACGGGAGAGGGGAGGACTTTTATTGGAGCCAGGAGTGTAACCCAAGCAGATTTCCCTCAGGGAGTTCTCAGTCCTGGTTCACAGCTAGTAGGCATGCGTTGCATAGAATCATGCTGTGACTGAGAGGGGGTTGTCTCAGAGTGTGACATGTCTGCAAATCCATGAAACAGTGAATTGTATCTAGCTGACCCATAGGGAGGTGGTCCTCAGGAGTGGTTGTACAGGGCAGATATCTGAAGGAACCACATTAAGGAACTGGGAGAAGGTAGACAACTACAGATAGTATCAAGGTTGACTCAGCCCTATTTCTGGCATAAGAAAGTCCAACTTACATTCAAAACCAATGCCAAGATAGCAAATTCTGAGAATTGACTATAGAATTACATCTGATTGTGTCGTTTTTCTCCAGCCATATTCGGCTCTATGGATTCATGGGTGTGGGATTTTGGACTTTAAGAAGGTTGCGTTTTCATGACAACCTAAGAAAAGGACCAAGGGAGTTCGGAGTGTGTGCCTTGTGATTATTCTGATTGCCCTTGTATTTTAAGCCAGAAATGGAGGAGAAAAAGGAAACGATAAGGACTCAGGACATAGTAACAGGATCAAACACTTGTAGGTCAGGATGGGATGAAAGATTGTTGGAATCAGGGCACTGGTAGGAGCTTGCTAGAGATTTAAAAGGTCTTGGTCAAAATGTGGTACATATGAAACTGATTCTAGAAGGGTATTGATTGTTGGAATGAGTAGGTCAGGATCCAGGTAGGGGGAGGATGAGGAGAAGAAAAGTTTAAGGAACAAAGAGGGCCGATGCTTTTCATCTATGTGTATATTGAAATTGCTATAAATTAATTTAGAAATGTTAATTTACTGATAACTGCTGTCCAAATAAATTATTACCATGAGTGGAAAATATTGATCTTTTTAATTTGACCATTTCTTCCACTTTAACTAGTTTCAATTGTCTTGTCAAGAAGCACTTTGAGTATTTTGCTGAATGTTAGGCAGAATATTTGCTACTGTTTTTGCTTTAGTTATCAATTTTCATAGTAATTCGTACCCTGGTTACTTCAAGTGGTGACAATGACCGGTTATTTATTGGGGGGGGTGCAGTTTAGAAGAAGAGGAAGCCAGCTCTTTTTGTAAGCGTAATTTTGAACTTAGCGATTTTCTAGTCAGTGTCTTTGGAGTGATTACCATCATTGCTTTTTATGAAGCTCAGATTGTTCCATAGTTGGCAAATGGGAGCCCCTCCACTTTGGCTCTCTGCCTTCTTTTGACCTGAGTGTATTAATCTCTGGAAGTGTTCCTGCTTTTTGGTACAAGATGTCCCAGTATTACATTATTCAATTCTTGTTTCTCAGTTATAATCATTGATTCCTCCAAAATCCAGCTTCATTTCAGAAGAAATGGCATGTACAGACAAAACCCAGTACAAGGGAAGCTCATAGTTACAAGGTGATCACTGCTTCTAGGAAGGTTTTATGGTCAGATTAGAAATAAGTATAGAGAAAAATTATACATTAATGTTTACAATTCACATTTAATATTAGTAAAGTTTTGGTTATGTTTTTTGAACTTACACTTGTGTATTTCTCTATTAACCTGAATATCTTGATTACTAATGATATTAACATAAAGACTTTGTGCTTTCCTCTGCAGTGTACATACATCATCTTAAAATAATTTTACCAACATCACTGCTAAGTTGTTGAAATGCTAAAGTTGAATAAAACTGCAGAGTTCTTTGCATCTCTGTAAGTCTTTAAAATGTATGACCTTAGAGCATATGTATCCATAGAACACACTTTGGGACACAACAAATATAAGCTCTGAGTCACTCCAAATAACCCTTTTCTTTGAGTAGTTCAGGCTCCCACTTAAATATGATTAGTCTCATTATTTGTAGCATGTTTTCCATTTTTAAGTGTTGCTTTTGATACGTTTTGTTTGATGAATATGTACATGACTCCCACAATCCTGATGTTGAAATTGTGTAACAGAATACATTAAAGGAAGTCTGACTTCAGTCCCTTCTTATCTGCCTTGTTACAGATCACTGAAGTTACTTTTAGCGAATCCTTTTAGCATTTCCTTTTGTAAATATAAGCACACACACATGCATATACTTGTGTTCTTCTGCTTTCCTACACAGAAGTTGGCAAATTATACATGTTTGTATAATACACGTATTAGATGTATATGTTAAATTCATATACCACATTGGCAAATGGGGAAATTTCCTCATTACTTTTTGTTTATTATTACTTCCACAAAGTATTTCACTGTGAGATGTACCATGTCATTTGAATTGTGTGTTTTTTCTTTAGTACTATTACAGGTGTAAGTAATGTATTTATGCTTACACATAATTATATGAATAAGTAATCCTTTGTTACACAATTTTATACTTATTAATTACAAAAATTACACAATAAATATTCTTGTGTAATTTCTGTTTATACTAGTGTGTTTAGAGTTATGGTCCTAGAAATAGAAATGTATCAAAGAGTAAATGAATCTATAACCAGGAAAAATGTTTAAAAATTTCTTTTCACCTGGGGATATAACAATTTTGTATTTCCACCAGTACTATATGAGACCGTCTCTTCCATAATAGCCTTTACAATAGAATATGCTACCAAACAACTGGAATGTGGCCAATTTAATAGGTAAGAAATAGCATGCCAATATAATTTTAATTAACATCTCTACTATTCTAGGTGAGTTTGAGGCTTTGAAACACTTTAAAAATCATTAAACTCAATTTTCATTTCTTCTTGTGAGCTGCCTGTCACATCTTTTGCCCATTTTTTTTTTTTTTTTTTTTTTTGACAGGCAGAGTGGACAGTGAGAGAGACAGAGAGAGAAAGGTCTTCCTTTGCCGCTGGTTCACCCTCCAATGGCCGCCGCTGCAGCCGGCGCACCGCGCTGATCCTGGCAGGAGCCAGGAGCCAGGTGCTTTTCCTGGTCTCCCATGGGGTGCAGGGCCCAAGCACCTGGGCCATCCTCCACTGCACTCCCTGGCCATAGCAGAGAGCTGGCCTGGAAGAGGGGCAACCGGGACAGAATCCGGCGCCCCGACCGGGACTAGAACCCGGTGTGCCGGCGCCGCTAGGCGGAGGATTAGCCTATTGAGCCACGGCGCCGGCTCTTGCCCATTTTTTTGACTCTTGGTCTTTCTCTTTCCTGTTTTATATTTTTTACATATTAGAAATAATAGCTCTTTATCTTTAATATAAGCTACAAATGCAAATGTTTTCTCCACAATGTGTTATTTCTTTTTTACTTTATTGATGGTGACTTGCCATGTAATTTTTCAAACATTCAAATGTATCAGTTCTTCCTTAAGTGAGAGAACCATGAAATTTTAACTGTTTCCCTCACAATGCTGATGAATTTTGGACAATTTTGCCTCTCTTATCCAAACACTGTTGTAAACCATGAATAATATCTGCAGAAAACTGAATATAATTAAAAAATAATTGGTGACCTTAATGAGATCACTATGCTTTGTAAAGGTCAATTGCACAGCTTTGGCGTTGGCAGTACTTTTTAATTCAGCTGCACATTATATACTTTTCTTCCCCACTGGCCTCATTTTCCTGAGAATGCAGCCAAGGTGAAGCTTGTGGTTCAAGAGCACTCACCATTGCATTGGTTCATGTGCTGCATATGCCTCCTAATTCTTTCCACTTTCTTTTTTTTTAATTTATTTGACAGGCAGAGTTAGACAGTGAGGGAGACAGACAGAGAGAAAGGTCTTCCTTCCATTGGTTCACCCCCAAATGGCCACTACAGCCAGCGCTGTGCCGATCCAAAGCCAGGAGCCAGGTGCTTCCTCCTGGTCTCCCATGTGGGTGGAGGGCCCAAGCACTTGGGCCATCCTCCACATCCTCCACTGCACTCCTGGGCCACAGCAGAGAGCTGGATTGGAAGAGGAGCAACCGGGACTAGAACCCGGCGCCCATATGGGATGCCAGCACCGCAGGTGGAGGATTAACTAAGTGAGCCACAGCGCCAGCTTATTTATTTGAGAGGTAGAACTACAGACAGTGAGAGGGAGAGGCAAAGTCTTCCTTCCATTGGTTCACTCCCCAGATAGCCTCAATAGTCAGAGCTACGCCGATCCGAAGTCAGGAGCCAGGTGCTTCTTTCTGGTCTCCCATGCAGGTGCAGGGGCCCAAGGACATGGTCCCTTTTCTACTGTATTCTCGGGCCATAGCAGAGAGCTGGACTGGAAGAGGAGAAGCTGGGACTAGAACCAGCACCGATATGGGATGCCAGCGCCACATGCGGAGGATTAACCTACTGTGCCATGGAGCCAGCCCCTTTCCACTTTTTTTTTTTTTTTTTTTTTTGACAGGCAGAGTGGATAGTGAGAGGGAGAGAAAGAGAGAAAGGTCTTCCTTTTGCCATTGGTTCACCTTCCAATGGCTGCCGTGGCTGGTGCACCGCGCCAATCCGAAACCAGGAGCCAGGTTCTTCTCCTAGTTTCCCAGGCAGGTGCAGGGCTCAAGGACCTGGGCCATCCTCCACTGCACTCCCAGGTCACAGCAGAGAGCTGGCCTGGAAGAGGGGCAACTGGGACAGAATCCGACGCCCCGACCGGGACTAGAACCAGGGGTGCCGGTGCTGCAAGGCAGAGGATTAGTCTATTGAGCCACAGCGCCGGCCCCCCTTCCACTTTCTTAAACTGCCCTAAGATAGAGCTCTTTGTTTTCTGTACTCATAAATCACTATGGTAATTACAAAGAATTATGTTCGGGGAGTGGGCATTGTGGAGCAATGGGTTAAGCCGCCACCTATAGTGCCAGCATTCCATATGAGCACCATTTTGAGTCCTGGTTGCTCCACTTCCCACCCAACTCCCCACTGATGCACCTGGGAGAGCAGCAGATGGCCCTAGGGCTTAGGCCTCTGTCACCTGTGCAGGAGGCCTGAATGGAGTTCCAGGTTTCTGGCTTCAGCCTGTCCCAGCCCCAACCATTACAGTCATTTGGTGAGTCAGCCAGAATGAAAGATCTTTATTTCTGTCTCTCCCTCTCTCTCTCTGTTAACGCTGCCTATCAAGTAAATAAGTAACTCTTTTTAAAAATTGTTTTATTTTTGCTTGTTTTTCATGAGCAGACCTTCTATTTGACAACGTAGCTCTTACTTGGAAGCCTAACCGTGAGTTGTTTGGCCTTCTTGGTTGGTGGAGAGGAAACACAAGTGAGAATCAGATGGGGCGTGTGCGTCCCTTGTTGAACATCCATCTCCTCACATGCAGGAAGAACTCCCAGCAGGCCCACCTTCCACGCTCCTTATGTGGCTGCTCTGTGTCCCCGCGGGCTCCCCCACTGAACTTCAGAAGTGTCGAGAGAATCCTCCTCCTGTCCACCACAATTGAATCTTCACATACCATTTAGCCATATTGTTGCAATATGTAATTCAATTGTCATGAATTAATTGTAACAGTAATTTAATTCAGTTATGCAATTATTGTTTTCAGTAATTACACATGGACTTTTCCAGTGTACCTGAAGCTAAAGAGGACAAAATATAAGGCAGTAAGAAGGTAGGAAATTCATACTTACATTTCTTCTAGTGACAGTCGATTCAGTGACCATTTTATCCATCCATATATATATATAATATGTGCATGCACACACATACCTCTTCACCTTTCTGATGATTACACACTCACCCCAGTCTTCAGACTCTCTCTCTAATGTTCATTCCAACTCCACCTCCTCTGATTTCACTTTTTTCTTCCTTTCTGATCTCAAATTGGCTGAGTGGGTTAAAAAATCAAAGATAGCAGCCACTCCAAGGATTTCTTTATGATATAAATACACCATGTGTTTTGGTTAATAAAAAAAAACAGAATTACTTGCCAAGATCTCTTTTTACTCCCATGGTTTTTGCTTTTTTATTTTAAGGGATTTATTAATACATTAGATTCTTAGGGTTGCATTAAATGCATGATAATTACTACAACACAATTTTAAAAAATCCTTGTGTTAATGTGATATTAATTCAGAGAACAGATTCAATGTAGCTCGTAGATACAAGTCCAAGAATACAGTAGTTCCCTCCCTCCCTCCTTCTTCCTGCCTGCCTTCCCTCCCTTTTTCCTTCTTAGTTCTTCCTTTCTCCCTTTTTTCCAGTCTTTCTCTTTCCTTTTCTTAATTTTTGAGGTAACATTTTTAATTCACATTATGATCAAAGGCCTAATGTTCCACTAATTAAAGCGCTCAAAAAGTAAAAAGTAAATGGATGGTCTTTAATATTTTAAGAGTTCTTATTCATCACTTTCATAAATAACAGTTGTATTCAAACAGTTGCTCAATATCATATAGTTTCCTTAACTAACAGTTGCACTTTATCCTTTTTAAATCTTAAGAACTCAACTATGTATTTTATTCAGCACATTTTTGTTTATTCCTTAGCCATGCAAATTGTTTTACAAAAATTCACCAATTTATTCACAGTACACAAAAAGCATTATAAACTAGAGTGCTACATTTTTTAATGTAAATCATATTCTCCATTGATACTGAAAATTCACTATACTGATCCATCATAGGGCAAATAAATTGTTAGAAGAAACCAAGAAATAAAAAAAAAAAAAACTATTCTGGAGAGTAAGTGTTTAGCCTACTGGTTAAGATATCTGTGTCCCAAATAGAAATGCCCAGGTTCAATTCCTGGCTCCAGCTCTCTGTCCAAACTTCCTGCCAAAGCAAATCCTAACAGGAACAGCAATGATGGCTCAAGTAATTGAATTCCTGCCATTCATATAGGAGTCTGGGCTGAGTTCCTGATTCTTGACTCCAAGTCCAGCCCAGCCCTGGCCACTGTAGATATTTAGAACGCAATCAGTGGTTGGGAGTATACTCGCTCACTCACTCTCTGTCTCTCAAAAAAAAAAAAAAAAAATTTAACACACAAAAATCACTGACCAAGGGAACACAGGAAAGAGCCATCAATAGGCATATCTACTATTCAGTAAATGTGAATTAACTAACTTCCTCCAATTACTATATTAAATTATAGAATTACAGATCAAAGCACAAATTATAGATAGAAATAAAATCATCCACGATTTAGTAGTTTTTGCAATATTTGTGAAGCTTTTTCACAAGTTACCAGACCTTTAGAATATTTTTGAGCCTGAAAAAATCTTGTATCTCTCTTTTATCGAATATAAGGCCCTATTTTCCTAGCTACTACTGTATCTTTTTCTTTACTTCTCTTAAAGCTAAGAAATCTTCCCAGAACATTGTTTAAACATTCACAGTTAAATGTTTTCCCCAATATATTCAGCCAACTGGATCAAAATTGAGTATTTCCTGACCTGAATGGGTACTCTGTAGTATCACAGAGCTATTAGTCTGAATACCGAGAAAGGCCTGGGTCACACGTGCAGAATGTGACACACAAGTTTACTCTGCATGTCACTGTTGAAGAAGTAAATGTTTGGGAAGAGAGGAGGCAAAACTGGTCGAAGCAGAGGGGGAAAAATCAGGCTCACCACTAAAGAGATTCTAAATTAAACACACTCATATTTCTTAATCCTGAACATAGTAAGTTTTTGTTTTTGTTATCTTAGTCATTGGGCAGCTCTGTACTAAGATTCTCCTATGTGGAGAGGAGAAAGAGGCATTTCTAGAAGTCAATGAAACCAATTTTTAAACCTGTCTGAACCTGAAGCTTTAAGTGACAGATTTCCTTGTGAATCACCCAAGAACAGCTTAGACGATTGTGGTGAGATGCCCAGCTCTAAACGAAACTCGTGTGTGTGTCTTTTTCTTTGCTCTGTTTGGAAGTTTGCCAAGTATTCTGGGAGTCACCAGAGTGACCCCATCCCCAAGGGTGCAGGACAGCTTGGAACAGTTGGAGGCTGTAAGTCACTTTGGGGGACTATCTTCTAACAAGTTGTCTAACAGTTCTAGCGTGTGGTCAAAGGGGAATTATTGCAAAGCTTCTAGTACTTGGAAGAAAACTGATTATTTCTAGTAAACCCTGTAGGAGGAGGTAAGGATCTTTTTGCTGGCCTCAAACCCACTGTGGGTGCCGTCCCCGAGCAGCCTTGACCTAACCCAAAGGGTTGGGGAGGAGCTGAGCACCTAGCTCTAGAAAGGGCGCAAGGATGTAAGCCCTTCAGCAGGAGAGAGCACTGACAGGGCTGAGTCCTCATCACATGTAACAGAACGGCACAAAGAAGGTTCAAACTGGCTGATGCAAATACCTTTAGGGACGGCATGTAACCTAGCAAAGAGGGGCCTGTGTCCCTCATCCCTTGCTTCAAGTCCCAGCTCCACTCCAAATTCTAGCTTCCTGCTATTGCAGACCCTGGGAAGCAACAAGGGGCTCAAATACGTGGGTCCCTGATACTCACGTAGGAATCCTGGACTGAGTTCCAGGTCCCCCGCTCCTACCTGGCCCAGCCCTGGCCTCTGTGGGCATTTGGGGAGTGAACCAACCAAGTGAAAGTTCCACTTTTTCTCTGCTTCTCAAATAAATAAATAATTGTAACTGTAGGCACATGTAATTGAGAAACAGGGAAATGAACACTAGAAGAAAAAGCTGAAGGAGTTAAAAACATTTGCCTTTGGATGCACTGACTGAAAGACATGAGTGTAGTGCAGTGGCTATCTATTTTTAAAATACAAACCTTCTTTATAAATAATAAGCGTGCATTCTTTGAAAGATTGTATAAGGAATCAAAAAATAACAAAATACATATTACCTAAAAAATAAATTGGCGGCCGCCGCGGCTCACTAGGCTAATCTTCCGCCTGCGGTGCCAGTACTCTGGGTTCTAGTCCCTGTTGGGGTGCCAGTTCTGTCCCAGTTGCTCCTCTTCCAGTCCAGCTCTCTGCTGTGGCCCAGGAAGGCAGTGGAGGATGGCCCATGTGCTGGGGCCCTGCACCCGCATGGGAGACCAGGAAGAAGCACCTGACTCCTGGCTTCGGATTGGCGCAGCGCGCCGGCCGTAGTGGCCACTTGGGGGGTGAACCAATGGAAGGAGGACCTTTATCTCTTTCTCTCTCTCTCACTGTCTAACTCTGCCTGTCAAAAATAAAAAATAAAAATAAAAAACTGGTGTCAATTATACTAAAGTTCATTTATAATAATGTGTTTTAATATCTCAATTTTTATTTTATGTAGTTCCTTCCTAACTGGTAGCTCAAATTCATAGCCACACATGGTAGATGAGATATATTTTTCATTACTTAGAAATTATCGGTAATGTAGGAAAGAGACAAAGGAGGAAAAAAGCCTTTCCCTCAAATTATAAATGGGAACACTAGATTTTTCATTTTAAAGTGGAAAATAAACAGCACAGGTATAAAGATAAAATTACTTGTGTTAGAATAACTATAAATATATTCACAACCATTATTCCAGTCTTTGTGTGTGTGTGTGTGTGTGTGTGTGTGTCTGTGGAGACTGGGGGTGAGGGAGAGGGAATTGGGAGCAAAGGCACTGCATTAGGAATCAGGGGAGAGAAGAGAAAGAATAGGATACAGCGTGGCAAAGAGAATGGGGCTGGGAGTGGTAACCTTGAAGAAGCAGAGCTATGAAAGGAGATACTTATAGAAAATCCAGAGTGCACAGGAAAGTCAAAGCCAGATAGGAAAGCTTTCCTGGAGCATTCCTTCTGAGACATGCAACTGTGGGAAAAAGCACAGTGACTCCAAGAAATCCCAAAGAAGCTCTAGGTCAGATTAAGTTTCATCAGATTTTTCAGGGGCTAAAACTGGATTAAAAGTTAAAATAGACCTTGCATCATTAAAGACTAGGAGGCCTCAGTTTGAACCAGAAACAACCATCACAAGTAGAGATGGAATTGTAATAGGAGTGGTGATGCATGAAGTGACTCTGAAGTGGTACAACTCTATCTATTGGGCATGTTCTAGCTCTTTGCTTCACCTGTAATCATGCTTGTTGCTCTTAGGATCTGCATTTAGACTTGAACAACTGCTTGGGTGGGAGAGGGTTTCCTGCTTAGACTGCATCAGAATCTTGTCAGAACTCTGCAATGACCAAGATCCCAAAAATAGCTGCCATTTTGTGAATAATTCCAGAACTTGGTTTGTAGTTTTCTTGTTTACTTTATTGATACTAACACATGCTGGGCTTTTGATCCATGTTTTCTCCCTACCTCTTTTGTCTGGACCTATGCTGCTGTCATTCCTAGTTGAATTCCATCCCATCATCTCTACCAGCTATAGACCAGGGGGTTACATTCAAGTAACAGGTTACAAGGCCTGGGTTTGGGTATTTTGTTTGTTTGTTTGTTTTGTTCTTGTTTTTGACAGGCAGAGTTAGACAGTGAGAGAGAGAGAGAGAGACAGAGAGAGACAGAGAGAAAGGTCTTCCTTTCGTTGGTTCACCCCCAAACTGGGTTTGGGTATTTTTAAAAACTTCCCTGATGACTCTCGTCAGCCCCAGGCTTCCTACCCATTACTGTGTGGCTGGTGTGCCAACTGGAACTCAGGCACCCATCTATGGTATGCTGGTGTGCCAACTGGAACTCAGGCACCCATCTATGTATGCTGGTGTGCCACCTGGAACTCAGGCACCTATCTATGTATGCTGGTGTGCCAACTGGAACTCAGGCACCTATCTATGGTATGCTGGTGTGCCACCTGGAACTCAGGCACCCATCTATGTATGCTGGTGTGCCAACTGGAACTCAGGCACCCATCTATGGTATGCTGGTGTGCCAACTGGAACTCAGACACCTATCTATGTATGCTGGTGTGCCAACTGGAACTCAGGCACCCATCTATGTATGCTGGTGTGCCAACTGGAACTCAGGCACCTATCTATGGTATGCTGGTGTGCCACCTGGAACTCAGGCACCCATCTATGTATGCTGGTGTGCCAACTGGAACTCAGGCACCCATCTATGTATGCTGGTGTGCCAACTGGAACTCAGGCACCCATCTATGGTATGCTGGTGTGCCAACTGGAACTCAGACACCTATCTATGTATGCTGGTGTGCCAACTGGAACTCAGGCACCCATCTATGTATGCTGGTGTGCCACCTGGAACTCAGGCACCTATCTATGGTATGCTGGTGTGCCAACTGGAACTCAGACACCCATCTATGTATGCTGGTGTGCCACCTGGAACTCAGGCACCTATCTATGGTATGCTGGTTTGCCAAGCAGCATCTTAACCCCCAGGCCAAATACCGGTACCCACACCAGATTCTTGAAATGTGGCTGCTCCAATACAATCTATCTTTGAGTCTCTTTTATTACAAAAGCTTTTGTTGCTTTTTTCTTTTGTTTTGTTTCTTTGTATCTACTACATTTGGCTAACCCCATTAAAACATTAGGATGTAAAGATTCACTTAGATAATTAAGAATGATAAAATGAACACTAGTTTATACAGGGAATATATAGGAAAACTACTCCTTCATTGAAACTTATGGGAAATATCTCAGTTCTTTATGTTAGTAGTAGAAGGGATGATCTTTTTTTAAATTATTTTTTAAGGAATACAAATTTCCTAAGTATAACTTTAGGAATATAGTTGTACTTCCCACCATACCTAACCTCCCACCCACACTCCCAACCTCCTTCTCCTCCATCTCCCATGCCCAGTCACATTCTCCATTAAGATTCATTTTCAGTAAACTTTGTACACAGACCAACTCTGTCCTAAGTAAAGATTTCAACAATTTGCATACCCATAAAAACCTGTATGACAATTAGTTTTATAGTTAACTCTCATAATACAACTCATTGAGGATGGAGGTTCTGCATGGAAAGTTAGTGCACAGTGTTAATTTAACAATTAACACTCTTAATGTATGGTGTCAGTGACCCCCCTAGGCTCTTGACATGAGCTACCTAGGCTCTGTAAGCCTTTTCAGTCCACAAACTCCATCAGTATTTGGACAAAGCTGTAAGCAAAGTAGAAGTTCTCTCCTCCCTGTAGAGAAAAGTATATCCTTCTTTGATGCTCACTTTTTTCCTGCTGGAGTCTCACTCACTGAGATCCTTTGTGTAGAACATTTTTTGAAGCTGTGTCTTGGCTTTCCTTGCCTGAAATGCTTTTCAGTCAGACAAGGAAGGCTTAAGGGCTGACTTGAGGTCAGGATGTTACTTAAAGCAATTGTCATTCTGTGAGTCTGCTGTGTAGACTGCTTCCCATGTTGTAACAGTCTTTTTAATTCCATTATTGTTATCAGACACTTCGTCCTATTTATATGATCATTTTAATGCTTAATCCTATATATTCAGTTTAACACCTAATATAATCACTTTAACAATTAAAATGGTATTTTTACCACCCAGTTTAATGGAATTTGGGGTCCCATGAAAAGTTTTTAAACTATACCCTTAAAAGTAAGTCCTTCTCAGAATTAGGCTAATCCTCCACCTTGTGGCGCCAGCACCTCGGGTTCTAGTCCCGGTCGGGGCACCGGATTCTGTCCCGGTTGCCCCTCTTCCAGGCCAGCTCTCTGCTGTGGCCAGGAAGGCAGTGGAGGATGGCCCAAGTGCTTGGGCCCTGCACCCCATGGGAGACCAGGAGAAGCACCTGGCTCCTGCCGTCAGATCAGCGCCGCAGTGCACTGGCCGCAGCACACTGGCTGCGGCGGCCATTGGAGGGTGAACCAATGGCAAAGGAAGACCTTTCACTCTGTCTCTCTCTCACTGTCCACTCTGCCTGTCAAAAAAAAAAAAATCATAACACTTGATTTTCTAAAAAGCCAGATTGTATGTATGTATATATGTGATGTGTGTATATATGTATATATATGTTTCAATGAAAAAAAAGGAAGGCCTACTACAAGGAGAAACTGAAAACTTTATTTTTCACTATTTCTCTCAGAAAAAAATCATAATTTAGCAAAGCTGAAAAGGAAAGACAGATTGATCTCTCTTCAAGTGCTTTTGTTTCTTTCTCACCTTTCTGACATGGATTCTAAAATATGGAAAAATTGTAAAATGAATAGTGGTGCATGGAATAGTGACAAGTCACTAAGTTCTGTTTTGCATTGTCAATGGATTTCCATTTCATGTAAAAGTAGATATCAATATGTGAAAGTCTAGTTAATTAAGAGTTAAGAAAATAACAAAATATTCTCCTTTCCTGCATTCACTCATCTGGAAGGGATATATATTCATTATCTACTCCCAGAAACTTAACTATGGTGTTGATTCCAAAGAAAGTGATAAATCAAAGACTTTACCTAGAGGTATGGTTTGTCTACCACCTTTTGAAATTTCAGAATAGATTATAGCAATCTATAGATAGGAATCATCATGATTAAAAAGGTGTACATTTATATTTTTAATGATTGATTTGGTCTCTAAAGGGAGAAACCAAATGGCAATGAACTTAATTATGTTAGTAAAATTAAGTATCATCAGCTGAAGAAGGTTCTGCATTGTTTTAATGTCACTTTCCTTTTCACTTTCTTTTTTTTTTAAGATTTTATTTATTTTTTTGAGAGGTAGAGTTACAGACAGTGAGAGGGAGAGACAGAAAGATCTTCCGTCTGCTGGTTCACTCCCCAAATGGCCGCAATAGCCGGAGCTGCACCGATCTGAAGCCAGGAGCCAGGAGCTTCTTCTGGGCCTCCCACACTGGTGCAGGGGCCCAAGGACTTGGGCCATCTTCTACTGCTTTCCTAGGCCATAGCATGAAAATTTCTTCTTCAAACGATCTCATATACTGTGCCAGGATTCTTCCAAATTTTCAGTTTCACTCCTAAACATTACATGTTAGGTACTCTAAGTTACCTTGGAGCAGGGAGAACATGTGATATCTATCTTTTGGGGACTGGCTTATTTCACTAAGTATAATGGTTTCCACTTGCATCCATTTTGTTGCAAATGACAGGATTTCATTTATTTCACAGCTGAGTAGTACTCCATAGTGTGTATATACTGTAATTTCTTTATCTAGTCATCAAATGATGGGCGTCTGGGTTGATTGCATATCCTAGGTTTTTGACTTGAGCTGCAATTATCATGAGATACAGATACACATTCATATACTGATTTTGTTTGGGTAAATTCCCAGGGATGGGATTACTGGGTCATATGATAGATCTATTTTCAGATTTCTGAGGTATTTCCATATTGTCTTCCACAGTGGCTCACCAGTTTACAGTCCAACCAAAAGTGGATTAGGGTACTTTTTCCCCATATCCTCACCAGTGTGTGTGTGTTGATTTCTGTAGGACAGCCAATCTACCTGGGGTGAGGTGAAACTTCATTGTGGTTTTGATTTGTATCTCCCTGGTGGCTAGTGATCCTCAGCACTCTTTCACATGTCTTTTGGAAATTTGAATTTCCTCTTTTGAAAAATGCCTGTTGAAGTCCTTTCCCCATTTTTAACTGGATTGTTTGTTTCATTGTTGACTTTCTCGAGGTCTTTATAGATTCTGGATATTAATTCTTTTTATCAGTTGCATAGTTTGCAAATATTTCCTCCCAACTGCCAGCTGTCTCTTCAGTTAGCTGGCTGTTCTCTTTGCAGCACAGAAGCTTCTTAGCTTGAGGTTATCCCATTTGTCAGTTTTGCTTTGATTGCCTCTGCTTTTGGGGTCTTTTCCAAGAAATCTTTGCCTCTGTCAATGTCTTTCAGAGTTTCCACAATGTTTTTCTATTAAATTCTTGGTCATAAATTTAGATCTTTGATCAATTTTCAGTGGATTTTTGTGTAAGGTTGTAAGATAGGCACCTTTTTTTTTTTTAAAGACTTTTTATTTATTTATTTGACAGGAAGAGTTACAGATAGAGAGACAGTGAGAAAGGTCTTCCTTCCATTGGTTCACTCCCCAAATGGCTGCTACAGCTGGTGCTGCGCCGATCCAAAGCCAGGAGCCAGTTGCTTCCTCCTGGTCTCCCATGGGGTGCAGGGCCCAAGCACTTGGGCCATCCTCCACTGCGCTCCCGGGCAACAGCAGAGAGCTGGACTGGAAGAGGAGCAACTGGGACAGAATCCAGTGCCCATATGGGATGCCGGCGCCACAGGCGGTGGATTAACCAAGTGAGCCATGGCGCCAGGCCCAAGGTAGGCATCTTGTATGATACTTCTGCATGCAGAAATCCAGTTTATGCAGCACCATTTGTTGAAGAGATTGACCTTGCTCTGGGGATTGACTTTAGCTCTTTTTTCTAAGATAATATGGTTTTAGATGCATAGATTAATTTCTGGTGTTTCTATTCTGTTCCATTGATCTACCAATCTGTTTTTGCACCAGTCCCAGGCTGTTTTGATTTTAACTGCCCTATTCTGTGTCTTGAAATCTGGTATTGTAGTGCCCCTAGCTTTGTTTTTGTTGTATAAGATTGCTTTAGCTATTCGGGGTCTCTTGTGTTTCCATATTGATTTTAGCATTTTTTCCTAGATTTGCAAAGAATGTCATTGGTATTTTGATGAGGATCACATTGAATCAAAATTGCTTTTGGAAGAATGGACATTTTGATGATATTGATTCTTCCAATCCACGTACATGGAAGATTTTTCCTTTTTTTAAATCTTCTTCTATTTCTTTCTTTAAAGTTTCCTTTTAATTTTCATGTAGAAATCTTTTACTTTCTTAGATTTATTCCAAGCTATTTAAATTTTTGTAGCTATTATGAATGGGATTTATCTTAGAAGTTCTTTCTCAGCCATGGCATTGTCTGTGTATACAAAGGCTATTGAGTTTTATATAGGGGTAGTTTGACTTCCTCCATTCCAATTTATATCCCTTTGATTTCTTTTTCTGGCCTAATGGCTTTGGCTAACTTCCAGGACTACATTGAATAACAATGATGAGTGTGGGTATCTTTGTCTGGTACTAGATCTCAGTGGCAATGCTTCCAACTTTTCCTCATTCAGTAAGATGCTGGCTGTGGGTTTGTCATAAATTGCCTTACCCATACCAAGTGGGATTTACCCCTGATATGCAGGGATAATTCAGTATTCTCAAATCAATAAATGTGATACACCACATTAACAAACTGAAGAATAAAAACCCTGTGATTACTTCAATAGATGTAGAGAAAGCATTTGATAAAATACAGCATCCTTTCTTGATGAAAACCTTAAGCAAAGTGAGTATAAAAGAAACAAGTTTCATACACACTCTCACACCCACAGCATTATAGACCAATTAGAGGTACAAGTGCATTTCGGAAAGTTCATGGAAAATTGAATTAAAAGATAAGTTCATTTTGGTGCAAACTATTTTAAACCCATGCATAGTTTTTTTATAATATACATTGCATGAACACTCTGAAAATGCATGGATTTCAAAAATACTTTGCAGCAAAATAATACTATCTTGTATTTCCATTTTCACAAACTGAAGCACCTTTGTATGTAGGTGGAGTTAACAAAGAAAAAGTACATATCACGTGTTAAATAGTTTTCAGTATAGAGTAACATTTCTCACTTTTCATTACTACTCCCTATGTAGAATTTGTATGCATTCTTTTTTTCCTAATTTCCCCATCCCTCATGAAGTTAAATAGTAATAAGATTTTATTAGGTAAGTTTGGGTTTTGGAGAGGCACAAACCATTATAATTTCCAATATTTTTCATCGTCTCTTACCCAATAACCAATTTTTACTGTCCACCCACCCCCCAGTACACACACACTCCTGCCTTGGGGTATCATGGAGAATGCAGAAGAGACTGTATGAGAAAGGTTAAACTTTCAGCAGAAGGGATCAAGAAAGTCTATGTATGGGACCAGTATTGTGGGGCAGCAGCTTAAGCTGCTGTTTGAAATGTCAGCATCCCATAATAGAGTGCTGATTCCAACTCCCTGCTAATAGACCTGAGAAGGCAGCAGAAGATGGTCCAATTACCTGGGCCTCTGACACCCATGTGGAATGCCAGGATGGAGTTCCTCACACCTGGCATCAGCCTGGACCAGACCTGGCTGTTGCGGCCATTTGGAGAGTGAGCCATGATGTGTAAGATCTGTCTTTCTCTCCCTCAAGTATACAAATTGGCGTTTTTAAAACAATCAATGGCAAAATAATGTTTGAACTGTTTTGAGATGCAGGTTTGACTTGTTCGTAAGGAGAAGGAGGAAGTCAGTACAGATAAGGGAATTTCTGATGTCATATTGCTAGTGGGGGAAAGCCCTTCGTAAGTGAAGGGTTTTGTCAACATCAACCATCCCCTTTCTGCTGCTCTGTGGTGGTTGACTTACAAATTCTTTTAAAGGCAAAGAGACAAAGAGAGGAATACAGCCAGAGAGACATTTCCCATTCACTAATTCACTCCTGGCCAAATGCCCACAACAGATAGGCCTGAACCAGATCAAAGCCAGGAGCTGGGAACTCAATCCGATCTCCCACAGTGGTGGCAGGGGGTCCAAGCACTAAAGCCATTACCTGCTTCCTGCCAGGGTGTGCATTACTAGGAAACTGGAGGTAGGAGTGGGGCTGGAACTCAAACTCAGCCACTTGATATAGAATCCAGGCATCCTAACTGGCATCTTAACAAAAGTAGCAAAAACTTTCCCCTGTTAGCAACAGATTCTGCAACAGAAAAAAAAAATCCAAGTGTATTCCAGAGATGCATGGAATGAAGAATTAGAAATGTAGAATATATAAGATTTGTATTATTACTCTTTAAAATATTTTTGTATTTGATGCATTTCTTGTCCTTAGTAATTTAGAATATTTCTAAATTGCTGTGAAATTTGAAAATCCACTATTAGCATACACATTAAGTCAAATGTTCATAAAAATGAAGCTGACATAAATAAGAGTAACCTTAAATAAGATTGAAGCTATCTAGGTAAAATTTAGTTATCCTAAGTTTCATTATAACAGAATCAATATAATACTAACAAGAACTTCTAAAACCTTACTTTTGCATTCCAAAAACATTATTTTGGCTTTCTGACCAATAGCTCATTGACACCCTTATGCATGCACTTGACATTGCTATTATATCATATATTTGAATACAAACTCTTTGCAATAATCTTTGTGAATTTATTATAATCAATTCATATATTAGACAATAAGTGCTGAGGGTTAGTTAGTCCTGATTTGTATTTTGCATCTTAACAACAATAGATGTCCTTTGACCACAACTGATTTGAAGTCTTACTATTAAAACATAATAGAAGCAAACCCTAGAGGGTAAGAAAAATTAAAACTCACCCTTTCCCATCTTAGATGACATTATCTAGTATCTTATAGCTATGAATTACCTGTCCTTGATTTCCATTTCTTGTTAATTGTATCAGAACTACTTTGTTGAGCTGAATGTACCTGCAAAGCCAAAGTCAGTTTGAGTACCTTGGGAGTAGAGTTAAAAACAAGTTTTTTAAAAATTAAAAAGCTAAAAATAAAAATAAAAACAGGAAGGTGTAAATATACATTTCTGATATCTGACATACAAAAATCTAACCAATTTAAGATTTTCTTAACACGTTTTTAAAGATTTGTTTATTTATTTGAAAGGGAAGGTTGCAGAGAGGGAGAAACAGACAAAGAGGAAGAGATCTTCCACCCACTGGCTCACTCCCCAAATGGTTACGACAGCCAAGGCTGGGCCACGTTGAAGTCAGGAGCCTGGAACTCCGTCCTGGTCACCCACCTGGGTGTGGCAGGGACCAAAGCACTGGGCCATCTTCTGCTGCTTTCCCATCCGTATTAGTAGGGAGCTGGATCAGAAATGGGACAGCTCCCTGGACTTGAACTGGTGCTCTTAAGGGATGCTGGCATCAAGGCAGCAGATTAACCCGCTGCACCACAACACTGGCCCCTAGGATTTTTATTTTTTGAATGAGGCACTACAGACCTGTTACATTAAAAATTATAACAAAACTCCTCCACAAACATAGTATGAGAAGTAGCTAATAGGAAGAACCAGGGAAAATTTGTCTTCCAATATCTTTTGGAAAAATCCTTTTTAGAATCACAATTGTGATGCAATAATTATAATTTTCTAGTGTTTTGCTGACCTACAGTCTCTGCTTCAACCACTGAAGGTAGTCGTAACCATCTAAATGCAATCAAGTAAAAATATGTTCTATAAATCAATGGGTATCAGTCATAATCCCAAATGTAAAAATATCAGAACCTCTAAATTCCTTTTTTTAACTTTTATTTAATAAATATAAATTTCCAAAGTACAGCTTTTGGATTTCAGTGGCTTTTCCCCCCCATAACCTCCCTCCTACCCGCAACCCTCCCATCTCCCGCTCCCTCTCCCATTCCATTCACATCAAGATTAATTGTTGTTGTTGTTGTTGACAGAGTTAGGGAGAGAGAGAGATGGAGACAGAGAGAAAGGTCTTCCTTCCGTTGGTTCACCCCCCAAATGGCCACTATGGCCGACGCTGTGCCGATCCGAAGCCAGGAGCCAGGTGCTTCCTCCTGGTCTCCCATGGGGTGCAGGGCCCAAGTACTTGGGCCATCCTCCACTGCCTTCCTGAGCCACAGCAGAGAGCTGGACTAGAAGAGGAGCAACCGGGACAGAATCCAGCGCCCCAACTGGGACTAGAACCTGGTGTGCCGGCGCCACAGGTGGAGGATTAGCCAATTGAGCCTTGGCGCTGGCCTCCTTTTTAATTCAAAAAATCCCCCAAAATCACAATCCTGAAAGATTAAAATCCTGAATGTTGATAAGCCACGTATTCTAAAAGCTACAGCACTCATTAAGGGGAAAGGGTGATTTAGGAGGCATGGAAGAATGAGTTGTGGGGAAGAGATTAGCACGTTTAGGAGTTTATCCACAGGATAGCTGCATCTTGTTGGATGGAGTGGATACCCAGAAACCTGGCAAAGCACTGTTGGGTGTATCTCTGAGGGTTTCTCGGAGGATACTAGTGTGCGAGTCTGAGAGGGTTAGGTGGCCAAGATCTGCGGTGCAGAAAAGGAGAGTGAACGTGTTCCCCAGGAGAGCCTTGCTCTAAAAGGACTACAGCTGTTCGTTGCAAAGTAGGACTTCGTAGCTCATGATCATGAAAGTTGGCCAGCTGTTCCAGATAACCTCCATGCAGTCAACCATAGTCTATCCCTGCAACACACTTTTTTCATATGTCAAGTTTTGTTTCAGATATTTGGAGACTTTTGTTTTTGCATTTTTGGGTTTTGGGTGAGTGGGATTTGTTTTCTACCCAGGTGTTTAAATTGTCAGCATTATTATGCTATGTATTTCATTTATGCCTCATTTCCAGTACTGCAAGTATAAATTGCATAGCTTTCTAGACGTATCTAATTCATTTTTTTTCTATTTTTGGCAAATTTGAGTCTGCAAAATGCATTATCACATCATCATTGCACATGGACATAAACATGTTGGAACTTCCTCAATTAATGAAGGAATTTTCTCTTTGTATATCTGCATTTATGAAAGATAAAACTTATAGAAATCTCAGTTCTTTGAGCCACCACAAATGCAGTGGTGACCCACTGTGGTTTTTGATGGATCTCATCAAAGAATTACATTGTCCATCAAGGACTTTAAGATGACAGCAGTTACAAAGCTGGGTGTATACAGTTACCAAACATTCAGATCTGTATTTCCCCATCTCACTGTTTGACCTACTTCTTTATAAATATGCCTCATCTACTTATAACTGCTCCATCCTTGAGACTGTCATTAATATAACTTGGTTTCAAATCTGTGTATGTTATTAGCACACATTTTGTTATATAAAGTGGCCTATGAAGTGTTATACATTTTTGTTTCAAAATTCCCTTTTAAAAAGGTAAATAAATGTCTCTTATTATTTTTTTCAGAATTATATTTTTAGAATTTGATCTAGGATTGTAGACTTTAGGAACTCTGATCTTTTGGGATTTCAGCATTACGGGTTATGGTGTTCAGGGCTGTGTCTTTCAGGATTGTTGCCCAAACTCAAATTAATAAATAAAAATAAATGCTATGGCCATAATATTCATGAACATAGGGCCCCAAGAGGCTCATGCTGAGTGCAGCTCTTCTGCTTCTCTAACTTGCGCTCCTTTGTACCACTCTTGCTCTCACCCTCATGGCTGCACATCGCACATCCCATGAAGCGTAGCCGTTTCCGGTCATTCAGCCCATCAGGCGCTCCTGGGTCCTCCTTCTTCCTTCCCAGCATCATGATAAATTCCCTCAAGTGTTTTCCCACTCACACGGCAGTACCTCAGTCCACCAGCTCCTCCTCTAGCTTCCCTCAGAGGCCCTGCCTGCAGATCCAGCTCTGGGTCTTTTGTTCCCACATGCCGCAATCCAGAGTGAAGAAACAAATGTAAGCATCTGGGTTGGATAACAAGTGGATGGTTTCAGCTACATCTGAACTTCTTTAACAGACTCCCTCATTTTTTTTTAAAGGATATGATTTTTTTTCACCCATAACCTGTCCAAGGCAGAAACATTTTCATATTCATTTCTACATTTGCTTGGAGCATAATGGAGAATATGTATTTTATCTGAAACTACTTGACATTGTTATAGTGGAGGTAGTATTAATTGGGATGCATTTTAACTGCAAATAAAATAATTTCTACAAATTGGCTTAAGCATAAGAAAATACATTACATCACACAGGAATCCCCTAGGGCGTACAACCTGTAGAGTTGTTGGATGCAGTGACTCAACGAAGTCAACAAAGACAGAAATTATTTTAACCTCTCTGTTATTTGCGGCTTTGCCCTCAGGCAAGCTCCACATGGCCCATAGTAACTGTGAGAGTTCCAAAGATTTCATCTAACTGTGATCATGAACCTTCTCTTACTCTGCCTCCTTCTCAGTCATCTGAAATAAATTCCTTCTCCAGGAGCCACCAACTGACTTTGCTTATGGCTTATAGAGTAGTCATAGGTCATACACATTCTAAACCAATCACGGGCAAGGAATTTCTGAACTAAGTTTAGACATTTCATTGAGGCCGTCAACCAAAGACTATAGCAGAAACTCCAATGAGCTGTCTTAAGAAAGTGTCATTCAATCAATTTATATAGAGTCTTTTTTTAAGATTTTACTTATTTTGAAAATAGAAAGGTCTTCCATCCACTGCTTCACTCCCCATATGGCTGCAACAGCCAGAGCTGGGCTGATCCAAAGCCAGGAGCCAGGAGCCGGAATCTTCTTCCAGGTTTCCCCCACCCAAGCACTTGGGCAATCTCCTACTGCTCTTCCAGGCCATAACAGAGAGCTGGATCAGAAGAGTAGCAGCCAGGACATGAACCGACACCCATATGGGATGCCAGGACTGCAGGCGGAGTCTTAGCCCACTGTGTCACAGTGCCAGCCCTTTATGTAGGCTCTTCCTAAAGAGTTTGAACCATTGATTTGTTTAGCTGATAGTTAATAGTTAATTCAAGACATATTTACTGCATATTAGTATAGTAAAAAAGCACTCTGTTATATGCCTGTAGTGTCTAATAGAACTAAAAATAGAAATTAGTCTACTTCTGAAAATGCAGTAGAGGGTTGGACACAATGATACAAACTGCCATAGAAGTTAGACTTCGTCATATTCCACTTCCAACACCCAGGACAACAAAATCCTAAAGCACTGACTGGTTTTTAACTTTAAATCTATTTAGAGTGATGCATGTGTGTTATAGAAAAGGCAAAACAAAAAAATTAAAATATATTTAAACACTAAAATACTTAATTCCAACTACCCAGAGGCAATTGCTATCAAGTCTTTGGCATATATGTTCCAGATTGTTCTATGCAATGAAATAAAACCCAACACTATACATGCATTTTGAATAAAAACATCAACAACTTCCAGTGACCAAGTATACTTATACAGCATCAACATTTTAAATAGCTGTATAATATTTCAATTCATCAATCTTCATTAATTTAACAGATTATCATTTTTGTGGCTATAGATAGATAAAATGTGCCCCTTTTGTTATTAAAATAGAATTTCTTGTTTTATAGATTTATTTATTGATTTAAAAGGCAGAGAGAGGGAGGGCGAGAGAGAGAGAGAGAGATCTTCCATCTGCTGGTTCACTCCCCAAATAGCCACAATGTCTGGAGCTGGGCCAAACCAAAGCCACAAGCCATGAGCGTCTTCAAGGTCTCCCATGTGGGTGCAGGGGCCCAAGCACTTGGGCTATCTTCTGCTGCTTTACCAGGTGCATTAGTAGGGAGCTGGATTGGAAGTAGAGCAGCCAGAATCCAAACCAGTGCCCAGATGGGATGCCAGCGTGACAGGCAGCAGCTTAACCCTCCACACCACAGAGCCAGCACCTAAAATAATATTTCAAATAGAGTACCTGGTGAAACAAGGTAAAACTGGATACAAGTGAGTAAGAACACAATAAACCTTACTAATCATAGAGTTTAAGGGAGATAGGCCTAATTATGTATGGTTAATGAAACACTAGAATCTCTTAATAATGCTGTGCCTCTTTTAGCTTCCAACCACATAAGGCAGCTACTCACCCATGCGGAGTGGGCTGTTATGTTTCACTCATGTAAGGAGAAGCCATAAATTCTCCTTCAGCATGTTTCTCAGGAACCTGAACTGATATTTGCAGTTTACAAAAGGAAGGGAGGGAGGCCAGCGTTGTGTTGTAGTGGGTGAAGGAACTACCTGTGATGCCAGCATCCCATATGGGCACTGGTTTATATCCCGAATGTTCCATTTCTGATCTAGTTCCTTGCTAATGCACCTTGAAAGCAGTGGAAGATGGCCAAATGCTTGGACCCCTGCCACTGATGTGGGAACCCTGGATGAACCTCCTGGCTCCTGGTTTCAGCTGGGCCCTACCCTGGCTATTGTGTCCATTTGGGAAGTGAATCAATCTCTCTCTCTCTCTCTCCCTCTCTCTCTCTGCCTTTTAAATAAATAAATATTTTTTTAAAACCCTGTTGTGAAGTCTGACCAGTTTAAGTATTTGGCTATTAACTCCTGAGCCCCCTTCTCTAATTGCTGATGTGTTGTTGTTAGTCATGTCCTCCCAAGCACTGCTTTCCCTTCTGAGGCCCGAAAACCCTGTGGCCACTCAGGAAGAGGGTAGTTTTTTATCTTTTTTCTTTTTAAAAATCATTTATTTATAAGACAAAATACCATAAAACATGAATAGTTGGATAAATATTAAATAGAATTAAGTTACATGGGATATAGCAAGTATAAGTAATGCACTAACTCCTTTTTTTTAACTTTTATTTAATGAATATAAATTTCCAAAGTACAGCTTATGGATTACAATGGCTTCCCCCCCCATAACGTCCCTCCAACCCACAACCCTCCCCTTTCCCACTCCCTCTCCCCTTCCATTCACATCATGATTCATTTTCAATTCTCTTTATATACAGAAGATCAGTTTAGCATACATTAAGTAAGGATTTCAACAGTTTGCTCCCACACAGAAACACAAAGTGGAAAATACTGTTTGAGTACTAGTTATAGCATTAAATCTCAATGTACAGCACACTAAGGACAAAGATCCTACATGAGGAGTAAGTGCACAGTGACTCCTGTTGTTGACTTAACAAATCGACACTCTTGTTTATGGCCTCAGTAATCACCCTAGGCTCTTGAATGAGCTGCCAAGGCTATGGAAGCCCCCTGAGTTCACCGACTCTGATCATATTTAGACAAGGCCATGGTCAAAGTGGAAGTTCTCTCCTCCCTTCAGAGAAAGGTACCTCCTTCTTTGATGACCCATTCTTTCCACTGGGATCTCACTCGCGGAGATCTTTCATTTAGGGTTTTTTTTTTCCCCCCAGAGTGTCTTGGCTTTCCATGCCTGAAATACTCTCATGGGCTTTTCAGCCGGATCCGCATGCCTTAAGGGCTGATTCTGAGGCCAGAGAAGTAATGCACTAACTCCTAAACGGAAGACAAACATAAACATCTTATTAATAAAAATACAGAGGTGTGAAATTATCAGGATAATTCAAAAACTGTTCTCCATAAGAAATCCTTTTTTAAAAAAAGTAACTAATAAAACCCCTGGCTTTACAAAAAAACGAATATGAAGGGAATTCTAATACAATTCCTTGTATCAGAGAAGTTTAGGGGTTGGGAACAAAAGCAAGTAGATTTCATTCAATTAAATGATAATGGAGCTATCACTGGTGCTGCAGGAGATGGGTAGATTAGAGGTTTCTGTCTTCACAAAAGAACAAATTCAGATATGAGACAGCGAGTAGTGATAAGTGATGTAGCAAGGTTTGATGACATAGGTCATCCAACAGAATAGATGGGCATCTCTCCCAATGGAATCTGAGAGAGCGCCTAGGTTACACTATACTGGGATAAATAAGGGAACGGGGTACAGTTCTTCTGCAGTTTCTGCCTCCTTCTACTTTCTACCCCTCCACAAAGGGTGTTCTGGGTATGCAATAGATAAAATTCTTCGCGGGACCAGCACTGTGGCGTAGCAGGTAAAGCCGCTGCCTACAGCACCAGCATCCCATGTGGGCACCAATTCGACTCCAGGCTGCTCCATTTCGAATGCAGCTCTCTGCTGTGGCCTGGGAAGCAGTGGAGGATGGCCCAATTCCTAGGGCCCCCACACCTGCACAGGGGCCCCAGAGGAAGCTCCTGGCTCCAGCTTTGGATCAGCTCAGTTCTGACTGTTGTGGCCAATTGGGGAGTGAACCAGCAGATGGAAGACCTCTCTCCCTCTCTCTCTCTGCCTCTCCTTCTCTCTCTGTGTAACTCTGACTTTCAAATAATAAATTTAAAAAAAAGTCTTAAAAAATTTCTTCCCAGGGTTTTATTACCCAGAATTATCAGGCTGGTTAGGGGTCAGTGCCGTGGCTCACTTGGTTAATCCTCTGCCTGCCTGCAGTGCCGGTATCACATATGGGTGCCAGGTTCTAGTCCCAGTTGCTCCTCTTCTAGTCCAGCTCTCTGCTGTGTCCCGGGAGGGCAGTGGAGGATGGCCCAAGTGCTTGGGCACCTGCATCCATGTGGAAGACCAGGATAAAGCACCTGGCTCCTGGCTTCGGGTTGGAGTAGCTCTGGCCGTGTCGGTCATTTGGGGGGTGAACCAACAGAAGGAAGACCTTTCTCTCTGTCTCTCTCTCACCATCTAACTCTATCTGTCAAATAAAAAAAAATAAAGTCTATTTTAAAATACCACATTTTCTCAAATATTTTCCTATCTGTTTAAAAGACAGAAAAAAGGTAAAGTCAGCCTTAAAAAATCACTTGGCCTATTTGAATATGGCTATATTCACTGATTATTTATTTGTATTGTAGTTTTTATGTTTAATACTTCTAAAAGATCATTGATATCAGTTACAGGCAAATTTTCATATATTTACAAAGAAGTGAAGTTAAAGGAGAGCCAATGAGAACTATCTCACTTGTAATGTTTCTTTTTTACCTTATCTGTAAGGATGTGAAAATTAATTCATGGCAGCTTCCTTATATGGTTACTCTCTTCTTTCTCTGTAGGGCTTAAAAAAAAGAAACATTACAAGTCAGATAGTTCTCATTGGCTAATAAAAGGATGTACACACTTTAAAAAGTCTTTTTTTTTTCCTAGCACTGGGGATACAGAAATATGTCCCTTGTGCTTTATATCAAAACATTGATCAATGAAATTTTTAAAATCCAACATTTCATTACTATAAAGCCAAGGGCACAATACTAAATGTTATTCCAGGGAACATATTCTTACAGGAAATGCAAAGATAATCCGGGTAGATGAATCTTGATCCAATTTGTTGCAAGGACAGAGTTTGGAGGAACTTACCATGATGCTTCCTTCTAACAGCTCTCATTTCAGTCATACATTTGGCAAGAATGAAATAATTGGAGTTTCCAAAACTGCCTGAACAAAGGCTTAGAGTAAGTTCAAAAATCTACATAACCCTAAGTGGAACACTCGTACAGCAACTGGAGATGACTGGGCCCAGTAATTGTTGACAGTGAGCTTCTCAGTGAGCTGCCTTTTTATTTATAGACAGAGAGGGAGGGACAGAAGAGGAAGGTCTTCCAGCCTCTGGTTCACTCCCCAAATGGCTACAACAGCCAGAACTGGGCCGATCTGAAGCCAGGAGCTTCTTCCAGGTCTCCCACGTGGGTGCTGGGGCACAAGCACTTGGGCCATCTTCTTCTGCTTACCTAGGCCGTAGCAGAGAGCTGGGTCAGAAGAGGAGCAGCGGGGACTTGAACCAGTGCCCATAAGGGATGCCAGAGCCACAGGACGTGGCATTACCCACTATACCACAGTGCTGGCCCCTGCTGCCTTGACCTTGAAACACTCAAGGTGTGGAGAAGGAAGGCTGTCAATCTAAAGCCCTCAGATGATCCTGAATGTGCAGTGGTGCCGGATGTGAACAGTGAAAAATTGGAGAGGCTTACCTAAAGGTACTCAAAATTATGAAAACATTCAAAAATATGAAAAGGCCATGTCAGTACACTGGAAGAATTCATTCTGTGGGAGCCAGCTGGAACATTTGTTAGCAATGACTGATTGTACAGTACTGCTTCATTCTGAGCAATCAGAATAGGTACACCACAACATGTACAGCTAAGTTGCTAGATAAAAGCATTCAAAATATTTCCTATTTAAATGTTGGAATTCACCAGCCAAGAACACTTATTTTAATTCTCTGGACAATAGTAGATAATCAGGGCAAAATCTCCTCTTAATCCATGTTAATAGCACCATGTTATCAAGATAGAAAAGTGTAGCATATCTGTTTTCTATAGCAAAAGAATATGCATCCATCCACTAATCCAAAAAATAATACTAATAAACTATTGGATTGTGTTGATAATAAAGAGTAAAACATAGCTCTTTCTCTCTCTATTTTTAAAGATTTATTTACTTGAAAGTCAGAGTTACAGAGACAGAAAGGAGAGACATAGAAACAGGGAGATCTTCCATCTGCTGGTTCACTCCCCAAATAGCAGCAATGGCCAGAAATGGGCTGGGGTGAAGACAGAAGCAGGGAGCTTCATCCAGGTCTCCCATGTGGGTGGCAGGAATCCAAACACTTGGGCCATCTTCTGCTGCTTTTATCAGGCCATTAGCAGAGAGCTGGATCAGAAGTGGAACACCCAGGGCTCCAAAAACTGGCGCCCATATGGGATGCCAGTGTCACAGGCAGTGGCTTAATCCACTTTGCCACAACATTGACCCCATGCAGTATGTATCAGGATACCAATGTGCCCATCCTGACTCTAGCAGGAGTATTATGAAAAATTCAAGTAAGGAAAAAGTTCCTGTCTAATCTTGTCTCTTTAAACTCCTTACTTAGTCATTCTTACATGCAGAAAGAAAGACAAGCAGAAAGAATGTAATATTGAGGAACATAACAAATTTAAGAGAAATGTGATCACTTTTAATCTTATGTAAAGGTCAAAACAAATATTCCTAGAAAAATGACCCAGGAAGAAATAATCTTTGAGTCAAGATTTTGTATTCCTCAATTGTTTGCAGAGTTGACTCAAAGTATTCCATTTTCAACAATATTATGTGAATAAATGGGGTTTAAAACAGCTGACTGACTTTAAAACTAGAGCTTTCTATCAGATTAAAATAAGTCCTGGCCAGGTTACTATGCACTGATGCTTCTAAGCCACAATTTTTTTTAGTTGCAAGAAGAAAAATGTAAATCATTGGCTTGTTTTTAAGGTTTTTATTTAATGGATACAAATTTCATATGTACAGCTTTTAGGAATGTAGTGTTTCTTCCCCCCCATTCCCGCCCTCCCACTTCCACTCCCATCCCACCTCCTACTTCCTCTCCAATTTCTTTTTTCATTAAGATTCATCTTTAATTCACTTTATATACAGAAGACCAACTCTACACTAAGTAGAGATTTTCACTGTTTGCACCCACACAGACGCACCAAGTATAAAGTACTGTTTGAAGACAAGTTTTATCGTTAATTCTCGTAGTACAGTTCATTAAGAACAGAGGTCCAACATGGGGAGTAAGTGCACAGTGAATCCTGTTGTTGATTTAACAATTAACACTCTTATTTTTGACATCAGTGACCACCCGAGGCTCTTGACATGAGCTGCCAAGGCTATGGAAGCCTTTTGAGTCCACAAACTCCGTAAGTGTTTAGACAGAGTCATATGCAAAGTAGAAGTTTTCTCCTCCCTTCAGAGAAAAGTACATCCTTCTTTGATAGCCCCTTCTTTGCACTGGAGTCTCACTCACAGAGATCCTTCATGTAGGTTATTTTTTACCACACTGTCTTGTCTAAACCACTCTTTAAGAATAAATTCACAGGAAAAGAAAAATACCTAGCAATATTGAACTTTCATCTTCATCTTTGCTTGTACTCCAGTTTTTTCCCAAGAGTTTATACCAGCACTGTTCAATACTGTTGCTCCCAGCTATGTGCTGCTATTGAAATTTAAATTAAAATTAATTAATTTAAAAGTTCAGCTTCTCAGTTTCATTAGCTGTTTTTCAAGTGCTCATAAACACATGATGTTTATGCCTATGCCTTTCCAATAGGTCATGGCACATGGTGTCTAGTAGATACCATTGGTCTGCCCACATACAGAATACTCTGTTCATCACAGAAATTTCTACTGGACAGCTGTGGTCTGAATGACAAGAGGCAAACCAAAGCCTTGCCCCTAATGAACATGATATGGAAACTTTCTGGGAGAAACAATTTGCTTATAAATTTATCTACTGATTGAGGAGTCACAATTTGATAGAGTTTAATTTAAAAATTATTTTTTATCTTCCATTCATGTCCACTGGTAATAGTGGTTCAAATTTCCTGCTTCAGCAGAGTGATTGTCACTTTAGTATCATCTTAAGGTGATTCAATAGTCACTTTCAGTTATTAGAACAATCTTTTTTCCAATAATTAGGACTCAACATGACCCATTATCTCCCATCATTTTATATGTAGGACACACATAAAGACAAATTGAGCAATAAACAGCCCATTTATTGGACTTAATGGATTATATTTTTTGGATTAAATTTTAAAACACTTGAATCCACATTGGATTCAGCTCTTGTCCTCTCTTACTGTCTTCTCCTGCCCCTTGCAAGAATTAGTGTCTAAAGCTGAGTAAGTGGGCAGGTGTTTGGCGTCAGAGTTAACACAGGCTAGGAAGCCTTCATCCTGTTGTGGTACCTGGGTTTGATTCTTGGCTCCGCTTCACAGCTCTAACGTCTAGTTAATGCAGACCCCGAGAGGCAGCAGGTGACGTCTCGAGTCGTTGAGTCCCTGCCACCCATTTGGGAGAGGTGGATTGAGTCCCCAGTTCCCAGCATCAGCCTACCTAGCCCTGGCAATCTCAGGCATTTGAGACAGGTACAGCAGATGCAAGCTCTCTCTGTTCTGGCAAAAGGAGATATTCTTTGTCTCCAAGACACCTTCTTTTCTTCCTTAGAGACATTTGTTGCTTTGAATTAAGGAGCAGGGGTTAGGGCAACAAAACTGCTTTCCTGACTGTGTCCGTTGTGTTGGCTGGGAGAGTTCCCTGCCTGTGCCCAGTTTAGGCTGCCTCTGGCTGGCTGTGCTGGCCTCCTCCGGTGTAGCAGCAGGTGAAGAAGATTCACACTGGAGCTCTCTCCGCCTGAAATCCTCCAAGTCTCCAAGGGCCTCTCCACGTGGCAACTTAGCTCCTTCGATCCCACCCTGAACGTGTCTTCAAACGTTGGGCACAGGCTAGCCTTCCCTTCTTCCCGCTTCCTTATCATGGTGAGGGAGGAGAATCAAAAGAAAAGCATGCCATCTGTTTAGCAACAGGATAATTTTGCAGACTCGAGAGCTGAGCAGATGTTTACAGGGACAAGGTGTCAGTGGCCAGTGCACTCTTTGTCAAGACACCCCAATCTTCATGTGAATTTAACCAGAATTGACTGGCTTGGCACCATGGATGGAAAACTCTCTGTGGGGAGGGAGGAAACTCCAGGCACAGTTGTGAATGTTCTTCCTCCTTCAAAGACGCAGCAGGGAATAGAGTGAGGGAAGACGGTAACTGGTGGTGGTGATGGTGGTAGGAACAAACGTCACTCAGTAGGCTCTAGTAGCTATTAGTGGCTTATGGTACTCGGTGCCTGTGTCCTCAGCTTTGGGCTACAGCCACAATTCTGAGACAACAGGAACAGTCAAACTCCATGTTCTCATGCATATGTGATAGATATTAGAATCAGCCTTAAATATATGCCTTACATTTTCTTTCCTACCGTAGAAGGGAAGGTTTTTAGTCATTTAAAGGTATGTTCCAGAACAGTTTCCAAATCAGAATAAGTGAAACTATATATTATTCATTTCAAATGTGCTCTTTGCAGCCAACCCAAGAGGTGAACGGTTCTAACTCACCCAGGTAGAGATCAACATGGCCAACTAGTTTCTCACAGCCAGGGAGTATAGGGGCTTCTTTGCTTTAGAGGGAGCCCCTCAACAGCTAAGACTGAGGGTAATAAATTCAGGGGCAAGCCCAGTGGGAGTCAGTTTCACTATAAATATCTCAAGGTTACCTCTGACCAATGTTTATATCTTTTTTTTTTCTTTACAGGCAGAGTTAGACAGTGAGAGAGAGAGAGACAGAGAAAGGTCTTCCTTTTTCCATTGGTTCACCCCCACAAGTGGCCACTATGGCCAGTGCGCTGTGGCCGGTGCACTGCACCAATCCAAAGCCAGGAGCCAGGTGCTTCCTCCTGGTCTCCCATGCGGGTGCAGGCAGCTTAGCACTTGGGCCATCCTCCACTGCACTCCCGGGCCACAGCAGAGAGCTGGACTGGAAGAGGAGCATCCGGGACAGAATCCGGCGCCCCAACCGGGACTAGAACCTGGGGTGCCGGCGCTGCAGGCAGAGGATTAGCCTAGTGAGCCATGGTGCTGGCCTATATCCGAATGAACCATCTCTAAAAGTGTGGACTGTGTAAACACCTGAACTGATAGTCCAGATTAACTCTGTGAACTTGGGCAAGTTATAGAACTTTCTGAATAAATTGAGGTCTCATGGGTAAGACTGAAAATTCAGGTCTTGGTGTGTACTCAAACAGCTGCTATTTACTTTTACATTGCATTGTCATGTAATTAGAGTCCATGAAGCATTTTAAAGGATTTTAAAGTAAGTCAAAATGCAGAAGAGGAGGAGGAAGAGAAAACTTTGAAGGAGATGTTTGACAAACTAAACTGTGGTCAGGAATTTTGCAATTTTCTGCACATACAGCCCATACTCTGAGGTCCCTTTTCTCCATTTCTTGATTGTAGTTCCCACAAATAATGTTTAACACCCGCATGAGTTCTGAATTCTGCAAGTGAATTTACATGCATGCAGAAAACTAATCATGAATTTCAGAACACTCCAGAAAAATTGCAAATCGTTTTTATCAGATGCTCCTGAAAATTCATAAGGATGTGTATCTTGAAAAATTATCTCTACTTCACAATAACAGGCAGTTCTGTGACATAGCATAATAGGGAATTTTGGGGAACTTTTTTATTTTTTATGTAAACAAATTTCCAGTAATTCATATATACAGATATACCTTCCCTCCCCCCATGCTCCCACATTCCTCCTCCTTGCTCTTTTATTCATCTCAATTTTTATAAGGATCTGCTTTCAGTTTACGTTATACTCATAATATTAACCCTTTATTAAGTAAAGACTTCAACAAATAGATAAAAGCACTGTTCCTCAACAGTAGAGACAAGGGCTATAAATAATCATTGAATCTCAAATTGTCACTTTCACTCCTATATGTTACATTTTTGGTACTCTGTTAGTTACTACAGATCAGGGAAAACATGGTATTTGTCTTTTTGGGACTGGCTTATTTCACTAACTGATGGTTTACAGTTGCATCCATTTTGTTGCAAATGACAGAATTTCTTTTTATAGCTGAGTAGTAATCCATTTTATATATACACAAAACCACAACTTCTTTATCAGTCATCAGTTGATGGGCATCTGGGTTGATTCCATATCTTAGCTATTGTTAATTGAGTTGCAATAGCATGGGAGGTACAGATAATTCTTTAATAAGCTGATTTAATTTTATTTCAGAAAAATCCCAGAAGTGAGATTTCTGGTTCATATGGTAGATCTATTTTCAGCTTTCTGAGGTATCTATATACTATCTTCCACAATGGTTGCACCAGTTAATATTCCCACCAACAGTGAATTACAGTAACTTTTCCCCCACATCATCATCAGCATTTGCTGTTTGTTGGTTTCTGTGTGAGAGTCATTCTGACAGAGTGAGGTGAGAACTCATCACAATTTTGATGCGCATTTTCCTGAGCATTTTTCCATGTGTCTGTTGGCCTGTTCAAGTCCTTTGCCCATTGTTTGTTTTATTGTTATTGAGTCTCTTGAGCTCTTTACAGCTTCTGGATATTAATCTTGTATCAGTTGTGTAGTATGCAAATATTTTCTCTCATTCTGTCAATTGCCTCTTCATTTTGCTGAGTGTTTCCTTTAGAGTGCAGAAGCTTCTCAGCTTGATATAATCCCACTTGTCTATTTTGGTTTGTTTGCCTGTGTCCCTGGGGACTATTCCAAGAAGTCTTTGCCTATGCCAGTGCCTTGCAGAGTTTCCACAATGTTATCCTCTACTACTTTCACAGTATCAGGTCATAGATTTAGATCCTGGTTCCATTTTGAAATGACTTTTCTGTAAGGTGTAAGGTAGGGGTCTTGTTTGATACTTCTGCATGTGAAGATCCAGTTTTTCCAGCACCATTTGTTGAAGAGACTGCCCTTGCTCCAGGAATTTTTTTTTTTGGTCTTTTGTAAAGGATTAGTTGGTTTTAGATGTGTAGATTGATTTTTGGAGTTTCTATTCTGTTTCATTGGTCTACATGTCTATTTTTGTGCCAGTCCCAGGCTGTTTTGATCATAACTGCCCTGTAGTATGTCTTCAAATCTGGTATTGTGATGCCTCTGGCTTTATTTTTTTTTATTTAAGATTGCTTTAAGGCCGGCGCCGCGGCTCACTAGGCTAATCCTCCGCCTAGCGGCGCCGGCACACCGGGTTCTAGTCCCGGTCGGGGCGCCGGATTCTGTCCCGGTTGCCCCTCTTCCAGGCCAGCCCTCTGCTGTGGCCAGGGAGTGCAGTGGAGGATGGCCCAGGTGCTTGGGCCCTGCACCCCATGGGAGACCAGGAAAAGCACCTGGCTCCTGGCTCCTGCCATCGGATCAGCGCGGTGCGCCGGCCGCAGCGCGCCGGCCGCGGCAGCCATTGGAGGGTGAACCAACGGCAAAAGGAAGACCTTTCTCTCTGTCTCTCTCTCTCACTGTCCACTCTGCCTGTCAAAAAAAAAAAAAAAAAAAAAAAAAAAAAAAAAAAAAAAAAAAGATTGCTTTAGCTATTTGTAGTCTCTTGTGTCTCCATACAAATTTTACCATCATTTTTTCTATATCTGAGAGAAATGTCCTTGGTATTTTGATTGGGATCATATTGGATCTATAATTTCCTTTCAGTAGTATGGACATTTTGATGATATTTTTTGAATCTGTGCAGATGGAAGATTTTTCTGGTTTTTGTGTGTCTTCTATTTCTCATAATTTTTATAATAGAGATTTTTCATCTCCTTGGATAAATTTATTCTAAGTATTTAATTTCTTCATGGCTATTGTGAATGAGACTGATCTTTTTTTTTTTTAACTTTTATTTAATGAATATAAATTTCCAGACTGATCTTAGAACTTCTTTCTCAGCTGTGGATTTCTCTGTGTATACAAAGGCTATTAGTTTTTGTGTAATTTTATATCCTACAACTTTAACAAACTCTTGTAATTTCCAATATAGTCTCTTAGTAGAGTCTTTTGGTTCCCCTATATATAGGATCATATCATCTGCAAATAGGGATATTTTGACGCCCCCCTTCCCAGTTTGTATCCCTTTGCTTTCTTTTTCTTCCCCAATGGCTCCAGCTAAAACTTCCAGCACTATATTGAATAGCAATGATGAGAGTGGTCATCCTGTTCTGTTTCCACATCTTTTTTGAAATGCTTCCAGCTTTTCACCAATCAGATGCTGGCTGTCGGTTTTTCATAAATTGCCTTTATAGTGTTCAGAAATGTTCCTTCTATATCCAATGTGCTTAAGGTTTTTTTTTTTTTCATGAAAGAATGTTGTGTTTTATCACATATTTTCTCTGCATCTATTTAGGTAATCACATGCTTCTTATTTTCATTTTTTTTAACTTTTATTTAATGAATATAAATTTCCAAAGTACGATTTATGGATTACAATGGCTTCCCCCACATACCGTCCCTCCCCTTCCATTCACATCAAGATTCATTTTCGATTATCTTAATATACAGAAGATCAGCTTAGTATACATTAAGTAAGGATTTCAACAGTTTGCTCCCACACAGAAACATAAAGTGAAAAATAATAGGTGATTTTTTTAAATGATGATGAAATCAGATCAGACCTATTGTCATGTTTAATCCTAGTTAGAGTCAAGTTGGGAGTTGATAATTTCTTTTTTTTTTTTTTACAGAGGATCAGTTTAGTATACATTAAGTAAAGATTTCAACAGTTTGCACCCCCATAGAAACACAAAGTGAAATATATTGTTTGGGTACTCGTTATAGCATTAAATCTCAATACACAGCACATTAAGGACAGAGATCCTACATGAGGAGTAAGTGCACAGTGACTCCTGTTGTTGACTTTACAAATTGACACTCCTGTCTATGGCATCAGTAGTCTCCCTATGCTCCAGTCATGAGTTTCCAAGGCTATGGAAGCCCTCTGAGTTCTCCAATTCTTATCTTGTTTAGACAAGGTCATAGTCAAAGTGGAGGTTCTCTCCTCCCTTCAGAGAAAGGTACCTCCTGTGGGGAGCAAACCGGACTAGACTGAGTTACTGGAATTAAGACTTATTGTATGCATCTGCTCTCCCACAATGTGGCGCTGGGAAAGAAGTAAGCAGCTTCCGCACAGCTGCCTCCAGTTCAACTAATAAACTGTAGGACTTGCTATTGATTGGAGGAGAGCAGCGTACTCGGCGTGTGGGCAGCCGAGTTAGGATTGGCGGAGGAGGACTATAAAGGAGGAGAGAGACGGCATGCACCGGGAACATCTATGGGGAACATCTAAGGGAACCCGTGCAGCCCCCGAGAGAGCCGGCCGGCGGTGTGCCGCTCCCCTGCGGAAGTGGGGAATGTGGCCAGGGGGAACTGCCCTTCCACGGAGGTGGAAGGGATAGTAGCCAACCCGGGAAGAACCAGCAGCAAACCCGGGGAGGGCCGAGCAGACAAGAGAACAGCGCAGGGTCCTGTGTCGTTCCTCCATGAAGAGGGGGAGCGACATAATGGTGCCGTGACTCGGATATGAAGCCTAGGCAGGGTTTAGTGTCGTTCCTCCACGAAGAGGGGGAGCGACATAATGGTGCCGTGACTCGGATTAGGAAACCTAGGACGGATAGGAAACTTAGGAGGGAAGAAATGGAAAGAACTGGGAAAATACCGGAGAGAGAGACTAGCAAACAGCCTAGGGAAAAGCCGGACGAAAAGGGTGCCGGAAGAAGCTATTGAAAGCCTAGGCTTAGATTCAGATACGGACTACAGGGGGAAGCTGGGAGAAATCTCTAAGGTCTAAGGTCGAAAGTGAAAGCTAGAACAAACAGACTCGGATGCGGACTGTGGGGAGAGGCCAGGAGAAATGAGGGAGGAGTATTGTTGGAGGAAAGTTTGGGGAAACATACCGGGTAGAGAAAAATGTTAGGGAAATTGAAGCCGCGGGGGGCAGGCCGAGGCGGATACGAAAGCCACTTTGGGGTTCTCAAGTTAGCCCGGGAATAGGGGGCGAAAAGTTGAAACCAGAAGCTGAAACGTAAGCCAGATTGGGATCCGTCTGATTAGCCCGGGGAGCAAAGGACGGGAAGCCAAACCGTGGGGCGGAGACGTATGCTGGGTTGAATTCGCCAGGCTAGCCCGGGGAACTTAGATTGAATGCTAGTGGCGGACACGTAAGCTACGCTGTGTTACTCGCGGAAGCCGCCGCGTGCAGAGAGAGCACGGGGCGTGAATAGATAGGGAACGGGGCTGGCGTGAGGCCGTGGTGCAGACGCGAAGGGCGTGGAGACAGCGGAGCGCGCGAAGCCAAGCCGCGCAAAGCTGGGAAGCCGCGCAGATGAGAGAGGCGCGGGCTGAAGCGGCTCAGAGCCGGGAAGCAGCCTCGGGGCGGGTGCCGAGAAGCAGCCTCGGGGCGGGCACCGGAAAGCCGCAGGGATAAGAGAAACAAAAGTTTAGAAGTAAGATGAGAGAAATGGGAATGTTGGCAGACAGAAGTAAAATGGGAGAAATAGGAATGCCCGGAGATAGAGAAATAGAGAAATAGAAAGGCCTCCCCTCAACATGGCAATGAGAAAGCTTGCATTCGGTCTGCCCAATTAGTGAGGCGATGAGCACCTGCGGCGGCTAGCAGCTTATGCGCCGCAGGTCACCGAAGACAGGCACGAATTAACATCAATAAGGCCTCCCCACAACACTGCTATGTGAGAGCTTGGATTCGGTCTGCCTGATTAAGGCGGTAAGCGCCAGCAGGCGGCTCGACCAGAGTGTGAGCCGCAGGTCACCGAACACAGGCACGCATCAGCGCCTAAAAACCTCCTCACAACATGGCGAAGAGAGGACCCGGATTCGGTTTGCCTGATTGATAGGACTTGTAAGAGCCTGTGGCAACTCTAGCAAGTAGAGCAGAGTGTGTGCCGCGGGACACCGAAGACAGGCGCGTATCAACGCCAAAAAATAAAAAGAAAGGGGGATCTGTGGGGAGCAAACCGGACTAGACTGAGTTACTGGAATTAAGACTTATTGTATGCATCTGCTCTCCCACAATGTGGCGCTGGGAAAGAAGTAAGCAGCTTCCGCACAGCTGCCTCCAGTTCAACTAATAAACTGTAGGACTTGCTATTGATTGGAGGAGAGCAGCGTACTCGGCGTGTGGGCAGCCGAGTTAGGATTGGCGGAGGAGGACTATAAAGGAGGAGAGAGACGGCATGCACCGGGAACATCTATGGGGAACATCTAAGGGAACCCGTGCAGCCCCCGAGAGAGCCGGCCGGCGGTGTGCCGCTCCCCTGCGGAAGTGGGGAATGTGGCCAGGGGGAACTGCCCTTCCACGGAGGTGGAAGGGATAGTAGCCAACCCGGGAAGAACCAGCAGCAAACCCGGGGAGGGCCGAGCAGACAAGAGAACAGCGCAGGGTCCTGTGTCGTTCCTCCATGAAGAGGGGGAGCGACACCTCCTTCTTTGAAGACCTGTTCTTTCCACTGGGATCTCACTCACAGAGATCTTTTGCCAGAGTGTCTTGGCTTTCCATGCCTGAAATACTCTCATGGGCTTTTCAGCCAGATCCGAATGCCTTTAGGGCTGATTCTGAGGCCAGAGTGCTATTTAGGACATCTGCCATTCTATGAGTCTGCTGAGTATCTCACTTCCCATGTTGGATCACTCTCCCCTTTATTTATTCCATCGGTTAGTGTTAGCAGGTACTAGACTTGTTTATGTGCTCCCTTTGACTCTTAGTCCTTTCATTATGATCAATTGTGAACTGAAATTGATCACTTGGAATAGTGAGATGGCATTGGTACATGCCACCTCGATGGGATTGAATTGGAATCCCCTGTTATGTTTTTAACTCTACCATTTGGGGCAAGTCAGCTTGAGCATGTCCCAAATTATATATCTCTTCCCTCTCTTATTCCCACTCTTATGTTTAACAGGGATCACATTTCAGTTAATTTTTAACACTTAAGAATAACTGTGTATTAATTACAGAATTAAACCAGTCATATTAAGTAGAACAGACAAAAAAACTACTAAGAGGGATAATGTATTAAGTTGTTCATTAATAGTCAGGGCTATGCTGATCAAGTCACCGTTTCCCATAGTGTCCATTTCACTTCAGGAGGTTTCCTTTTTGGTGTTCAGTCAGTTGTCACCGATCAGGGAGAACATATGGTATTTGTCCCTTTGGGACTGGCTTATTTCACTCAGCATGATGTGTTCCAGATTCCTCCATTTTGTTGCAAATGACTGGATTTCGTTGTTTCTTACTGCGGTATAGTATTCTAAAGAGTACATATCCCATAATTTCTTTATCCAGTCTACCGTTGATGGGCATTTAGGTTGGTTCCAGGTCTTAACTATTGTGATGTGATGTGATGTCTAACATTTATTGATTTGTGTATGCTGAACAATCACTGCATACCAGGAATAAATATCACTTGACAAAAGTGAATGATCTTTCTGATATGATGTTGGATTTGATTAGCTAGTATTTTGTTGAGGATTTTTGCATCTATGTTTATCACGGCTATTGGGAAATACTTCATTTTCTCTGTTGTATCTTTTTCTGATTTAGGAATTAAGGTGTTGTTCACCTCATACAAGGAATTTGAGAAGATTCCCTTCCTTTCAATTTTTTTTTTTTTTTTAGACAGGCAGAGTTAGACAGTGAGAGAGAGACAGAGACAGAGAGAAAGGTCTTCCTTCCATTGGTTCAGCCCCCAAATGGCCGCTACAGCCAGCGCTGCACTGATCCAAAGCCAGGAGCCAGGTGCTTTGAAAACCTTTAGAATAATTGGAATTTGTTCATCTTCAAATAACTGGTAAAATTCATCAGTACAATCATCCAGGCCTGGGCTTTTCTTTGTTAGGAGCATTTTTATAACTGATTCACTGTTCTTCTTGGTTATTGGTCAGTTTGGGTTTTCTCTATCTTCATTACTCAACTTAGGTAGGTTGTATGTGTCATGGAATATATCCATTTCATCTAGATTTTCCAGTTTGTTGGCATATAGCTGTAGTAATTACTGATGATCCTTTTTATTTCTGTGGTATCTATTGTTACCTCTCCTTTTTCTACTCTGATTTTATTAATTTGGGTCTTCACCTTCCTTTTCTTGGTTCATTGGGTCAAGAGTGTATCAATTTTGTTTATTTTTTAAAAAACCCAGCTCTTTATTTCACTTATCTTTCATATTTTTGTTTCAATTTTTGTATATATTTTTATTTTTAATTATTGCTTTTCTCCTACTTTTGGGTTTGGTTTGTTGTTTTTCTAGGTCCTTGAGATGTATTAATAGCTCATTTATTTGATCCCTTTCCAATTTCTTGATGTAGCCACTAATTGCAATGAACTTCCCTCTTAACATTGCTTTTGCAGTTTCCCATTAGTTTTGGTATGTTGCATTGTTATCTTTATTCATTTCCAGGAATCTTTTTCCCTTCTGGTTTCTTCTGTGACCAGCTGTTCATTCAAAAGCATGTTGTTAAGCTTCCATGTGTTTGCATATAATCTAAATATTCTTTTTTTATTTATTTGCATGTATTTCATAAATACAACTTTAGGAACATGCTAATTCTACCCACCTTACCCAACCCTCCCACACACACTCCTACCCTTTAGAGATTCTTGAGTCATTTTAATTTCCAGCTTCATTCCATTGTGGTCAGAAAAGATACATGGTATGATTTCAATTTTTTTTAATTTGCTGAGACTTTCCTTATGGCATAGCATATGGTCTATGTTAGAGAAAGCTCCATGTACTGGTGAGAAGAATGTGTATTCTGCAACTATGTGATGAAAAATTCCATAGATAGCAGGTCCATTTGGTTCAGAGTGTAGATTAACTATCTTGTTTCTTTGTTATTTTTCTGTCTAGTTGATATGCCTAGTGATGAAAGTGGCATGTTGAAGTCCCCCATTACTATTGTATTGGAGTCTATGTATCCTTTTAGGTCTATTAATATTTCTTTTAAATAGCTAGGCACCCTGGCTTTGGGTACATATACAATTATTTTAGTCACATCTTTATGTTAAATTGATACCTTAATTATTTATTTTATTTTATTTTATTTTTTGACAGGCAGAGTGGACAGGGAGAGAGAGAGAGACAGAGAGAAAGGTCTTCCTTTGCCATTGGTTCACCCTCCAATGGCCGCCATGGCTGGCACGCTGCAGCCGGCGCACCGCGCTGATCTGAAGCCAGGAGCCAGGTGCTTCTCCTGGTCTCCCATGGGGTGCAGGGCCCAAGCACTTGGGCCACCCTCCACTGCCTTCCCGGGCCACAGCAGAGAGCTGGCCTGGAAGAGGGGCAACTGGGACAGAATCCGGCGCCCCGACTGGGACTAGAACCCGGTGTGCCGACGCCACTAGGCGGAGGATTAGCCTATTGAGCCGCGGCGCTGGCCCTTAATTATTAAATAATGTCCTCCTTTATCTCTTTTAACAGTTTTTGTGTTAAATTCTATTTTGTCTGATATTAAGATGGTTACAGCTGCCGTTTTTTGCTTTCTTTTAATGTTGAATATCTTTTTCCATCCTGTCACTTTCAGTCTGCATGTATCTTTGTTGGTGAGGTATGTTTCTTGTAGACTGTAAATAAATGGGTCTTTTTTTAATCCATTCAGCCAGCCTGTATCTATTAGTTAGAAAATGTAGGCCATTTACATTCAAGGTCTATTGATAAATAATGACTCTGCCATTCCATTTTTCTGTAAATATTTTTCTTGTTTACTTTCAATTTCCTCTTTATTTTTACTAGGAGATTTTCTGCCTTTACTTTCCTTCATAATGATTGCTATCTTTCTGTGTTTCAGTGTGTAGCACATCCATCAGCATCTTTTGCAAGGCTAGAAGAGTGGTGACAAATTCTTTCAATTTCTGTTATGGAAGGTCTTTATTCCACCCTCTTTCATAAATGGGAGCTTTGCAGGGTACAGTATTCTAGGTTGACAGTTTTTTCCTTTAAAACTTGTGTGATGGGACCCGGTTCCGTGGCCCACTTGGTTAATCCTCCACCTGCGGCACCGGCATCCCATATGGCGCTGAGTTCTAGTCCAGCTCTCTGCTGTGGCCCGAGAGGGCAGTGGAGGATGGCCCAAGTGCTTGGGTCCCTGAGCCTGCATGGGAGACCAGGAAGAAGCACCTGGCTCCTGGCTTTGGATCAGTGCAGCGCCGGCCATAGCGGCCATTTGGGGGGTGAATGAACAGAAGGAAGACCTTTCTCTCTGTCTCTCTCTCTCTCTGTATCTCTACCTGTCAAATAAATAAATAAATAATCTTTAAAAAAAAACTTGTATGATGTATCTCCATTCTCTTCTAGCCTGGAGGGTTTCTGATGAGAAGTCAGCTGTGAGTCTAATTGCAGATCCTCCTTTACAGTTGTTTCTATTGTTGTCTTCTCATTGTACTTTTCTTGAAACTGAATGTTACCCTGCCTTCACACACTATTATTTAAATCATCTTAGAGAAAAACCATGTGTAGCAATGCCTCAGGACAAACCTTCCCCCTGTTATTCACAGCCCACAGAGTGCACAAACCCCAGCTTATAGTCCCTACCCACCACTACACAGGTCCATGTTATTCCACAAGAGGCCTCGGTGCACCTCTGAGATGAAGCCATTCCACAGTGCTAGTGCTCTGATCACACAGCCCCAGGAGTGCTTCTCGACCCTGTAGGCCCAGGGGTGACCCAGCTTACAGCACAGAGGTTAGGTGACCTGACTGGGAAAGATGCCTTGGGACTTAGAAGCATGCCCACCGTAGCACAGAGTTCCATGGCCATGGTCCCAGAGAATTGCAGAGGCAGTAGGAACTGGGGAGGGAGGATATGGAAGCTGTGGATGTGCAGGTGCCCTGGCCCAGTGAGGACTGCAGAGGACAGAGGAAGGGCTGTGAGGGCAGGTCCTGGTTGGTTACCAGCTTTAAATGTGGTGCTACCCCACGGTGAAACTCTTATTGTGGGGGCAGATTGTGATGTGTTTTTTAAAATGATTTAAATGCTTGGGAGAAACTTTGTTCTCTGTCTCCAGTGCAAATTATTTGGATTACCAAACTCATAAACTTAGTGATAACAAATATTTGTTGTAATATTTATGAACATTTCAGCAGAATTTTTCCCTCTCACTGGCCAACTGGCTTTCTGGCAGACAGGGAGCTAAGACAACAAGGAGGTCTCTGGGGAGCAGATTACGACATGCAGAGTGAAATACACGGGTGCTTCCCCAGAAAGTGCTGGGCCTCCACTGGAAAAGCATTTGTGTATACAAGGTGGCAGACACGGATCTGCAGTGGTTCCTGGGTTGGGGTTGGATGTCCAGGCAGTGTCCTTGCGTATGTGGGATCCTTTGGGGGAGATTTTTATGCTGCAATAAGGAGCCATGAGGGAGGTAAAGAAATACTATCTATCAAAGGTTTCCTTCAGTTCACTTCAACACAACATTTGATCAAATTTCCCAACCATTTAGGTTTGTGATATAGAAATAAAAGAAACCTTTCACAGGGAAATCTGACCATACTCTGCCAAGCTAGTTGCTGCTATATTTGTTTATACATATTCACAGCTTATTATGTCTTTGAGGGACCAGCACTTATTATTTTGGAAAAGCAATCAGAAAAAACAAGTTTTCATAAATTCACAAGATCTTTTTATTGCTGTGGGTAAATATCAAAATTAAGAAATTTGTTTAAAAGTTTCTTATTACACTCTCAGATAAAATTTGCCAATGGAACAGGAAGCAGCTTTATTACCCTTGAAAAATGAAAAAGTGTCATATCTGAAAAGAACTTGGAAAACTTTAAAAATGTAATATAATTTTCACAATTTATTACATGACAGTAATATAAACTATGTTTGATTAAAAGCTACATGACAGTCTCATAAATTGATATTTTACATATAAAACCTACTTTCTAGCTTCAGAGGATGAATAAGGGGCTGGGATTGTCAAAAAGAAAAATGATGGGAAATTATCTTTACACTCCAGCTGGACATGCATATTGCTTTTGACTGACATGAATTCTTGCTTATATTTAAATAACTCTTGCCAGAAAATTGGCCAAATGGGGACATTAGAATAAAACATGCAGAAATTTGTGTTTCACCGATGCAGAAATTTGGGCTTACTCTGAAGTGCAAAACAAAGTGGAACCAAAAAAGTATAAAAGAGGTAGCTCCCAGGTATGTTCACGCAGGCATAAGGAAATACAAGAGACTCATGAATGGAATGATTACTTCATTCCAAGAAACAGGTGTGTGTGGAAAAGGGAGCCCTTACATGCTATTGGTGGAAATGTAATTCAGACAGCAATTATGGAAAACTGTATGGAGATTCCTCAAAAATTAAAAATAGGATGCCATATGGTTCAGCCATTGCACTACTGTCTATACTCATATATCCAAAGGACTTGAAACCAGTATGTTGAGAAAACATCTGTACTCACATGTTTACTGTAGCCAAGATATGAAATAAACTTAAGTATCCATCACTTTGCTGAATGAATAAAGAAAACATGGTACATATACAAAATGGAATACCATACAGCCATAAAAAAGAATTAAATTTTAACATTTGCAACAACATGGAATTGTGGAACAGATAAGTCAGGCACAGAAAGGCAAGTGTACATTTTCTCTCTAATTCCTTAACTTTCTCTTTAAGGAACCTCCTGATCACATCAAACCCATCTCAATAATCTCCCTCTGTCAGGATCTTCAGCTTCATCACCTCTGTAAAGGCACTTTGCCATCCAGGAGAACAATCATAGTTTCTGGGGATTGAAGTGTAGACATCTTGGAGCAGAGGCACGATGCAGCCTACCATAGCTAGCAATGCAGATGCTATCATTCAAGAACCATGAAGGCCACCACCCTGAATTATGCAGACTGCATTGAGAAGAGACAGAGGATGCACTAATACTCAAATGTTACAGCCTCCAGGAAGCTGCTTTCAGCTCCACTTAATAAGTTGTGAATGTCTGTTACAAGATGGACTATGTGTTTAAGGGTATATTTGGGGAGGAAAATCAGTAAATCATGATTGAGTACCTAGCGTGTGCCATGAACTGTTTGGGCACTGAGGATGCAGCCATGAGTGAACCAAGCCTTTGCCTTCTCTCTTGTTCTAGCAGTTGAAGGCAGTGTACCAGAGCTCTTCTAGAGATACTAGTAATATTTGCTATTTGCCTCCATTGAAAAAAATGAGATTCACACATTCTGTAATATTCCAATATGAAGATCTAACACTTGTAACACTTGTACTAACACTTGTAATTCTCAAGGCAATTGTCTAAAATAGACAAAAATGTTAGGACTTATTCTACATACTAAAATAAATAACCTTACATGTGCAGTAATTGTTTAATCTCATGGACTTGGGTAGAAGAGAAAAAAATGGATGTGTGTGAATGAATTCTAGAGGCAATTAATAGTTGACTACAGGACTCATAGAGTGACAAATGCCCTGAACAGCACTCTGGCCTCAGAACCAGCCCTTAAGGCACTTGGATCTGATTAAAAAGCCCATGAGAGTGTTGCAGGCATGTAAAGCCAAGACACTCTGGCAAAAATGACCTAAATGAAAGATCTCTGTGAGTGAGATCCCAGTGGAAAGAACAGGCCATCAAAGAAGGAGGTACCTTTCTCTGAAGGGAGGAGAGAACTTCCACTTTGACTATGACCTTGTCTAAATAAGGTCAGAATTTGTGAACTCAAAAGGCTTCCTTAGCCTTGGCAGCTCATGACAAGAGCCTCGTTTATTACTGATGCCATAAACAAGAGTGTCAAATTGTTAAATCAACAACAGGAGTCACTGTGCACTTGCCCCCATGTAGGACCTCTGTCCTTAGTGTGTTGTACTATGAGAATTAACAGTAAACGTAGTCTTAAAACAGTACTTTACTCTTTGTGTGTCTGTGTGGGTGCAAACTGTTGAAATCTTTACTTAGCATATACTAAGTTGATCTTCTGTATATAAAGATAATTAAAACTGAATCTTAGTGAAGAATGGGATGGGAGAGGGAGTAGGAGATGGGAGGGTTTGTGTGTGGGAGGGTGGTTATGGGAGGAAAAACCACTATAATTCAAAAGTTGTACAAACGAAATTTATATTTATAAAATAAAAGTTTTCAATTAAAAAACAATAGTGGACTTCAGACCAAATGTACTAGATCATAAAGAAGAGAAGCTGTTACTGCCTTTTGTCTCAATCTTTAACTCATTTTAAGGTACAAGCAGTCTAAGATATAAAACTGAACATTTCATGTGAAGGAGTAAAAATGACTTAAAATTTCTGGTCAACTTTAACATAAATTCAAATGTGACAAAAGAGAACCCTGTATCTTCTGATGACTTTGAGCTCACATTTTGTTGATTTGGAAAGCTATCCAAAAATTGTAGCTAAAGGAAAAGGTGAAAGGCTGATTCATGGGATGATTAACTTCTTGGTAAAAAGTTATTTTCGTTTATCATTATTCTATTATATTCTCCAACAGCCTTCTTCCTCTTTTCACATAATAGCTTATTTCTCCTGAGTTTTATTCTCTAATTTAATTCTATTTGATTAGGGTATTTTACTTATCTAGGTGAAATTTATAAGATTAGGTACTATTTAGCATCTTCACTATCAAGTGTGCCTCATTGAGAAACCAAAAAAAAAAAAAAAAGGAAGAAAAACTGGTATGAGAATATCAAATTTGGACAGTCCTTCTACAAATGGTAATTCCTATTTCAGGGCATAAGGAAAGTCTTAGGTGAAGATAACAAAATACGAGATTACTTCCAAAAGTTTGTGGAAAACATTGAATTAAAAGATGTTTATTTTAGTGCAAAAAATTTTGAAATTCATACATAGTTTTTTCATAGTACATATTTCCCACAAAATTATTGAATATTCTTCATTTATCTATGAAATAATTTGCAAGTAAAGGAAAAGATCAGAAGGCATTAGAGGAGCCAGTAAATATCTGTAAGGTTTTAAAATAAAAACCAAGAACATGAGGCCAGCATTGTGGCAGTGAACCAGTAGATGGAAGATTTTCTCTCCCTCCCTCTATCTCTCTCTAGCTCACTGGCTCTCTCTCTCTCTCTCTCTCTCTCTCTCATACACACACAAACGCACACTTATGTTTTCAAATAAATAAATTTTTTAAAGATTTATTTATTTATTGAAAGAGTTACTCAGAGAGAGGGAGAGGTCTTCCATCTGCTGGTTCATTCCCCAACTGGCCTCAATGGCCAGAGCTGCACTGATCCGGAGCCAGGAGCTTCTGCCAGGTCTCCCATATAGCAGAGAGCTGGATGGGAAGTAGAGCAGCCGGGACTCGAGCCAGCACCTGTATGGGATGCCGGCACTTCAGGCCAGGGCGTTAACCCGCAGCACCACAGCGCTGGCCCCAAATCAATCTTTTTTTTTTTTTTTTAAGACAAGAACACAATGATGAATACAGAATAAAGAATTGATACAGGTGTTTTAGCTTAAAAATTGTTGGGGGAGGGAGGGTGGGGGCTGGCACTGTGGCACAGCATGTTAACGCCCTGGCCTGAAGAGCCAGCATCCTATATGGATGCAGGTTTGAGACCAGCTGCTCCACTTCCCATCCAGCTCTCTGCTGTGGCCTGGGAAAGCAGTAGAAGTGGCCCCAGTCCTTGGGCCCCTGCACCCCTGTGGGAGACCCGGAGGAAGCTCCTGGCTTCGGATTGGCACAGCTCTGGCCATTGCAGCCAACTGGGGAATGAACCAGCGGATAGAAGACCCCCCTCCCCCCCGCCTCTCTTCTCTCTGAGTAACTCTGACTTTCAAATAAATAAATAACTCGAAAAGAAAAAAAAATTGTGGGGAGGCTGGGGAAGGAAAACTTCACAAGGGGACTTTGGAGAAGCAGCAGAAGTCGCTGGCCAGGGACCACACGGGAGAGCTGATGGAGACATCTTTACAGGGCTGCTGTCTGCATGTGGTGGGTGATCTCAAGTGTAGCAGGTAAGCGAGGCCAGAGGTAGGAAAATGGATCTGCTTTCCAAGCTATAAAAATCAAAGAAAAACTAGGACTAATGAAGGCTAGTTAGGGCTGGCGCCGCGGCTCAGTTGGCTAATCCTCCACCTGCGGTGCCGGCACCCCAGGTTCTAGTCCCGGTTAGGGCGCCGGATTCTGTCCCGGTTGCTCCTCTTCCAGGCCAGCTCTCTGCTGTGCCCCGGGAAGGCAGTGGAGGATGGCCCAAGTGCTTGGGACATGCACCCACATGGGAGACCAGGAGGAAGTACCTGGTTCCTGGCTTCAGATCGGCACAGCGCGCCAGCTGTAGAGGCCACTTAGGGGGTGAACCAACGGAAAGGAAGACCTTTCTCTGTCTCTCTCTCTTTATCACTAACTCTGCCTGTCCAAAAAAAGACTAATTAGAACTCAAAAAGACAGCTGAAAGCTATCAGATTAGAAAATAGGAAGCACATTGGAAAACGCTTGCATCCTGGCAGATTCAGGTGACCTGCATGTGGAGAGGGCACCCTCACCAAGGAACTGGGTGTGGGCCTAGCCTGGACCTTCGAGAAGCTACAGGAAGAGGTGCAGTAAGGTCTGACGCAGCTGAGACGTCGCTGCAGGTGTCATGCAGGTGTCGTGCAGGTGTGGTGCATGTGTGCAGGTGTCGTGCAGGTGTAGTGCAGATGTCGTGCAGGTGTCGTGCAGGTGTGCAGGTGTAGTGCAGATGTCGTGCAGGTGTGGTGCAGGTGTGCAGGTGTGGTGCAGGTGTGGTGCAGGTGTGGTGCAGGTGTGCAGGTGTGGTGCAGGTGTGGTGCAGGTGTAGCTACAGGTGTTGGTGCAGGTGTGGTGCAGGTGTGGTGCAGGTGTGGTGCAGGTGTGCAGGTGTGCAGGTGTGGTACAGGTGTGGTGCAGGTGTGGTGCAGGTGTAGCTACAGGTATAGCTACAGGTGTTGTGCAGGTGTGGTGCAGGTGTCATGCAGGTCTTACTCATGCCCATCTCCAGGAGGTGAATCATTACACGCATGAGCCACAGCAGCATCTGGACCTCACATTGAACCCCCTGAGTGTCATTGCCACTGCTGCCTCTGCCATCTGGTGCCACATACATTTCCCTTGTGCCCAGCCTTCATCCATAGTCATACCCGAAAGGAGATTCCAGCATAATTTCCTTTTATGTGTACTATTTATTCAACTTTATTTCCTATGTTTACTGTATGTAAATTTTGCCATTTTTTTTCTAAATATTCCTTAAACCCTATAATTTGTACTTCACCAAGTTTTGTTTATAGCAGGTTACTTCAAAAATAACATGGAAAATGAAATTAAATGATAAGATTATTTTAGTGCAAAAAATTTAAAACTATGTATATGAGGAATCTTTAAAAAGATTCATGAAAAAGTATATTGTGAAAAATATGTATGGACTTCAGAATTTTAGCTGCAAAATCAATGTATCTTTCAATTCTGCTTTTGCATTAACTTTTAGAGGTACTCTCCTACAAGAAACACCTAGAAATTTTCCTGAAACACAGATTTCAATTCAGTGGGTCCAGGATGAGGCGTACAGTTCTGCATATCTAATAAATCCTATGTTTACAGAGCAGGATTTAACCCTGAGAAATGAAAGTGCTGCAGGCAATTTCTAAGTTGTATTCCTTACAGCCCTGGGCTCCCCAGAGGACCAACAGGCCAGGGACTGGTGACAGAGGTGAGACAAAGGGCAGGCTGGGCCGGGCAGCTGCCCTGGCTGCTCCATGTTGATCTCTTTTAATATATTGGAATCTCATATAAAATTTCGCTTGCAGAAAAGTCTAGATGAGCTCCCTGGTGTCACCACAGTTTGAAAGTCATTTGAATTTGAATGATTATGAATTTAATTATGAGATTATTTCGATTTCATTTTGAAGAAATGAAAATAAATATTTCACTCAGCATTATCTGAACTGCATTATAAAAAGTCATGGAGTGACATATTGAGAATATGATTGTTCATCATATTATTAGTGATCTTTGCCTGTTCAGTAATGCAAAATGTTCCTCAAATTTAAATATTGATTGATTTGAAAGGCAAAGTGACAGAAAAAGAAAGACCAACAGAAAAAGAGAATGAGAGTGAGAGATCTGTCACCAGCTATCTCACTCCCCAGATGGCCACAATGGCCAGATTTGGACCAGGCCAACACCAGGAGCCAGGAATTTCGTCCAGGTCTCCCACATGGGTGGCAGAGGTCCAAGCACATGGGTCATCCTTCACTGCTTTTTCAGGCTAGTTAGCAGGGAGCTAGATGGGAAACAGAGTAGCTGGAACTCAAAACAACAGTCTAATACACGATCCCCATGTTGCAAGTGGCGGCTTAATCCACTGCAATGCAGCGCCAGCTCCTTTCTGCAAATATTTTTAATAGATCAACTGAGTAACCTTAAGTTAATCACTAACCTTCTCTGGGGTTGTAGTCTTGGATCTTCGTCTATATTCCAATTCAATCCAATAAACGTTCATTGAGCACTAACTGTGTTAATGACGCAATGCCTTAGGATATAAGAGGGTTAGATATTTCTGTCATCAAAGAGATTTGCTTTCTATTAGGAAGAATAAATTGACATAGTGACTGGAGACCTATAAAAAGTATAAGTGTGCAGGAGTTCAAAAGATAAATTCTATTTGAAATGACCATGGTGACTTCAGGAAATTGGTAATGGAAATGAATCTTCAAAATTGGGTAGGATTCCTTTAATCACTCATGGACAGGGAGAACATTCTGGCAGAAAACACATAATTAGCAAATGGATAGAGCCCAGAGGCAGAGAACTGGAGGTTTATGAGAAACAAGAAATGTGAGACGGGGACCAGAGTCCCTGTGAATCTTATGGAATGATTTGCAGTGAGAATTCCATCAAAATCACCGAGGTGAGCAAAGGAAAATATCCCTTGACTAGATGTGCTAAGCCATCATGTAATGGTTTTATTTAAAGGCGAGAACTCTTTCACAGTCAGGAAGCCCGTTGTACTAGTGCAGTGGGAAAGGTTTTAGGTATGCTAAATACTGATCCTTCCCACCTGCAGGGTGTAGAGAGCTCTAAGACAAAGCTGCTGCAACTCTGCCCAGGGGTGAAGGTAGTGAGATGATGGGCTATACTGAGCCCTTGCCGCTCCCCCACCCTGCACTCAGCCCAGTGTGCAGTACTCCAACCCCTGGCATCTCTTTCAGCAGCCAGTTTTCTCATGCCTTCCTGGCTGTCATGGACAAGGCCCCTACAGCGATGCTAAAGGTATTCTATCTCAGATGCCCAATAAGCTCAGGCAGCTGTAACTGCAAGGGTACTTCAAACATTCATGAAAAATGTAACTAAAATATAAGTTTACTTTGGTGCAAAACATTTTTGCAATCCATACAGTTTTTTCGTAACACATTTTCCATTAACTTTTTGAACACCTTCTTAGAGAATTTCAAAACTTTTTGCACTAAAATGTGTTATCTTTCAATTCCATTTTTTTTTAACAGGCAGAGTTAGACAGTGAGAGAGAGACAGAGAGAAAGGTCTTCCTTTTTCGTTGGTTCACCCCCCAAATGGCCGCTACGACCGGTGCACTATGCCTATCCGAAGCCAGGAGCCAGTTGCTTCCTTCTGGTCTCCCATACAGGTGTAGGACCCAAGCACTTGGGCCACCCTCTGTTGCCCTCCCAGGCCACAGCAGAAAGCTGGACTGGAAGAGGAGCAACCGGGACAGAATCCGGAACCCCAACTGGGACTAGAACCCGGGGTGCCAGCGCCGCAGGTGGAGGATTAGCCTATTTTGACAGAAACTTTTTGAAGATCTCTCATGTCCTAGCACAAGGTGGGGATTTGGAGTGCAGAGGACAGCAGGTAGACAAAGTTCATGGCAGGCACCACCAGGCAGTGGTTCTGAGTCTCTGTCTTCACTTTTTAGTATATGGGTTTGTGGCTGATTTCCTCCTTTTCAGGTTCGAGTGAAGCTAGAAAAACGAACCACATTCTGAAAATTATTAAAGCCTCATCATTTTGAAATTCTGGGAATGTTTAAGATTTAAAATCTGTTAACATTGAAGATAATTTCAAGATTTGATCTCTAAAAATGTAAAAATAGGCTTTAAGTACAATTTCAGCTGTTACTAATACTCAAATTGTTTTAAAATGATTCTAATTTTTTTGTATCACATCTGTGTGAGCAAAACTTCTCTTTGATGGAGACTGTATTAGTTAGCTTTTCATTACGTGAAGGAAAATACCTGAGAGGAGCTTACTTACAAAGGAAATTGTGTATTTCGGCTGACAGTGTGGCGGTGCACAGTCAGTGATCAGATGGCCCCATCCGTCTGGCACCTGGTGGAGGCTGGCAATGGCAATGTGCAGAGGAAGTATCGATGGGGAGCCCAGAGGCAGGGAGAACATCTAGCCTTACGCCCACCCCTTTCTTCATCACTGTCTTCCAGAGGCTGGTCCCCCATGAGTTAAAGACCCTCCAGACACCATAGTCAGGTCAAATCTCCACCCTGACCCATTAACTGTTAACATACGAATTTGAAGTTGAAATGTGTCTGCCTGAGTTTTAGAAGCCAATTCCTCTTTAAACCATAAAAGTGACTATCAAGAGAGTTAAAAGACCATCATCCATAATATTAATTAGGAATTCAATACAGCCATTGAAAACATAAAAGCTAACATTGAAATATTATATTCATGGAAGAAAGTACAAGCTTCTGACTAAAATACTCAGATTTATGTAGAAAATATATGTATAAAATATACATACCAAATATAATAAATGTAAAAAATCTTTCCCTAAACAGCATATAGATGTCCCTAGATCCCCTCGTGTTAACTCCAGTGTATTTACAAGGATTGTTTAAAAAGTTTTCAAAAATGGAATCCAAAGATAAATTTTTTGGTGCAAAACCTTTGAAATCCATGCATAATTTTCCTTGAACTTCCATAAGACTTTTATTATGCATGGATTTATAGTCTTTACACCAAAATAAACTTATCTTTGAATTGTGTTTTCCACAAACTTTTTGAAATATGCTTGTACTTTCTAATTTTATAGTTTATATGTATTCCATAGTGTTGAAAATAAATGGCCATGAAAGACTATGTCGTCATTATTATTTATTTGAGAGGCAGAGAGACAGACACAGAAAGCTCCCATCTGCTAGTTCACTCTCCCAATGCATGCAGTAACCACAGGGCTAAAGCCAAGAGCAGAAAACTCAGTCTGCATTTCCCATGTAGAGGGCAGGAACCCAATTACTTAAGTCATCCCCACTGTGTTAGCAGGAAGCTGGAAGCAAGAGCCAGGGCCAAGGGCCAAAGATAGAGACTCTGATACGGGATGTGGACATTCTAACCAGCATCTTAACTGCCAGGCCAGTGCCTGCCCAGATTATTTCTTTAGAATAAAATCTAGGGATACACATTTCTTTGGGATCTGGCAACTCTGATCCTCTATTGCCCTGTCGTATCACAATGAACTAACAATATCATAATGGATATTTACCATGGAGACTGTCAGATGGAGGAGTACTCTCCAGCTCTACATCCAAGAAAAAATTCACCCATTGTAAATGATAGAGAGTGGTAGCTAGTAATTCTCCCCTAGCTTTATCAGTCTTCATCTGGAAATCTAATTGTGCTTTTTGTTTGTTTCGTTTTAGAAGCCCCAACTTGCTGGGACTATATGTCAACAGTAGAAAGGGGAGAGATTAAAGAAGGGAAGAAAAGTTGGGTTGCTATTACAATAATCATAGGGAAATAATGAAGACCTAGCATAGCATTGTAGGGTGAGCCTGGAAAAGAGATCCTTGCATTTTGCACAAAAAAATCTGCAGAATCCTTGGGTTTAAGGGAGAAAGAAAAGTACTGAGAAAGTCAAAGGTGATTGTTGGGAGGATGGTAAAATTGAAGGAAGGAAGAGGGAAGGAAGGGCTGCTTGACAGAGCACAGTGATGTATGAGGGGTCCTCAGTGAGTTCATAGAATGCTTACTGTGGAAAGACTATGCATGTATTTCAGAAACGTTTTTGCCAAAATATACCGATCTTTTAATTCAGTTTTTCCACAAACTGTACACAGGTCTGAGATAATGAATTTACATCCAGAGAACAACAGTAAAACTGTCCAACCAGAAGGGCAAAGTGCTGATTCTAAGGGGAAACCAGTCAAATATGTAGTACCATTTTCCAACAGAAGGAGAAAGCGTACTGAACTATTAGTTAATAATGGTGACTCAGCAATAGTAATTCCAGCAGAGATTTCTGACACATTCAAAACGTATTTTCCATGTTCTGTGCTCCGCCTCTGATGGGTTTATACATGCACTTGACTTCGCAGTCTGTCTCCTTAACCTGATCGTGAGGATTCTACATTGTAGACACGAAAACATTGAGAAGCTCATTGCACTTCTGTCAGTTTTAACAGAACTTTTCATGCTGTGCATCTTCCCCTGTGTGATGTTTTCTTAACACTGGTTTCCATTTAAATAAAGCAATTATCAAAAGTTGTAATATTAGCTTTGGACAAATTAAACAGCTCTAAGGTGGAAAGAAAATGTATTCACATGTCTCTTTACAAAATATATCCATCAAACATTGCCTCTGTGAATTGAGAAGCTGAAAGAAATCTAAAGAAAAACTTCAAAGTAACTCACCATCATTTTGAAGTCTGTGACTGGGGACAGGGTAAAATGAAATTTTCAGGAAGCATGTTGAAGCTTTTTATTTCATTGCAGGTATGGTGGCTAAGTATGAACAAAGTCTCAGAATAATTCATCCCTTCCCATTGGCATAATTATAATGGCACTGAAGGAGACATCCTTAATATGCATCCTTGATTGGACAAATTAGTGCATTGAGGCAAAATATCATGATCCCCATCAAAGCCTTTTTTTTCTCAAGTCTTTGTTATCATAGAGAAAAAAAATGCAGATTCCCCCTGAACCGGGGACACAGCACATACTCGGTGAGACATAAAAGAAGCAAGCAGTACTGCCCTATTTAGTTGAAATTGCAGGCTGATTATAATAATCCCAATCATGCATTGTACCACTTAGATAACTCTGCTTTCTTTGTAAAAAGAAAAAAGGATCAAGACAAAAAATTATCCTCTATCACTATGTAATAGTTTCACCGCTTTAAGTAACTATTGGAGTAAGTCATAGAGGTGAGAGCAAAGCAAGAAGTCTGCTAACTTGTAAATTTAATTCACTTTGTTTAGTATATGATTCTTCACTAGAAAAATTAAATCAATAATTTTTTTGCAATTTTACATTTAGGAGAAGGCTGGGCACAGGGAGAGGGTGTAATTTATTTTTGTTCTGTTTAGTTACAATTTACAGATGATAAATTGCACAGATTTCGAGATGGTTGCATTTTGAAAATGTATACATGCAAATAACTGAAACACATACGCATACAACTGTGTTCTAAAGGGCCCCCCCTTTGGTTTAATACTCTGGTATTAATGCTGTCTAGAAATTCTTAATAGTTGTGTCTTTGAACTTGTGTTTTTCTTAACCAAATCTGCTTGGACAATGGAGCAATCTGACTAGCCAGTGTTCCTTGTTGCCTCATTCACCATGTCCATGAGGACATGATTTCAGAGGCAAGATGATGAGAGGAAGTTCAGTGGACCCAACGTGGCTGACTCAGTCACCTCTATAAATGAATGAGTGCAGGCGCCCACAGTCCCTGAAGCCAGGCTTTCCGTTCTGACCCAGAATTTGCTTTAAGTGGTGAAGAGGGAATGGTATTCTACGAAACATTGACAACTAAGGAACCTGTTCATTTCCTTCCCTACTCATGTGATTTCCCGGTACTGGCCAAACACTTATGCTGAAAAAATGATTATGTAAGAGGAAAAGAAGGGTAGGAGTTTGGCATAGCTGTTAACATTCTTTAGGAACAGAGTGCTGGTTGTAGGCGCAGCGCCTCCTCCACTTCAGTCCGTGTCTGCTAATGTACACCCTGGAAGGCAGCGGTGATGGCTCGAGTATGTAGGTCCCTGCCACCTGCATGGAAGCCCTGAATTGAATTCCTCATTCTTGTCTTCAGTCTGGTCTAGCCCTGACTTGTGGGCATTTGGAGGGTGTACCACCAGCTGGGTTATCTCCATCTCCATTTCTCTCTCTCTTTCTCTCTCTCTATCTCTATCTCTTCTCCCTTGTCTCTCTGGTATTGAAATAAATAAAATAAAGGAAAGATAAGGCAAAGTGTGACCCATAGTTCTTTTCCATTCATACCTTACTCATCATTAAGCAAAAGGTAGAGAGTGTTAGTAGAATGTGAGTATATCTGGGAGTGAAATAAAAGCAGGATTAACTTTATGAAATGTATCTGAAATCAGATTAGACCCCCTAAAATCTACATTGAAATGTGGCCCCTTAAAGTTCCCTAGAAATGCTATCCGGGGTGCCACGTGCGCTACCGGAATTTGGGGTGCCTTACGATTTCACCACGGGCTTATTACTAAATCCCCAATATTAATAAGCCCAAGAGGGTTCTTGCCTAATATTTAGAGAAGAATTCTAAATACCGGCACAGATAAACAAGGCAGCATGGTACATTTTAGGCTTTTATTTAGTGAGAAAGATGCATAAGAGGGAGAGAGCTTTATTCAGGAGAGAGAGGTGAACAGGGGTTCACACCGAGCACCAGGAACCAGCCACGGGGATGAGCATCTAGGCCTGTATATGGGCCTGGAAGCCTAGAGCACTTGGCCCAAAGGCCATGCACCCTGGAGGGGCGGGACTACAGCAAGCGCCCTCCTGACAAGAGGCCAGGGAGGACGAACCGGGCCGGGCCACACCGTGTCCCGGCTTTTAACCCACTTCCAAAGGGGCGTGGTTAATTAACCTGATTGGCTGGTGGGCACCCAGGTGTGGCCAGGTAGGGGAATGAGGCCACACAGGGGCGTAGCAAAGGCATGAGGTAGGGGCATGAGGTCACACAGGGGCGTGGTGAAGGCGTGGTCTTCCAGTTCACAAATCTGATCAATTTTAACCTGTATGCCTGCCTACTTCATTCCCCTCTCAGAGACTCCAGACCTTAATCTTAAGGGCTTGTTGATGGGCGTGGAGTCACCATCTTCTGTGGCTACTTCCTGCTGATTAGGGGCGCACACCCTGCCTGTTCTCGGTCTGGAAGTCTCTGCCTATCTCATCTAATGAGTTCACTTCACGAGCTGGATCTCTTTCAGTCACCGCCATCCTCTGTGTCTCCTGCATGGTCATCATTATTCTCAGAAGCTTCTGGGTTCTGCTGGGTTAGTTTAGATATAAATGAAGGTCCATTGTCACTCTGGAGTGACCGTGGGAGTCCAAAGTGAGGCACGATGTCTTTCAACAAGGCTTTAAGCACCTCGTGTGCTTTCTCCATTCGGGTCGAAAAGGCCTCTATCCACCCTGTAAAAGTAACAATAAAGACTAGCAGGTACCTCTAATTGCTTGTTGGGAGCATATTGGTAAAATCAACCTGCCAGTCTACACCTGTTTATGTTCCCTCCTCTTCACAGGAGTCAACGGGGGAGGTGGCCCTACGTGGTGAAGGTTATTCTGTAAACATAGAGGCCAAGAGCGAGTCATTTCCTTTATGACCGTATTTAGTCCCTTTCCTCCAAAAGCTCGGGAGACCTGTTGTGTAAGACATCCCTTCCCAAGTGGGTAGAGTTGTGTATCTCCTTAATAATTTTCCATTGAGTGGCCATTGGTAGCATAATTCTATGATTTAGCATCCACCATCCATTTGCATTTTTTGTATAGCCCCTCTGTTGGGCCCATTCATTCTCAGGCTCCGTATAGTGAGGTTCCTTAACCACTTCCACAGATTGAGGCATAAGGGCCATTTCCAAACTCTCCTGTGTAGCTGCTCTATCTGCTAACGTGTTTCCCTGGTTAACATAATTATCTCCCTTCTGATGTCCCTTGCAGTGGATGACGGCCCCTTCTGAAGGCTCCAGTACTGCCTGAAGTAGAGCTGGTGTCTCTTTTCCATATTTAACAGGGGAACTCTTGGCAGTCAGTAAGCCCCTCTCTTTCCAGATTGCTGCATGTGCATGTAACACAAGGAAAGCATATCTGGAATCTGTATATATATTAACTCGCTAGCTTTTTCCCAGTTGTAAAGCCCTAATCAATGCAATAAGCCCCACCTTTTGTGCTAAAGTATTGCGTGGTAGTGCTTGGGCTTCTATCGTCTGCCTTTCTAACTCCTTCTGTCATATAGCTGCTGCCATCAGTAAGCCATTCAGCATCTGGGTTTTCCAAGGGCTCATCTCGTAGGTCTGGCCTACTAGAGTACACCTGCCTAATTCATTCCCCCCCTCAGAGACTCCATCCCCTTAATCCTAAGGGGAGTTGATGGCCGTCGAATCATCTCTTCTGTAACTGCTTCCTGCTCATGAGGGGTGTAGTGCAGGCCCTGACTATCCAGTGTCTGTAAGTCTCTGTCTATCCTGTCTAACAAATTTGCTTTATGGGTTGGAGCAGTCTCAGCCATAGCCAAGGTCTGTGTCCCTGCATAGTCAGTTACTCCCAGAAGTCGAGTTCTAAGGCTTAAAGGAACAGTCAGGCATGTCTTTCGTATTCACCTGTGAGGACTTAAGAGGTAGAAGTTTAATCCAAATTTCACGGAGGTAGTCGTGTTTACTAGCACCTGGTAAGGTCCCTTTTATTTAAGCTGAAGCTGATCTGAAGAGGACCTTCTTATGAATGGCTTGCTCAGGGATTTTTTTTGTTAAAAACTCCTTGATTCCTTGGAACACTTTTGCAGCTCCCCTGTCCAACACAGTGTCTGTTTCAGAGGCTTTTAAGCAAACACAAGGCTTAGAATCCAAATCGTGGACTCCATAACTCTTGTAGCTACCCTTTTCAGTACAGAGACTGTATCAGGGCTTCTTTAAAGCTACACACAAAAGCTTGGAATCCAAATCTTGGAATCCAAAGTCCATAGAACTTTGCCATTCTTAGAAATCTCCTCCACTGCCTTTAAATATCTGACCCTATGTTAAAACATACTAGATAGGAATTTCAGAGACACATGTATGCAGGATTTCACATTTGAGGCACTTACTAAACCTTAAATAAATACCTAAAAACACAGGTAATGGAGTCTGACACTTAGACATAGCTAGAAGATACAATGCATAATATCACACAATAGAGCAAAGCAAATCTTTGGGATTAAGTTTTGCCATTAAAGTTAATACTGTAGCTCTTTTGAGAACAGAGATCCTACATGGTAAGTTAGTACACAGTGACTCCTGTTAATTTAACAATAACACTCTTATGTGTGACGTCAGTGATCACCTGAAGCTCTTGACATGAGCTGCCTAGACCATGGAAGCCTTCTGAGTTCCGCAGACTCCATCAGTATTCAGACAAGGCCATAAGCAAATGGAAGTTTTCTCCCTCTGGAGAAAAGTCCATCCTTCGACGCCACTCTTCTCCACTGGGATCTCACCCAGGGAGGTTCTCCACGTAGAGACCTTCTGTGCAAGTATCCTGGCTTTCCACCCCTGAAATGCCAGACCAGAATGCCTTTAGGGCTGATCTTGAGGTCACGAGTGCTACTCAAAGCCATTGCCACTTTATGAGTCCGCTGTACAGACTGCTTCCCACGTTGGAGCATTTACTCCTTTTTAACTTTATTATTATTAATAATAAACACTTAATCCTATTGACATGATCACTCTAACACTTAATCCCGCCTATATGATCACTTTAAAACTTAAGATGTTAACATTACCATCTAGTCCAAGGGGATTTGCAATCCCATAGCAAATTTTAAACTGTACCCTTAGAAGTAACACCATGGCTGACGCCACGGCTCAATAGGCTAATCCTCCGCCTGCGGTGCCAGCACACCGGGTTCTAGTCCCAGTTGGGGCACCAGATTCTGTCCCAGTTGCCCCTCTTCCAGGCCAGCTCTCTGCTATGGCCCGGGAGTGCAGTGGAGGATGGCCCAAGTCCTTGGGCCCTGCACCCGCATGGGAGACCAAGAGAAGCACCTTGCTTCTGGCTTCTTCGGATCAGCGCGGTGCGCCGGCCGCAGTGCACCGGTCACAGCAGCCATTGGAGGGTGAACCAACAGCAAAGGAAGACCTTTCTTTCTGTGTCTCTCACTCACTGTCCACTCTGCCTGTCAACAAAAAAAAAAAGTTACTTCGTAAGAATGCATGCAGAGCTATACTGCTTTACAGTCTCTCGTTAGGAACTGAGAAAATAAAAGCAGACACAGCTCTTCACAAGCTTAATTTTTCTTGAGCATTTTACATGGATACATTGTATTAGCTATAATTCCTTAATTGGATCTAGTTGAAGGGTCTCGCAATTATTAAGTGTAGATCTTTCAGGGAGCCTGCAAAAGAGCAGATGTAGGACTGCACATAGTTAAATTACTTTGTGACCTGGGGAGACAAGAGGGAAACAGGGCTAGCTTTGGCCTCGTTATATTTCTGATTGTTTACCTTAACCGGTAATCTGACATTTCAGTGCTACGATGCCTGTTATGGGGTCTAGCGCATATATATCACACCAAGGAGATATAAACAACTCAGTCTGAGAAATGTCATTGCAGACTGCCTGATTCACTGCCATTGCCATCCACACCATGAGACTACTCTGTCTGTTCCCCTTTGAACTTCCCACCCCAAAGCTTTACGCTAAGTAAATCTCTTTTCTTTGTAAGTGCACTATGTCAAGTGTGTTATATATTAATGTTAGCTGTCACAAAACACACCGAACACCGCAGTAAGGGAAAGGGTTTATTGGGGAACACCCAACAGACCGGAGTGAAGGGGCGGTGAAGGAAAAGAGAGAGAAAGTATAAGAGAGAGAGCAGAGGAGAGGAGCTAGTGAGGAGAGAAGAGAGAGCAGAGCAGAGAGACGAGAGGAGGAGAGGAACCAAGAGAGAGGAACCAAGAGAGCGCAGGAGAGAGGGGTAAGAGAGAGGAGAGAGCAGAGAGGAGCCAAGAGAGAGAGCCAAGAGACCAGAGGAGGAGGCTAGAGAGAAGAACCAAGAGAGCACGAGTGCAGGAACAGGCCCTTTTAAAACTTTGCCTGAGGGCGGGCAGGGAAGCAGGAGCAGTGAATCCCGTTAGGATGGGGGTGGAGCCTGGCTCAGGTAGTTGGGCCATGCGGCCACCTGGCTACAACTGCGCCAGTTTCCTAACAAAGTGTTTCACTATAATGGTGAAAAACTAATACAGACACAGAAGACAAATCACTTGACAAAATGATAAAAACATCATGTAGCACTGGTATCTCTGCTGTCCTGATTTTTGCAGTATTACATTTGTCCCTTGTTTACTTCAGATTCTTCCTTTTAAGGAATAAAACATGTGAAGCAACTAAGACTCCACCTCCAGCTATTTTTCTTACCTTACAGGATATAACATGAACTTGCAGTTAGTGTGCGTGACTCCAAGCATATTTTATGCAAATATACATCCGTAAACAATGTATGACATTTGTTTTAAATGTTGTAGAATTTAAGTAGAAATGGAGTCACATTCAATATATAATTCTGTAGCTTTTTAATACTTTTTCCATATTTAACCATTTTGACAACTGTTTCTTCTTTATCTTTTCCTTCAGCTAAACCTTGAACTGTAAAACCAAGCCAGCGCTTGCTTATTCATGTCTCTACTGTTATCCTTTTCACTGTCGGAGACAGCATTGCAGTAGATACCCTTGCATCTGTCCATCACCTCGTCCACATTTATGAGAACACATATAGCTGAAGTTCCAGTCTGCAGAGGATATAATTTTGCACATTAACAGTTGTGGAATTGTCCTCAAGTAGTGTGTGCTAATCTGTGTTTCCATAAGCAGTGTCAGAGCTGTCATTCAGTCCACACTCTCATCAACAGGTGGTATTAACCAGACTTTACTTTTTTGCTGACCTGAGTCATGTTTTCCAGATCGTAGGGAGTTTGAGCATATTTGCATATACACACAATTTTCTCTTTAGTGAATTGCCTATTCATATCCTCTGCCTATCTTTTTCTCTATTTTTTTTATTTTTCCATATATTTGTTCTTTATTCTGGCACAAAGTTTTTGTGAGTTATGGATAATGAAAATAGGGTCTTCTCATAAAGGGCTGACATTTAATTTTGTTTATGGTTTCTAGATTCATACAGAATTTTTTTTTTATTTTAGTGAGTTGAAATTTTCCAGGTTGCCTTGATGACTTACGCTTCATTTGTCTTAGGAATATTTTCCAATCCTCATGTCATATAGCTGTTCTCTTGCCAGTCATGTGCTGCACTGCAACATGTCAGTCAGTGACAGTCTGCACATGCAGTGTGGTCCAGGCAATGAGATTGCCTAGGGAGTCATTGCCACTTTAGTTTTTGTGTGTGTGCTCTACCATGGTTCCACTGTCACAGAATTGCCTAACACAGCATTTCTCAGAACAGGTCCCCACTGTTAAGCAATGCAAAATGTGTTTCTTCAAACATTTTCAGACTTAGATTTTCACAATTTAGGCCTATAATCTCCCAGACATTGCCTATATATTTTCATAGAAGGTGTGAGCTCGGTATTCCACTGTGTGTTCCCCTATCTGTCTGTCAATTTCCTGCCTATTTAACAGTCATCTTCCCTCACCCTCAGTGAACTGTGCCATCTCTGTTATATTCAAATTTCCATACATCGTCTTATGTCTTGTAAGAGGAAAAGTAAATTTTTTAGCAAGTTCTTTCATAGTTAGTGTCACTTCTTATTTAATTACTCCAAAGGGGAATTTTTGTAATTCTGCAATATGTTGTTTTGACTATATTAAATTTTCTGTTGTCCTGGGCCAAAAATGAAGATCAGTTTTTCATAACTCATTCTCAAAACTCATATTAGCAAAATAGACCTCTGCCATAGAAAACAAAAGGAGGCGTACAAGTTGCTATATGGCTTACAAAGTTTTTTGCAAAATATTAATTATGATTCACAATAAATCTGCAAAATAGATCTGCCATTTTTACAATTATAAATATCTAGAACATTTAAGTAACTACCCAATGTCACACTAGTTTGCTGCTAACTCCAGACTTCCGATTCTAAATTATTACCTTTCCAGTGCATCCTATTTGTCATTTTATAGTGACCATCATCCTTTTGTAAGTTCACCTTTCAGTTGCCAGTCTCGTGCCTCTAGGATGATAGAGCCAAGGGGCTGTTTTCCAGGGAAGTCAGCATGCTGTCTTACACACGGAAGATACTTAATAAACATTTGCATAGCGATTACCCATGATATATAGACATAACTTTTTTAAATTTTTTTATTTTTATTTTTGACAGGCAGAGTGGACAGTGAGAGAGAGAGAGACAGAGAGAAAGGTCTTCCTTTGCCGTTGGTTCACCCTTCAATGGCTGCCACGGACAGCACGCTGCGGCTGGCACACCACGCTGATCCGAAGAAGCCAGGAGCCAGGTGCTTATCCTGGTCTCCCATGCGGGTGCAGGGCCCAAGCACCTGGGCCATCCTCCACTGCCTTCCCGGGCCACAGCAGAGAGCTGGCCTGGAAGAGGGGCAACCAGGACAGAATCCGGCGCCCCGACCAGGACTAGAACCCGGTGTGCCGGCGCCACAGGCAGAGGATTAGCCTAGTGAGGCGTGGCGTCGGCCTAGACATAACTTTTGAGCTACTGATTTTTAAAAATGAGCTCTATAGGGGCTGGCACTGGTGCAGTGGGTTAACGCCCTGGCCTGAAGCACCAGCATCCCATATGGACACCAGTTCTAGTCCCAGCTGCTCCACTTCTGATCTTGCTCCCTGCTGTGGCCTGGGATAGTGGTAAAGGATAGCCTGGGTCCTTGGGCCCCTGCACCCGCGTGGGAGACACAGAGGAGGCTCCTGGTTCCTGGCTTCGGATCGGCACAGTCCCAGCCATTGTGGCCAATTGGGGAGTGAACCAACCAATGGAAAACCTCTCTCTCTCTCCCTCTCTCACTGACTCTCCTCTCTCTGAGTGACTCTGACTCTCAAGGAAAAAAATAAATAAATCTTTAAAAAAAAGTCCCAACATGTTGTTATGTCATGTCTACATATCACTTATACTTTTAGTTATGCCACATTTATCTTTACAATCGATTCACTTTTAAACTTGGCAATAACATAAGTGAAATCACAGCAGGATGTTCTTGTTTTAGCTTTTCCAACATGCTAAAATAAATATGTAACTACAAAAATGAAAAAAACTAATAGATGTAACCACAGTGAAAAGCTTGGCCTGATAATTTACTAGCATGTGGAATGATGCAGATCACCTAATGTCAGTATATTTCAGTTTCCTAGTCTGTGAAGTGAAGGTAATGCTGACTGTTCACAGTTGCTATACTGAGGGGACAGGTGGGCCAGACACCAGTTAGGATGCCCGTGTCCTACGTCACCGTACCAGGCTTCCATTCTTTGCTCTGGCTCCTGAATCAATGCAGACCAGAGGAGGCAGTGGCAATTGCTCAAGTAGTTGGGTTCCTCACATGCATGTGGGAGATTGGGATTAAGTTCCTGGCTCCCAGTTGCAGCCCCACCCAGCCACTGTGGGGGTAAACCAATGGATGGAATCCCTCTGACTTCGGTGACTCTTCCTCATCACCATCACCGCAGGAGAATTAGGCAGGCTGCCCGCAGCTTGCCTTGGCTGAGGAGGGGAAGTGTGCCACCTGCCACTCAGCCTGCCTCAAACCCTGGGGGACAATCAGAGGCAGTGGGGAGCCCACTCGAAGCAGGATCGTAGTTTACTGAATGAGGGAGGTGTTTATATAGCTGCAGTTCTGAGCGGATGGTACAGAGTGGATGCGGGTGGGGTGATGTGATGATCAATGGTCCTTAGGCAAAAACACCCTGGGGCTGAGGGATTTGCAACTTAAAGACAGGTTTTCAAATTCGAGGCAGGCTCAGGAAGTTTCCTCTAGGCCTCTCAGATTCAGCCTCCCCACATCTAACTGCATCTGTTTGATTTCTTCCCACCCTCAATCTCAATAAATATATCTCTCTCTCTTTCTCTCTCTCTCTCCCTCCATCCCTCCCTCCTTCTCTCCTCTCTCCTTCTCCCTCCCTCTCTCCTTCCCTTCCTCCCCCTCCCCCTTTCTAGCTCTCCAAAATTATTTCTTAAAATCAGGTTGCTGTGTTGCCTTTTTATAACAAAGCTGTAGGTACATAGCCAACCGTGTGGTAGACACAAGCCTAATTCCATCCTCCCTTCACATGCTCTTAGCTCCTTCACTGAGGGTAGGCAGTGAGACAGTTCTCTTACACCTATTTGTTCAGTAGTAATTTTATTGTTTTGAATATTTGCTACATATTTTAAAAAGAAAACAATTTTAATAAAAGTTTCAAAGGAATTATTAACAGTACATAAAATTATTTTCAATACATTATCCTTTAATAAAGAACATGCAGGGGCCAGCATTGTGGCATAGCAGGTAAAGCTGCTGCCTGGGATGCCAGCAACACCTGTGGCTGCCAGTTCAAGTCTCGGCTGCTCCACTTCCAATCCAGCTCCCTGCTAATGTGCCTGGAAAAGCAGCAGAGGATGACCCAAGTCCTTGGACCCCTGCCACTCGTGTGGGAGACCTAGAACAAGCTCCTGGCTCCTGCCTCCATCTTGGCCCAGCCCTGGTCATTATAGCCCCATGGGGAGTGAACCAGTGGATAGACGATCTCTGTATTTCTCTCCCTCTCTCTGTAACTCTGCCTCTAACATAAATTAATAAATCTTTAAAATATAAGTAAAATAAAAAATATGTGAACTTTCTGTTGTGTCAGCAGTACTGCTGATTTATGGTGATGGCGTTCAGGAGCAACTGTATCCACAAGCATTTCCCTAGTTGCATTCAGCAGAGGAACAACTAGGGGTCCATCTAAGATGCTGTCTGCTGTTCGAATTTCCAGCTTCACTCATCAGTCCTCGGCAGAGGGAAATCCGTCGTCTTCAGTGCACAACTAGGAACAGAGCAGACGGCAGTTCTCAGAAACCAGAAGGAGAATAAGAGCCCCCACTGCTTGCAGTAGTGGTTTGGTTTTCAGCATGCACACAACCTTAAAAACTCAAGAACAGAGACCCTTTACCAAGTTTGGCCTAATAAACTGTGTCTGTGCTAAGAAATACAATACAAATATTTTTCTATTATCCACTCATAGAAATTATATGTTAATTTATTATTGAAATTGGTTGCTCTTCAGCCAAGCTATAATGCTGATACATGAACCAAAGATAAGACAAGACTAAAACAGACTTTTCCTTGGGAAGCATTCTTATATTCTGGGTACTTATGAGGTATAATATAGTTTGGGAAGTTTCTGCTTGTTGTTTTGTTTTGGAAATGCTATCATGACCCTGGCCAGACACATGTAAGTCCTTTTTATTGAGCTACTGATTAAATCCACAATTAATCCAACCACATTCCTCTCCTTATGTGGCTCTCACACTCCAGGACCAGTATGTACCTGCCCCAAATACCCCAAGGCCAAGTTCCAGACTATTAGAGATAACTCTGTGCCCCAAGTTCTTGAAATGATTCAAATTAGCCAGCCCACATGGTACCCACAGAAGCTGGTAAACTCACCTTGCTTGCCCTACTTACGCCACCACCCATGGCTCCTGTTTGTTGTTTTCTGTTACTATGTCCCTGGGGAGCCCTGAGTGACAGCCTTCATTCACCTGGAGCTGTATGTAACAGTTCTTCCTCTCATCTCTGCCCACGTGTGTGTCTGTATTGTATGTTTCTAGTCAAAAAATCCTGGCCAATATCTTGGCATCATAAAGCCAGGTAACAGTAATCAATATTGTGCTTTTCCTTATAAAGCAAACTTCACTTCAGTTATTCCTATAATTGGAATTCTCAGAGAAGACTACCTTGACTTTTGGGAACAGATAGAGTAGCTGAGGTTTTTCTCAAACAATCCAAATAATCCCCATGACCCTAAAATCCCAAATTCTTGGGAATAATGTGTGGGGACGGTGAGAATCATAAAAATATTGTGAATAAGTGTCATTCATAGCAAACTTGCTAAGTGTGGGAAAAGCTGGTGGAAATTTTAAAGAAAGGTAAAGAATGGTTCAGTTTTATTCTTAAGTTCATCCAGAATCATTTAGAGTGTTGCACTCCTGTGCTCAATCACTCTACTCATCAAAAACAAAATAATATAATTGTTGGAGTGATCGTTTGGCACACCAACCAAAATGTCAGTTAGAGCGCCCCATCTCAGACTGAGTGCCAGGGTTCGAGTCATGGCTCTGTTTCTGGCTCTAGCTTCCTGCTAATGCACATTCTGGGAGGCTGCAGGAGATGATGGTTCAACCATTGAGTCCCAGTTTCCCGTGTGGGAGAAGACCCAGAATGAGCTCCTGGATCCCAGCTGTGACCTGCCCAGCTGTGGCAGTGGGAGACATTGGGGAGTGAAACAGTACATGGGCGCTCTCTAAGTCTGTCTCTCAGATAAATAACTTAATAGATAATGTATTTGTTGATATATCCAGTCATATTTGTAAAGAAAGCCCACAGCAGTAGAAAGAAATAGACCCGGGATATCAGATCAACCTGAGTTCCAGTCTTGGCTTAGCCACTATCCACTTCAGAATGTTGGGCAAATTATTAAAATTATTTTTTAAATGTTAACATGCACATTATTTATAATTTTACATGAATACATAAATGTGAGTGCTAAGGTTTGAATGTGATTTGGTACCCAACTCATGGGGACATGTAAACCCCATAGTCATAACTTAATGATACTAGTATAGCAGAAACTCAATCCAATTATGGTGTTTAGTGGGTGGGCCTGGTGGGAGGGTGCTACTAGGTCACTGAGGCTATGCCCTTGGAAGGTAGTTCTCACAAGACGGTTCTTATAAAAGCCTGAGCTTGGGCCCAGCTGTCCCTCTGCTTCTTGGCTTACCATGGGATCTTCCCTCCACATGCACTCCACCATTGCCATCTGTCTCGCTCATCAGAAGCCAATCAACGGGGCCACCCAATCTCAGACTTCAAGTTGAATAAACCTTTTATTTTCATTATAGTAACAACAATCTGATTAGTGCTTATAGCATTCAAACATCTTTAAAATACTCTTTTACAGTCTTTTCTTTTCTCATTTACTCTCCTAACCCCTTTATCCACATGCTGCAACATATATCTACTGCCTCTGACCCACCCACACGCCACCAGGTGATGATGTTAAGTTAGAATTTGTTATTTGTATTTTTGAGTTTGTACAAGACGTGCAACATAGATACATATAGCACATGTAGACATGTGTATATGTGTAGCATGTATCTGATGGCATCCATGTAAAATAATAACCATCTCAACACACCTGTACAAACTGCTTTTTTCATTCAGCTAAGTACATCATTTCTTTATTCATTTGCTGCTTCGTATATTTCTGATTTGCCACAGCAGCAGACATCTGACAATATATTCTAATGTACCAAGGTTCTTAATTCTATGGGTACTTCCCAAATTAAAGGTTAATGTGCATGCATATTTTTAATAGGGATTTCCTGATTTCTTTTCTCAAAATTTATTAAATTAATAATTTAATTACACCATATATTTGAAAGTTCACATTCCCTGTAATGTAGCAGCAACTAGTGTTAGAATCCTTTTCAATTTTGCCAAACTGATAGATGTGAAGTGATTGGTTAATTTAGGTTTTCCTTTTAGTGATTATTGGTGTTTGCCCATCCTTTGAGTTCTTGTTGGCCATTTGGATTTTCTCATTCATTGACTGGTCAGCTTTGTCACATTGTTAGTCTTTTTGTTATATTTTCTGTTATATTAATAGATCATTTACCTGTTTTGTTAATTTTATTTTACTATGTATTTTAGTGTCTTTTAGTCAAATGCATGTAACTTTATCTGTATAATTTCTAAACTGCTAGACTTGTGTAAGAAGGCCTTCCACAAACTGTGGAAGTATGCATGTATGCTGTGTGCATGTATGCTAGATTTTACTGTGGGAGTTTACTATCTCATTTCTTTTTTAAAATTTTATTGAAGTTATACAGGTTTTGTGTATTTCATGTATACAGATTTAGGAACACAATGAAAATTCACTTCCCTTCTCCCATCATGATACCCTATCCTCTCTGCTGCCCACGATCCAACCGTTCTCCTACCTCCCTCTCCCATTCCCACTCCTAATTTTTACAAAGATCTACTCTCAGCTTACTTAATTATCTCAAGGTTAACCCTACACTAAGTAAAAGAGTTCAACAAATAGTATCAAGAAAAAAAAAAAAAAAACACTGTTCCTCAACAAAAGAGACGTGGGCTGTAAATAAGAATCGAATCTCAAAAGTGCCAATTTCACTCCAATACATTACGTTTCAGGTACTCTATTCGTTACTTCAGATCAGGGAAAACGTGTGATACCTGCCTTTTCAGAACAGGCTTATTCCACTAAGTATAATGGCTTCTGGTTGCATCCATTTTGTTGCAAAAGACAGAATTTCTTTTTTTTTACAGCTGAGTAGTATTCCACAGTGTATATATGCCATAATTTCTTTATCCAGTCCTCAGTTGATAGACATCTGGGTTGATTCCATATCTTAGCTATTGTGAATTTAGCTGCAATGAACACATGGATACAGATAACTCTTTCATATGCTGATTTCTTTTCATTTGGGTAAATTCCCAGGAGTGGGATGGCTAGATCATCATATCATATGGTAGGTCTATCCTCAGATTTCTAAGGTCTCCATACTGTCTTCCCCTGTGACTGCACCAGTTTACATTCCTAACAACAGTGGATTAGTGTGCCTTTTTCCCCACACCCTCGCTAGCACTTCTTCTTTGTTGAGGTCTGTATGAGAAATCAATTGTAGATATGTGGATTAATTTTTGGAGTTAATATGCTGTTTCATTGTTCTACCCATCTGTTTTTTGCCAGTACCAGGCTATTTTATTATAACTGCCTTGTAGTATGTCTTTTTTTTTTTATTTACTTGACAGGTAGAGTTATAGACAGAGAGAGAAAGAGAGAAAGGTCTTCCTTCCATTGGTTCACTCCCCAAATGGCCGCTACGGCCGGCGCTGCTCCGAAGCCAGGAGCCAGGTGCTTCTTCCTGGTCTCCCGTGTGGGTGCAGGGGCCCAAGCACCTGGCCCATCCTCCACTGCCCTCCCAGGCCACAGTAGAGAGCTGGACTGGAAGAGGAGCAACCGGGACTAGAACCCGGTGCCCATATGGGATGCCGGCGGCACAGGAGGAGGATTAATCAAGTGAGCCACGGCACCACCCCTTGTATGTCTTGAAATCTGGTACTGCCGGCACACCAGGTTCTAGTCCCAGTTGGGGCGCCGGATTCTGTCCCAGTTGCCCCTCTTCCAGGCCAGCTCTCTGCTGTGGCCAGAGAGTGCAGTGGAGGATGGCCCAAGTGCTTGGGCCCTGCACCCCTTGGGAGACCAGGAGAAGCACCTGGCTCCTGCCATCAGATCAGCACTGTGCGCCGGCCGCAGTGCGCTGGCCGTGGCGGCCATTGGAGGGTGAACCAACGGCAAAGGAAGACCTTTCTCTCTGTCTCTCTCTCTCACTGTCCACTCTGCCTGTCAAAAAAAAAAAAAAAAAGAAATCTGGTACTATGATGCCTCTTGCTTTGTTTTTGTTGTATAAAATTACTTTAGCTATGCAGGGTCTCCTGTTTCCATATGAGTTAGTATTGTCCTTTCTAGATGTGAGAAAAATGTCCTTTATTTTTATTGGAATCTCATTGACTCTGTAAATTACTTTTGGTAATATAGACATTTGGATGATATTGATTCTGAAGAGTTAAAATTGTATATGTGCAGGTGTAAAAAGTTAAGCTTAAGCTTACAGGTTTAAACCTTGCTGGTACAGCTGTAAAAAAAAAATAAGACAGAGTAGCACCTTGGCAGTAGGGACTCCATTTTGGAGCACTTGAGACTCCATTCTGAGACAGCACCCCCCACCATGAGACTCTGGTCTGAAACTATGATCTCAAATAGTCGGACAATAGCAGTGCACTACATCACCCTTGGCAACACACAAAAACCCCCTAGCATGATTGCTCAAGCTTAAAAGTAGAAAGGTTACACCTGGGTTACCTGGGCTAATAATGAAGATGTGATTTGTCTGTGTCTTACATTAATGTCAAGTCCTAATTGCTGATTGTAATATTGTAACTGGTATTGTCAAGATTATGATAAATATTAATTTCACTTAGGTTTTAGGTTATGTTGACCCCAGTAACCATATACTCTCTTTTGATTTTATGTACTCTCTTTTGATTTTAGCAACTGTGTATAGCAACCGTGCATAGCAACCATGTATTCCCCCCTTCCCGGTTTTGCGGTTTTTGCCTTTATAAACCCTAACCTTTGGTTATTCGGGGCTGCTCTGCTCATGATGATCAGACAGCCCCAGCATGCTGGATAATCAATAAAGCTTCCCCTTGCTGTTTGCATAAGAGATGTCTCTTGGTGACGTTTTTCGGGCAGTCGACTCTAACATTTGGAGGCCCCAGCGAGATCGGGGCTGCCCGTGGATGCCGCCAACGGACATCTCTTGGGGTAAGTATAAAGGCGCCTAAGGTAGGGACTCAGTATATGCGCGCTTCAGGTTTCAGTTTTTCGGGTTACAGGCCTGTTTCGGTTTCAGTTTTTGGGTTGGCACGGTATGCACTGTGGCTGGCAGACGTGCCTGGAAGCCCCAGGCTACCACCTTGGGGGACGCCCCGAGAGGACCGGGAGACTGAGGACGCTCAGTGAAACTCCCATCAGAAATTCCCCTAGGCGGGAGTTTTGTGCCAACAGCGGTTACATTTTAGGTTTCAGTTTTTTGGGGAATTGCTTTTCTGTCTGTAACATGGGTCAAACTGTGTCCACGCCGCTATCTCTTACTTTGGCTCACTGGCCTGATGTAGGGGCTAGGGGATCTAATCTCTCTCTTCTGATTAAGAAGGTAAAGCAGCAGTCTTTCTGTGCCTCTGAATGGCCTGCTCTAGGAGTGGATTGGCCCCCCGGAGGGCTCATTCCATTTACCACTCTTTCGCTGAGTGAAAGAGGCCATTCTCCTGCCTGGCAGTCCTGGGCACCCCGACCGGGATTTTGAGAAGACATCGGAGGTCAGTATTCCTTCCCTCAAGCGGGATCGGATCTGTGGAAGTGGCCGTTGAGTGTCCGGCACCCCACAGCTCTCCGAGAACGCGGAGTCCCCCCGGCCACGGCTTAGCTACGGCCGAAACTCCAGAGGGATTGTAAGGAACGGGAGGGAAATTAGGAAGGGCAGTTGGCTGAGAGCCTGGAGACCCCCTGAGCTCGCTTTGGCTTCCCGGCGGCCGGACTGCGACCCGAGGATCAGGTCTCTCTCTCGGAGGGACGCCTGGTCACGCTGCCTACTGCTACGCGAGCAGGGCTTAGCTTCGGTCGAGGCTAATATTGGCCCTCCAGGTAAAACTCAGACAACTAGGTAGTGGGTAACCTTGAGTGATAGGAGATTTCAAACCACTCAGCCCCCAGACAGGAGGAGGTCATTGCTTTCTGCCTTCCTCCTCCTCCCAGGGGTTCCTTCCCCCACTCTTTTGCTCTCCTCATCTCCATTCCTATACCACTGGGCAGGAGAAAGGGAGAGGGAAATTCCACAAGTCTCTCCACCTAGGGAAAAGCTGTTACCTGTTACCTGTTAACCCTTTCCAACCTGGTAGAAAGTTTTCCGTCTTTGCAGCTTATGGTAGCTCTGGTGCGTCTTAAAGTTTTTTGTGAACTATTACTGTTGCTAAGCTTTGATTGCCTGAGGACTAAATCTGGAAAAGAGCTAAAGTTAACTATCTGTTGTAATTGACTGAGTGTCTGCAGTAGTCCTAATTGATCTGGCTTTGGTTAAATTATAGGAGGTTCCCAACACTCTTGGTAAAATGGCGCACCTACCCAACCCCACAGTTAGTCCTGCCAAGCCCTGGTGTGCGCAGACTTTCCTGTAAATGGGGGACCACAGCCTTTCTCTGCACTCTATTCTAGTCCATGTGGCCTGGTGCAGCAGGCATAGCCAAATATCTCTAGGCAGAGCCCCCACCCCAGTGCTGCTTCTTTTTTCCTCTCCTGGAGGAATTTCCAATTCAATATTACTGCTGGCCTTACCTAAGGGAGCCAGAACCTTAAGCCATTAACCCTTTCCAACCTGATGGGTTTTTCTCTTTGCAGCTAATAAAAACCTAAACAATGGGTTATTCATCTGAGAGCATTCACCTGTCTTGAAGGTTTCGCGTTTTTCTATTGCCATTAGAGTCTTGATTGGAAAAACTACAATGTGAAGTTGTTTACATTGTTTATCTGTTTTTAATGTCTAAGTAATTACCCAACTGATCAGAAATGTACTAATTTTGGCTAAATGGTTTGACTCTCTGACAGCTTAAATTCTAAACCGAGTCTTCCAACTTTGGGCTTCCAGTCGGATCCCTGGAACTCTCAAAGGATGAGACTCTAAATTTGTTAAAGTAACAGCTGCTTGGGTCAATTCAGATTATATAAAATATATTAAAATGTTATAAATAGTGTCAGACCTATGCTGTATTTATGTTTTTGCTTTCCAGCTAAAGCGGTCTTATAAAAATAAGAGTAAATTCTGTGTATACAAGCCTTTATGTTGTTAACTAAAGAAAGCCAATACAGATTGGTTCAGAAAATTGAGGTAATGCAAATGCCCTTCGGTTTGCTCAGTGGCTTGCTTGCTCAGTTTTACATGTCTTTAATATGCTTTAAACTTGTTTCTCTTAATGAGGAAGATCTTTTCAAAGTTGTAAACATACACTAATGTTTGCTGTCCAGGAGGTGTTATCCTTGTGTTACTTAAAAACATAAAAATGTAATTTTAACTTTTATTTCAGATAATGGTGTGGTATTCATTAATAACTCAATGTCTTAAGTCATCTAGGCATCAGTGCTAAGTAAAACTTGGAAAAATATATTATATATACTTTTAACATCTCAAATTCAATAAAAAAAAAAAAAACTGTTTGAGTTTGTTAACATGTATTCTCATAGGTTAGCCATACATGACAATTCAAGGCTATGTAAAAATAACTATAAGTATAAAGTTTCAAAAGGTGTAAACAAGTCATAAAAAGTTTTAAAATGTTTATAATTTTAAAATATTATTTACAGAGTTAAGTGCTAATGCTAAAATTACACTGACCTAAAGTTAAAGTCTAATCTTCTATTATAACAATAAAGTTTAAAAAAAAAGTGTACTAATATTAGTAAATATCTAAAAATGGTCTAAATCATAAATCTTGGAATCTGTTTCTGCAAAAACTGTAACGTCTGTTTTAACAGTGTCTGCTTATTCGGTTACTCTGCCATTTCTAGAGTTAGGTCCTGTAAGCTCTTTTTTTTTTGACTCTGTTAAATAATCCTAAATTATGTAAACTCTTATATACAGGTTTTTTTTTTTTATTATTTCTGGTTTATTCGACAACAAGAGACATAAAATTCATGTTAATCCATTGTGTACTCTACTGTCTCTGTTAAGTTATGGTTATGTGGCAGATGCTAGAAAACTGGGTTCCAGAAACCCAAGAAAGCTCTCGTGTCTACAGGCTACACGGTAAATACCCGGAAGCCAAAGGATGGCAGAGACCTCTGCCACAATTTCTCCTCTAAGTCAGGCTATGCAGTAAACACTGGTTAAACTGCCAGTTAAATCTAAAAGCCCAGAAAGTCAGGCAGTCAGGCTAGAGACCCAACTTGCTGCCTCACTTCTCCTCTTTTCTCTTCCAGAAGGGAAGTTACTACTATTCTGCAGGACTCTCCACTGTGACGTACGGTTTGATCCCCAGACCTTATGTAAGGGATGACTGACCTTTTCTGTAATAATGCCTGGCCACAGTATAGGGCCCCAAACAACATAACAAAAGAAAAAAAGGGGGGGGGGGTTAAACTACTAGATCAATTTTTCAGTGTACGCGTTAAATGGGCAGAACTCCCCTTTTAAACCAAACTAAAAAAATAGATAAAAAGTTAAACTGACGACCTCAAAGTATACAAACAGGTCACCACAGTTGATCTTACCTAAAGGGTCATAGTTCTCCTCATGGGCACGGTCTTAAGTGTCAGAATTTGCCCATGACCATAATTTTTCTAGCTCACCCTGATATTAAAAAATCTCCAAAAATCAGGGTTGGGTTGGGCACCCCCTTGATTTGCATCATAGAGGCTGCCTCCAGGGTCCACTTTATTAGAGACCAGGGGAATGAGGAGCAAGCTAGCAGCAGGAGCAATGTAGGGATGGGCAACAGGCCAATCAATGGCTGCTTTACACGGTGATCTGCCGTCAAGGAGACCCAGCAAAGCCAGTGCACCCCAAACCTGTGCACCTGTTGCTGATATAAGGAGCCAGGGCGTTGGGCAAGCAGCTGTCGTGACAGCAAATGCCTTCTGTCAGCCCTGCCAAGAGCACAGCCACTGGACACGGAACTGCCCTGGGTGTCGAAGGACTCCTGGTTCAGAACTACAGACCCTGTGGCCCCGAGCTAAAAAGCCTTTGGCTCTGCCCAGCCTCTGCCCAGCTTCCAATTCCAGCCACTGCTACTGGGGATGGCTTAGGGTCAGTAAAACGTAAGTTGCCTATTTCTATCAGCCTCCTATTTAACTCTCCTAGTCCAGCCATGTAATGCGAGTCAACAGGGTGCCTCCCTTAAAGGAGATTTGCATCTCTTACAATTTTCTTAACAGCACCCCATGGATAGGTCTGGGCCTCACACACCCTGCCAGGCCTTAAAAGTCTATCCAATAGTCCAGGGGGAAGTGGTCCCCTCCACTCCTGTACTGAAACTATAGATGCTTCTCCTTACACCGTGTGTTTTTAATGCCCTTATTTGTTTTGTCTCTAACAGACTAAAAGCTGTTAACTCCAAATGGTCGTCAGACAAGGCTTCCAGCCCATTCCACTGGACTACCTGAACAGCCCTCTGGACCAAGCAGTACAGTCTTTCCAAGGCCACTGTTGCACACCATAAGACAGGTAGCAAGAGGAAATACCCAAATCCCCCTCGACGCCCACATGCCAGCTTCGAAGAAGTTACAGAAGATGGAACTCCATCCATAATCCCAAAGAAGAATTTTGGGTATTACCTCTTAAGGAAAAAAATATTAGGCAGAAAGTCAGTTATGAGCTTATGTGTGTGTGACATAAAGGCCTAATGTGTCCAGCATATGCATCTGCATCTCAGTCATCCTGACAATGTTTCATGGGCAGCCCAGCCTTTGCATCCTGCCCTGCCCCCTTCTACCTGATAACCTGCCAGGTGGAGATCCTTCTGCCTGACAAATCTTCCACAATCTCCCAGATGCAGCCCAGTATCTGCATTTCAGTATTACAGAACAGGCGGGGGTTGGATCTCATTTTCATGAGGGGGGGTGTGTGTTATGTGCGGCCCTAAAGGAAAAATGTTATTTTTATGCTGACTAAACCCAGGTGGTTAGAAACTTCATGGCCAAACTCAGAAAACGACTGGAAAAATGGCAACAGGAGAGGGAAACTCAACAGGGATGGTTTGAGTCATGGTTCTGCCGGTCCCCATGGCTTACTACTCTACTGTCAGCCCTAACAGGACCCTTAATTGTTCTACTCCTAATTGTAACCATAGGACCTTGTGTGTTAAATAGACTCATCACCTTCGTGCGGGAACAAGTTAAAAATGTTAAACTCATAATCATAAGACAACAATATGTCACATTAAAAGATACAAAAACAAATCTCTAAGATTAGAGATCCTCACAACAAGGAGTGGGGAATGAAGAGTTAAAATTGTATATGTGCAGGTGTAAAAAGTTAAGCTTAAGCTTACAGGTTTAAACCTTGCTGGTACAGCTGTAAAAAAAAAATAAGACAGAGTAGCACCTTGGCAGTAGGGACTCCATTTTGGAGCACTTGAGACTCCATTCTGAGACAGCACCCCCCACCATGAGACTCTGGTCTGAAACTATGATCTCAAATAGTCGGACAATAGCAGTGCACTACATCACCCTTGGCAACACACAAAAACCCCCTAGCATGATTGCTCAAGCTTAAAAGTAGAAAGGTTACACCTGGGTTACCTGGGCTAATAATGAAGATGTGATTTGTCTGTGTCTTACATTAATGTCAAGTCCTAATTGCTGATTGTAATATTGTAACTGGTATTGTCAAGATTATGATAAATATTAATTTCACTTAGGTTTTAGGTTATGTTGACCCCAGTAACCATATACTCTCTTTTGATTTTATGTACTCTCTTTTGATTTTAGCAACTGTGTATAGCAACCGTGCATAGCAACCATGTATTCCCCCCTTCCCGGTTTTGCGGTTTTTGCCTTTATAAACCCTAACCTTTGGTTATTCGGGGCTGCTCTGCTCATGATGATCAGACAGCCCCAGCATGCTGGATAATCAATAAAGCTTCCCCTTGCTGTTTGCATAAGAGATGTCTCTTGGTGACGTTTTTCGGGCAGTCGACTCTAACAATTCTTCTAATCCATGAACACTGAAGACTTTTCCATTTTTTGTGTCTTCTTTTGTTTCTTTCTTTAATGTTTTGTAATTTTCATCATAGAGCTCTTTGATGTCCTTAGTTAAATTTATTCCAAGGTATTTAAATTTTTTGTAGCTATTGCAAAAGAGGTTGATCTTAGAAGTTCTTTCTCAGCTATGGCATTATTGCTATACACTTCTCTCTTATCACTACTTTTGCTATATCCCATAAATTTTGATATGATGTATTATCACCTTCATTCAGTTCCAGAATGTTTTTGATTTCTCTTTTGATTTCTTCTATGACCCACTGCTCACTCAGGAGCATGCTGTTCAGTCTCCATGTTTGCTTATTGAACACCTCCTGTGTGCCAGGCACTGGTGGGTTCTGGGAACAACACAGTAGGCAGCAAAAGGCCTGCTGTTGTAGAGCTTGCTTCTGGAGCAGGATACAGGTGATAGGCAAGTACACGATGTAGTTTGAGGTAATGATTAAGCGCTATGAAGAAATAAACGAGGGTGATAGTGTAGGGTGGGGTGACATAGTGGTGGTCAGGGAAGCCCTTGTCGGGGCGCTCACTCCAGGACCTGCCCTGAGTTTAGAGACAGAAAGAAGGTCAAGCAGTGGGGGTGCTGGGCCATGTCGAGGGCAGATGCTGAGCGACTCACGCCTGGCTCTGTCGACCTGTTTTGTTTGGTGGTGGGTTTTGCTAGGTTGATGTTGTTGCTGTTGGATGGACTCACAGAGTGTCTGAAGACCGAAGTCCCCAAAAACAAGCACACAAAGCACTCCGTGTTTGATGTTGCTTCCCTCTTGTTCTGTTGTCCCTAATTTCCCACACGCAGTTCTTTGCTCAGGAAGTCCTTGGGGACATGGAGGGTCTTTGCAGCTCTGAGTAGGTGACTGGGTCGCTGATGTCTGTGGACTGGGTTGGAGGCGAGCTACTCAGTCACAGAAGTACTGACACAAAGCTTGATTCTCTCCATATTTGAATTAATTTCTGTTGAACTGGAAAGGGTTGTCTGTAAGGCCTTAGCACGTGATTGGGTGGACCAAGAAACGGGACCAGTTTGTCGCAATCTGGACCTTCATCCAGATGTGCCTGCTGCCAGCCCCAGCAGTTCCTCCCCAGGGTTCCCCTGGCAGGGAGGGCTTGCTTAGAGACCTGAAGCCCATTCCAGGCCTGAGTTCACAGCTGTGGTCTACGCGGCGTCTGACCCCTTCTTGTCACGGTAGCATGGGGCATTTGAGAGAAGCCTAGACTTTTGGTTGACAGTCATCTGAAAATATCATTGATAAAATTTTAGTTTTAGAAAAAAATCCATTTGATTTCTAGCTTTATTACCGTTGGGTGTGTGAGCGTGGGCGAAGGTGTGTGAGCGTGGGCGAAGGTGTGTGAGCGTGGGTGAAGGTGTGTGAGCGTGGGTGAAGGTGTGTGAGCTTGGGCGAATCACTCAATCTCTGGGTCTGAGTTGCCTCACACAGTGAGGATGTTAGCCTCATGATTTCTGAGTTTCCAGCTAGTCCCAGAGTTCTATATTTCTTCTTTTTTTTTTTTTTTTTTTTTTTTTTTGACAGGCAGAGTGGACAGTGAGAGAGAGAGACAGAGAGAAAGGTCTTCCTTTTGCCGTTGGTTCACCCTCCAATGGCCGCCACGGCCAGCACGCTGCGGCTGGCGTACCACACTGATCCGATGGCAGGAGCCAGGTACTTCTCCTGGTCTCCCATGGGGTGCAGGGCCCAAGCACTTGGGCCATCCTCCACTGCACTCCCTGGCCACAGCAGAGAGCTGGTCTGGAAGAGGAGCAACCGGGACAGAATCCAGTGCCCCAACCAGGACTAGAACCCGGTGTGCTGGCGCCGCAAGGCGGAGGATTAGCCTAGTGAGCCGCGGCGCCGGCCAGAGTTCTATATTTCTACACAGTTGAATTATTTTATCATCCTGTTGCTGAGGAGCATAACTAAGACTTTGGAAGCTACTAATTTTATGTCGAGCTTCAAAGTCCATAATTGTTATCTTCAGAAAATATTATTTAACCTATAGTATGTCCAAATCTATTTAACAAAATCACTTTATAAAATAAAAAAAATTATCCCTAGCCTAGCACAGTACATCATTCCCTATTCCGCCATCTTGGAATCCCTATCTCATTTCTTACACTTAACCTGTTGGTTTATCATATATGATGAATTTCTAGCTGTATCAGAACCATTTATTAAATAATTTACCCACTGTCCCTGAAACCTTAACTTTCTTATTTATTAAATTTATTCCTAAGTATTTCATGACTTTGCTACTATTGTAAATTATTTTTTTATTTCCAAAACTTGGAGTTGTTTTAGGGTAAGAAACTTAAATTGTTTCTAAATTTAGTTAATGTTCAGCCATTTTACTATATTATCCTTTTAATTCCTGTGAACTTCTTTCATGTCCTCATTCTGACAGATCATCAACAAAAAGAGCAACTGCAGTTCTCCTTTTCTAAAATACATGCCAGCTATTTCTTTTTCTTTTTTTCCTCTTTACCTCCTCCTCCCTGCTTCCTCACCCTCCTTCTTCCTCCTCGTTCATGCTAAATTAACCAAGAAAATAGTAAATAACTATAGCAAATAATATGTTACTTGCAAGCATCCTGTTTAAAATTTTATTTTAATAAAAATACACTTTAGTGTTTTGCTCTTCGAAGTAATACTAGTTGTTCATGTGTACCAAATAGTATGAATTACACTTAAATAATTTCCTTCCAGCTTTTTAAAGAATTTTGTTAGAATTAGCTACTGATTTATCTTTAGATCATTACTGATATGCTCATTTGGTATTTTTTGAAAATTGTACATATAATGAATTAATTTGGTAGATTTTCTCTAAAAAAATCATAGAATGAACTTAGTTGATAATAGTTTGTTGATTCTTCTGCTATGTTGCTGGATTCATATGCGAAAATTCTAATGGAATTTTTTACTGGTATATCCATATATTTTATTGGTATATTTTCCTATACTTTCAGCTACAGTTTTATTTGGGAATAAGATTAAATTCAAATGCAAGTTTAAGGAATGCAAAGAAATCCCTTGTCATGTTTACTCTCAGTATTCCCCAGCAGTAACATCGAGTAAAACCATGTCACAATCAGGATATTAACACTGATTCAATCAAGATGCAGAGTAGTCAAGATAGAACAAGATACAGCACACTGCCACAGGACCGTTTGTGTCGTCCTTTCAGAAACATTCCGTTCTCCTGCCCTACCCCTCCTTAACCTTCGCAACCACAAAGCTGTTCTCCAGTTCTATAATTTTGTTATTTCAAGAATAACATATAAATGGATTCATACAATATATTTTTATTTATTTTTTTTTTTTTTATTTTTTATTTTTTTTTGACAGGCAGAATGGACAGTGAGAGAGAGAGACAGAGAGAAAGGTCTTCCTTTGCCGTTGGTTCACCCTCCAATGGCCGCCGCGGCCGGCGCGCTGCGGCCGGCGCACCGCACTGATCCGATGGCAGGAGCCAGGAGCCAGGTGCTTTTCCTGGTCTCCCATGGGGTGCAGGGCCCAAGCACCTGGGCCATCCTCCACTGCACTCCCTGGCCACAGCAGAGGGCTGGCCTGGAAGAGGGGCAACCGGGACAGAATCCAGCGCCCCGACCGGGACTAGAACCCGGTGTGCCGGCGCCGCTAGGCGGAGGATTAGCCTACTGAGCCGCGGCGCCGGCCCTGGATTCATACAATATAGAACCTTTTCGGATTAGCTTTTTCACTCAGCATAGTTCTCTAGAGATCCATCCAGGTTCTTGCATGTCTCGCTAGGTCATTTCTGTTTAACTGATGCTTGGTATTCCCCGGTATGGATGTAACACAGATTGTTTCACCATTCACCCAAAAGACATCTGCTTTTTTTCACTTTGAGGCTATTACAGATGAAGTTGGGATGAAGATACAGATGTTGTGTGATCATAAGTCTTACTTCCTAAAGGCCAAATACCCAGAGTGTATCTGCTAGATCATATGTTAGGTGCGTAGTTTTGCCCAACTGCAAAATCATTTTCCAGAGCTATGTACCACTGAAGTTCCTACCAGCAGTAAGTGAGGAATCAAAATTCTCCACAACCTTGCCACCAATTAGGTGGTCTCATTATGTTTTATTTTAGCTATTCTATTGAAGTCGTACTGATATCTCAATGTAGTGTTAACTTGTGTATCCCTAATGTCTAATGACATTAAACATCTGTTCATGTACTTATTTGCCATTGTATAGCCTCTGGTGAAATACCTTTTCATGCCTTTTCTCATTTTTAGTGTTATTGTTCCTCTTGAGAATTCTTAATTTAGTACATATATCCTCTATATAGTCTTTTGCAAGATATGTGAAATGTATTTTCTGTATTGACTGGTGTAATAATACGACAATTAGAACCCAGGTTATAGGAGTGAAGTGCCAGTTTCCTTACTACCTGTCAGGCTGGGACTTTCCTTAGATCCTGGAAGTTTTACTCTGATTCTTCCACACGAGCCCCTACATTCCCAGAACCTGCAGTGGCACAGCAAGTCCTCACGTGTGCTCTGTGGCTTCTCCTGCTACACGTCACTGACTCTAGGTTTTCGACTTCTGTTGGCTCATGTGATTATCTTGAGCCCACCCCCAATAATTCAAAATACCCCCTCTGTGTTGTTAAAATCCTTAACCTTAATTACATCTTCAAAGTTCCTTTTACTTTGAAATATAATCTATTCATAAGCTCCAGGGATTAGGGCATGAGCATGTGGAGTACCATTCTGCCTACCAAAGTCTTCGGATTTTCATTGCCTTGCAGTGGTTCACTCTTAACAAGAATTACTCATAGTTTATAATGTGCCAGATCATGTTCTGACAGTTTTTATGAGTATGAAATCATGTGTTCTAATTAAAAACTCTGCTATTTAGGAACTATTATTGTTCCTTTTTTGCTGATGAAGAAACTGAGACATAGAAAGGGCAAGAAAATTCCCAGAGGTCTTCCAGCGTGTGTGTGACAGAACCAGGATGGGCACCCAGATCAAATGTCTTCAAAGTCTGCATCACACATTGTTTTCGTTTTCTCTTTGACCAATGGTTGTTAAGGAGTGTGTTGGGAATTTATTGGAAATACGCTGACCTTTGCTAATTCTAATCAAGTTTTTAATTTTGTTTTTATTGTTTCCTTTAAAATTTCTTATATTTATCATTACCTTTCATACTTTGCTTCCTACCTTTAGCTTCTTGTTCTTTATTGTATGATATCAGTATTGACATTTCTGCCTTTGTTTTGTTTGTATTTTTCCAACATAGTGTTCCTGTGTTTACTCTTATTGTAAGTGTATTTTTATTAAGTCACAAAGTAGGGATGTGACAGCCCCTGTCTTTTAATAGCCTGAATCAAATCCGTTTGCATTAAGAGTAACAATTCATTTACTATATTTTATTGCTAAAATCTTTAGTTTTTCATAAAATTTACACCACTGTTTTCTCTTTATTAACTTCTTTAAAAATTTTTGTCCAATGAGCTGTTCATTCCAATGTTTTATATGTAGATTTTTAAGTTTTACTGACCTGTAACATTTCTGTAATCACCAGATATATACTTCTCTACCATTGTTTTTAAATAAGATGCTACTTCCCTCAATAAGACATACTTTTTGTCCTAGAAACTCATAAATCACCATGGTCTCCCTAAACAGCTTCAGGACTTGACTCTTATCTTATCCTAGCTGATTTTTCTTTGATTTAGGATTTAGTCATCTATAACAGAATGCTCTTCCCATTCAACAACAACAAAAGAAGCTAGATAATTTATTAAAAAAAAAAAGAAACTTAAGTCCATAAGATATATATGGACATGACAATCAAGTGAAGTAAATTCAAAAGGGTGGGGAGGCCTTAATTGGAAGAGACCCAAACCATCTTCTTGGTACAGCATGCCAGAAAGACATGAGCACTGAAGGAGTAGATGGAGGATTTCAGCTAAAAGTTTAACAAATTCCTAAACTGATTAGTGGTTTTTGTGAAAGCTTAAAACAACTGGAAGCCATAAACACTGTGAATTTCTTACTTTTAAGCACTCTTACTGGCCTTTACTGAGTACTCACAAAATACAGATTGGAGATAAGGCAGAAAAACTCAACTTCTGATTATGATGATTAACTTTTCACAACTAACAGCCTGAAAACAGGCATAACCAGTTGGGGTCATAAGTTCTATATGTCAATACAGGATATCCAGCATTAAATCAAAAATAGTAAACATGTGAAAAAAGAAGACAAAAACAAGAAAAAAGAACCTACTATCAAGAAATAAAGTACTCAACAGACCAGACTCAACAATGATCGAAATGTTGAAACTTGAAACAGAGAATTAAAGATAATTGGCTTAAATGTTAAGGAATCAAGTGGAAAATATGAGCAGCACATTTGAATAAATGGAGAATTTCAGCAAAATTGAAATGACAAAAATAGTTCAATAAAAATGCTAGAACTAAAAACATGATATTATAGCTCTGCATCTATTATGATAACCACTGGCAAATGTGGCTATTTTAAATTCATTTTTAGCCACTCTAGGCACAATTCAAGTACTTTAATAGTGACATGTGGTGAATAGCCACTGTATTGGACAACACAAGAAATAAATTCATCAACCCAAAAGGTGCTATTAGCTGTCCCTGTCTTAAATGGAATAAAATTGTGTTACACTTATTAGCAGACTGGATTTTACCAAGAAAAGAATAAGTCTGCATCTTAAGAAACTGGGAGAAAAGCAAATTAAATAGTAAGCAACATGAAGAAAATAATTCAAATGAGTATAGCAGTCAGTAAAATTGAGAAGAAAAGAGGAAAAACATCAATGAGGGCATAAGATCTATAACTATAAAGCTAGAAGAAAAAATAAGGAAAAACTCCATGGCCTTGGTATGGACAATGCTTTTTTTGAAATGACCCCAAAAGCACCAGCAAGAAAAGGAAAATAGATAACAAGATTATATCAAACTAAAGAAATTCTGCGTGGGCAAGGAAACAGACAACCAAATGTAGAGACAACCTATAGAATAGGAGAAACTATTTGCAAACTATGCATCTGATTATGGGTTAATATCCAAAATATGAAAAAAATCCAACAACTTAATGGCAAGACAGCAAATATCCTGATTTCAAAATGGACAAAAAGGGGAGGTGCTGTGGCACAGCACATTAAGCCACCACCTGCAGTGCCAGCATCCCATATGTGCACCAGTTTGAATCCTGGCTGCTCCACCTCCCATCCAGCTCCCTGCTAATGTGCCAAATATTTGGCCCCCGTACCCACATGGGAGGTCCAGAAGTTCCTGGCTCCTGGCTTCAGTCTGGCCCACCCCGGGCCATTGTGGCCAACTGGGGAGTGAACCAGGGGATAGAAGATCTCTCTCTCTCTCTCTTTCTCTGTAACTCTGCCTTTTGAATAAGTAAATAAATCTTTTAAAAAAATGGGCAGAAGAACCTGAACAGACATTTCTCAAAAGGAAAACTTCCATAACAAGTATATGAAGAGGTGCTCAATGCCACTAATTGTCAAGAAAATACAAATCAAAACCACAATGAGATGTCACCTCACACTTTGTAGAATGGGTATTATCAAAAAGAGGAAACATAATAAACAAGGATGTTGGGAAAATTTTACCCTTGCTCATTTTGTCAGAATTGTAAAGAGTACAGCCATTGTGGAAAACAGTATGACAATTTCTTAAAAAATTAAAAATAGAACTACCATTTAATACAGGAATCCCACTACTGGGTATATATTCAAGGAAATGAAACCAGTTCTTGATGAGCTAGCTGCACTCCCATGTTCTCGGTAGCATTAATCACAGTAGCCAAGCTATGGAATCAAACTAAGTGTCCATCGACAGAAGAGTAGATAAAGAAAATCAGGTATATATACAGTCTCTAAAAAGAGGAAAATGCTGTCTTGAAGCAACATGGATTAATCATGAGGAAAGTATATGAAGTTAAATAGGTCAGACACAAAACAGAGATAATACCACATGTTCTCACTTAAATGCAGAATCTTAAGTTCAAATCATAGACATATAGAGTAAAATGGTGGTTACTTGAGGTAGAAGGGAAGGAATGGAGTATGTTTGTCAAAAAGTACAAAATTTAAGTTAGAGAGAATAAGTTCAACATAACTATTTACAACATGGTTACCCTAGTTAATAATAATATATTGTATAATTTTTTAATATATTGTATAATTTAAAATTGCTAAGAGAATAGATGATAAGAATTAGTGCCAAAAAAGTGTGTGAGGCAATGGATATGCTAATTACTTTGAGTCAGTCTACAATTTATACATATTTTAAAAACATGTTGTATGTCATAAGTATATATAATTTTGAATGTATAACAAATTATTTTTTTTGAATACAACTTTAGGAATGAAGTGATCCTTCCGATCATACCCATCTTCTCACCCCTCTTCATGCTGCTTCCCCATTCCATCCTTTTTTTTTTCTTTTTGATAGGCAGGTTAGACAGCGAGAGAGAGAGAGAGAGAGAGAGAGAGAGAGAGAGAGAGAGAGAAAGAGGTGTTCCTTTTTCCGAAGCCAGGAGCCAGATGCTTCCTCCTAGTCTCCCATGCGGGTTCAGGGACCAAGGACCTGGGCCATCCTCCACCGCCTTCCCAGGCCACAGCAGAGAGCTGAACTAGAAGAGGAGCAACCAGGACAGAATCCAGCCCTCAAATGGGACTAGAACCCAGGGTGCCAGCGCCGCAGGTGGAGGATTAGCCTAGTGAGCTGCGGCACCGGCCCCATTCCCATCCTTATTTCTTTTTTAAAAAAGATTTATTTATTGGGGCTGGCACTGTGACATAGCAGTAAAGCCACTGCCTGCAATGCTGGCATCTAATGTGGGCACAGGTTCGAGACCTGCTGCTGCACTTATGAGCCAGCTCTCTGCTGTGGCCTGGGAAAGCAGTAAAAGTTGGCCCAAGTCCTTGGGCCCCTAAACCAGCGTGGGAGACCAGGAGAAGCTCCTGGCTCCTGGCTTTGGCTTGACGCAGCTTCAGCCATTGCGGCCAGTTGTGGAGTGAACCAGTAAATGGAGTCAGTCAGTCTCTCTCTCTCTGCCTCTGCTTCTCTCTCTTTGTAACTCTGCCTTTCAAATAACTAAATAAATCTTTTAAAAAGAGGCAGAGAGGGAGAGAGAGAGAGAGAGAGAGGTCTTCCATCTGCTGGTTCACTCCCCAATTGGCCTCAACAGCCAAAGCTGCATTGATCCAAAGCCAGGAGCCTGGAGCTTCTGTTGGTCTCCCACACTAGTGTAGGGGCCCAAGGACTTGAACTGTCTTGTACTGCTTTCTCAGGCCATAGCAGAGAGCTGTATCAGAAGTGGAGGAGCCGGGACTTGAACCAGCACCTATATGGGATGCCAGCACTGCGGGCAGCAGCTCCACCTGCTACACTACAGTGCTGGCCTGCCATTCTTGTTCTTACTAAGATCTATTTTCAGTTAAATGTATACACATACAATTAACTCTATCGTAAGTAGAGAGTTCCACAAATTGTATGAAGAAAAAATTTTCCTCAAAAGCCAGTACAAGGGGTGTTCAAAGTCATTGCATCTCATTGTTCATTTCAGTCCTTTAGATTACCTTTTAGATGCTCTATTAGTTATCACAGATCAGAGAGAACATATGGGATTTGTATTTTTGGGACCAGCTTATTTCACTAAGCATGATGTTTTCCAGATTCATTCATTTTGTTGCAAATGACAGAATTTCATTTTTTTCCTGCTGTGTAATACTCTTTGGTGTACATATCCAATAATTTCATTAACCAGTCTTCAATTCATGGGTTTGGGGTTGATTCTGTATCTTAGCTATTGTGAATTGAGCTGCAGTAAACATGGGGGAACAGATAGCTCTTTCATAGCTGATTTCATTTCCCTTGGGTAAATTCCCAGGAGTGAGATGTCTGGGTCATTTTCTTTCTTTAATGTTTTGTAATTTTCATCATAAAGATATTTGACATCCTTGGTTAAATTTATTCCAAGATATTTGGGTGTTTTTTTTCTTTTTGGAGCCATTATGAATGGAGTTGATCTTAGAAGTTCTTTCTCAGACATGGTATTGTGTGTTTATACAAAGGCTATGAATTTTTGTGTATTGATTTTATACCCTGCTATTTTACCAAACTCTTCTATGAGTTCTAATAGTCTCTTAGTGGAGGCTTTTGGAACTTATATATGTAGAATCATGTCATCTGCAAATAGGGATGGTTTGACTTCCTCCTTCGCAATTTGTATCCTTTTGATTTCTTTTTCTTGCCTAATGGCTCTGGCTAAAACTTCCAGAACTATATTGAATAACAGTGGTGAGACTGGGCATCCCTGTATGGTACCGGATCTCAGTGGAAATGCTTCCAGCTTTTCCTCTTTCAATAAGATGTTGGCCGTGGGTTTGTCATAAATTGCCTTGACTGTCTTGAGGAGTGCACCTTCTATACCAATTTGCTTAGAGTTTTTATCTTGAAAGCCTATTGTATTTTGTCATATGGTTTGTGTTCTGCAGTTTGTTAATGTGATATATCACAGTGAGTGATTTGCATACCTGGGATAAATCCTACTTGGTCCCGGTGTATGATCTTTCTGATGTGTTGTTGGATTCAATTGTCTATTATTTTTTTGAGGATTTTTGCACCATGTTTATTGGGGAAATTGGTCTGTAGTTTTCCTTCTCTATTGTATCTTTTTCAGGTTTAGGAATTAAGATCATGATGGCTTCATAGAAGAAGTTTTGGAGGATTCTCTCCTTTCATTTGTTTTGAATAGTTTGAGAAGAATTGGAGTTATCTCTTTTTAAATATCTGGTATAATTCCTCAGTGAAGCCATCAGTCCTGGGCTTTTCTTTGCAGGTAGGGTCTTTATTACTGATTCAATTTCCATCTTTGTTATTGGTCTGTTTAGGTTGTCTATGTCTTCATTGCTCAATTTAGGTAGGTTATATGGGTCCAAGAATCTATCCATTTCTTCTAGGTTTCCTGATTTGTTGGCATATGTCTCTTTGTAGTAATAACTAAGGATTTTTTTTTTTATTTCTGTGGTGTCAGTTGTTACATTTCCATTTTCATCTCTAATTTTATTGATTTTGGTGTTCTCTCTCTCCCTTTTTTGTGGTTAGTTGGTCCAATGATATGTTAACTTCTTGTTCAGAAAAGCAGCTTTTTGTTTTGCTCATCTTTTAAATTTTTGGTACAATTTTGTTTAATTTTTTCTCTAGTTTTAATTATCTCTTTTCTCCTAGTTTTGGGTTTGATTTTCTTTTTTCTCTAGGTCCCTGAGATGCTTTAATAGCTAACTTATTTGATGCCTTTCCAATTTTTTGATGTAGGCACTAATTACTATAAACTTTCCTCTTAACACTACTATTGCTATATCCCATAAGTTTTAATATGTTTTATTTTAATCCTCACTCATTTTTAGAAATTTTTTATTTTTCTTTTGATTTATTCAGTGAACCACTGTTCATTCAGGGCCGTGTTGTCCAGTCTCCATGTATTTGCATATAATCTAGAGATTCTTGAGTTGTCAATTTCCAGCTTCATTCCATTGTGGTCAGAAAAGATGCATGATATGATTTCAGTATTTTTGAATTTACTGAGTCTTGCTTTATGACCTAGCATGTGGTCTATCCTAGAGAAAGTTCCATGCACTGGTGAAAAGAATATTTATCCTCCATCTGTGGAATGAAAAGTTCTGCAGATATCCATTAGGTCCATTGAGTCTGTAGTGTCGATTAACTCTGTTGTTTCCTTGCTGATTTTCTGTCTGGTTGATCTGTCCATTGCTGTAAGTGGGATGTTGAAATCCCCCATTACTATTGTACTGGAGTCTATGTCTCCCCTTAGTTCCATTAACATTTCTTTTAAATAGCCAGGTGACTTGTAATTAAGTGCACATACAATTACAGTAGTCACATATTCCTGTTGAATTGAACCCTAAATCATCACATAGTGCCCTTCTTTGTTTTTGTGCTGAAGTCTAGTTTGTCTGATATTAGGGTTGCTACACCAGCACTTTTTCTGGTTTCTGTTAGCATGGATTATCTTTATCCATCCTTTCTCTTTCAGGCTGAGGGTGTCTTTGTTGGTGAGATATGTTTCTTGTAAGCAGTAAATAGATGGATTTTGTTTTTAATATATTCAGTCAGTCTGTATCTTTTAACTGGACAGTTGAGGCCATTTACATTCAAGGTGACTATTAATGAGTACAACTTGGCCTTGCCATTTTTCCATAATTATGCCTATTATTTGCTTTTTATTTCCTTTGTACTTTTACTGGGAGATTTTCTGCCTTCACCTTCTTTCATAGTGATGACCATGTTTCTGTGTTTCTGTGTGTAGCACATCCTTAAACATCTTTTGTAAGGCTAGACAAGTGATGACAAAAATCTTTCAATTCCTGTGTGTTATGCAAAGTCTTTGTTTCACACTCATTCATAAATGAGAGCTTTATGGAGTACAATATTCTGGTTTGACATTTTTTTCTCTTTAGACCTGAACTATAACTTGTCATTCTGTTATAGCCTATAGGGTTTCAGATGAAAAGTCAGCTATGAGTCTAATTGGAGATTCTCTGAAAGTAATCTGTTGTTTCTCTTGTGTCCTCTTTAGAATGTTTTCTTTATGTTTTACTGTGGAAAGTTTGACTATAACGTGTGGTGGTGAAGATCTTTTCTGGTAATGTCTTTTAGGAGTTCTATATGCTTCCTATACTTGGAAATCCCTTTCTTTCTCCAAATTAGGGCAGTTTCTATAATTATTTTACTAAAAAGGCATTCTAATCCATTCTCTCTTTCCACACCTTCAGGAATTCCTAGTACCTGTATGTCAGTTTGGTTCATTTGATAGTATCCCAATAACTTCTAATACTGTTTTTTTTTATTTTATCTAATTTCTTCTTCTTTTTTTTTTTTTTTTGGTTGTAAAATTTTTAGTGATTTGTCTTCTAACTTGGATATTCTTTCTTCTGCCTCATCAAGTCTGTTCTCAAGGCTTCCTACCATATTATTTATTTGTTCTATTGAATTCTTCATTTTCAATATTTTGTTTTGATTTTTCGTTAAAATCTACTTCATGGGAAAATTTTTCATTCATGTTTGTATGGATTTCTTTAGTTCATGAAGTTTCTTCTGATTACTTTCTGATTACTTCTAAGTAATCCTATAATTAGTTATGCCAGTTATGGCATTTCATCAGTCTCTTCATCTTCACATTCTAATATTGAAGTGTTGTGTTATTTTGGGAGCAGCATACTGTCTTCCTTATTCTTGTTTCTTGAATTGCTGGGTTTGTTATTAGGCATTTGTGATGATACTTGTTGGGTTTTTATTCCCGTGTTTTGTATCTTTAGACTATGACTCTGTGGCTTCATGGAGTATCCACTCTTTCACAGAGGGTGTGGGTGTGGTCAGGAAGCTCTGCTCAGTATTCTAGGGTGACGGGAGTGTCCGAGGTGACAGCCAAGGTGAGCATGGTAAATTCCTTTTTTTAATTAGTGTGTTTGTTCCACTCTGTTGGCATATTCGCAGATGCAGCTCCTCTCCTTGAAGGAGATCAATGCTGGGCTCTAGACCCAGCAGGTACAGTTGTCATCCCTGCTGCCAGAACAACACAGAACCTCTATGCCACCCTCAGTGTGAACATGGATCCTGCAACAGGGACCCTCACCAGGGGATCCAAGAGCCCAGAGCATGTGGGGCCACCCACAGTGACTTCCCAGAGGTCCCGCTCACCCTGTGCCCTCCCATGCAGCCACAGTGTTTTCACGTTCCTGGCACACAAGGCTCCCACAGTCCTGAGCACCAAGCGCCCTGTCAGTTCTCCCAGCCAGACTCAGGCTTCTTCTCTCTGCTTGTTGTTGGGCACACAGACACGAGCTGGCACAGCTGTTATGTATGTCCAAAGTGGCACCCACCCTCTCTCAGGTAGTTACAGGACACTAGTGTGGGGTGGTTGGGAAGAGAGGAAGGTGTCCCCCTTTTTCCCTCTAGATTGGCATGTCCACGGGGGTACAGGACTTCAAGCTGGGCCCATGCCAGACTCTTCCTGCCACTTTATCACCAGTGGTGTGGGCTGCTGCAGACTGGTCCCTCCTCCCTCCAGAGCAGGTGCTGAGCTGTGCACGTCCACACCCTCCATGTAGGTCCACAGTGTCCCCCACTTTGCGTGGAGTTTCCTCTGCCATTTTCTTCCTAACCTTTCCCTGAGATCGCACTCTATCCACTTTTTTTTAAACTGTCCTTCCCTAGGCTAGAGCAGTAAGCTCCCTCCCTATGCCATCATCTTAGAAAATGCCCCTGGTCAAGTATGTATAATTTTATCTTTCAATTAAAGCTTTCAAAAAACTAAAGACATCATGAGAATAAAATCAGTGAATCTGAATTTTTAATTAATTGATGAATCTCTAATCATACTGATCAAGAAAAAAGAAATTACATTGTTAATATAAGATATGAAAGGTAGGATATAAGTTCATATCCTAGAGACACTAAAGTAAAGAACTTTATGTTAATCAATTGGATTACCAAGATGAAATAGATAAATTTCTTAAAAATACAAATTACTATAGTATACTTAAAAAACTGATAATTTATAAAGCCTTAAAACTATTAAATTAATTCATAGTTAAAATCTTTGCCCCAGAGAAACTAAAGGTTCAAATAACTTAAGTATTGAACATTAGCAACATTTTAAGAAATCATTTCATACTTTTCAATTCATTTTATGAGACTTACTTTACCTGATACCCAAACTATTCAGATTTGTTATAATAAAATAAGGCTGTGGACCAATCTGCCTCATGAATATTGAGGCAAAAATCTTTAGTAAGCAACTTATTTTATGAATATTGACAAATTCTAATATGGAGAGACAAAGGCCCAAACTGGTCAACACAATTGAAGAACAAGTTTAGAGAACTGACACTACATCATGTTAAGGCTTAATATGTGTACAGTAATCAGAACCATGTGGTATTGGTGAAAGACTAGACAAGTAGAGCAGAGGAACTGATGAAGAATCCAGAAACAGACCCACTTAATTTGACAAAGGAGCAGAGGAAATATAAAAGGCTCTTTCTTTATTATATTTCCTCTGATCCCCATGTACCCGCATGGGAGAGCACCTGGCTCCTGGCTTCGGATTGGGGTGAACCAACGGAAGGAAGACCTTTCTCTCTGTCTCTCTCACTGTCTAACTCTGCCTGTCAAAAAAAAAAAAAAATAGTAGGAGAACAATTGGCAATCTACATTCAAAAGAAAAAACTAATCTAAACAGGGAACTTATGCCCTCCAGAAAAATTAACTCAAATGAATCATACACCCAAATCCCAAGCACAAAACTAAAACTCTTAGAGGTGATATAGGAGAAAATCTAGGTGACCTTGCCTATGATGATGACTTTTAAAGAAAACTCCAAAGTCATAATCCATGAAAGAAATAATTGGTAAGCTGGGTTTCATTTAAATTAAAAACTTCTGTTGCAAAACATACTGTTAAGTGAGAAGATAAGTCTTACACTGAGAGAAAATATTTGCAAAACATTTACCTGATAAAGCACTATTATCTAAGGTGAACAAAGAACTCAACAATAAGAAAATAAGCAACTTGGTGAAAAAAATGGACAAAAGATCTGAATTGGTATCTCACCAGAGAAGAAATACAACTGGCAAAGAAGTACATGAGAAGATTTTCCACATCATCACCCTGGGAAATGCAAGTTAAAACAACGAGATGCAGCCACACACTTATCAGGATTGCAAAATCCAGAACACTGACGACATCAAAAGTTGGTGTTGATGCAGAGTAACAGGGGCTCTCATTCACTGCTGGTGGGGATGCTAAAAGGTCCAGCCACTGTGGAGGTAGTTTGACAGTTTCTTACAAAACTAATACACTCCTAGCCTCTGATGCAGCCATCATGATCCATGACATTTACCAAAAATGTTGAATAAAAACCTGGCACACAGATGTTTATTACAGGTTGTTTTTCGTAGTGCCAAGACTTAGAAACAATCAAGATGTATTTATTCTTTTGAGAACTGTCTTATTCATGTTCTTTGCCCATTTCTTAACTGTGTTGGTCGTTTTGTTGTTGTTGAGTCTTTTGTATTCCTGATATATTCTGAATTTTACTTTGTTGTCAGATAAGTAGCTTTCAAATATTTTCTCCTGTTGGAGGTCTCCTCACTGTATTGTTTCCTTTGCTCTGTAGAAGCTTCTGAGTTTTATTTAATCTGATTTGTCCAGTTTTTTTTGTTGTTGTTGCCTGTACTTTTGGAGTCTTACCAAAGAATTCATTGCCCACACCAATGTCTTAGAATATTTCCATGTGTTTTCTTCTAGCAACTTCATAGTTTCAAGTCTTACAGTTAGGTCTTTGATCCATTTTGAGTTGATTTTTGTATATGGTAAGAATCAGGGATCCAGTTTAATTCATCTGCTTATATATGTCCCAGTTTTGCCAGCACCATTTATTGAAAAGACTGTCCTTTCTCCAGTGTATGTTCTTGGCACCTTTGTCAAAAATCAGTTTTCTGTAGGTTCATGGATTAATTTCTGGGCCCTGTATTTTGTTCCATTGATCGGTGCATCAGTTTTCATGCCAGTACCTTGCTATTTTAATTCTTGTAGCTTTATAGTGCGCTTTGACTAAATACTTCCGCCTAAGATCAGGCACAAGAAACAGATGGCTGCTCTCACCACTTCTATTCAGTATTGTGCAAGAGGTCCCTATACAATTAGGCAAAAATTTTAAGAAGTCATACAAATTGAAAAGGAAGAGATCATTTGCAGATAACATGATATGCATAGGAAATCCTAAGAATCTATAAAAATGTCAGAATTGTAAATGGTTTTATCAAAATCACAAGATACGAGTTTAATGTACAAGTGTCAATGGAATTTCCATATACTAGCAGTTATACATTTTAAGTTAAAATAGAAATATACTATTTACAATAGTGCCAAAATACATGCATTTCCTACATATAAGTCTAACAGAAACGTGTGCAAGATACATTTGCTGAAAACCGCAGGACATTGCTGAGACACATCAAAGTAGATGAAGATATACACTTTGGTAATGGGTTTGAAGACTAAATACTGTTAAGTTATTAGTTTCCCAAATATATATAGAGATTCACTGCAATCACAGTTTCTTTCTGTAGCTATTTTATAGAAATTTATGATTTTAAAATCTCAATGGAAACCTATGAGATATAAAGCAGTCAAAATAATTTTGAAAAAAAATTTTTTTAATTTATATTACTGTGCTTTAAACATACTTTAAAGCTACAGTAATCAATAAAACATAACCTGAACCTAAATGCTCACTCAATGGAAAAAGAATGGTATATCAGTAAGCAAGGGATTGTCATTTTAATGAGAACATATAAAAACTCTTACAACTCCATAAGACACAAGCCCATCTAAAATGGACAGAAAAGGGTAGGTGCTGTGGTGCAGCAGGCTAAGCTACCACGTGGGACACCCACACCTCATCCTGAAGGGCCTGGCACTGAGCTTTGCCTTCGCATCAGATCTCGCTTCCTACCAGTGCACCTGGGAGACAGCAGTTGCTGTCCCAAGTACTTGGGTTTCCGCCATCCATAGAGAGACCTGGGTAGAGTTGATGGCTCCTAGCCTCGGCCCAGACAGCCCCAGTTGTTGTGGGTATTTGGAGACTGAACTAGTAAATAGAAGATTCTCCCCCCACCCCACCCCCTCTCTTTCTCTCTCTCTCCCTTTCCCTCCCCCCATTCAAATAAATAAGTAAACTGAACTTCTTAAAAATCGTCCAAGAAATGGACAGATGTTTGATCCATAAAGAAATGTAAGTAGCAAATAAGTGCATGAAAGGATACTCACCATTAGACTTTAAGGAAAAGCAAATTCAATCACAATAAAACATTATGACATATAGAGTAGAATGACCACAATTACTGAAGAAACACCTAAAATAATAAATATGAACAACTATTTGGTGCAGGTGGATTCATGAGACACAGCTAGTAAGTATGAAAAGTGATGATCACTTTGGAAACTATTTGGGCGGCTTTGTATATTGTTAAACATACAAATGTTTGTCAGAAAGTTCATGGAACATGGAATTTAAAAATCTGTTTATTATTTTGGTGCAAAAAATTTATAATTCATGCATACTATGGGTCTTTAAAAGATCATGTAAATGTATATTATGAAAAAACTATACATGGAATTCAAAAATTAACTGATTTTTAATTCCATTTTCCACAAAAATATTTGAAGTCCCCCACACATATAGCATATGATGCAGAATCCCTTACCTAGGCATTTACCTAAGAGAAATAAACACAATATCCACACAATGACTTTTATACAGAAGTTAACAGCAACATCATTAATGATATTCAAAAACCAAAGCAACCTCGATATGCATTAACTGATGAATAAAAAGCAAATTGTGGGACATCCTTAGAATGCAGTACACTGAACAATAAAAAGAAAAGACCTTTGTGTGGACGGAACTAATGGTGTGGATAGATCTTATAAGCTTTATACCAAGTTAAAGGAGCCTCATAAAAGAATCACTACATTGCGCTAACCTACTTATGTGAAACTTGAATCCCAAAGATCTCATAGCTTTCCCTACATTCAACCTCCTTTCCCCATAAGCCCCAGCAGCTGCTGATTTTAGAACAGGTAGATGGATTGGAGTTGCTTAACAGAGAGAATAGTGCTTGGGCCGTCTTCTTCTGCTTTCCCAGGCCATCGCAGAGAGCTGGATCGGAAGTGGAGCAGCACCCATATGGGATGCCAGGGCTTCAGGCCAGGGCGTTAACCCACTGCACCACAGCGCCAGCCCAATTTTCTCTTTTTTAAATAAATCATTGATCTGGAAATATAACTTTTTTGCCAAATTATCATCATATTACATATTTTCTTTAGAGCTATGGAGATGCAAGTGACAGATGGAGTCGGAAATGGTAGGAGTATCTGTGTGTGTCATCTAGTGTGAATTTATAGTTGGAGATATCAGTCTTTAGAGAGGTGGTACTATCAATTAAAATGGGATGAACTCTACTTATTTAATTTTTATCTTCCAATTACAAATGCACACTCAAAATACTTTCCATATATACTCAATTGTTCTACATCCATAATAAGATAATTAGAAATTGAGGAAATTCATCTTCTCTCATTACTTCAAACTTCCAGAAGGCAGGCAAGGCAAAAAAAAAATAAAGAAAAGAAAAGAAAATATAGAATTAATTCAAAAAGGTGCATCTCACAAGTGATAGTTGGGTGAGTTAGAAATGCATTTAACTGCAAGCAACAGGAATCCTGAGTCAAAGTAACTTGAGCTCATCAGAGCTTGTTTCCCATCATCCAACATTTGGAGACTGGTTGATATGTAGATTGATGACAGCAGGAACCCAGTTCTGTCTATCTTTCCACTCTGCCAGCCTTCAAACAAGCTTTCATTCTCTCCTCACACACAGTGGTTGGTCACTTCACCTCTAGCCTCAAATCTATGTTCCAAGCAAAAACAGAAGAGGGAAAATGCAAATGCTAATGCTAGTACCTGAGGAGCAGCAGTTTTTACAGAAATTCCTGGCAGATTTGTTTATTTCTCATTGGCCAGAATCATATCACTTAGCTATTCATGGTTGCCAGAGAGTCTGAGAAAACTAGAATTTTTCTAGTGAGTCACATGTACCCTTGAATCAAGTAGCAGCTTAGTTGCTAAGGCAAAGAGAGAGAATCATTGATGATGTGGTCTCCTACGTCTGCCACAAGTGTTTGAACTTGGAGTTCTATTTAGTGATATCCAACAACTTTCCCACCAGTTCAATCTTATTATATATTCCCTACTCAGGAATGAAGAGTAATCGCCAAATCTCAGAATTCTTTCATATTCTTGAACAACAGCTTTATTGGAGAGAGTCAAGGAGGATACCTTCTGAAAACACAGCCTGTTCATACTGCCCTTAACATCAGAGAGTTTTTGTTTTCCTTAAGCCTTCAAAGAGTTCATGAGAATTCACACACCTGAAATGCCATGTCTGAACTGGGTGTCAGAAAGTGTGTGCCACAGTTCCTGCACTTGCCCTCCATTATTCTGAATGCAATTAAGAAACCCGTATTCCATAGCAGAATGACTGGATTTGATAGCCAGCTCTGGCCCCTGACTCCAGCTTCCTGCTAATACAGACACTAGGAATTAATGATGCTGCTGAAGTAATTCGATTCTTGCTGCCGAAGTGAAAGACTTGGTTTGAGTTCCTGGTTCCTGGCCTCCACCAGGCCCAATTCCAGCTATTGCAGGCATTTGGCAAGTGAACCAATGGATAGGAATGCTCTCTCTCTCTCTCTCTCTCTTTCTCTTTCGGCTTCTCAAATAAATAAATGTTAAAAAAATAAATTGAATCAATATTTGTTGAATGGGTATATATGTGAATAAGTTAATGTAATCCTACATTCAGTAGAGAATAAAATAGCATTTTCCTCCTGAGAGCTATAGTCCAAAGGGGAAATGACATGTGACTTACTAAGCACAATGCTGGAAAGATGAATTACGTCTTTTGTCTTGACAAAAGCAAAGAACTGTGGAATCAAGAAGAAAGAAAAATTCCTTTTTATTGGAGAAAAATGCGTCACCTAGAAATAGCGTTAGAGTTAATTCCAAATAAATGCAGGTGGAAGAGTGCGTAGGTGAATTCCAAGGTGACAGCACAATGCAAGGCAAGTCACTGAGGTTCAAAAGCTCTGAAAAGGTGGATAACGTCCCTAACTCTTGATCCAGTCAAGAGACACATCCCAGCCAGCAAGTCTCCTCGGATACTTAGGATGGCCTTTTCCGGAGTCACTCCAGACCACTGCTACCTTGAAACAAGCCTTGGACAAATGCTAAGTCCAGATATGGAGGAAAAAGTTCAAGCTGATCACCTGAAGCCAAACCACGCTCTTTCGAGGATATGCTTAGCTTTCATTTGATGTATCCCTATAAAAGCTGAAATTTGAGTATCTCCATCTTTCCTGGATACAAATTCAAGCAATTGAAAGGCCCTGACGTGACATGATCAGGTTAGTCCGAATGATCCTTCTATATGTGATCCAGTCAGTTCCTCAGCAAATTATAAAGCCTACATGAAAGAGCAGGTGGAGCATCCACAACTCGCCACTGACGCAGCTCTACACCAGTGTGGAGGCACACTCCTAGAATCACGCCAGGGCTGAAATCAGGCAGCGGGACACAGACACTAGGATTACATGGCTGCAGCTAACATTGTACTCAGTGGTGAGGAATAGAAAGCCTTTTCTCTAAGATCCAGACTAAGACAAGGATACTTAATCTTTTCAATTCTCTTCAACGTAGTATTAGAAGTTTTTGCAGGGCTGGCGCTGTGGTTCAGCGGGTTAAAGCCCTGGCCTGAAGCGCCGGCAGCCCATATGGGCGCCAGTTCTAGACCGGCTGTTCCTCTTCCGATCCCGCTCTCTGCTATGGCCTGGGAAAGCAGTAGAAGATGGCCCAAGTCCTTGGGCCCCTGCACCCTCGTGGGAGACCCAGAAGAAGCTCCTGGCTCCCGGCTTCAGATCGGCACAGCTCCGGCCATTGCAGCCATCTGCGCGTGAACCATCGGATAGAAGACCTCTCTCTGTCTCTGCCTCTCTCTCTGTAACTCTGTCTTTCAAATACATAAAAATAAATCTTAAAAAAAAAAAAAGAAGTTTTTGCAAGACAAGGGGGAAAAGGCATCCAAGTAGTTATAGAAGAAATGAAATCGTCACTGCTTGTTGATAACATAAATCTTAAATATAGAAAACCCTAAAAACTCCACTAAAAACTCTGAGAACTAGCCGGCGCTGCGACTCACTAGGCTAATCCTCTGCCTGCGGCACCAGCACCCTGGGTTCTAGTCCTGGTCAGGGCGCCGGATTCTGTCCTGGTTGCTCCTCTTCCAGTCCAGCTCTCTGCTGTGGCCCGGGAGGGCTGTGGAGGATGGCCCAAGTGCTTGGGCCCTGCACCTGCGTGGGAGACCAGGCGAAGCACCTGGCTCCTGGCTTCAGATCGGCACAGCGCGCTGGCTGCAACACTCCAGCCATTCTAGCCACTTGGGGGGTGAACCAACAGAAAAAGGAAGACTTTTCTCTCTGTCTCTCTCTCACTGTCTAACTCTGCCTGTCCAAAAAAAAAAAAAAAAAAAAAAAAAACTCCCAGAACTAATAAAAATAAAAACATAAAAGGGTGCAGGATGTGAAATTAACACATAGTAGTCAGTAACATATGCTACCAGTGAACTTCCTGGAAAAAAATATAATAGTCTAATTGTCAAAAAAATAAAACACCCAGGAATAAATTTAACCAGAGACAAATAATCTGTATTTTGAAATTTTTAAAGCATAATGAAAGACATAAATAATGGAAAGATACACTGTGTTCATGGACTAGAAGTGATATTGTTAAAAAGTTCATATTACTCAAGTTCTTGTACAGATTCAATATAGTTATTACCAAAATTCCCATGTCATTTTTCATAGAAATAAGAAAAAGTCCTAAAATTCATGTGGAACCATGACCATAGGCAGCCAAGGCAATCATGAGCAAACAGCAAAACTGGAGGCATCAGAATGCCTGGCTTCAGACTATACTACAAAGAATAGTAATTAAGGCAGACTCACCGACCAATGGAACAGTAGAGTGAGCCCAGAAATGAGCACACTAATGTATAGTGCAGTTAATTGATTTCTTGTTAATTTTTCATTTTAATTCTTAATTATTTTTTAACAGATTCAATGTGCTTTGTATATAAAGATGCCAAGAATTTACAGAGGGAAAATGATAGTTTCTTGAATTAATGGTGCTGGGGAAACCAAATATCCGTATGCAGAAGAATGAAATTGAATCCACATTTCTTTGTATGTATGCCATACTATAATAAAATGTTTTTAAAAAGAAATTAGATCATTCTCTGACACCATATGCAAATACCAATTCAAAGTGGATTGTAGGTTAAACTTAAGACTTGGAACTATTAGATTATTAGAAGAAAACATAGATGGAAAAACTACATGGCATTGATCAAGGCAAGAACCTTTTGGATTTCAAAACTTCTTAGATCTCAAAAGTGAAGATAATCAAAGCAACTGAAATTACATCAAAATTAAAAGTTTTGGCACAAAACAATGAAACGAAAATATAAAGAGACAGCTCACATATTGGGAAAAAGTATTTCCAGGCTATACATCTGATAATAGATTAATAATCAAACTATATTGGACACCCGAGCAATAACTCTATAGAAAGAAAACAAACAATACAATTACAAACTGGACAGAGGATCTGAATAAATACTTTTCAAAGGAAAACATACAGATGGTTAACAGATATGAAAAAGTGTTCAACATCATGAATTACTAGGAAAATTAAAATTAGAAACATCACCTTACACCTGTAAGAATAGCCATGACCAAAAAGGTAACAGTGTTAGTGAGGATGTAGAGAAAAAGGGACCCTTATACAATCTTGCTAGAAACATACATTAATACATTCATTGTGGAAAATTGTATGGTGGTTCCTCAAAAATCTAAAACAATAGAATGACCAGTAGCAATCCTACTTCTGGGTAGTCACTCAATATTTTTGGAATTGGTATGTCAAAGAGACATTTACACGCCTGTATTCATGATGGCAAAATTACAATAGCCAAGATATGAAATCAACCTCAGTATCCATCAACATAAGGATGAATCAAGGAAATGTGGTTTGTGTATATATGCATAAAAATGCCGTTCAGCCTTTAAAAAGAAAAATTTTGTCATTTGCAATAACATGTATGATATTAGAGAACATGATAACTGAAATAAGTCAGGAACAGAAATATGAAAACCACATGTTTTCACTTATATGTAGAATTTAAAACAGTTGAAATCAGAGAAGCAGAGAGTCAGATGGTGGTTACAGAAACTGGGAATGTAGAGGGGGAATGAGGAGATGAGAATGAGAGAGTAGAGACCTTCAATTAGATAGTAGGAGAGTTTTTTTGAGATATATTGCACAACATAGTGAATTCAGCTAATAGTAATCCCTTTGTACATTTAAAAAAAATCACTGGGAGAGTAAATTTTCTAATAACCATAAATAAATAATTGCATTCCTATAATCTAGAATCTGAGTCTAAAAAGAGGCTTATTTTCCTATGTGCTAAAAACACCATTTCGGTGGGGCCAGCACTGTTGCATAGCAGGTAAAGCTGCTGCCTGCAGTGCCGGCATCCCATATGGACACTGGTTCAAGACCCAGCTTCTCTACTTCCCATCCAGCTCTCTGCTATGGCCTGGGAAAGCAATAGAAGATGGTCCAAGTCCTCGGGCCCCTGCACCTGCATGGGAGACCCGGAAGAAGCTCCTGGCTCCTGGCTTCAGATCGGCCCAACTTCGGCAGTTTGTGGCCATTTGGGGAGTGAACCAGTGGATGGATGGAAGGCCGTTTCTCTCTTTCTCTTTCTCTCTTTCTCTTTCTCTTTCTCTCTCTCTCTCTCTCTCTCTCTCTCTCTCTCTCTCTTTCTCTTTCTCTTTCTCTTTCTCTTTCTCTTTCTCTTTCTCTCTGCCTCTGTCTATCAAATAAACAAATAAAATCTTTAAAAAAAACTTAAAAAAAGATTAATTGGGGCAAGGATAGAACTCCTAGACTGCTTAAAAAGAGTTTCTCTTCCCCAAGACAATTTATGTGACCAGCACAAGATTTTGCCAAAACTAGGAATTTTACTGCCATCCACTGGGAAGTGAGAAAACACTCACAAATACCCAATGACTTTGCTCCCCTAAGTTAGGCAACTGCATAATCAGTGCAACCATCTCTATGGTTCTTATTCGGGACATCACTGGCCGAGAAATGTAAGTTAATATTTCCTATGATAATAGTAATATTTTCATGTACAGTACTCAGATTTTCCCACTCATACAATATAGACATTCCTAAAACTAGCAAGGAAGATTTGGTTACAGAAGTTGATTCAAAATTTATGCAACTTTCTAAGCACAGTATTAATTTTTAAAAATTAAAAACAGCACACTGTTAAAATGTGGGAAATGCCTAATAATTAAAGAAATGATCACGTGTGTGTAGTTTGCCTCCTTTTCAATCATGTGAAAAAAAATTCCCTAAAAAACACAGGGCTTGACCTTTTTCACTTTGTAGCATTTGCTTGACTGAAAGAGGGTGTAAGAAAGGATGGAGGCTACTTACAGAGACAATAGGTGTCAAAGTCAAGAAGAACCGTGCACACAGTCACATCTAGCCACACCGTGTGGCCCGATGGACTGCAGGGAAGGCTGAGCAGGCAGGCCGTCTGCCTCATTCACAGCCCTGCTTTCCCCACAACTCGCTGTTTCCAGGGCTCTGGTAAACTTTCTGTTCCGCTGTTGGTGCTTGGTGGTGGGAACCATGAGTCTGAGGACACCTGTGAAGCCACACAGTGACTGCCTCACTCTGCGTTCTACCAGTCATAACCAAGCCAATCCACAGCACAGAAATAAATTGTACCAGAACAGTTACAAAAAGCTGGAGCCAAAATGTGAACCTGAATTCTTCATCATGTTCTGAATGCCTCGTCTGGGTTTCACAGGTGATTTCAAAAAATGGACTCTTCCCTTGTATAAAAGTGCACAGAGTAGGGGCTCAGTAAATAGCAATTAATTGAATGACTCATGTTTTTCATACCGTCGAGGCTGATCACTCTCTCCCCCACCCCGAGCTGTTAGGAAAGTAATGCACTACAGTAACTTGTGACGATGTTGTTTGTAAGAGTTGATTGGGATAGGTGAAAGCTTGCAGGGATTCCCCTCTACACTCTGAGTTAACAGGGAACAATCATTATAGTCAATAGGTGCTCCTGGCTAAATATAGTCATGTTACTGTGGATGGATCCAAGGCAAAATCCAAGTATCATAGCAGACAGGTTTTGAGCTTCATGATTCTACAAGTCCAGACTCCACAATCATTCCACAGGAGTAGACTCTGTCCTGATCTAATGTGAGTAGGCTTCATACACCTTAACCCTTGCATTGGCATTCTTGGGAATCCAAGAATCCCCTCTACCGCCAGAAGCTGCAGCTGCTGCTCGTTCTCTGGCTCTGGGAGGCGGGAACTTACCAGTGTTTCTCACAGCTGTTTCACCCAAGTTGTGTTTCTCTGAAGGCAGGATGTGCTGTAGCATCAGCATCTCTCTCTCCTATTTATCATAGAATAAATTCTTAGAGTGAAAAAAGGAGTACATCCAGACTCATCCATTATAGCTCATGTGCTGATTTACTTTGTATTTAAGAAAATATTTGCTCTATTTTTGCTCATCAGTTTATTTTCTTGACTAGTGTTTTACTTTGGTCTTAGAGTGAAAACAGTGTATTTCTGATTTAATCTGGGAAAATCCAAAAAGCCTTATTTATGTGCTCAGATTAACTGTTAAGCCTTTGAGCAGTCCAGGAGATTTTTTATTTCCAAGTTGTAAAACTTTAGCCTATTATAATAATTTTAATTTTCTTATTATAAATATAAGTATATATACATGAGAGTATTTCAAAAAGTTATATGAAAATTGAATTAAAGAATAAGTTTATTTCCATTCAAAAGCTTTTGAAATTTGAGATGAGTGTTTCAGTTTCACAGTTAAGCTGCTAGCTGACATCCTCATCCCCTGTAAGCGTGGGTTCGAGTTTGAGTTCTTCCTCTGGTCCCAGATGCCTGCTAATGCGCACTAAGTAGTTGGTTGCTTGCCACTCCCATCCGGACCTGGAGTCAGTTCCCAACTACTGGCTTTGGACTGGCTCAACCCTGATCATTGACACGCATTTGGGGAGCGAACCAGCAGGTGTTAGCTCTCTCCATCTCTTTCTCTCTTCTCTCTTTTTTTATTTTTGAAATTTGTGCGTATTTTTAAATGTTCATGGAAAAGCATAAAAAACTATGCATGAGTGTCAAATTTATTTACAAAAATAAACTTATCTTTGAATTCCATTCACCATGAACTTTTTGAAGTACCCTCATATATAAACCAATATTTGCCTCCCTAAAACACCTAAGCCATTTCAAACTGCAACTCTGAAACAATATTTATTGGTATTTACAAAAATATAGGTAAATATTTAATTAAATGCCCACATTTTCTGTTGTGAATCAAATGTTTTGTAGTTTTTTTCATTGAAGTTGGGAAATTTTACAACACACACACACACACACACACACACCACCCCTAACTCTGCCCGTCAACAAGATTGCTATGAAATGGGCTGCACTTGTTTGCTTTCCCAGCCTCACGTAATCATCTGATTGAGGCAGAAAAAGAGGTCCTAGGAGGCCGTCCTGCAGAAGCTTCCCCTAATTTAGAAGCATCCACAGCCATTTCATGAGGGATTGCAGTTTCAAGCAGACAAGTCAGACAAGGCCAGACTGGCTCCATGATGCTCTGCATAACAATTGCAGGTTCCTGTTGAGTTGTATGACTTGCCAAGAGACTTGTGAGTCTCTCCAGACCTGACATAGAGTCTGCACATGTAGTCAGAAGTATGACCAAACATGATTTTAACTGTTAGAGTCAGATTCAGTAGCTACTTTCCACTTGTTCACCAGGGAGGTGGAACAACAGACTGGCTACGCATGCAGGCTTAGAGGGAGGTCACACTGTCAGTTTGTTCACTGGCCCATTGGGTGGGGTTAAGCATAGTACATAATCCTCCAAACTTTATGTTAATAAAATGTGCAATCAAAGTCAATCACTTATGTGAAGTGTTTAGCACAGTGTCAAGCTATAGGAAGCATTCAATACACCTTTTCAAATATTTTTATATATTTATTTGAGAGGTAGAGTTATAGACAGAGGGAGAGACAGAGAGAAAGGTCTTCCATCTGCTGCTTTACTCCTCAAATGGCTGCAACAGCCAAAGCTGGGCCGATCTGAAGCCAGGAACCACGAGCTTTTTCCAGGTCTCCCATGCAGGTGCAGGGGCCCAAGCACTTGAGCTGTCTTCCACTGTTTTTCCAGACCATAAACAGAGAGCTGGATCAGAAGAGGAACAGCCAGGACTGAAACTGATGCCCATAAGTGATGCTGGTACAGCAGGCAGAAGATTAACCTACTGCACTACAGTGCTGGCTCCTACACTTTATTTATTAAGAGAGCATACTACAAATCACACTTACTGTTGCTAATGTGCACAGTAGGTTCACATCACAGATCATCAGAACATTGGAAAGAACTCTTAGAATCATTCAGAAAATTACATCAGCCCAGGTTGTAAAATTACAGTTCCTCAAATTAAGTGAAAAATTCATGAAAATTTTATACACCATGGTTTTGTTCTCTATAACGTTCCTTATAATTAGAAATTGTCCACAGCGTGGTCAAATGGCTTATAATGAAAGGAACATATTATTTCACCTAAAACATTTGTGATTGTATTGAATGTTTCCAGGTATGTAAATTTCTACATAGAAATTTAAATTGTCACTACAAAAATTAATACTGCTGCACTGAAAACTTTCAAACTCCTAAGCTATCCACCATACTAAGACTTTTCATGGTATGCAAAAATACAGTACATGAGTCAAGGAAATATGCAAATACAAACTTTATTAACAATTTAACGTACCCAATAAATGTGCTTCAGAAAGTTTGTAGAAAATATACTTTAAAAAATAAGCTTATTATTTTAAAGATTTGTTTATTTATTTGAAAGGCAGAGTTACAGAGAGGCAGAGAGAGAGAGAAATCTTCCATCTGCTGGTTAACTCCCCAGAAGCTATGCTGATCCAAAGTCAGGAGCCAGGAGTTTCTTCTGGGTCTCCAACCCGGAAGTAGGGACCCAAGGACTTGGGCCAACTTCTACTGCTTTCATAGGCCATAGTAGAGGGCTGGATCAGAAGTGGAGCAGTCAGGACTGAAACCTGCATCCATATGGGAGGCCGACACTGCAGGCAGTGGCTTTACCCATACTACGCCACAGTACTGGCCCCAAAATATGCTTATTTTGATGGAAAAAATTGAAATCCACAATTTTTTATTTTTTTTTTAAGATTTATTTATTCATTTGAAAGAGCTACAGAGAGAGAGGAGAGGCAAAGAGAGAGAGAGGTCTTTCATCCGCTGGTTCGCTCTCCAGATGGCCGCAATGGCCGGAGCTGTGCCACTCCAAAGCCAGGAGCCAGGAGCTTCTTCCAGTCTCCCATGTGGGTGTAGGGTGATTTCCTTCCCCACCACTAATACAATATTAATCCTTTAGGCACAGAACAGATTAGAGTTTTTAATATAACAATGAATTGATGAACAAAATTGAATATGTGGGAGAATTTTTAACAATACTATCTTAAAGTGGAGGTCTCTATAAAATCATTAGTTTAATCAATAAAATAAAATAAACAATATAAGTAGTGGAAATACTCCCAAGACATTGGTATAGGGGATGGTTTCTTCGACAATACCCCCAAGCCACAGGCAACAGAAACAAAACTAAACAAATGGGACAATTTCAAACTCTGAAGATTTGCACAGCAAAGGAAACAGTAGAGTGAAGAGAAATCCAACAGGATGGGAAAAAATATTTGCAAACCAACAAAGGATTGATATCCTGAATATATCAGCAACTTTAAAAACTCAACAAAATACAAACAGTTCAGTTGAAAAATGGACAAAGGACTTCAATAGACAGTTCTCAAAAGAAGACATACAGGCCGGCGCCGTGGCTCAATAGGCTAATCCTCCACCTTGCGGCGCCGGCACACCGGGTTCTAGTCCCGGTTGGGGCGCCGGATTCTGTCCCGGTCGCCCCTCTTCCAGGCCAGCTCTCTGCTATGGCCAGGGAGTGCAGTGGAGGATGGCTCAGGTGCTTGGGCCCTGCACCCCATGGGAGACCAGGAAAAGCACCTGGCTCCTGGCTCCTGCCAGGATCAGCGCGGTGTGCCGGCTGCAGCGGCGGCCATTGGAGGGTGAACCAACGGCAAAAGGAAGACCTTTCTCTCTGTCTCTCTCTCTCACTGTCCACTCTGCCTGTCAAAAAAAAAAAAAAAAAAAAGAAGACATACAAATAGCCAACAAATACATGAAAAAATGCTAAGAATCACAAACCATCAAGGAAATGCAAATCAAAAGCACAATGAGATACCACCTCACCCCTTCAGAATGGCTAAAAGCCAAAACACAGAGAGTAACAAATGCTTGTGAGGATGTGGGCAAAGGGGAACACTTGCACACTGTTTATGGGACTGTAAATTAGTGCAGCCACTGTAGAAAACAATGTGGAGATTTCTTACAAACTATAAATAGACTCATACTGTGATCCAGCAGTCCCACTACTACCAAAGAACTACCTGCACCGCCATGTGTATAGCGGCACTGTTCACAGTAGCCAAAATTTGGAATCACCCAAGGTGTTCATCATCAGATGAATGGATAAAGAAAATGTTGTTTATATACACAACGGAATATTATTCAGATATAAAAAAGAATGAAATTCTACCATTTGCAGCAAAATGGATGTAACTGGAGGACATCATGTTGAGTGAAGTAAGCTGGACCCAGAAAGACAAATACTGCATGTTCTCCATTATATGTTGGAAGAGTTAAAATCTGAAGAAAAAAAAGAAATCTACATGTGTATCAGTATTGCTGCAAATATAGTTTTGTAAAATGTTGTTTTATACCTTTGCCAAACAATGGTTAAGAATGTTATAATATTTAATTTAGTGATCTGTGATTACTTTAAAATTTATTGTAAATGGGTGAAATGGTCATTTTGTCCTTTCAATTATTGTTTATAGTTCTTGTCTATATTCCCACTAAACTAGGGTATTGTTGCTTTTTACTTGTCAAACTTCTTAACTGATGAAGTATTAAGGCTTTTTTATTATAATATAAAAAACAGAAAGGGAGAAAGAAAGAGGGTGGGAGGGAGGACGGGGAGAGAGGGAAGGAGAGAGAAAGGGAACATATATGTTCTTAGAATTGTATCTACAAATCAAATTTAATCTGTTAAAAACTAATTAAAAATTAAAATGTTTTTAAAAAGAAATAAAAGCAACTGAAAATTAAAAATGGTTTAGCCTACATTCTCAAAACTTAGCCAAAAGATAAATGATCTGGTAAAACATCTTCAACTCAAAACACAAATACTAATATCTATAATATGCTAATTACTACATTACATTATGTTGATTGTTATAATACATTAATATTCATAACCTAAGTTGACAGATTAATTATTTTCAAAATATCTAATGCCCCTCAATGGGATGATTTTTTTAAACTTTTAAAATGCTGCTTTATTACTTTTTACTTCAAAAAGTTCATAGAAAAATAAAATTGAAAGAAAAGGGAGATTTAACATTTTGGAGGGAAGGTGCAAACAATTTGGAAGGGACAGGTATTTAGCCCAGGCAGTATGCCGGTAGCTGAGATAACTGCATCCCAACTTGAGTGCCTGGGTTGAGATCTCAGCTGCACTCCAAATTCCAGCTTCCAGGTAGTGCACACCCTGGAAGGCAGCAAGTGATGCTCGAGTATTTGTCTCCCTGCCACCCACGGGAAAGTTCTCAGCTGCAGCTGGGCCAAGCTGCTGCCACTGAGGGCCTGTGAGGAGTGAACCAGTGAATGGGAGCTCGCGCTCTCTGGCTGGCTGTCTCTGCTGTCTCTCGCCATCTAGCTCCCTGCCTCTCGAATAAACGAATACATAAATGATTGTTACATTGAAATGCATGCATAGAAAGGTCTTCAAAAAGTTCCTAGACTGCATATTATGAAAAAAACTCTGAGAGTATTTCAAAATTTTTGCACCAAGTGAACTTATCTTTTAATTCCATGTTCCATGAACTTGAAGGGTCCTCCATGTCATGTATGGATTTCTTTATTCATGTATTTGCTTCTCATGGCTTCTGAGTAATCTCACAATCATTCTTTTCAATTCCTTTTCAGGCATTTCATCAAGCTCTTTGTCTTCCGATTCTAATGATGAAGTGGCATTGTGTCCTTTGGGGGTGTCGTGTTGTCTTCCTTATTCTTGTTTCTTGAATTTCTGTGTTATTTTTAGGCATCTGTGGAAATACTGGGTTTTCTCCTCTGATGGATTTTATCTTTGAACTATGCCTCTGTGGCTTAGTGGACTGTCTGCTCTTTCAGTGAATACCAGAGGTGTGTGCTGGGTGTGGCCAGGGAGGTCTGGTTAATTTTCCAGGGTGGGATGAGAACCCAGGGTGACAGCCAGGTTGGGCGTGGTGTATCTCCTTTGCTGTCAGCAGAGGACAGGGTATGCTCATGTCTGCATATTCACAGCCTTGCCTGCTGTCTTCCAAGGTGCTCAGTGACAGGAGTTAGCCCACAGTGGGTACAACCCCAGTCCATGCTGGCACATGAACTGCACAGAAGACCTATGTGATCTTCAGTGTGTGCAAGGAACCCTCGGCAGTGACCCACCCAACTCTGTCGGGGAGCTCTTAGCTTCTTGTGCCAGACACAGTGATTGCCCGGAGACCTAGCCACACCCAGCGCCTTATTGTACAGTCACAGAATTTCTATAGTCACAGCACACAAGACTCCCATGGACATGGAGTACAGAGGATCTGCTCTGATCCACGCCATCCACGAGATAGCAACGATGTTCCCGGTGCCAGCTGCGTATGGGCGCTCTGCCTTGGCATTTTGAGCCCCAGACCTTGTGATACTGTTGAAAGGTTGGGGGCCCCTCAGAGTCCTATGTGGGTGCCTAGCTCCCTGATAAAGTCCTTTGGTCGCACATGCACACAACAGCCACTATAGCCACTGCTGGTGTCCAAATGGCACCTACTGCCTGCCAGTTGCCGGGTGTCCTTACCGGGGGATGGGGAGAAAGAAACGTGCTTTTCTTTCACTAGATTAGAAGGATACCCTGCCCCCAACTATGGCTTCAGACCAGACTCAAAGACAGTGTGGACTACAAGGCTCTCCCTTAACCAGTGTCACGAGTGGCATAGAGCTACCACAACCTGCTCTCACCTCACTCTCCAATGCTGGCATCTCCTCCAGCTGCAGAGATTGTGTGTGGTGGCCATGGTCACTGCTGTGCCTCCACACCTTCCATGCTGCTCCAAGACGTCTGTCTTCCTTCTCTAGAAATTCCACCGCAAGCCTCTCTCCAACTCTCCCCTGGGAATGCACTGCCTCTACTCTCTTCTGCTGTTTTCCCCTGTGCCAAAGCAGCTCATCTTTTCCCTGTTCTGCCATCTTTGGATCTCAAGGAAACATGACCTTACCTGTAGGAAAACCTAAAGACTTCCCCCCCCCCAAAAAAAAGAAAGAAACTGTTAGAACCCGTAAATAAATTCAGTGATGTTGCAGATTATAAGACCGTTTTACAAAAATCAGCAGCATTTTTAAAAAGATTTACTTATTTACTTATTTATTTGAAAGGCAGAATTACAGAGAGGCTGAGGCAGAGAGAGAGAGAGTGAGAGAGAGAGAGGTCTTCCATTCACTGTTTCACTCCCCAGATGGCCGCAAAGGCCAGAGCTGAGCCAATCCAAAACCAGAAACCTGGAGCTTACTCCGGGTCTCCCACGTGGGTGCAGGGACTCAAGGTCTTGGGCCATCTTCTATTGCTTTCCCAGGCCATAGCAGAGAGCTGGATCAGAGGTGGAGCAGCCGGGTCTGAAGGACTTGAACTGGCACCCATGTGGGATGTTGGCACTGCAGGCAGCGGCTTTACCTGCTGTGCCAATCAGTAGCATTTTTATAAACAATCAACAAAGTAGGTGGAAAACATCAAGAAAGCAATCCCATGAATAATGGCTATAAGGAAACATACCTAGGAATAAATTTAATGAATATAAAAGAACTTTATAATAAAAACTATAAAGCACTGATGAAAGAAATTGAAGAGCAAATATATCACACAAAATAGAAAAATTCCTTTTTCATGAAAATGAAAATTTCATAGTAAAATTAGTATTATTAAAATATATATAGTACCCAAAAGAATCTACAGATCTAAATGCAATTCCTATTAAAATACCAATACAAACATATTCTTTTTTTTAAAAAAAGATTTTTTAGTTATTTATTTGAAAGTCAGAGCTACAGAGAGGCAGAGGAAGAGAGAGGTCTTCCATCCACTGGCCCACTCCCCAGATGGACACAACAGCAGGAGCTGAGCCGACCCAAAGCCAGGAGCTTCCTCTGGGTCTCCCGGTGCGTTCAGGGGTCCAAGGATGTGGGCCATCCTCCACTGCTTTTCCAGGCCATGGCAGAGAGCTGAGCCTAACAGCCGAGTCTTGAACTGACACCCATATGGAATGCCACCCTGCAAGCAGCGGCTCCACACACTATGCCGTGGCGCCAACCCCCTACAAACCTATTCTTAAAACCCATATGGAATCTCAAGAGATCCTGAATATTTAAAGAAATCCTGAGCAAAAACAGCAAAATTGGATGGATCACAATACTTCAAAAGACAATGCATAAATACAGCAGCCAAAATGACAGAATACTGGGGTGAAATAGACAAATAGACTATAACCAGGTATATGATAACAAACAATTTTAACTACCTGGGTTAAACATAAAACCAGGAAGTTGATGCTTCAATGAGGGACTGCTGGCTTCCACTTGCCAGTGTCCCGAGGCACACATTGTTTTGTACCTTATCTCAGCTTCATTGGCAGAGCAAGAGGCCTGATCAGGCTGGGTCCACAGCAGCTGTGGACTCATGGCCCAACATGAAGAAACAGAGAAGGAATGTACTGCCATCAGTCTAGTGACAAGCCTTGGCACCTCATACCACTTGGAGCTCCCTGCTAGCTCTCCATATCAGCACCCCCTTCCTTGTACCCTCTTCAAAAAATGCCAAAACACCCTCATTTAACAAGGCAAGTAGTTCTTCAGACCCAGATGTCTGTTACAGTCTCATCTGTCAACACATTATATGTTCTCTTTGCTTTACCCCCAAACCTTGCCCTTATAATTTTGATTTGGCACCAGGGACAAGGACTGAGATGTCAGTAACAAGGCTAATGGAGCAGAATAGAGATATCTCAAATAAATACAGATATTTAAAGTCAACTGATTTTTCACAAAGGCACCAAGAACATACATTAGAGAAACAGCAATCTTGTCAATAAATGCTGTTGGGAAAACTGAATATCCATATGTAGCAGAATGACATTAGACCTTTATCTCATACCAAATAAATCATCTCAAATAAAATCAGTGATTTAAGAGCAAAAACTATTTTTAAAAAAACTAGAATAAATCAAAAGGGAAATATTTTGGGACATTTGTCTGAACAAAAATATTTTGGAAATGACCCCAAAAGCACAGGCAACAAGAGCAAAAATAGACAAATAGGTTTACATCAAACTCAGAAACCTTTAATGCAGCAAAGCAAAATCAACAGATTGAAGGAAGAAAATATTTGCAAACTATCCAATAAACAATTAATATATAGAATATAGAAGGAACTGAAAAAATGCAACAGCAAAAAAAAAAAAAAAAAAAAAAAAAAACTAAACTAATCAAATGATGGGCAAATGCATAGGACTCCAAATCCCATTTAGCTGGGTGGCACTAATCCCATCTTATGTGATAAGGTGATATATTAAGTATGATCATATAGATAGGACCACAAGTCAAAGGGATCACATAAATAAGACCAAGTGCCTGGTAATAACAATAATTAGAATTACAAAGGAGAGAATGTTCCAACATGGGAAGCAGTCCACACAGCAGACTCATAGAATGACAAACACCCTAAACAGCACTCTGACCTCAGAATGAGCCCCTAAGGCAAATATTCAGATCTGACTGAAAATATCATGAGAGCATTTCAGTCACAGAAGCCAAGACATAGCGGCAAAAATGGTTCTGCATGAAAGAGCTCTGTGAGTGAGGCCCCGGTGGAAAAAGGGGCTGTCCCATCAAAGAAGGAGGTATCTTTCTCTGAAGGGAGGAAAGAATTTCCACTTTGATTATGGCCTTGTCTAAATAAGGTCGGAGTTTGTGAGCTCAAGAGGCTTCCATAGCTTTGACAGCTCATGACAAGAGCCTCTGGTGATTACTGATGTCATAAATAAGAGTGTCAATTGTTAAATCAACAATGGGATTCACTGTGCACCTACTCCCCATGTAAGATCTCTGTCCTTAATGTGTAGTACAATGAGAATTAACAGTAAAATTAGTCTTCAAACTGTACTTTATACTTCGTGTTTCTGTGTGGGTGCAAACTGTTGAAATCTTTACTTAGTATATACTAAGTTGATCTTCCGTATATAAAGATAATTGAAAATGAATCTTCATGAAGAGTGTGATGGGAAGAGAGATAGGAAATGGGATGGTTTGCGGGTGGGAGGGTGGTTATGGGAGAAAAAACTGCTATAATCCAAAAGTTGTACTTTCAAAATTTATATTTATTAAATAAAAGATTTCTATTAAAAAAAGGAAGAGCCCGTCAAAGAAGGATGTACTTTTCTCTGAAGGGAGGAGAGAACCTCCACTTTGCATACGGCCCTGTCTAAAAAGCAATGGAGTTTGTAGACTTGGCAGCTTGGACAGAGTTTGGAAGCCTTGGCAGCTCATGTGAAGAGCCTTGGGTGATCACTGACGCCGTAAAAAAGAGTGTCAGTTGTTAAATCAACAAGAGGAGTCACTGTGCACTTGCTCCCCATGTAGGATCTCTGTCCTTAGTGAGTTGTACTATGAGAATTAACGATAAAACTTGTCTTCAAACTGTACTTTATACTTTGTGCATCTGTGTGGATACAAATAGTTGAAATCTCTACTTAGTATAGAGTTGGTCTTCTATATATAGAATCAATTAAAAACGAATCTTAATGGAAAATGGAATGGGAGAGGGAGTGAGAGGTGAGATGGGAGTGTGGGAATGGGGAGAAGAAACACTATATCCCTAAAAGCTGTACATATGAAAATTTGTATTCTTTAAATAAAAACCTTCAAAAAAAGTTGGGCAAAAGATCTGAATATACATTTTTCAAAGGAATAAATAAAAATGCCCCAAAACATATAAAAGATGCTTAACATCAACATAACTGATCAAAGGGGAAATACAAACCAAAACCACAAGATATGGCATCACCCCAGTTTGAATGGTGATTTTCAAGCTGCAAGCATCATAATACCTGGTTTCAAAGTATGCTACAAAGCTATAATAATTAAAATGGTATGGTACTCACACAAAAGCCAGCAGATGATCAATGGAATGGAATGGAATGGAATGGAGAGCTCAGATATTAATCCACATACACACAGCCAACTTATTTTTGACAAAAGTGCCCAGACCATGCAATGCAGAATGAATAATCCCTTCAACAAATGGTGATGGCAAAATTGTATGTGTATATGTATGAAAAATGAAATTAGATGCCTACTTCTCAACATGTAAAACTCCAGCTATTATGAAAAACAGTACAGATATTCCTCAGAAAGCTAGAAATAAAACAGTCATACCATCTACCAATCCCACTACTGGGTATATATCCAAAGGAACTGAAATCAGTATTTGAAGAGATATACATGTACTCCATGTACACTGCAGCTCTATTCACAATAGCCAAGATGTGGAACCAGCCTAAGTGTCCACTGATGAATGAATGTGTAAGTGAATGTAGTATAATACACAACGAAATATTATTCAATCATAAAAACAGTGTGAATTCCATTCATTTGTAGCAACATGGCTGAGCCTGGATAAGGACATTATGTTAACTGAAATAAACCAGGCACAGCAAGACAACTGCTTAATTTTCTTAGTCATATGTGAAAGTAAAAAATTTGATCTCATCAAAGTAGAAAGTAGAGTAGTGGTTACCAGATCCTGGGAAGGAGAACCAGGGAGGGGGCGGTAGAGGGAAGGAGAGAGAATTGTTAATGAATGCAGTATCAAGGAAGAAGAACTTCTAATGTACTATAGCACAAGAGGATAAGTATGACTGACAACAATTTATCATGAATTTCAAATAACTGGTAGAGAGGACTTTGAATGCTCCCAGCACAAGCAAATGAAATGGTATGAGGTGATAGTTATATACCAATTGTCCTGATAGGATCATCACTTACTGTATACATAGAGTGAAATTTCACACTGCAGGACATAAATATCTACAGTTATTATGTGTCAATTAAAAAAATTATGAACTGGAATTGTGGTGCGACCAGTTGAGCTGCTGCTTGTGATGCCAGCATCCCATATCGTGCTGATTTGAGTCCAGCTGCTCTGCTTTCTGTCCAGCTCCCTGCTAACGTGTCTGGGAAGCCAGCCGAAAATGACCCGAGTGCTTGGGCCCCTGCACTCAGGTGGGGGACCTGGTTGAAGCTCCTGGCTCCTGGATTTGACCTAGCGCAGCCCCAGCAGATGCCATCATTTGAGGAGTGAACCAGCGGAAGAAAGATTCCCCTCTCCCTCTCCCTCTCCCTCTCCCTCTCCCTCTCCCTCTCCCTCTCCCTCTCCCTCTCCCTCTCCCTCTCCCTCTCTCTCTCCCTCTCTCTCTCCCTCTCTCCAATACTGCCTTTCAATTAAATAATAAAAAATTCTTTAGCAGCTTCAATTCTGTCAGGGCTTCTTCTTTTGTTGGTTTTCTTTGTTGGTTTTGTCCATATTTCTTTATTGGTAAATTACAAGTGTTCTTTGCTCTCATCTCATTGTGCCTTTGTATTCTTCCTTTTTCCGCAGGTAATAAAGACCTGAGCATCCTACATCTTCTCAAATGCCACAATACAGCAACGCATTTGGAGAGTAGATGCCGATGCAAGCAGAAACCAACAAGTGAGAAATCTTATGTAATCTGGACAAGAAATGGCATGTGGAGTCCTAATGTGAAAACCGAAGAGAAAGGTAAGATTGGAAATAAGATATTGTTACTGAGGAGTTCTTAACAATACCAAGAGCATGCAGGACCTGGAAAGAATATCCAAGTACCGAAACAAAAATCCCAGGTCATGGGGCAGACAACTCAACCTTGAGAGATGACTGCAGCAAAATAATGAACCGGCAAGTCATTCACAAGTGAAAACACTCAAAAAAAAAAGCATCATATGCAGGCATTTCCAGATCAAACCTGGTCAACACAGCTAACTGTTATTCCAGTATCCTTTATCCTGCTTGTTCCTCCAGACCCTGAGTGGGGCAGCATAGTGAAACAAAGATGACACTGAGGAATAGAGAAAATAGAGGGTCAAAGTTGACACCAAGATTATATGTTTGATGACTAAGTAAATGATGAAACTGTCGACCAATATAATTCAGAATAAATATGCCTTCCTTTAATATAAGATAAAGTGATGCATTGATACATATGCTTCAGAAATTAGCTATTATAAATTACAGAGTTAGGACAGAGAAGAGGACCCCAGAAACGTGCGAAAGGTGTGGGACAGTTGTTATGAGAAACAGGAAAAGCGATTGACTAGAACTAATTAAGAGCACTGTTGAAGGCTCGAGCGTAGAAGCACTGATAAAGTTCATGAAGGTAAGGAACCAAAATCTGACTTCAAAGAGAAGCTAGGCCTCGAGCTCTGGGAGAGTGTTTCAGCATCAGTAACGTGTCTATCCTGCGGAACCATCAGTGGTAATTGTCTGAGGCAACATCATGTCCAGGCATTGTGTTTCACAGACCGTCTGTTCTCGGCTGTAGCAGCTACAGAAATGAGACATAATGAACAGTTAAGTTTTGAAAGTCATCCTGACTTCCCTTGGCTCTGCATCATCTGTGTTCCACTTTGTTCGGGGCCTGTTAAGCAAACTATCTTAATCTAAGTGGAAAATAGAAAATGAAGCTAGGTGAGACCTGTGCATTAACAGAGGCGGTGCAAGGGGTTATCTTTATTTTAGATCAAGTTATTACAGAATTTTAATATATGATTAATTAATTTTATTAAATGTGCTATACAAATACTAATAACTGGACTGTTTTAGTTTTTTACTTCTTTAGGAGTATTTCTAGCTCTACATTTTTTAAGGATTTATTTATTTTATTTGAAAGGGAAAGTTACAGAGAGAAAGAGGAAGGACAGAGAGGGAGATCTTCTATACTCTGGTTCACTCCTGAAATGGCAACAACAACTGGGACTGGGCTAGGCTGAAGCCAAGAGCTTCATCCAGGTCTCCCACCTGGGTGCAGGGGCCCAAGCATTAGGGCCATCTTCCACTGCTTTCCCAGGCTGTTAGCAGGGAGCTGGATCAGAAGCGGAGCAGCTGGGACTTGAGCTAGTGCCCATATGGGATGCTGGTGTCACAGGTGATGACTTAACCCACTACGCCATGCTGTCCCCTGTTTAGTTTTTAAATTCCATGGAACTGATAAGCAGCATATGAAGAAATTTTTATGAAGAATTGTACATAGTCTAAGGCAATTATAAAATACATTTATACCAATCCGCTTCCTAAGGAAGTTATTAATAGAGCCTACTCATCATCATCTTTCTATTCATATCTCTTTCTTTTGCAGATAATAGCAGCTACCATAGCAAATATTTTCAGCTCCAGCTTTGTGTCAAAGTCACCTGCAAAACTTCTTTTAAAATGTTGATACTGGACTTTCATTCCATTCTGATTCTGTAGAATTCACATGGAGCCTGGGAATATTTTTTGTAAATTTTTCCATAGATGATTCTGAACACAAGAATTCCTGTCGTAATTTCACCCTGAATAGTCTACAGCCACTGTCAGTCGTCTTATGCAGATATCATCCTGGTTTTAGGATTAAATCCAGATGAGATATATGTAACGACATATACACTTGATAATTTGTAGGTTGGCGTAAATGTAGTCCATCACACGTCTATTCAGATCTGGCTGTGGATGAGATCTTAGATAATAGTTAGGACAATACACTTTGGACCCACTGAGCCAGTGTGGGTTGATAGTCAGACTTCTCAAATTTGTTCACAGAAGTAGCAGCCTCCACGTATTTAAGGAGGAGGACATGGGGAGTGCAGTTGATCCCTCCTCCCTCAGACAATATTTTTAAAATTTTTATTTATTTGTTTTATTTGAAAGGCAGAGAGAGACACAGAAAGATAGAGATCTCCCATCTGCTGATTGACTCCTAGATTTCCACAAAATCTGGGGCTGAGCCAGGCCACAACAGGAGCTGGGAACTAGTACAGGTCTCCAATATAAGTGGCAGGATCCAGTATTACGTAAAATTATGTAATCTATTTCTTCTTCCCCCTTTTCTTTGACAACCAGGAAACCTGGAATAAACTCTATTGCTCAGTTTCAGACCATGCAAATGTGTCGCTACAGCTTGCATACGGTACACTCTCTCTTCCCTGTCTTGCGTTATTCTGTATTTTCCTTCACTTAGCCTTCAAAGTTTTTCTATTTTATTTCATGAATTACCTTAATCTCCCATTGAAACTACTCAAAATGGCAAGTACATGATGATATTGGAATCATTTGTGAATACTATTTCAGAATCGGCAAAATATTTTTTTCATTCTCAACTCAAGAAAAATGGAAAGAACATCATAACGAGCCTTCCTGAGCCTCTTTGAAACTAAAGCAGCTTGGCGGTGCCTTCTGCCATCAGAAGGTGTAGCGGCACGGCAGTGCCAGGCTCAGCTGCAGTTCACTCTGAGCCCCGACTGTCTCCACACTGGGAACCAGTGCGACCACTCACCTGGTTACAGTGGGCAGAGGAAAGGCAGAGGACAGCGAGCACCCAGGTGCACACAGGACAAAGTACCCAGATGACACTTGTAATCATGGCAGCTGGTCTACGCTGCTTTTACTATTTCATTTCCTAGACTAACAGCTGCTGTTCAAAAATTCTTATGTATTTAGTTATTTTATTTGAAAGGCAGAGAAAAAGCTACTGATAGGGACCTGTCATGCAAATTGACTCCCCAAAAACCCACAGTAGCCGAGATGGAGCTAGGTTGAAGCTAGGAGCTGGAAATTCAATCCAGTCTTCCACGTGGGTGAAAGAATCCAACTACTGTAGCCGTCATCTGCTGCCTCCCAGGGTGTGCATTCACACCAGGGAATCTGGGGTGGAGCCAGGAGTCAGATCCCGGAGCTTCAGGAGGGGATGCAGGCGTCCCAAGGGGTGTCTGAACCACTGTCGAAACGCCTGCCCTAGCAGCCCGTATGTTTTATCAACAGATGAAATTTGTTGTGTCGTTGGCTAAGAAGTAGCCTAGCACACTTGTTGAATATTTGTGCCTATGTGAAAGCCAATCCAGCCTTCTCCAAAACGTCTCAAGCTTTCCAGAGCAAAGGCATCTCTTAGATCCTTTTTCAAACAGTTAGTATTCGAAGCGGTAGTTCTCATTATACCTAAGAGAAAAATTGTTCTCAGGGTTTCTGAGGAGGAATTGTACTGGGGTCCTAGGAAATGCTTCTACCCTCTTGTGGTGAGGCTGCTGCCTGAAGATGAGAAAGGGGAAAAGTCTACTCCTACCCATTGCTACAACGACACAGAAAAGGTGCATAGTACAGAATTGCTCAGGTAAACCCTAGGACAGTTCCATCACTGCCAATCCAAGGCTATAGTGCTTAAGGTCAGGTCTTCTAGATGAGAATAAAACACAATCCGTCATCTTGGAGTGTTGTCTTAGCTGGAGTGAGTGTGGTACTTGTAACCTTGGCCTCTTGTCCTGTGTCTCATCCTTATACAGTGAAGGCTACTGTTGGAGCTGATGACCTATGATTCCCAAACATAACCTGTCTTCAGAGAAGTGGCTGAAGATAAGCATTGTGTGGTGAGCTCCTGAAACCCCCGATGTGAAAACCCAGCCCAGAACAATCGGAATAACTGCAGGAAGTTCCTATGCATCAGTTTGACGCTACCCAGGTGATACCATTAAGAAATGAAATTTGACATTCTAATTTCATGTAAAATCAATTAATTAAATTATGTGTAATTATGATAAGAATCTCATTACATAATGAGGAAAATAACCCCACCAACTATTGATGATTGACTTAGAGATCACTCTTGGTAATCGTAAGCACCCTCTTTTCTATGAAAGCTTCCTGTTTTACAATTCACACTAGGATCTGAGTTAGTGTTTTCATAGTATACTGAAGCAAGTTCTATAAATCTTAACTTGTTATTAAGGATGATTTTAGAGAAATTGCATACTCTCAGTTTAAATTTAGATAGGAATGTTGAAGTGAATCACTCTAATAAAAAAGATGGAACACAGATTTAATCTCAAAGGCCAAGCTTGCTTATATCATATGTAACAGAAAGGGTCATTTTAAAACATCTGATTCATTCAAGATTAGAATGCAATGAGCAAATTCAAATGACCTTTGAAAACTGACTTGAAAAAAAAAGAAGTAATTCTGTTTTGTTCAAGAAATTTGATATCTTAAAGATAAAAAAAGAATGGGTAGTAAACTTCATTTATCTGTCATAAACCAGTTTCAAACAACAAGTAAACAGGATTTCCCATCTTCGTGTCTGATTTTGCCAAAATCTGCTTTTTTATTAATTCATTTGGGGGATAGACAATATTATAAATACTGTATGCACAAAATATCTGAAGACCCATGAATTAGAAATAAACTTTTTAAAAGAAGATTCTATTTATTTATTTATTTATTTATTTGAAAGGCAGAGTTGCAGAGAGAGAGAGAGAGAGAGAGAGATCTTCCATCCATTGGTTCCTTCCTCAAATGGCCACAACGGCAGTGAACTGAACTGAACTGAAACGAGAAGCCAGGAGCTTCTGGTTCCCCCATGTGGACTCAGGGCCCAGAGACTTGGCCCGTCTTCCGCTACTTCCCCAGTCACATTAGCAGGGAGCTTGGTCTGAAGTGGATCAGCTGGCAGTGAAACCAGTGCCCACTTGGGGTCAGCATTGCAGGTAGTGGCTTAATGTGCTGTACCACAGCTCAGGCCTAGGAATCAGCTGTTATCAGTACCATGTGCTACCATGGTTTACATTTTCAAAGGGAAAAGGTGAGGTACAAAGACATTAAATAATTTGTTTAGGGACATCTAATAAATTCAGTCAGTGGGAAATGGAGAATTAGAGCTGAAATTTATGAATTTTTATGACCATGTCCAGAATCTCAGTCGTTTATCTAATACCCTCTTTTCCCATGAGTGCATCTCAGTTTATACAAATTATGATTCAAGATCCCTGTCAGAGTTTTCCATATCCTCAAGAGGAGAAAATACTTGTATGTCTTTTTTTTTTTTTTTTTTTTTTTTTTTTTTGACAGGCAGAGTGGATAGTGAGAGAGAGAGAGACAGAGAGAAAGGTCTTCCTTTGCCATTGACTCACCCTCCAATGGCCACCGCGGCCGGCGCACCACGCTGATCCGAAGGCAGGAGCCAGGTGCTTCTCCTGGTCTCCCATGGGGTGCAGGGCCCAAGCACTTGGGCCATCCTCCACTGCACTCCCTGGCCACAGCAGAGAGCTGGCCTGGAAGAGGGGCAACCGGGACAGAATCCGGCGCCCCGACCGGGACTAGAACCCGGTGTGCCGGCGCCGCAGGCAGAGGATTAGCCTAGTGAGCCGCGGCGCCGGCCTTGTATGTCTTTTAAAGCTCACTCTTTGAGGTTTCCAAAAGTAATCGTAGAATTTAGTCTTTTGATATCACAAATGGAAACAGTTTTCTCCGAAGGGAAAGTAGAACACCAGACACAGTAAACTGAGCAAACTTTGCAAGCCATTTCATGTGTATGGAAAGATCCACCTGTGGTGTTCCCAGTCTGCCTTTCTGGGCCATCTGCTGCGTCTGTCATGAGACCAGTTGCATAAACCAGCACCTGCTCTTTCCAAAAGCTGCCTGGTTTGCATCCATGAATTCATATGCTGACCTCATCAGATGGTTGGCAACTCTGATCTGGCCAGCAAAATTGGAGTTTTCTGACAGCAAGGATAAGTGCTAATTAGCAATGGGTTCTATAGGGAAAGGGAATTGCATATTTTCATAAGAATGCCAGCCTCAAATTGGAATTTCTATAGTAATTTCAAGGTTTTTTCTATATTTAGAGCAGGAATATCATTTAAGATTATGGAAAATCAAAACCCAATAAAACTGCTTAGAAGATGAGCAAATATTTGAAGTTGAAACTCTCAATCATAGACAATTTAGCTGGTGTCTGTCACCAAAACGATTAGAATTTGGTATTTACTTTATGGCATAATTCCAAAGAGAACCTTAGCAACTACAATATTATATCTTTTTTCTCAGAATATTCCAATCAGAAGTCATTTTCTGAGCTGGCACTGTGATGTATTAGGCTAAGGTTCTACCTGCCATGCCAACATCCTCTGTGGGTGCCAGTTCATGTCCCAGCTGCTCCTGTTCTGATCCAGCTCTCTGCGAGGGCCTGGGAAGGCAGTGGAAAATGACCCAAGTGCTTGGGTCCTTGCACCCACGTGGGGACCCGGAAGAAGCTCCGGGCTTCAGATTGGCCCAGCTCCGGCTGTTGCGACCATTTGGGGAGTGAACCAGCTCTGTCTGTAACCCTGCCTCTCAAATAAATAAAACAAAACCCTTAACACAACTAAAATAAAGAAGACATTATCAAAGGAGAACTTAGATCTACCCTTTTGAAGTGATATACTCCAAATATCTCAGTGTCATGCCTTTCTCTGGGCTGGAAGTCCCACCCAACTTGCAGACATTGTCCTTCTCTTTCCCAGAGTGAGGAATTACATCCATATAAAACACGTGTGTGGCTACTCCGCTTCCTGTTACTCTCTGATATTCCTCCTGGGCTCCATCATCTTTTTCTGGTACATCTTATTCCCGGATCTGTTGTCTGAATTGCACACCAACGTGTCTGCACCAGCTCTCCAGCAACCTTTCCGTAGCATCTACCAGGGTGGTGTCACTTTCCCGGGACTCTGCTGTCAGCTTCGCCCTCTGAGTTTATGATGCTTGTTTTCTCCTGTTCCAGTGTTAACTCACTTTGCCCCTTCCAGCTTTGACCTCATCTTCCTCTCTACTTTATCCATCAGGCTGCTAGGGGACATTTTGTCCCAACAAATCTTCATTACAGTCTGCCATCAGGATTGGCAGTGAAGACGCATGTTAAATACAACCTGGAAACCGGGTGCATTTCTCAGAGAGGACGATGATCCTTTAAGACAGCAAGTGTTCTTTATTCGACATGCAAACGTGAATATCTGTGTGAGTAACAAAATGAGCCTCTCACTGAGACACGGTTTTTTAAAAAAATAAATAAATAAAACTCAGAGAGAAAAACAATGTGTAAAAAACAACAGATGGTCAAATAATAAAGCATGTATAAAACTTTTGGGTAAAAACCAATGTGCTGAGTGAAATGGGTAGAAAAGGCCAAATAAAATACACTAGAGATTTTTGTAAACAAAGCAAGATGTGCATTTTTCAGTGAATCATTTCATTGAACTAGGGGGACACGCAAATGTTTGTGTATTTAAAATAGAGTTATTTGGCTCCTTTGGGAAGTAACTTTTATAAAAATCAGAATTTTTCCATAGTCAATCTTTCAACGAATAATGTAAACCCACGGCGTTTTAACTGATGCACTTCTCAGCGTGACCTCCTGTAATTGGTTTCACATGTGACTCCCGCACTCTTGTGCAATGACTAAAGAAAATGAAGGGACTCGAAGGTTAACAATAATGGATCCTGTTTTATCTTTGCTGTCCCAGGGTGTATGCACACACAGCACACATACACACACGTAAGCGCTCCCTGAGATCCCCATGGGAGAACAGGCAAGGTCATCTGGGTTCACGTCCTCTGTGGGGGCAGCAGTTGCGTAAGGAGCCCTCAGATGTCCCTTCCTCCCTAAGAAGCAGAAGTGTTAAAGCAAAGATCATACTCTCCCCGCCCCGCAAGCTGGTGTTCTAACCTCTGAAGGCAACATGAAGCAAGGACAGTGGGCCTGAAACTGTAAACAACATTTATAGGAAACATTCCTTAGAATGTGAAGCAATGGCCACGCGCACTGGAGAGGGAGCTGGACAAAGAGGCTGAGTTCTGGAGGAGGTGACTGGCAGAATCCTCGCACAGGGCTGCCAAGGGGCTTTCTCTTCCGTAGCAGTTGATGCTGCCCTCTCCCAGCCGTAAGCACAGGGTGTCGCCCCTACCAGGAGCACATGCTGTGAATCAGACAGACCTGTGTTCAATTCCCAACTTAAATGCTATTTAAGCTATGTGATTTGGAGCAAGTTGCTTAATTTCTCTTATTTTTAATTTCCTTATCTGAAAAATACACATGGAGATAATATATTCCCCCTGATTACTGATAAATGGAAAGCCCTTACGTCTGGGACTTGGCACAAAGTATGTGCTCAATAAATGTTAGTTAAACCAATTAGCATTTAACCATATTTTGAGGCATTCCTTTTGTTTCTCTCCAGGTCTCCTTCAGTTCTCAGATGACCTGATCACTCCAGGAAGCTGCCTGAGCACCCTCACAGTCTGACATTCTCCATACTAGAAAGGGAGCCACTGGTGGAACATAGACCTAAGTCTACACCATTCAGAGGCTACAAGTCAGAGTCTCGGGCTCAGCAGGAAAGCTGTGAAAATTCACTGGGTTGCATACCATAGAGTTGAACAGAATGTAGAATTGCCAGAAAGTAGTAGAACGAAGGCAGTTCCTTGGGTTGGGTAGTGTATCCTATTTCCCATCATGCTCTCTGTTACAGGATGTGTTTTGGTAGCTCTTCAAGCTCCATAAAAGAGGATGTGGGCTTAGATGACTTTGTAAGGGAGGAAAATTTTCTTCTTTCTCTAACCATCTTAAGTTCATTGGCTGGTACCCTGCAAATTGACCAAAAAAAAAAAAAAAGGTTAACAGAGAAACACGTTTATTCATGCATACAGGTACATTGTACACAGAAGCCTCAATAATGAGTTATTCACCACTTTGACTATGACCTTGTCTAAACAAGATAAGAGTCGGAGAACTCAGAGGGCTTCCATAGCCTTGGAAACTCATGACTGGAGCATAGAGAGACTACTGATGCCATAGACAGGAGTGTCAATTGGTAAAGTCAACAACAGGAGTCACTGTGCACTTACTCCTCATGTAGGATCTCTGTCCTTAATGTGCTGTACATTGAGATTTAATGCTATAACGAGTACTCAAACAATATATTTCACTTTGTGTTTCTATGGGGGTGCAAACTGTTGAAATCTTTACTTAATGTATACTAAACTGATCCTCTGTAAAAAAAAAAAAAAAAAAAAAAAAAAAAAAAAAAAGAAAGAAATTATCAACTCCCAACTTGACTCTCACTGGGATTAAACATGACAATAGGTCTGATCTGATTTCATCATCATTTAAAAAAAATCATCTATTATTTTTCACTTTATGTTTCTGTGTGGGAGCAAACTGTTGAAATCCTTACTTAATGTATACTAAGCTGATCTTCTGTATATTAAGATAATCGAAAATGAATCTTGATGTGAATGGAAGGGGAGAGGGAGTGGGAAAGGGGAGGGTTGTGGGTGGGAGGGACGGTATGGGGGGAAGCCATTGTAATCTATAAATCGTACTTTGGAAATTTATATTCATTAAATAAAAGTTAAAAAAAATAATGAGTTATTCAATAGAGAGATATGAACTTGGAGTTACATAGCATCTTAGCAAAAAACAATACATTTGTAGAGAGGCGATGAAATTTAAAAAAAAAAAAAAATGTGCTTTAGGCTCCCAAAGGCAGAAAACTATGTGAAAGTACAAATGTGTGGAAAACTGATAGAGGAGGATTTGTTGTGTAGATCCGTTGCAGCACTGACTTTTCATCTTTTTTGTGGCCACAAAACTTTCCTGAAAGAGGCAATGTATCCTGGAGTAGCCCTCATTTGTCAGGAATTTCTTCTTGTAGTTAGAAATGATGGCCTCAGGAAAGCTACTGCTTTCTGTGTAGGCGGAGTCTTACTTGCCTCCAGCTCAAAATATTCTTAATGCCAAATTCGCACTTTTTGATCTTCTACAACTTCAGAGAGCAGAAAAATCATGGTAATTACTTGTACTGACATAACCTGTGGGATACCAACTCTAAAAATTTTCTCATAGACTAGTCACCTCCCAGGCTACTGAATCTACCATAAAAGTAACCACTAACACATATACTCTGCAGAATCTCCCTGGAGAGAAGACAGTTGGGTGACTTCAAGAGAAAAGTTTTCTAAGTCAGCTCTGTCACACCAGAAGCATAACAATTGTGATGGCAGAACTGGAATGAGAAATAAGTAGCTTTTTCCAAAAAGAACCCAGGCCCAGTAAAGGAAGGCATATCCAGGCCATCGGTAATCTGGCCCAGGGATTCTCCAAAGCCCAACGAGCCCGTGGTGCAGGTGCACTGATCTCCCCAACACTGCGATGAGGCACAAAGGATCCTTTCTGAAGTGTTATCACCAGGAAATCTATTTTTCCAAGAGTCTAACGTCCTTCTGCAAAGATCTTCTTATGGAATTGACATGTAAATGTGACATAGATTAACTTCACAACCTAGTGTTTCATTTCTTAATATTTTGTTGTTTCCAATAGCAAGACAACTGTTTTTCAGTTGCATAGATATTACCTAGAGAACACGTTATTGAATTCTGAAATTTATTACTTAGAAAATATTTATATTGTATTTTCCTTTGAACATATCCTGGTGTGTTCAAAACATCTAAAGAGATGTGAGGCAGGGCATTTGAAAATATTCACTATTTTAGGAAAACAACAGCAAAGAAAATATCCGAAGGAACTACTCACAAAGAACACACACATTGCCACAGTAAAAAGCATCCGCTGTGTACGTATCCTTGCGCGCCCAGCTAGACTCTCAGCTGCGTTGTATACGTTGTATACGCTGATTGCTTCCGGAGACCTGGAGGAGTGGCTCGGTGACTGCCAACGCGCATGAGCTCTGGCCAAGCAGCTGGATCCCCAGGAGTCCCAGTGGCTCGCTTTGTGTGAAGGTCACCTGTTCTACCTCCCCTTTCTCTCAGTAGGAAAGGAAATCAGTTTAGTCTTACCCTGCTCCATCTCATCACTTCTAAACTACTAATTTATCAGCTTCCTTCCAATTATCTTCATTTAAATTTCAAATTGACTATTCTGCCCAAATCCCAACTGTAATCTAAGAACTGTTTCAAACATTTGGAATAACTTAACAACTGACTGAAATTCTTCTTGCTATCCTAAACCTTGAGAGTGATTTCTTCCACTTACTCATGCAGTTGTCTACTCACTTATCCCATCCATCAGTTCACCAAGTCTGCCTTCCTCCTATCATGGCCAGTGCATTTAGGGTTCCCAAACAAGCACCTCAAACTCGTGGGTTAAACAGCAGAAATGTCCATTATCCCACAGCTCTCATGGTACAAGCAGGGTTGAGTGCATCTGAGGACTCTGAAAGAACCATCTATCCCATAGTTTTATTTATTAGAGAATGTTGAGATTAATTTGTTCCCTTATATTTCACAGTGAAAAAAAATGCATTTTGTTTGTCCAGGTTTCCCACCCTAAATGACCTAATTTTCAGTGTCCAACAAAATAGAACTTTTCCAACCTATTATTAAAACAATTAGGAGACCATTAGACTGAGGCAGCTGTAGCAACCTGAGACTATACTAAGCAAAGGAAAACCCAATTCAGCACGCACTGTCACATCCCAGGAGAACAAAACTTAAGTATTATCAAATTGCCAACTAAGCTCTAACTAGAGGCATTGAGGCTACTGCTCCCCTTCAACCCATCTGTTTTGTTCTGCATTTCTTCTCCATTTACTGTATATAAATCATGAAGGGGCAGTGGCCTTCCTTTACTGCCCATTTATCAGAGTCTCAAACCAACTCTGGTCTGGAGCTGTCCAATTCAGAAATGCTATCTGCTCAAATAAATCCTTCAATATTGTAGGACACTTAAATTTATCTTTTACTTCTATGTAAAGAGTCATTAAATGATGTGACCATCATATCTTTTTTATTCAAAGTATTAAAATCATAATAGGAAATTGCTCTTCTAGAATCTAAATGGAACTCTTTAACATACAGTTGATCAGAGTAACCGTTTACAGGTTCATGGGATCACTAATATGTATCTTGAATAGTTAGGCATATGTTCACGAGATTTTTATCTCTATTCGATTGTGTTTTCCCTTTGTAGATAAAACATTTTACTGTACTTCTTGTCAAAAACATCTTCATAAGGGGCAGGTATTTGGTACAGTAGTAAAGCCAACTTTTCAGATTCATTACCAGAGTGCCTGGGTTGGAATCCGATTCCACTTCAGATTCCAACTGCCTGCTAATGCGCAGCCCAGAAAGGCTTAGTTACTTGGGTCCCTGCAACCTCTGTCAGAGACCTGAATTGACTTCTGGGCTCTCAGCTTGAACCTGACCCGGCCACAGCTGTTGGCAGTATTTGGGGAGTGAATCAGCAGAGACGTGCTCTCTCTGCTTTTAAAATAAAATGAAAATAAATAATTGTAAATCTTAAAAAATAATTTTAAAAACTCATCTTCATGAATTTAAAAAGAGTACTGAGAGACCAGGAGGCCCCAGAGAATAACAAATAAATACATTCATGGACCTGACAAGTGCAAAGCAAAACAAAACAATAACAACAAAAAACACTTGAAAGTGAGAAATGCTTTTGCAGACAATGAAAGATAAAATTCCATTCAGGAGTAAAACTCAGAGTAATGGGTGCTTTAACAAATGAGACATTTGGGGGTTTTTGTTGTTGTTGTTGTTGTTGTTTGCTTTAACCAAATGAGTCAAGAGTCGCCTCTCAGTTCATGACTGAATTAATTTGATATTCATGCACCAAAAGATCAAAATGGAAAAAGTATTCCAAAGGAATATCATGACAACATTCACTCATTTGCTAGATACTGAAATATATTTAGTAAGCCTCTACCCTGTTCTAGACATTGTGCTAACCACAAGGAGTGCAATATTGAGTAAGATCGACATCATTTTAATAAATTATAAAACAGACTAGCTGCAAAATAACGACACTAGAAAGTGAGATATTGTTATGAATAGAAAGAGTGTGGGATGATGTGAAAGTACTTAGCAAAAGCATCCAACCTCATATAAATGGCTTTTTCCTACCTCCAAAGCAGAGCTGCCTGAAAGATGAAAAGGGATTAAAGTAAATGCCATGAAAATGTTTCCATGGCAGAGGAAAAGGGAGTCAAAGAAACTAGTTGGGAAGCTGTTGGAAAACTCAGACAGTGGCTTCAGCTAACGTTGGTAATCATAGGAGTTAGGAAATGGGGAGAACTTGGGAAAGGTTTTTGGGATAGATTAAACAATAATTAATGACCAGGGGAGTATGGGAAAGAAAGTCAAGAGTAATTCCTGGATCCATGGTGAAGGAGACCAGGAAACCACCCCCAGAATATGGTGCCCCAGTGTGCTGATTATTTTAAATGAAAGGAATTCAGAGAGCAGCAGGCACTTGAAGAGGCTTCCACTGGTAGCTCCTGGACAGCCACTAGACCTTCAAGGAAGAGAACAATTACTTCTTACCCCTCCCCAAGATATTGTTAACTAACTTCACAGCTCAGGAAGAAAGACTGGAGTCTGTGAACACGCCTGGACACACTTTTGTCATATACCATGGTCTTCTATTTCAGTACCCTTCAGTATCCTAAAGAGAATTGTAACCCATTGTCTGTTCTGTGGGCCAAATACTTTGTCAATAGAATTCCACTGAAAACCATTTACTATGCCCCTGAAACATGTCTACACTCCCAATTCTCTGCCTCCTCTATGGAAAGGGGATATTATCCTACTGAATCATTTTGTATGAGTGGGTAATTACACTTGTGTCATAAATTCATGTATCTTATATGCGATGGGTCTATTGTCCAGTGCATTCCAGCAATGAATGGGCAAATAAATGGGCTTTACAATGTCACGAGCAGATAGATGGTGGTTGCATTCCATAAGGCAGGGGCCGCATGAGGAGGAACAGCCCCAGAGGGAAGGACGATAGTGCAGCTCTGCACATACTGATGCTGGCGAGATGCAAGAACGTCTGTTGGACAAGCGTGGAACTCAGAGAAGCTGAATCAGGAATTCTTGGCAAATGGATCGATATAGAACAAAGCGATTGATGAGATTTTCCCTGAGACTATAAAAATAAGATGAGAAAAAGGCTTAGGAGAGCAGCTTGAGAATGAGGGAGATTTAACCCATTCAGGAACATCTTCATTTTAAACAGGTGCATGTTGGGAAGGCTTTAGGTAGAAATGAGTTCTGCTCATACATACGAAGTCTTTTGAGCCAGAGCAGTCCAGAAAGAAGCAAGGTTAGAATTAGACCCAGCAAGCATCCTCCAACTTCAGTAAATGTCAAGGAGTTGCAAAAGTCAGAATGGAGGAGTAACCACAAGTACTTATCTCTCCTCTTTATCAAAGCTCCTTAGAATTCTTGTAACAGAATAAAATAGGTATCTGCTCACTATAAACCCTGTAGAAGGGAGATAACAGAGTTCCAGAAAGAAACCTTCTGAGAGGGAGATTTATGGATTTGATATTATTTTTGAGAAGTTACTAATAACCTCAGAATGTAGTCACAATAGTCAATGCAACAAATTAGAAACATAAGTCAAATTTTCAGATAAAAATCAAAAAGTTGCCTAGAAAGGAAATACAGTCATAGCACACTGGTAGCCAGAGCAAAGGTAGTTGCATAGATATGACAAAGTAAATAGCATGTATTGATTTTCAAATTTCAGGATTAATCACCAGAAATCTAGCAGAAATAATTATGTTTACTAACTAGAATTTTTATCTTAACCAACAATAACAATTTAAAGTGAGAATAAAATGTGTGAACTTTGTGAAAGTTTGAGTTAATGAAAATCTACTTTTCAATGTGAGGATTCAAGATTTATTGCCTTATGGTTCATGGAAAAAGAATTTAGAATATTATTTAAATGTACTGTGATGAAAAGAATAGAATACCTATGTTGACATAAGTGAAAAGAAAGTTATTAAGTTATATAAGAATATTGTATTTCATCTATCACAATCAAATTATGATTATATCTAAGATTAACAAATAATAATGACATGTGCATAGTATATTGTGATAGACTGAAACTGTTTTAAAAAGCAGTTAAGGCCGGCGCCGCGGCTCAATAGGCTAATCCTCCACCTAGCGGCGCCGGCACACTGGGTTCTAGTCCCGGTCGGGGCGCCGGATTCTGTCCCGGTTGCCCCTCTTCCAGGCCAGCTCTCTGCTGTGGCCCAGGAGTGCAGTGGAGGATGGCCCAAGTACTTGGGCCCTGCACCCCATGGGAGACCAGGAGAAGCACCTGGCTCCCAGCTTCGGATCAGCGCAATGCGCCGGCCGTGGCGGCCATTGGAGGGTGAACCAACGGCAAAAAGGAAGACTTTTCTCTCTGTCTCTCTCTCTCACTGTCCACTCTGCCTGTCAAAAAAAAAAAAAAAAGAAAGAAAAAGGAAAAAAAAGCAGTTAAAAATAGCTTACTGTAGTGTGGAAGTGGAGAATGAGGTATGACTAAGAGCTTTTCATTATAAACTCCTAGCTATTCTCTGATTATTAATCAGGAACAGGTTTTATTTTTGATAAAAATTAAAACTATATTTTTAAAAAGTAATGAGATGGGAACAGTGTTGTGGCATAGCACATTAAGCAGCTTCCTGTCACACCAGCATTCCATATGGGTGCTGGTTCGTGTCCCAGCTGTTCCACTTGCAACCTAGCTGCCTGCTAATGCATCTGGGAAAGCAGTGGAAGATGGCCTAAGTGTTTGGCTCTGCCTCCCACATGGAAGACCCACATGAAGTTCCTGGGTGCTGGCTTTGGCCTGGCCCAGCCCTCGTTGTTGTGGCCGTTTGAGGAGTGAACCAACAGATGGAAGATATCACCCTATCTCCATCCTTCTCTCTCTTCATGATGTAATTCTGCCTTTCAAATAAATAAATGAATCTTTGGGAAAAAAAAAACCAGTAATGAGTTCTGTAACATTCTACAACCAAACCAACTTTTCTAATTTTACATCTCATCACTTTCTTTCTGTTTCTCTTCCTCCCCCAAACCCTAGTTCACAACCAAAATTGACACTCTCTTGTGGTTTAAGTAGAATTTATTTCCCTAAAACTCTTGCAGCTGTGTAAACACTTAACTTTTTTTTCTTCTTTTTCTTTTTTTTTCAACTTTTATTTAATAAATATAAATTTCCAAAGTACAACTTTGGAATTATAGCAGCTTTTTCCCCCCATAACCACCCTCCCACCCGCAACCATCCAATCTCCCATTCCCTCTCCCATCACATTCTTCATCACGATTCATTTTCAATGATCTTTATATAATAAAAACATTATATATATATAATAAAAGATCAACTTTAGTATAAACTAAGTAAAGATTTCAACAGTTTGCACCCACAGAGGCACACAAACTATAAAGTACTGTTGAAGTAGTAATTTTACCATTAATTCGCATAGTACAACACATTAAGGACAGAGGTCCTACCTGGGGAGCAAGTGCAGAGTGACTCCCAATGTTGATTTAACAATTGACACTCCTATTTATGACTCCTATTTATGATGTCAGTAATCACCTGAGGCTCTTGTCATGAGCTGCCAAGGCTATGGAAGCCTTTTGAGTTCACAAACTCTGATCTTATTTAGATAAGGCCAGAATCGAAGTGGAAGTTCTCTCCACCATTCAGAGAAAGTTACCTCCTTCTTTGATGGCCCCTTCCTTACACTGGGATCTCACTCACAGAAAACTTTCATTTAGGTCACTTTTTTTTGCTACAGTGTCTTGGCTCTGAATGCCTGAGAAACTCTCATGGGCTCTTCAGCCAGATCCGAATGCCTTAAGGACTGATTCTGAGGCCAGAGTGCTGTTTAGGACATCTGCCATTCTATGAGTCTGCTGTGTATCCCGCTTCCCATGTTGGATCATTCTCTCCTTTTTAATTCTATCAGTATTAGCAGACACTAGTCTTGTTTATGTGATCCCTTTGACACTGAATCCTATCATTATGATTAATTATGAATTTAAACTAATCACTTTGACTAGTGAGATGTCATTGGTACATGCCACCTTGATGGGATTGAATTGGAATCCCCTGGCACGTTTCTGTCTCTACCATAAGGGGTAAGTCCGATTGAGCATGTGCTGAACTGTACATCTCCCTCTCTCATTCCCACTCTTATATTTAACAGGGATCACTTTTCAGTTAATTTTAAATGCCTAAGAATAATTGTGTGTTAATTAAAGAGTACAACCAATGTATTAAGTAGAATAAAGCAATACTAAAAGGAATAAAATAGTAAGTTGTTCCTCAACAGTCAGGACAAGGGCTGATTAAGTCATTGTTTCTCATAGTGTCCGTTTCACTTCAGCAGGTTTCTTTTTAGGTGCTCAGTTAGTTGTCACTGATCAGGGAGAACATATGATATTTATCCCTTTGGGACTGGCTTAATTCACTCAGCATGATGTTTTCCAGATTCCTCCACTTTGTTGCAAATTACCGGATTTCATTTTTTATTGTTGTATAGTATTCTATAGAGTACATATCCCATAATTTCTTTATACAGTCTTCTGTTGATGGGCATTTGGATTGATTCCAGGTCTTAGCTATTGTGAATTGAGCTGCAATAAACATTGAGGTGCAGACAGCTTTTTTGTTTGCCAATTTTATTTCCTTTGGGTAAATTCCGAGGAGTGGGATGGCTGGGTCATGTGGTAGGGCTATATTCAGGTTTCTGAGGAATCTCCAAACTGTCTTCCATAGTGGCTTTACCAGTTTGCATTCCCACCAACATTAGATTAGTGTGTGCCTTTTTCCCCACATCCTCGCCAGCATCTGTTGTATGTAAGCCATTCTAACCAGTGTGAGGTGAAACCTCATTGTGGTTTTGATTTGCATTTCCCTGATGGCTAGTGATCCTAAATATTTTTTTTCATGTGTCTGTTGGCCATCTGGATTTCCTCTTTGGAAAAATGTCTATTGAGGTCCTTGGCCCATCTCTTAAGTGGGTTGTTTGTTTTGTTGTTGTGGAGTTTCTTGATCTCTTTGTAGATATCAGAAAATATGGAGGCCAGAATTGAGTTCACCAACATCTCTAAAGAGCTGAAAAGAAAAATAAAATGAAAACAAAAATAAATATCAACCCAAACTCTAAAGACAATAAAATATCTTTTAGGAATTAAGGTGGAATAAAGACATTTTCAGATTTTAAAAAAATGTGGAATTTATCAGTAGCAGCTCTTCATTGAAATGAAACTTAAGGAAGTTCATTAGGCTGAAGAGAATAGTGGTAGATGGAAATACACATTTTCAGAAAGAAATGAAGAACATCAGAAATTGTAAACTTCTGGATCCATATGACAAAGTGTAATATTCTCTTAAGTTTTAAAAATGCATGTGACTTTTTTGTTCATTTTTAATTTTTTTATTTCTTTTTTTCAGGAATACAAATTTCGTAAGTACAGCTTTATGAACATAGTTATTCTTCCCACCATACCCATCCTTCCAAACCCCACTTCCCTCCCCTCCTCCTTGTCCCTCTCCCCTTCCCAGTCCCATTCTCCATTAAGATTCATATTCAATTAACTTTGTACAGAACAACTGTACACTAAGTAAAGATTTCAACAGTTTGCACATACACACACTCTCACACACACAAAAACTGTTGGAGAACAAGTATCACAGTTAACTCTTATAATACAGCTCACTGAGGACAGAGTTCTGGCATGGGGAGTTAGTGCACAGTGACGCCTTTTGTTAATTTAACAATTAATAATCTTATGTATCATGTCAGTGATCACCTGAAGCTCCTGCCATGGTCTGCCTAGCGTAGGGAAGGCTTTTGAGTCCACAAAATCTGTCAGTATTTAGACAAGGCCATACGCAAAGTGGAAGTTCTCTCTTTGCTCTAAAGAAAAGTACATCCTTCTTTAATGGCCACTTACTTCCACTGGGGTCTCACTCACAGCGATCCTTCATGTAGAACATTTTTGCCACAGTATGTTGGCTTTCCATTCTTTTGGATTTGCTGAGACTTGCTTTATAGCCTAGTATGTGGTCGATCCTAGAAAAAGTTCCATGCACTGTGAGAAAGATGTGTATTCTGCAAATATATGATGAAAAATTCTGTAGATATCTGCTAGGGCCATTTGGTCTGTAGTGTTGATTAAATCTGCTGTTTCCTTGTGATTTTTTTGTCTGGTTGATCTGTCCATTGCTGAAAGTGGAGTATTGAAGTTCCCCATTACTATTTTATTTGCATCTATGTCTCTCTTTAGATACCTTAACATTTCTTTTAAATAACCAGATGCCCTGTAATTAGGTGCATATATGTTTAAAATAGTTACATCTTCCCTGTTGATTTCATCCCTTAATCATTATATAGTGCCCTACTTTGTTGCTTTTGTCGCTCCCCCTCTTCGTGGAGGAACGACACAGGACCCTGCGCTGTTCTTTCGTCTGCTCGGCCCTCCCCGGGTTTGCTGCTGGTTCTTCCCGGGTTGGCTACTATCCCTTCCACCTCCGTGGAAGGGCAGTTCCCCCTGGCCACATTCCCCACTTCCGCAGGGGAGCAGCACACCGCCGGCCAGCTCTCTCGGGGGCTGCACAGGTGTTCCCCTTAGATGTTCCCCTTAGATGTTCCTGGTGCATGCCGTCTCTCTCCTCCTTTATAGTCCTCCTCCGCCAATCCAAACTCGGCTGCCCACACGCCGAGTACGCTGCTCTCCTCCAATCAGTAGCAAGTCCTACAGTTTATTGGTTGAACTGGAGGCAGCTGTGCGGAAGCTGTTTACTTCTCTCCCAGCGCCATATTGTGGGAGAGCAGATGCATAGAATAAGTCTTAATTCCAGTAACTTAGTCCAGTCCGGATTGCTCCCCACAGCTTTTATCAGTTTTGTGTTAAAATCTATCTTGTATGATATTAGGATGGCTATACCAGTTCCTTTTAAGCTTCTTTTGGCAAGGAATATCTTTTTCCATCCTTTCACTTTCAGTCTGCATGCATCTTTATTGGTGAGATCTGTTTCTTGTAGGTAGCAAATAGATGGGTTTTGTTTTTTAATCCATTCAGCCAGTCTGTGTCTTTTAACTAGAAAGTTAAGGCCATTTACATTCAATGTAACTGTCAATAAGTAACGACTTTGCCCTGCCATTTTTCCAAAGATATTCCTAATTTATATTTTGGACTTCCTTTGATCTTTTACTGAGAGATTTTCTTCCTTTACCTTCTTTCATAGTGATGACCATGTTTCTGTGTTGCTGTGTGTAGTAAATCCTCATGCAGCTTATGTAATGCTAGACGAGTGGTAACAGATTCTTTCAATTTGTGTTTTTTATGAAAGGTCTTTATTTTACCTTCATTCATAAATGAGAGCTTTGCAGGATATAGTGTTCTGGGTTGTTTTTTTTTCTCTTTAGACTTGGAATAATTGTTGCCATTCTCTCATAGCCTGTAGAGTTTCTGATGAGAAGACTGCTGGGAGTCTAATTGGAAATCCTCTGAAAGAAATCTGGCATTTCTCTCATGCACATTTTAGATTTTTTTATGTTTTATTGTGCTGAGTTTGTTACAGTGTTCTGTGGTGAAGATCTTTTCTGGTCATTTCTATTATGACATCTATGTACTTCCTATACTTGGATGTCCTTTTCTTTCTTTCTGCAAATTAGGGAAGTTTCCTGTAATATTCACTAAAAATGCCTACTACTCCTTTCTCTCTTTCCATGCCTTCATGAACTCCTAGAGCCCGTGTGTTGGGTCCTCTGATAGTACCCTGTAGATTTCCAACAGTGTCTTTAGTTTTCTAATTTCCTCTTGCTTTTGGTTTGACTGTATAATCCCCTGTGCTTTATCTTCTGAGTCAGATATTCTTTCTTCTGCTTCACCAATTCTGTTGTTAAGGCTTTCCACTGCATTTTTATTTGTTCTATTGTAGTTTTATTTCATTTGGAATTCTATTTATGACCTCAATTTCTTGGGAAAAATGTTCGTTCATGTCCTATACTGATTTCAGTAGTTCGTACATTTGCTTCTGATAGTTCTGTGTAATCTTATGATCAATTTTTTTAATTCCTTTTCTTGCATTTCTTCCATTTCATAATCTTCACATCTAGTATTGGCATGTTGCGTTCTTTGGGGGACATCATATTGTCTTCTTTATTCTTGGTTCTTGAATTGGTGCATTTGTTGTTCAGCATTTGTGGACATACTCCTTGGTTTCTTCTTTTTTTTTTTTTTTTTGTTTCTTGCTGTGGCAGTTTTTATCTTTTATTATTCCTCTGTATATAAGTGGAGTGTCTGCTTTCAGTGAAAATCTAGAGGCTTGTAGGGGGTGTGGCCAGGAAACTCTGTTCAGTTCTCCAGGGTGAAGGGTATTTCTAAGGTGACACACCCAGGTTTGGCAAGGTAAATCTCCTCTTTTTTTGTATTCAGAAGGGAAGTTTATTCTGCTCAACTGAGCTCCTCTCCTCAAAGGAGACCAGTGCCTGAGCACCAGCCCCAGTGGGTATAATATTTGTCTGCTCTGCCCCCAGTGACCCCACGGAGGATCGTGCAGTCTTCAGTGTAAACTCAGATTCCCCAGCAGTGTCCCTCACCAGGTAACCAGGAAGCCCTGAGTATGTGGAGTCTCCCACTGTGACTGCCCTAAGTCCCAGCCACACCATGAGTCCTCCCACACAGCTTCACTTTTTTTTTCACAGTCCTAGTGCAGAAGCCTCCCACAGTCGTGAGCTCCCAGCTCTCTGTTAGTTCTCCCCATCAGAGCCAGGAGTCTCTGCTCATCTGGTTGGTGGGCATGAACATGAGCTGGTGCAGCTGTTACATATGTCCCAAATCATGCCTGCTATCAGGTTATTACAGGATGCCATTGCAAAGTGATCGGAGAGAGAGAAACATGTCCCTCGTTTTTTTCTCCTCTAGTTTGGCAGGTATATATCCCCCATGGGGCTTTAAGCCAGGTTCCCTCTAGGTTCTTGCTGCAGCTTTAGCACCAGTGCCTTGGGCTGCTGCAGTCTGGTCTCACCTCCCTTTCCAGTGCTGCTGCATAGGCTCTTGGCTGCTGGAGTCCTGAGTTGTGGACATCCATGCCCTCTGCGTATGTCCACTGTGCCCCTCTAATTGGTGTCGTTTCCTCTGCCATTTTCTCCCTAACTCTTCCCTGAGACTGCAGTCTCTCCAGTTTTACAAAACTATCTTCTCCTAAACTGGAACAGTAAGCTCTCTCCCTCTTCCACCATCTTGGAACTCCTCGCATATGACTTGAAAACAAAACCTCTACTAAGTTTTTATAAGGCCTATAGAACATGCAGCTATAACACATGTAACAATTATAGCATAATTGTATAGGTAGTAAATGGATATAATGAGTTGCAAATTCTCTATTTTTCGCAAAGTTGTACAGTACTAAGTAGACTGTGAAAAGAGTGAATGGTGAAATTCCAAAAGAAACCACTGTAGCTAATGCAATATGTACCTGAAAAAATCTATTGGATAAATTAAAATATCATCCCAAAAGTGATATTCAATTAACCTATAAAGAAGCAAAAAAATGAGGAAAACAGCAGCCCCCCCGAAAAGAAACAGAAACTAAATAGTTCATGACTGATCTTACTTTTGTCTGCCCTTCTCAATACCAGACATATTTCTGATCCTTAAAAATCACACACACACACCTCTAATATACATAAAATGCATGCACAAACACACACACATATATATACACACATACACACATGCATGAGGGGACTTCAAAAAAGTTCATGGAAAAATGAACTAAAAGATAACGTTATGTTGGTGTAAGAAACTTTGGTATCCAGCATATAAAGGTTCCTCAGAAAGTTCATGGAAAATGAATGTTATGAAAAAATTATGCAAGGATCTCAATTTTTTGCACCAAAATAATCTTATCTTTTGATTCTACTTTCCATGAACTTTTTGCAGTACCTTTGTATATTAGCATTTTGTTATGTTTTAATATCGCCTCAAATTCTTGGCCTAATTGTGTTATGTAGAAGTCTAATCAGAATTTCTTCACTCCTTTCTACCGTAAGATTTCTGAAAAGATTTTATGTAATTGTTGAGTTGGCTAAATTACTAGGATTCAATGTGCAATTTGAATTAAACATTAAAATGTATGACAAAATGTTAAAAGGATGCAAAAGATAGCAATGCAGATGAAAGTATGTGGAAATTAAAGGAAATGAACTTGTTTTGCTAGTCAATGAAAAGGCAGTGAGAAACTTAATGTCCTTTGAGTTACAGAAAAAATCATGGAGTTACAACGTCTTAACCCTTATGTTCATGAAGGATATTTAGGAAAAAAGAATTTCTTCTTAATGAGAACTAACCAGACCCCAGTAGTACTCAGCAATCCCAAAGCAGCAGATTTTCCCATATATATGAATAGCTTTTCTAAGCATTGACCACATTTTTAAGAATTGTTGCCCCAATCATACTCTCTGACAATATCCAAGAAATAGGCATAAGTAAGGCAATGGGGTGGGGCTACAGAGCAGGTGTTGCAGGGGAAATGACAGCGATGGCACGTCTAGCAGTGGGAACGATGTTTGATTCTGAAGATGCAGAGAGAAGGGGCAGAGTGCTAGCTGGCACTCAGGACTCTGGGCTGCACAGCTCAGTGAATAGGGCTGCTGTCCACCAGGACAGAGTAAGCAGGAGGCAGCAGCAGGTGGGAGGGAATGGAGGAAGTTTTGATTGGGAGGTGTCTTCCTGTTGACCATACTGAATCAAGGAGGCTTTGGGACATTCAGAGGGTGTGTCTGGAAGACAGATGTGCAGAGCTGAAGCTGGGCTGAGGACAGAGTCCAGCGTTGTTGGTATGACCAAAGCCGGAGCTGCAGTTGAAATTGAACAGGAACAGTAGGTGAAGGAGAGATCCTCAACTGGAGATTCATAGAACCCTACAGGCACCATGAGTAATCCTCAGGAGGTTCCTTTACGCCTCTAAAAGTGGTAAAAGATTTTTGTGAGCATGTGCAGTCTGGGAAGAGGGTCTGTATGTTGCCCAGGTTCTCAAAAATTTACCACTCAAATGGATTTTGAAACGTGGAACCAGACTGAGAAATGAAGATATCCAGAAAGCATGCCCTGAGCAATATATTCATAATATTTAGGTACATAAAAAAATATAGGGGCTGACGCTGTGGCACAGCGGATTAACGCCCTGGCCTGAAGTGCCAGCATCCCATATGGGCACCGGTTCTAATCCCAGCTGCTCCTCTTCCAATCCAGCTCTCTGCTATGGCCTGGGAAAGCAGTGGAAGATGGCCCAAGTCCTTGGACCCCTACACCCACTGGGAGACCCAGAAGAAGCTCCTGGCTCCTGGCTTTGGATCAGTGCAGCTCCGGCCGTTGCGGCCAATTGGGGAGTGAACCATCAGATGGAAGACCTCTCTGTCTCTGCCTCTCCTCTCTCTGTGTAACTCTGACTTTCAAATAAATAAATAATATTTATATTATTATATAATACTATATATTATATATAGTATGTATATATATAAATGGTAGGGTGGTATTTAGCCTAGCATTTAAGGCATTGGTTAAGATGTTCACATCTCGTTTTGACTGGATTCGGGTTCCAGCTCTGCCTCCTGACTCGAGCTTCCTGCTAATGCAGATGTGGGAAGCAGCATTGAGGACTCAGTAGTTGTGCTCACTGTCACCAAGTGGGAGACCTGGATCGAGGCACCTCCCAGCCCCTGCCATTTCGAGCATTTGAGGAATGAACCAGCATAAGGGAGTGGTGTGTGTGTGTGTGTGTGTGTGTGTGTGTGTTGTGTCTGCCTCTCAAATAAATAAATTACATATATACGTAAAAGTTCATACACATGAAGACAATTAGGAGTCAAAGAGGAGCCTGAGAGGAAATTGGCAGCTAGATTGGTAGAAGGGGCCATCATTGTGGCTTAGTGGGTTAAGCCACTGCCTGCAACACCATCATCCCATGTTGAGCACTGGTTCAAATCCCAGCTTCTCTGCTTCTGATCCAGCTCCCTGTTAATGCACCTGGGAAAGCAGTGGAAGGTGATCCAAATTCTTGGCTTCCTTCCACCCACATGGGAGAGCATGAGGGAGTTCCAGGCTCCTGGCTTCTTCCTGGCCCGGATCTGGCCATTTGGAGAGTGAATCAGTGCATGGAAAAAATCTCAATCTCTCTCTCTCTCTCTTTCTCTCTCTCTCTCCCCTCTTCTCTCTGTAATTCTTCTTTTCAAATAAATTAGTAAATAAATCTTTAAAAGAGAGAAAATAGAAGAAGCAGAATGATTCAGAACTGGATCCAAGAGGAGAAATTGTTTGAAATAAGAGAATGCCCCTTTTATCATTCAAGGCACAGCTCAAATGTCAACTCTAGGTAATGCCTTCTCTTTTCACTGGACTTGACATATCTTTTCCCCACCAAAAAGAAAGTCTCTGTGAACAGGAATTCTGAGTCCCCGGTGCCTGGAACAGAGAGGAACATAATACAGTTGTCCAGGGACTATTTGATTAATTGCTATTTAGGATGATCTGTAAATATTTATTGCATTTTTACTTTTTCTTCATCCAAAGATAGATTTTATTTAGGTAACTCATAAACATTTTTATTAAATTAACAAGTAAGCAAATATTTTCCCATTTTATTTTCTTTTTTAAAATCTGATTTTTAAAAAAAACTATTTATTTTATCTTATTTTATTTTATTTGAAAGAAACAGACAGACATCTCTCACCTACCGGCTCACTACGGAGCCAGAACTCCGCCTTCCACTTAGGTGGCAGAGACCAAACTCCTGGAGCCGTCATCATCTGCCTCCTTGAGTGCGCGTCAGCAAGAAGCCGAAGTGAGGAGTGGAGCAGGGACTTGAGCTCAGGCACTGCAAGATAGAGTACAGATATTCCAGCCAGTCTTAATCCCTGTGTCAAATGCCTAACCCCTCCCACTCATTTTCTAGTATTACTAACAGTACAGTCAGAATGCCTTTGTCAAATACAGGGAAAATGAGGAAAATTTAAAGACAGATAACTAAATAATAAAGTAACGGGGCTGGTTACTGACATACTCACTATGCAGCTTTCTATTACTGAAAAGCAGTATTAGTTATGTACTTTTATTTTATTCTAAAATCTGTAATGCTTGATCAGAGTAGATACAGCTGTTGTCAATAATTGCTTAAAACCAATCAAATTGAAAATTTTGTAGGGGCCTTATTATAAGCCAAATGCTGTGAAACATAAAGTCCTAAGATATTTAGGCTATCAATGTTAACTAAAGAAAAAATGAAGTCTTCTGTGTAGTCAATGTGAGTAAAAACAACAGTCTTTAAATAAAAAGCAGGAGGCAGGGAGGCAGCATTGTGGCGTAGTGGGTAAAGCCACCACTTGCAATGCTGGCATTCTGGGAATCAGTTAGCGTCCTGCCCAGGCGGCTCCACTCCCAAACCAGCTCTCTGCTAGTGGCCTGGGAAAAGCAGCAAAAGATGTCCCAAGTGTTTGGGCCTCTGCTGTCCACATGGGAGACCCAGATGAAGCTCCTGGCTTAGGCCTGGCCCAGACCTGGCCGTTGAGGCCAACTGGGGAGTGAACTGGAAGATGGAAGATCTCTCTTCTGTCTCTATATAACTCTTTCAAATAAACAAATATATCTTTTAAAAACTGCAGTCATCTCATCAATTTTAACACAATTATACATATTCATCTCCAATACAATATTTCTCAGAGTTGTAGAAAATCACATTCATGAAAATAGATGTTTTCTTATTTTTAATAGCTGAGCTATGTTTCATACTTGCTGTAAATAAACTAGAAGACAAAGAGAAAACTCACCTTAGGCAAAATATGTTACACTTCTACTTTCAGAGATTCTGAAAAACGTTTGGATGCAATTTTAAAATATTCAGTTCTACCTTCTGAGATGCAGGTGTAACAAATTCCCATGCATCAATCTGGCAGTGAGGAAAAGTATCCAAATGTAAACAGTTCAGGCAGAATATGGTCTCTGCAATGAAATGGTTTGTAAACTTGTACAATCTAATTTTATTTAAGGAATACAAACTTCATATGTACAAATTTAGAAACATAGTGGTTCTTCCCACCCTGCCTCCTTCCTGCCTACATTCCAATCCCTTCTTCTTCCTCCCTCTCCCATTCTCGTTCTTATTTTTTTTACAAAGATTTATTTTCAGTTAACCTTATACTCATAAGATTAACCCTATGCTAAGTAAAGAGCTCAACAGATTGTATGAAGAAAAAAGAAAACAGATGAAAAACATTGTTCCTCAACAGTCAAGACAAGGGCTGTTCAAAATCATCACACCACAAAGTGTCAGTTTCATTCCTATAGATTACCTTTTAGGTACTCTATTAGTTACCACAGATCAGAGAGAACATATGGTATTTGTCTTTTGGGGACTGGCTTATTTCACTGTGTATAATGGTTTCTGTTTGCATCTATTTCATTGCCAATGACAGGATCCCATATTTTTACTGCTTTGTAGTATTCCGCAGTGTATGTATTGCACAATTTCTTTACCCAGTCTTAAGTAGATGGATATCTGGGTTGATTCCGTATCTTAGCTATTGTGAATCGAGCTGCAGTAAACATGGGGGTAAGGACAAGTCTCTCATATACTGATCATTTCCTGTGGGTACATTCCCAGGAGTGGTTTTGCTGGGTTATCTGGTAGTCTATATTCAGATTTCTGAGATATCTTCATATAGAAATCAACAAACAACAAATGCAGATGAGGATGTGGGACTGAGTGCCCTAATGCACTAATTGGTGGGAACATAAACTGGCACATCCAGTTGGGAAGACACTAAAGAGATACCTCAGAAACTGGTACATCTGTAAGGTCACCTTAAATGAATACTGTGGGGAAAGCAGAATTTTCAGAGCGGCTGCCATATCCTCGCTCCTGTACTGACTCGGAAGAAAGGGGAATTGACACCTGTGTACAGCTTAATATTACCACAGGCTCAGGGCCAACTGCAAAATTGCAGGCCAGGCCAGGTACAAAATAAAAATGTAGGACTCCTTTTTCAAAAGGCAGAGACACGTGCCATTAAAGGTCTAGAAATATCAAGCTTTTTCCTCCCTCTTCCTCACTCTCTCTCTTGCTATTTTCCTGCACCTTCCACCCTGCTCCCCCCAAGAGTGTTTTCTATTTACTATTTAATGTTGCTCTGGGTAAAAGCTAATTAAAATGTTTAATTATTAGCATGAATTTTGCTGTTCATCCTTATATTGTACAGTGATAGCTTTAAATGCAAATTTAAGAGCATTTAGATTATATGTAAAATCACCAAAATTGTACAATTTGTATTTCTTAGCTCATACATAAATATGGATTTTAATCTTAGCATAACAGAAGAAAACTTGCTCAGAACTAACTGCATTGGGTATGTTTCACTTCCTAATCCAGCACATTCTACAAATGCTCCCTACCTGTGGCTCACTGATAGATAAGGAAGGGTTGAAAGGACAGGGTACTATGGCTAACCCTGTATCTCACTATGTCCTGATTTTCAATGTAAGTGTTTAGCTAGGATAGAGAAAGATTGGAAGCATTAAAGTATATGCTAGGGTTCCTAGGTCATTGATGTTTCTTAGAATGTCACTGTCTGCTTTCAAAATGTTTCTGATTCAAAAGAAAAGCTCCCCCACCGTTAATGGTGCACTTCATCTTAGATGTGACATGAGATGTGACATGCTTACTTCATACTCACATTGGGCCTTACTGAACTCCCTTGCATCATGTGCCTGTTGGACTTCAGTACCCCCCCGCCTGGGGCCTTGCAAAGGATTTGTGCAAATGGCGGGGCAAGGAATGGAAGACACACATTCTGTATGTCTCTCCTCTGCTCACACACATGCTCCATTCTCCCATCAGACTTGCAGAATTCAAGGCTTAGGTATTTCAGAATTTCAAGAGGACATTAAACCAAGCAGAGAGCCCTTCTGAGGACACAGCACTAAGCGACTGCACAGGCCCCACCTGGATGAAGCCAGCCCTGGATGTAGTGTTGATCCCCGATTCTCCCCACAGCCCCTCTGCTCTGCTCCCACTTGATATTTCACTCACCACCCAGTATTGTGCTCATCTGCCTCTTGTCCTCCCTCACCACCAAGCAGGGGTGTTCTTCTTTGAGTCTTCAGCAACAAGAAAAGTCTGGGAGGAATGCCGTATGCTCAGCCACCACTATTTGTTGAAGAAACGAATTGGTGGGCGGAAGAATGGATGAACCTATTAATAGAAGGAACCTAACAGTTAGGGTCTGGAAAAGCAGAGTAGGAACATATTATGGAAGGAGAGTAGTTACCTGATCTTTGCTCTTCCATTTATGATCCTGCTTTTCTTTGCAACCTGTAGGGTGTAAAAGTCAGACCGTCTATGCACCAGCCACAGGTGCCAAATGGGTCCCAAGCTTGTCCACTGCAGTGTTGTACAATACAGATACCCAGGCTGCACTGAAATATGCTGCATTAACTTCAGCATGGCTATTTGGAGATTTTTTTTCAAATTTTAAAAAGTTGTGTTTTTCGTGGCCAAAGGAGACTTAAAATATTTGACAATATCCACCTACATGCTGACTACAAGAGATCCACAGTGGTGTTAAGGACATGCATGGGCCAAAAGTGAAGAGTTAGAAAAAATACTGCATGAAATAGTGAACAAAAGAGGGCAGGGATGGTGAGACTTATATCAGACGAAACAGACTTTAAGTCAAAAGCTGTGAGAAGAGTCAAGAATGTCATTATAAATGGAATCAGTCCATCAAGAGGGTATATCAATGTAAATATTTCTGTACTCAATATCATCAGAGCAACTAAGTATTTACAGCAGATATTAACAGAACTGAAGGGAGAAACAGACACCAACACAAAGACAGCAGCATATTTTAACACCTTGCGTTCAACGATGGGTGAATCCTCTGAGAGAAGATCAGGAAGGAAGCAGCAGGCCTGAACACTGCACCCGGGAGCATGAGGCACAGTCTCCCCAAGCCCTCGGCAGTCTTCTTCAAGACAGACCATCTCTTAGGTCCCAAACGGTCTAATAAGATTGACATCAGATCGCATTTCAGACAACAAAACTATGAAACTAAATTAAACAATAAACTCCCGAACAATCGGTAAGTGGAAGATGAAATCAAAAAGGTTGCTGATAAAAATGGAAATGGAATACCAAAACTAGGGAATGCAGTTATAAGAGGGAACTTTAGAGCATTAAACAACTACATTAAGGAAAAAGAAAATCAAGGTCTCAAATGCACAACTGAATTTTACACATAAGCACAATTAGCAGAATAAATGAAATAACAAAAATTAGAGCAGAAATAAATGACACAGAGAATAGGAAAACAAGAGAAAACATCAAGGAAACTAATAGTAGATTTTTTTAAATTTTGTTTTATTTGGTGCTGGCGCTGTGGTACAGCAGGTTAACTCCCTGGCCTGAAGTGCCGGTATCCCATATGGGTGCTGGTTCAAGCCCCGGCTGCTCCACTTCCGATTCAGCTCCATACTATGGCCTGGGAAAGCAGAGGAGGATAGCCCAAGCCTTTGGGCCCCTGCACCCACGTGGGAGACCCGGAGGAAGCTCCTGGCTCCTGGCTTCAGATTGGTGCAACTCCAGCCATTGTGGCCAGTTGGGGAGTGAACCAGCAGATGGAAGACCTCTCTCTCTCTCTTCTCTCTCTCTGTCTCTCCTCTCTCTGTGTAACTCTGACTTTCAAATAAAAATAAATAAATCTTTTAAAAATTTTGTTTTATTTGTATGTATCTCATAATTACAACATTAGGAATATAGTAGTTCTTCCCACCACACCTGCCCTCCTACCCACTCGCCCACCCCCTTTCCTCCTCCTTCTCCTGTTTGGTCAAAGAAAGAAAAACAGAAAGAAAGAAAGAAAGAAAAAGAATGGACTAGCCGGCACTGTGGCTCAGTAGGCTAATCCTCCGCTTTGCGGCGCTGGCACACCGGGTTCTAGTCCCAGTTGGGGCGCCAGATTCTGTCCTGGTTGCCCCTCTTCCAGGCCAGCTCTCTGCTGTGGCCAGGGAGTGCAGTGGAGGATGGCCCAGGTGCTTGGGCCCTGCACCCCATGGGAGACCAGGAGAAGCACCTGGCTCCTGGCTTCTGATCAGCACGGTGCACCGGCTGCAGCGCGCCAGCTGCACCGGCCATTGGAGGGCGAACCAACAGCAAAGGAAGACCTTTCTCTCTGTCTCTCTCTCACTGTCCACTCTGCCTGTCAAAAAAAAAATAATAATAATGGAATAAAAAAACTAGGAGAACTGTTCCTCAATAGTCTAGACAAAGGCGGTTCTTTGTTATTGCTTCTCAAAGGTGATTTTGCTTTATTTTCCCCTTCCTCTTTTCCGTGGCTTCCTCCCCCTTCTTTCCTTTTAGAAACTTGATTGTCTTTAAAGAACCCAAGGCTGATACATCTTTTGTGAGCTCTTAAACATAACTATAACTTATAAGATGTAATAATATTCTCCATTTTAAATACTAAAAGGAAGTGATTCTTGAGAACAGTTTTATTGCTAAGTTTCATGATACAATTCTTTGAGGACAGAGATCCTGCATGAGAAGTTAGTGCACAGTACCTCTTGTTTATTTAACAAATTACTCTCTTATGTATGACATCAGTGATTACCCAAGGCTCTTGACATGAGCTGTGTCGTCTATGGAAGCCTTTTGGATCCACTAGCTCGACAAGGCTGTAAACAAATTGGAAGTTCTCTCCTCCCTTCAGATAAAAGTGCCTCCTTCTTTGGTGGCCACTTCTTCCCACTGGGGTCTCACCCACATAGGTCCTTTATGTAGGAAATTTATTTTTCCTGAGTGTCTTGGCTTTCCATGCCTGAAATGCTCCCCCAGGGCTTTCCAGCCCGTCTGGAATGCCTTAAGGGCTGATTCTGAGGTCAGGTCGGAGTGCTACTCAAACCAATTGTCATTCTATGAGTCTGCTAAATGAACTGCTTCCCATGTTGGAGCCTTCACTCCTTTTTAATTCTGTCTATAATTGTTTCCAAACACTTAGTCCTATTTATTTGATCACTGTAAAACTTCATCATATCTAAATTGTCACTTGACCACTATTCCTATCCATTTGATCTTATAACACTTAAGCTGCTATTTTTATTGATCAGTTTAAGGGATTTTGGGGTCTTATAACTAGCTGTTAAGCTGTACCCTTAGAACTAAGTCCATATGAATGTATATAGGTCTATACTGCTTTTCAGTTGCAAACTTCATGCGTTTCACATTTACAACTTTATGACCCTGGTAATTCTTCTCACTGTGCCCACTCTCCCTCCCATCCTACTTCCTCTTCCCTTTCTTATTCTCACTCTTCTTCTTTACCCAGATCTATTTTCAGTTAACTTTATATCTATATGATTATATCTATGTTAAGTATAGCATTCAATGAATTGTATGAAAGAGAAAAGGTATGTTTCTAGTTTCATCCATTTTGTTGCAAATGACCAGGTTTTGTTTTTTTTCTGCTGAATAGTATTCCATGGTGTACATATCCAATGATTTGTTTATCCAATCTTTAGTTGATGGGCATTTGGGTTGATTCCATGTCTTTGCTATTGTGAATTGAGCTGCAATAAATATGGAGGTGCAGAGGGCTCTTTCATTTGCTGACTTCATTTCCCTTGGATAGATGTCGAAGCATGGGATGACTAGGTCATATGATAGGTCTATATTCAAACCTCTGAGGTATCTCCACACTGTCTTCCATAATGGATTTACCAGTTTACATTCCCACCAACAGGGAATTAGGGTACCTTTTTCCCCACATCCTCACCAGCATTTTTTGTTTGTTGATTTCTGTATGAAAGCCATTTTAATGGGGGTGAGATGAAACCTCATTGTGGTTTTGATCTGCATTTTCCTGACAGCCAGGGATCCTGAGCATTGTATCATGTGTCTGTTGGCTATTTGGATTTCCTCTTTTGAAAAATGTCTGTTTAAGTCCTTTGCCCATCTCTTAACTGGATTGTTTGTGTTGATGTTGTTGAGTATCTTGATCTCCTGATATATTCTGGTTATTAATCCTTTTTCAGTTGTATAGTTTGCGAATATTTTCTCCCATTCTGTTGGTTTTCACTTCACTTTCTTGATTGTTTCTTTTGCAGTGCAGAAGCTTCTCAGTTTGATGTAATCCCATTTGTGGATTTTGGCTTTGAATGCCTGTGCCTCGGGATCTTTCCAAGAGCTCCTTGTCTATGGCAGGGTCTTGTGGGGTGTCGCTCCCCCTCTTTGTGGAGGAACGACACAGGACCCTGTGCTGTTCTTTTGTCTGCTCGGCCCTCCCCGGGTTTGCTGCTGGTTCTTCCCGGGTTGGCTGCCGTCCCTCCACCTCCGTGGAAGGGTGGTTCCCCCTGCCACTTTCCCCACTTCCGCGGGGGCGTGGCACACTGCCAGCCAGCTCTCTCGGGGGCTGCTCAGGTGTTCCTTCAGATAGATGTTCCTCTAAGATGTTCCTGGTGCATGTTGTCTTCCTCCTTTATAGTCCTCTTCCACCAATCCCAACTCTGCTACCCACACGCCGAGTACGCTGCTCTCCTCCAATCAGGAGCAGGATCAGCTCCTGCAGCTCAGTCAATCAAATTGGCGAGAGGCAGCTGTGTAGAAGCTGTTTACTCCTCTCCCAGCACCATATTGTGGGAGAGCAGATGTATAGAATAAGTCTTAATTCCAGTAACAGTCTAGTCCAAGTTGCTCCCCACAGTGGGGTCTATTAATTTGATGCTGTCAGGTCATAGATTTACATCTTTAGAACATTTGCATTTTGAAATGAAACATTTTGGTGAAAGTTGTCAGGTAAGTCTTACATTACACTTCTGCATGTGGAAATCCAATTTTGTCGAGACAGCCCTTGCTCCAGGAGTTGGTTTTAGCTCCTTTATCAAAGATCAGTTGGTTGTAGATGCTTGGATTTATTTTGGGTGTTTCTCTTCTGTTCCGTTGGTCTATCCATCTAATTTTGTACCAGTATCAGGCTGTTTTGATTATAACTATCCTGTAGCATATCTTGAAATTGGGTATTGTGATGCCTCCATCTTTGCTTTTGTTGTTTAAGATCACTTTAGCCATTCAGGGTCTCCTGTGTTTCCATATGAATTTCAACATCACTTTTTCTATATCTAAGAAGAATGTCCTTACATTTTGATTGATATTGCATTGAATCCTTATAGACATGACCAGAAAAGATCTTCACCATGACACATTGTAGTCAAACTCTCCACAGGAACACATTAAAAAAAAGATTCTAAAATGTGCACAAGAGAAATGCCAGATTACTTTCAGAGGATTTCCAATTAGCTCACAACAGACATCATCAGAAACTCTACAGGCTAGGAGCAAATGGAAAGATATATTGCAAGTCTTAAGAGAAAAAAAAATGTTAAACCAGAATACTATACACTGCAAAATTCTCATTTATGAATGAAAGACCTTCCATAACAATAAGTTTAAAGAATTTGTAACCACCATCCAGCCCTACAAAAAATGCTTAAAGATGTGCTACACACAGAAACATTGTCATCACTACAAAAGAAAGTAAAGGAAGGAAATCTCCCAGTAAAAGTACAAAGTAAATCCAAAGTAAAAAATATGAATTTTTCTTAAAAATGGCAGGGCAAAGTCATGATTTATCAATAGTCACCTTGCATGTAAATGGCCTCAACTCTCCAGTTAAAAGACACAGACTGGCTGAATGGATTAAAAAACAAAACTCATCTCTATTTTCTGCCTACAAGAAACACATCTCACCAATAAAGATGCATGCAGGTTGAAAGTGAAAGGATGGAAAAAGATATTCCATGCCAACAGAAACCAAAAACGAGCTAGTGTAGCCATCCTAATAGCAGACAAATAGACTTTCACACAAAAACTATTTAAGGAGACAAAGAAAGACACTATGTAATGATTAAGGGATCAATTTCAACAGGAAGATGTAACTATTATGAACATATATGCAGGGGCCAGCGACATGGCTCACTTGGCTAATCCTCCACCTGAGGCACTAGCATCCCATATGGGCACCGGGTTCTAGTCCCGGATGCTCCTCTTTCAGTCCAGCTCTCTGCTGTGGCCCGGGAAGGAAGTGGAGGATGGCTCAGGTGCTTGGGCCCTGCAACCATGTGGGAGATCCAGCAGGAGGCACCTGGCTCCTGGCTCTGGATTGGTGTAGTTCTGGCTGTAGCAGCCAATTGGGGGATGAACCAATGGAAGGAAGACCTTTCTCTCTGTCTCTCTCTCTCACTGTCTAACTCTATCTTTCAAAAAAGCATATATGCACCTAATTACAGGACATCTGGCTATTTAAAAGAAATGTTAGATCTAAAGGGAGACATAGACTCCAATACAATAGTAATGAGAGACTTCAATACCCCATTTTCAGCAGTGGACATATCAACCAGACAGAAAATCAGCAAGGAAATGGCAGAGTTAATTGACACAATAGACCAAGTGGAACTAACAGATATCTACAGAACTCTTCATCCTACGATTGCAGAATACAATTTTTTCTCACCAGTTCATGGAACTTACTGTAGGATTGACCACATGCTAGCCCTTAAAGCAAGTCTCAGCAAATTCAAAAAATAAATTAATACTATGCATCTTCTTGGACCACAATGGAGTGAAGCTGGAAATCAAGAACTCAGGAATCTCGAGAACATAGGCAGACACATGGAGACTGAACAGCATGCTCCTGAATGAACAGAGGGTCATAGAAGAAATCAAAAGAGAAATCAAAAAATTTTTGGAAACAAATGAAGATGACAATAAAACATATCAAAACTTGCAGGATACAGCAAAAGCAGTGTTAAGAGGAAAGATTATAGCAATTGGTGCCTACATCAAGAAACTGGAAAGGCACCAAATAAATGAACTGTCAGTGACCTCAGGGATCTAAAAAACAACAGTAAACCAAACCCAAAACTAGTAGGAGAAAAGAAGGAATTAAAATTAGAGAAGTCAATAAAATTAAAGCCAAAAAAAAAAAACAATACAGAAGATTAACAAAACAAAGGGCTGGCCTTTTGAAAAACTAAATAAAATTGACACACCACTTGTCCAACTAACCAAAAAAGGGAGAGAGAAGACTCAAATAAATAAAATTAGAGATGAAAAAGGAAATGTAACACAGACACCACAGAAATAAAAAGAATCATCAGAATCTACTACAAAGAGCTGTATGCCAACAAACTGGGAAACCTAGAAGAAATCGATACAGCCTACCTAAATTGAGCCATGGAGACAGAGAAAACCTACACAGACCCATAACCAGGACAGAAATTGAATTGCTAATAAAACCCTCCCAATGAAGAAAAGTGCAAGACTGGATGTCTTCACTGCTGAATTCTACCAGACATTTAAACAACAACTAACTCCAATTCTTCTCAAGCTATTCTAAATAATTGAAAGGGAGGGAATCCTCCCAAATTCCTTCTGTGAAGCCAGCATCACCTTAATTCCTAAACCTGAAAAAGATGCAACAGAAAAGAGAACTACAGCCCAACTTCCCTGATGAACATAGACACAAAAATCCTCAACAAAAATGTAGCTGATCGAATCCAACAGCACATCAAAAAGATCATCCACCCAGACCAATGAAGCCATCTGGTCCTGGGCTTTTCTTTGTTGGGAGGGTCTTTAATACTGGTTCAATCTCCATCTTTGTTATTGGTCTCTTTAGATTTTCTGTGTCTTCATGGCTCAATTTTGGTAGATTTATGTGTCCAGGAATCTTTCCATCTCTTCTAGGTTTCCTGATTTGTTGATACACAGCTCTTTGTAGTAATTCCTAATAATTTTAATTTCTGTGGTATCTGTTGTTACATTTCCTTTTTCATCTCTGATTTTATTAATTCAGATCTTCTTCCCTCCCCTTTTTCTTTTGTTATTTGGGCTGATTGTGTATCAATTTTGCTTCTTTTTCAAAAGACCATCTCTCAATTTTGCTAATCCTTTGTATTGTTTTTTGTTTCAATTTTCTTTACTTCTCTAATTTTAATTATTTCTTTTCTCCTACTAATTTTCGGTTTGGTTTCTTATTGTTTTCTAGGTCCTTGAGGTACACACTGATAGTTCATTTATTTGGTGCCTTTCCAATTTCTTCATGTAGCACCAACTGCTATAAACTTTCCTCTTAATACTGCTTTTGCTGTAGCCCATAAGTTATGATATGCTGTATCATAGTATTTATTCATTTCCAGGAACTTTTTGATTTCTCTTTTGATTTACTCTATAACACACTGTTCATTCAAGAGCATGTTGTTCAGTCTCCATGTATTTGCATTTGTTCTAGTTTATTTCCAGCTTCATTCCAGTGTGATCTTAGAAGATACATGGTATGATTTCAGTATTTTTGAATTTGCTGAGACTTGTTTTGTGACCTAGCATGTGGTCTGTCCTAGAGAAAGTTCCATGCACTGGTGAGAAAAATGTGTATTCTGCAACTATAGGATGAAAAGTTCTATAGGTATCTGTCAGTTCCATTTGTTCTATAGTGTTGATTAACTCTGCTGTTTCCTTGCCAATTTTCTGTTGGTTGATCTGTCCGTTGCTTAATGTGGGGTATTGACGTCCCCCATTACCATTGTATTGGAGTCTATGTCTCCCTTTAGATCCCTTAATATCTCTTTTGAATAGTCATGTGTCCTATAATTGGGTTTATATATGTTTATTATGGTCACATTTTCCTGTTGAATTGATCCATTAATCATTATATAGTGCCCTTCTTTGTCTCTTTATCAATTTTTGTGTTAAAGTCTATTTTGTCTGATATTAAGATGGTTACACCAGCTCTTTTTTGGTTTCTGTTAGCATGGAATATCTTTTTCCTCCCTTTCACTTTCAATCTGTGTGTATTTTTGTTGGTGAGATGTGGTTCTTGTAGGCAGCAAATATATGAGTCTTCTTTTTTAACCCACTCAGCCAGTCTGTATTTACATTAAAGGTAATAATTGATGAGTGCAATTTGGTCTCTCATTTTTCCGTAAATATTCCTATTGTTAACTTTGGATTTCCTTTGTACTTTTACTGGGAGATTTTCTGCCTTCACTTTCCTTCATGGTGATGACCATGTTCCTGTGTTTCTGTGTGCAGCACATTCTTAAGCATCTTTTGTAAGGCTGGATGGGTGTTGACAAATTTTTCAATTTATGTGTGTTATGGAAGGTCTTTGTTTCACCTTCATTCCTAAATGAGAGCATTGCAGGATACAGTATTCTGGGTTTACGGTTCTTTTCTACTAAGACTTGGACTGTATTTTGCCATTCTCTTATAGCCTATAGGTTTCTGAGAAGTCAACTGTGAATCTAATTGGGGATCCTCTGAAAGTAATCTAGTGTTTCTCTCATGTACATTTTTAGAATCTTTTCTTTATGTTTTACTGTGGAAAGTTTGACTACAATGTGTCACGGTAAAGATCTTTTCTGGTCATGTTTATGAGCAGTTCTATATGCTTCCTGTACTTGGACATCCCTTTCTTTCTCCAAATTGGAGAAGTTTTCTATAATTATTTCACTAATTAGGCCTTCTAATCCACTCTCCCTTTCTATACCTTCCCGAACTCCTAAGACCCATATGTTGAGTCATTTGATAATATCCTGTAAATCTCCAGCACTGTTTTTAATTTTTCTAATTTCTTCTTTTTTGGTCTTACTGTAAAATGTTTAGTGATTTTTCTTCTTACTCATGTTATTTCTTCTGCCTCACTGAGTCTGTTGTTAAGGATTTCCACCACATTTTTTGTCTGATCTATTGAATTCTTCATTTCTAATATTTCATTTTGATTTCTCTTTAATATCTCAGTTTCGTGGAAACATTTCCATGCATTTGGTGGATGGATTTCTTTAATTCCTAGGTTTGCTTCTCATCACTTCTGAGTAATCATATGATTAATTTTTTTGGATTCCAGTTCCAGCATTTCAACAATCTCTTCATCTTCACATTCTAGTATTGAAGTTTTGTTTGTTCCTTTGGGGGTGTCATGTTGTCTTCCTTATTCTTGTTTCTTGAATTTCTTGCCTTATTTTTAAGCATTTGTGGGGATACTTTTTTTTCCTCCAATGGCTTTTATCTTTGGACTGTTCCTCTGTGGCTTAGTGGAGTATCTGCTATTTCAGTGAATACCCAGAGATGTGTGCTGGGTGTGGTCAGGGAGCTCTGTTTAGTGCTCAAGTGTGAGGGGGGTATCCAAGATGACACTCAAGTTAGACACGGTAAATCTTTTTTTGTCAGAGGTAAGGGTTTGATCAGCTCTGTTAGTGTAATCTCACCCTCACCTCCTCTCCTGCAAGGTGTCCAATGCCCAGGCACTGGCCCCAGTGAGTACAATAATCATCAACACTGCCATGAGGATCACACAAAGGATCCATGCATTCTAGATTGTGAGCATGAATCCCACAGCAATGACCCACCCCAGGCAATTAGGGAGCCAAGAGCATGTGGAGCCACACACAGTGACTGCCCAGAGACCCCACCACACCCTGTGCCCTCCCACATAGCCACAATGTGTCCAAACTCCCAGAACACAATGCTCCCACAGTCAAAGGGTGCCAAGGATCCACTCTGCCCTGCCTGTCCATCCCATCCACAGAGAGGTAGAGACGTTCCCAAAGCCAGCTGCCTGTGGGTATTCTGCCCAAGCAGCCTAAGCCCCAGAGCCAGTAATGGGCTGGGAGACCGAGGACACCTCACAGTCCTACATGGGCACCCAGTCCCTTGTCAGTCCTCCTAGCGAGTCTCAAGTGTCTCCTCTTGGCTAGTTGCTGGGCACAAGGACACAGCTAGCATAACTGTTATGTGTGTCCAAAATGGCATCCACCCTCTCTCAGCCAGTTGCAGGGTGCCATGCCAGGGGGCTGGGGAAAGAGAAGCGTGCCCCTTTTCCCTCTAGGTTGGCGGGTACACTGTCCCCCACAGGACTCCAAGCCTGACTCACTCCAGGCTCTCTCCGCAGCTTTATTGCCAGTGGCCTGGGCTGCTGCCGTCTGGTCTCATCACACTCCCCGAAGTCGGTGCTGAGACTCTCAGCTGCTGGGGTTCTGTGTTGAGTCTGCACTCATGCTGCATGTCCACACCATCCACATAGCTCCACAGCATCTGACGTCTGCGGAGTTTCCCCTGCAGTTTTCTCCCTCACTGTTCCCTGAGGTTACACTCTCTCCACGTTTTTTTTTTTTAACTATCTTCCTTTAGACTACAGCAGTAACCACCCACCTATTCTGCCATCTTGGAGTCTCCTGCCTGTTTTTTTTGTTGTTGTTGTTGTTGTTGTTGTTGTTGTTGTTTTAAAGAAAGAAGTTTTAGAGAGGATGTCAAGAAAAAGGAACACAGTGCCGTTGGTGGGAACATAAATTAGTCATTATGGAAAACTGAAGATTTTTTAAAAGAATCACCATATTGTCTAGCAATGTCACTTCTGAATATATATTCAAGAAAAATAAATCAGCATGTAGAAGATTAACATGCTCTCTTCTATACATTGCATCATTATTCTCAGTAGCCAAGATATGGAAACAACTAAAGTGCACATCAGTAGGTGAATGGATAAAGGAAATACGAATGGTATATACATATAATGGTATATCACTCAACCTTTTTTAAAAAGGGAAACAATGCCACTAGGAGGACATTTTGCTAAGTAAAATAAGCCAATACAGAAAAACATGATACTCTTCATGAAGGAACTTCAAAAATTTAGTGTAAAATACAATTAAAAGATAAGTTATTTTAGTGCAAAAAACTATCAAATCCATACTTACAAGGAGCCCTCAAAAAGTTCATGGAAAGTGAATATTATGAAAAATCATGAATGGATTTCAAAAAAAAATTGCAACCAAAAAAACCTATCTTCAACTTCTGTTGTTCCATGAAATTTTTGAAGTACCCTTGTATTTGTTGAATCTGACATGAATAAGTTCATACAAGCAAAGCATGGTATGATGGTCGCCAGGGACTGTGGCAGGGACAACAAAGAAGTGATAGGCAAAGGATGCGTAGTTTTGATTGTACAAAACAGTCAGATCTGGAGATTCAGTGAGCAGCATGGTGACTATAGTCAACAGTACTGCATTGTATTCTTAAAAATGTGTAAGATGGGCCGGCGCCGCGGCTCACTAGGCTAATCCTCCACCTTGCGGCGCCGGCACACTGGGTTCTAGTCCCCGTCAGGGGGAGCCGGATTCTGTCCCGGTTGCCCCTCTTCCAGGCCAGCTCTCTGCTGTGGCCCAGGAGCGCAGTGGAGGGTGGCCCAAGTGCTTGGGCCCTGCACCTCATGGGAGACCAGGATAAGTACCTGGCTCCTGCCATCGGATCAGCGCGGTGCGCCGGCCGCAGCGCGCTGGCCACAGCGGCCATTGGAGGGTGAACCAATGGCAAAGGAAGACCTTTCTCTCTGTCTCTCTCTCTCACTGTCCACTCTGCCTGTCAAAAAAAAAAAAGTGTAAGATGATAGTTCTTAAGTTCATATGACAAAAGTAATAGTAATTGATGACTAATATTATTAGCATTGTTATTATATTATAAGGGGTAGGAGGAAACTTTGACCTTGATGTAGTGATAGTTCCATAAGAGTACACATACAAACAAACTCAGTTTTAAATATTAAATATGTAGCATTTTATTTGTCAATCAGACCTCAAAAAGCAGTTTAAAAATATGTATTTGTTTCCCAGATTTTTAAAAAACTAGTTAATTCTCCTGATCAGCAGTTTATCATGTATAGAATGTGTTCAAAGCCATAGACAGTTTTATGTGTTTCTCAGACAGCAATTCCATGCTTTATCATAGATATTTGCCGATTCAGATGATTGGAATTGTATAATTGTTCTTTTCCATCACACTGGTGTCTTGGCAGCAAGCATTAAGCCGCGAGGGTCAGCACCTACCTAGCCCAGCCAGTATGAGGTAGAGCGCCGCAGCAGCACCAGCCAAGCCCACACGGCAGGTGAGTTAGGCTGTTAATCCGTGTGCTCTGGTCAGGGGTCCTGCTTCCAGCGCCGCTAGACCTGAGCCTTCCAGTGAGCATGACCCATTGCTCTCCCTGAGCACAACTGGGAAAAGCAGGGACTAACAACCAGGAGACTGCATACAATTCTTATTGCTCCTGCATTCCTCCTCTCAGCCAGTCACCACCAACCATTTGGAACACATTTTATATCTGCACATAAAAGGCACAGAAAGGATGAAGTCGATCTTGTTCAAGGCCACCTTGATTTCTTGTTACCACATAGAACAAAGAACTCAATTTATAACCACTTTCAAAATATACTATTTCATGGGGCTGGTGCTGTGGTGCAGTGGGTTAACGCCCTGGCCTGAAGCGCCGGCATCCCATATGGGCGCTGGTTCAAAACCCAGATCTCCACTTCCAATCCAGCTCTCTGCTATGGCCTGGGAAAGCAGTAGAAGATGGCCCAAGTCCTGGGGCCCCTGCACCAGTGGGAGACCTGGAAGAAGCTCCTGGCTCCTGGCTTCGGATCAGCTCAGCTCCGGCTGTTGCAGCCAATTGGGAAGTGAACCATCGGATGGAAGACTTCTCTCTCTCTCGCTCTTGCTCTCGCTCTCGCTCTGTCTCTCTCTCTCTGCCTCTCCTCTCTCTGTGTAACTCTGACTTTCAAATAAATAAATAAATATTTAAAATCTGTACTATTCCATAAATCAAATAAATATCCTTTTCCCTCGATGTCCTCTTGCATTACCAGGGTCGCTGGGTTTGTCTTCTGCGGTGGAAGACTTCCACAGTTGAAGTGCCAGCTTCAAAGCCTCTACAGGAGGAACACTCATTGATTCTGTCTGATGATCAGGGCTAGCGGTTACTCCTTAGCAACAGGAATTTCCCAACACAAAGAGCAAGACCTAAGATCCAAAACTCCTCATTGTTCCATCATCTCACAAATGACCAAAAAGATCTTTAGTCTTCTAGACCAGAGGTTCTGAAATGAGTATGTGTTGGAATCGCCTGGAGGACGTGAGAAACCATGGTTCACTGAGCCTCACTGCGTGTCAGGACACAGGCGGGAACCTGGGAATGCGCGTTTCCAGTCAGTTCCCAGAAGCACACCATGACAACTCCTGTTCTGGCCTGTCTGAGAGGTGCAATTAAAAAGCACAAGTTATGACCAAAAGAAATTTTAAATTATTACTAAAAAATAAAAATACTCATAATTCAAAACTTAGCATAACCCCACAAACTTTTGTAAAGGAATTTCAGTAATAATATTACAAATAACCATTTTCTAAATGTCAAAAATATGTCTAACATCATTATTTAGAATCTATTTCTCTCTTTATATTTAGAAGTTTAAGCACAGAAATTTTTTTTAAATTTTGGTTTGTAGACAATTTTCCAGAGAACATATGGATCTTGCATTTCTTTTTTTTTAATTTTTTTTATTATTTTTTGACAGGCAGAGTGGACAGTGAGAGAGAGAGACAGAGAGAAAGGTCCTCCTTTGCCGTTGGTTCACCCTCCAATGGCCGGCGCGGCCAGCACTGCAGCCGGTGCACCGCGCTGATCCGAAGGCAGGAGCCAGGTGCTTCTCCTGGTCTCCCATGGGGTGCAGGGCCCAAGCACTTGGGCCATCCTCCACTGCCTTCCCGGGCCACAGCAGAGAGCTGGCCTGGAAGAGGGGCAACCGGGACAGAATCCGGCGCCCTGACCGGGACTAGAACCCGGTGTGCCGGCACCACAAGGTGGAGGATTAGCCTAGTGAGCCGCGGCGCCGGCCGGATCTTGCATTTCAATACAGCATAAATTAAAGAAACTGAATTACCTTTAAAAGGCAACTAAATTGTAGTTTGCTTCACATATGTTTATATATTTTCCAATGATCTCAAAATTTAAGGTCAAATTAAAAAATATAAGGCTAATTTGCTGTAAATTCACGTGTGGGTTTATTTTATAGGTATGGTTTGCTACCAGTTGTGTGTATGGCTTATTAAAACCAAACCACATATTGGGAGCTGGCACTGTGGTGTAGCAAGTAAAGCTGCCACCTGTGACACCAGCTTCCCAAGTCCCAGCTGCAACACTTTTAATCCACCTCCCTACTAATGGCCTAAGGAAAGCAGCCAACGATGGTCCAAGTGTTTGGGCACCTGCCACCCACATGGAAGACCCCCAGATGAAGCTCATGACTCAGCCCTGGCCATTGTGGCCATCTGGGGAGTGAACCAGCAGATGGAAGACCTCTCTCTCTCTCTCTCTCTCTCTTCCTGTGTGTGTGTGTGTGTGCACGCGCGTGTCCTTCTCTGTAACTTTCAAATTAAAAAATATGTCTTAAAGCCACATTTTTAAAATTTTCTAGTCTATCACAATGTATGTGATAATGAATAAACAGCACTAATAAAAAATCAATTTACCTTCAGGTTCTAAACACATATATATATGAGAATAAATCATTTTACTCTACAATAAACTACATTGTTTTCCTAAATGTTATGTTATAAATTAGTATCCAAAGGAAGTACTTTTTTACTCACTAGTTAAGGGTTAGAAATTGCAAATTCCTAAATATGAGTGCTAAAAACTTATTTTTCATTGACTTTAGACCCTGTACATTTCTATGTTTCTTAAAGGAATTTAAAAAAATTTAGCTATTTGAAAGGCAGAGAGAGCAGCTGAGACAGATAGGAAGAGATCTTCCATCTACTGGTTCACTCCCCTAAAGTCTGCAACAGTCAGGACTAGGCCAGACTTAAGCCAGGAGCCTGTAATCCCATCAGGGTCTTCCACATGGGTGACAGGAACCTGCTGCCTCTTCTAGTGCTTATTAGCAGGAAGTTGGGATCAAGAGCTGAGCTGGGACTTGAACCCGGTCACTCTGATACAAGATGTGGTGTCCCAGACCACAGCTTAACTGCTGGCCAAGCGCCCACCCTAAAGCACTTTTTAAAATACCAGGATGTTTGTTCACCTTCTAACTCTTCAGATTTCAGAACACGGCCTCTTCTGTAGCACACTGACCAGTGCAGACGAAGAGAATTTTGTTGTGACACAGGAGGGCAGGACAGTGGGAAAGGTCCATCCAAGTGCACAGACTGGTACATCCGAGTGCATTCCACAGAGGAACAGGGGAAATGGGAGCGGTCCCACTAAGAGAGGTCCGTGGGAGGAGGAGAGTGAACAAGAGGGGCACATTTAAGTAGGGTCCATGGCAAAAAAAAAAAATAGAACTCTCCTTCCTTCCACCTCCTCTCATAAGGAAGGGGGGGCAACCCACCTGGATACACAACCTGGGATCTTGATGTTCAGATAAGGTTGCTTCTCAGGCCTTAAGATTGTTTTCCTTGTTTTTTGCTTTAGTAACAACTCTGCTCTGAAACTGATTTTAATGATGCTGGCAGTGTCAATCGTCCCAGCCTGTCTGAAGGATGTGAATCACTCCTGTGTTGTGGTTGCAAAATATTTGGTCAAAATTAACAAAGATGAGTAAATACTGGAGCTAGAGAGTAATTATACTTGACCTGAAGGAAAAGAAGAGATGAGGAATCCAACAATGGTTATCATGGAGATGCAGAGAAATAGCCATCATTGACTGATCTGACATAATACAGGTGTATACTCACCATCTGCCCAACTCTGTTCTTTCTGATCTTTTAGTGCATCACCGTCTTCCCAGGCTTCTCTCCAGGACCATCACCAGGTATCCTGAACCAGTGTCTAAGATGTCTCATCAGCTGGTGAGGATGGTCTTCAATCCAGAAGTCTGGCATACCAAATCGGCCTAGTTAGCATCCACTCCACTATCCACATCCTCCCCTCCCTGCCCCTCTTTTCGCTTTGTTGATCATTGATCCACATTAGTCATCTCAGCTTTTGTTAAGTCCCTGATTGATTCGTAGTGTTTTCAACTTGAATTTCCCTGATTCCGCTGGGCTTTCTTCCATGATTCATCCCATTGTGCCATTCCTGAAACAGCTGTGTTCCTGGTACCTGCTCTCTACCTCCTGTTTGTTCTAACATTTATACAAATATTTATTCCACTCAGAAAATTTCTTGTACCTGTATAGCAGATCTGCTAGGACATTTAGTCTTTATTGATGTGTGACCAAAGGTAGGCCTGTGGTCAGCAGTTAAGTCACTGCTGGGGACACCTGGATCCCATATCAGAGTGCCTGGGTCAAGTCTCAGCTACACTTCCAATTCAGACTTCCTGCTAATACACATCCTGGGAGATAATAGATTATGGCTCAAGAACTTGGAATTCTGCCACCCACCCTGGGAACCTAAATTAAGTTCCAAGCTCCTGGTGTTGGCTTGAACTAGCCCTGGCCATTGAGAGCATCTGAGGAGTAAATCAGTGTATGAAAAAAAAATCTCTCTCTTTCTCATTCTGTTTTAAATAAAATGGAAAAATTAAATATGTGACTATTTGATTTGTTTACCAGTGGACCAGTTGTGGAGAAAATGCAACTTCATATGTCAGAAGGTGAATAGCAACCTGCAAAGATGATAAGAATGAGACTACATTTTCATCAGAATAATTTACAACCGACCCTAATCATGTGTTGTGTTTCCTTAGTGTCTGGAAGATATAATAGCTGAGAAATTCCCTGTAGCTACTTCCAGACACATTAACATGAGCAATAGCCAGTTATCTGGGACATCATTTAGAAACTCCAAGAATTCCAATTTGAATAAGTTATTCTAAAATGAAGGATTAAGTGAGAAATAGGAGACACATTTTTGTTTTCACAACCAAGACTTCCTGTTCTATCCTAATGGAAGAGCGTTATCTCACCAGGAGGAAAGTAATAACATTTGTCCGTATTCACATCACAAAATCAAACAATTTCATAACTATATAAAGTTTTTCATAGTTGCATCACTCAATATTTGCTGTGAATCAGTTACATTTCATGTTTTTCATAGGCTACACAAACATCAACTCATAAAGCATGACAATATTCTCAATTATGCTAGTTAATGACCCATATATTTTCCACTTGTCTTTTGTCAATCTTTATTTTCCTCTCTCATTTCTCCCTTCCTGCCTTGTTCTCCCCTTACCCACACTCGCTACCTCTTAACGTCTCCTGAGACGTTTTCAGACTTGGTACTGCTCTCAGAAACTTCTTGAATATAATACACTGAGGTCTTGCCCACCAATCCTACCCATCTTCTCCCTTCCATCTTCTGATAATGTGTCTTACAATATCTTACAAGCAAGATAAATACACAGTATGGTTTCACAGAATTACAAAATCCCATGTGCTCGGACACACTACTTAGTCCAGGAGTAAATATGTAAACTAAAATCAGAGACCTGCTCCAGTGGTTTCTTAATTCTATAGGAAAGGCCGGCGCCGTGGCTCACTAGGCTAATCCTCCACCTTGAGGCACCGGCACACCGGGTTCTAGTCCCGGTCGGGGCACCGGATTCTGTCCCGGTTGCCCCTCTTCCAGGCCAGCTCTCCGCTGTGGCCCGGGAGTGCAGTGGAGGATGGCCCAAGTGCTTGGGCCCTGCACCCCATGGGAGACCAGGAGAAGCACCTGGCTCCTGCCATCGGATCAGCGCGGTGCACTGGCCGCGGCAGCCGTTGGAGGGTGAACCAACGGCAAAGAAAGACCTTTCTCTCTGTCTCTCTCTCTCTCACACTCCACTCTGCCTGTCAAAAAATAAAAATTCTATAGGAAAGAGCTCCTTGCATTGAGGATCTGAAAAGAGGAGACAGAGTTACCTGCAGCCTTTGTGTCAACACCAGAGAGAAAATCTTCCAAGGTGTGAGGAAATAAGGACAAATTGAGACAAAGGACAGGAGTTGAGGAGGAGGAGACAGACATCAACAGATGTAGAAATAGAGAGAGAGACATGTTGACCTTGGCTGAATTGAATTTCCATCACGTGCAATGTAATGAATCCCGACTAATTCAAAATTGGAAAGTGAATTGTCATAGTAAGGGATGCTAAAATGTGGATGTGAGAACAGTAAAGATTCCTTCATCTCAGACCAGCAAGCTGACAAAATAGTCAAACAGCATCTCAACAATCAATTGCCTGTTGTATGTTAGGACAAAAGATATGGTTTGCCACTTCTCATTTCCCCAGTAGCACTGCACAAGTTCAAATCAAGATGAAATACTATCAGTTTGGGTCCCTGATTGATCACAATATGAGAAATAAACTTTTGTGGGGGCTGTTGTTTGCTTCAGCACAATCTAGAAAATACCAGCTGATGTAGAAATTGGTAACTGTGTGCATGTGTTGTCACAAAAGCAATAAGAAAAGTCATAGAATTGGCTTACATGCTGGGTAGCAGACAGTAAAAAACTGTTGTCGGAATCTGAAAAGATGGTGTTCCATGTTAAGCTATGACAAAGTACTTGGTGAAGTTGTCACCAGTAGTAACCAACAAATAGATATCATATTAATGAATTTACAGTCCTAAGATAAGAATCCATAGAAATGTAATATCATGTGTTGGATGCAGTTGTCTCTGTTTCACAAGATTTTATGAAAAGCAAATGAGCTCAGTAAAGAATTGGCCAGTTTGCAAAAAGAAATGAAAGGAAATAGAGTCCAGAATTTCAGATGTTGATGAGTTGGAAGTTCTGTTTCTCAAATGCCTCTAAATCAAATCAGGGAAAAATGTAATTGAAAAGTTTTTTAGCAACAAAGGCCCATCAAAAGTAGCCTAAGTAAAGATCAAATCAAGATTATGATCACTGCCTCCATTATTAAAAATCTCAAAGGTGCTAAAATTTTAAGAATAAAACTCAGCTACAAGTGTGGTGCTAAACATCCTTTATTATTATTATTATTATTATTGGACAGGCAGAGTGGACAGTGAGAGAGAGAGACAGAGAAAAAGGTCTTCCTTTGCCATTGGTTCACCCTCCAATGGCTGCCGCGGCCGGCGCACCGTGCTGATCCGATGGCAGGAGCCAGGTGCTTCTTCTGGTCTCCCATGGGGTGCAGGGCCCAAGCACTTGGGCCATCCTCCACTGCACTCCCGGACCACAGCAGAGAGCTGGCCTGGAAGAGGGGCAACCGGGACAGAATCCGGTGCCCCAACCGGGACTAGAACCCGGTGTGCCGGAGCCGCAAGGCGGAGGATTAGCCTAGTGAGCCGCGGCGCCGGCCAATTATTTTTTTTATCATTATCATGTGTTGTGTATTTGAACATTGTATCTTTCCCAATTCTGTGATATTGAAATGTTCTTAACACTTCCACAATAATGTCAAAAAATAATTGGTAGGGCTTTGTTGTTGTCTTTAGTGTTTTCACTTGACATTAAATTTGGTAACCTTATGTTGCCTCCATTACTTTTATTGAAATTTTGACTTAATTATGGAACCAATATTTTTATCTGACCATCAAATCTCAAAACAAATGAAGGAGTATAGATATTTTCACAAGTAACACCCTGTGTTTGTTTACCTTTTAAAAATATTTTATTTTACTTGAAAAGCAGAGTTACAGAGAGACAGGGAGATAGAGAAGAGAGATCTTCTATTGCCTGGTTCACGCCCTAAAAGGCCACAGTGGCTGGGGCTGGGTCAGGCCAAAGCCAGGAGCCGGGAACTCCATCCAGATCTGCCGCACGAGTGGCAGGGACCCAAGCTCTCGAGCCCTCATGTGCTGCCCTCCTAGGCGAACCTGCAGGGAGCTGGATTGACCGTGGAGCAGCCAGAATTCAAACCGGAGTTCATACGGCTTCACAGAAGGCAGCTTAACCTGCTGCACCACCACCACCACCACGTTCATTTTTGTAAGACAAAATGTAACTTGGATTCTTGAGACCTCTTTTATAGTCCACGCGCACTGCATTGTCCAATGTGGTAGCCTCTAGCCACATGTGGCTACTAGGCACTTGAAGTGTGGCTGGTTCAAATGGAGATGTACTGCATGTGTAATATTCACATCAGATTTCAAATAGAATTTTTAAAAAACAAATATGAATAGTTTTTCTATTAAGCACATGTTGAAATGACAATATTTTGGATATAATGGACTAAGTAAAATGAATAATTAAAATTAATTTACCAATCTCATTACTCTTTTAATGTGGTTCCTAAAAGTTTTTAAATTACATATATAATTTATATCTTGTTTCTATTGACCATCCCAATGTTAAAGTCAAAGTGCCTACCTACGTAACCGTGATTAAGATAGTATGCTTTCCAGCGCCGCGGCTCACTAGGCTAATCCTCCACCTTGCGGTGCCGGCACACCAGGTTCTAGTCCCGGTCAGGGCGCCGGATTCTGTCCTGGTTGCTCCTCTTCCAGGCCAGCTCTCTGCTGTGGCCAGGGAGTGCAGTGGAGGATGGCCCAAGTGCTTGGGCCCTGCACCCCATGGGAGACCAGGAGAAGCACCTGGCTCCTGCCATCGGATCAGCGCGGTGCGCCGGCCGCAGTGGCCATTGGAGGGTGAACCAACGGCAAAGGAAGACCTTTCTGTCTGTCTCTCTCTCACTGTCCACTCTGCCTGTCAAAAAAAAAAAAAAAGATAGTATGCTTTACATCTGTGGTGAGACCCCAGTGGAAAGGAGCGGCCACCAAAGGAGGATGTACTCTCCTCTGAAGAGAGAGTCTCCACTTCGCCTATGGCCCTGCCGAAATACTGAAGGAATTTGTGGATCCAAAAGGCTTCCAGAGCCTAGGCAGGTGGATCACTGGTCATTGTGCACTAACTTCCATGCAGGACCTCTGTCCTCAAAGAGCTATATTATAAGATTTTTTAAAGATTTATTTATTTATTTGAAAGTCAGAGTTATACAGAGAGAGAAGGAGAGGCAGAGAGAGAGGTCTTCCATCCGCTGGTTCACTCCCCAGTTGGCCACAACGGCAGAAGCTGAGCTGATCCGAAGCCAGGAGTCAGGAGCCTTCTCCAGGTCTCCCACAAAGGTGCGAGGGCCCAAGGACCTGGGCCATCCTCCACTTCTTTTCCATACTATAGCAGAGAGCTGGATCAAAAGTGGAGCAGCTGGGTCTCAAACCAGCGCCCATCTGGGATGCTGGCATTGCAGGTGGCAGCTTTATCCACTATGCCACAGTACCGGCCCTATATTATGAGGCTTAATAGTAAAATTTGTTCTCAAATAATTACTTTGTTTTAGGGTATTAATTGGAGAATATTCTTATGTCACATAAATTATAGTTACATTTAAGTGCTTGCAAAAAAAAAAAGATTGTGTCCTTTCTCATAAGGTCTTTTTTTTTAATTTTTTTATTTATTATTTTTTTGACAGGCAGAGTGGACAGTGAGAGAGAGAGACAGAGAGAAAGGTCTTCCTTTGCCATTGGTTCACCCTCCAATGGCCGCCGCGGCCGGCGCACTGCGCTGATCTGATGGCAGGAGCCAGGTATTTATTCTGGTCTCCCATGGGGTGCAGGGCCCAAGCACTTGGGCCATCCTCCACTGCACTTCCCAGGCCACAGCAGAGAGCTGGCCTGGAAGAGGAGTAACCGGGACAGAATCCGGCACCCCGACCGGGACTAGAACCCGGTGTGCCGGCGCTGCAAGACGGAGGATTAGCCTAGTGAGCTGCGGCGCCGGCCCCTCATAAGGTCTTGAGTTTGCCTGCCCTCAGGACAACACCATATCCCAGTGATCTAGGGACTTCTGTTACTCCACAGCCTCATCTTGCTGACCAAAGTCTCTGCTTGCTCTCTCCTTCCTTGTAGAGCCACGAGACTTGATTTCTTTACAAGGCTCCTTTTGCATTACAACACTGCATTGCCCAGAAACTCCCATCATCTTTGAATCTTATTTTCTGTTTTCTAAAGTTGCCCACCTCATGGCTGACACTTCCAACAACCGATATTCCCATAGCTCTCCAATAGCATTTAATTATCTTCTGACCAAAGTTCCCTCCAGACCTGCTGTTTGCACATGATTAGCCTTTCCACTTATCTGTCCTTGATGGGAAATGTGGCTGCTGTTACTTCTGTGTGTCCAAGACTCACTAGACAGCGTTCCTTCTCTACTTGTTCGTCCTTGTCGACCCTATCGAGGTCTCTGCCCCAGCCTCTTCATGCTGTCACATGTCCTCTTTAATACACTATGGCCATGCATCAATTAGCATTCATTGAGAGCTCTGGTAAAATGTACTTTATGCAATTATATATGTGTGTTCTGTCTGTGTATGTAAATTATAAATCACTTCATAGCAAAGCAGTGTATTTCACAACACATCATAATTCTAACACATCTGAGAGATCAAATGCTTGCTTTACAGGTGATGTGACTGGAAAACAGAGGTTTTAAGTGACTTTTCAGAGGCTGCTTGCCTAAGTGGTAGCAAACCTGGGGTTACATCTCCGTAGTCCACTGGCACGACCGGAACAAGTCACTTTTCCTTTCCAGTTTATTCTGCCTTCCAAGATGCAGGAGATAGACCTTTTCATGAATTGGGTAGTCTCAAATGTGGCCCCATCAGTAGCAGCCGGATGGGGCCTCCAGGGGAGAACACTGGGATCGCTAGGCTGACTCTCCCGTAGGGTTGATCCATGCGGTGATAAGCAAGCGCCATCACCCACGAAGGATGATTAGACGCAAGGCTGCTGTTGCAGCTGATGTGTAATCAAGGAGTCTAGCAACTGGAGCCGAGCTGCAATGACTAAGCAGGCACAACGCGTCCGGGAAAGCCAAGGGAATAAAGAGGGCTGCTCAAGGAGCGAAGAAACAAGGCTGACTTCCAGACCCCAGCCGCTGACCCAGTAAACAGATTTTATTGTTTCTTTTATGCAGTCTTGAGCCAAGTGGGCTCAATCTAGATAGCTTGTGTCAACAGCTTGAATGTGTGCAGTTGCTGTACTTGACAGAACTAAGTTAGACAAGGTTAATAATATTGAGCTCAGGGATCCTCAAGATGGCAGAAGAGGGAAAGAATGTACTGCTTTAGGCGAGGGGGAAACAGGGGGAAAAGTGGAGGAGGGGCATCCTCAGGAGAGATTTGGAGAAAAATCTGCAGTGTGCACTAGTTCCATCACTTATTTACTGATTAATATGATTGTTGACTGATGAATAGGTACTAGAAAGAGACGGCGAGATACACAGCAACACATGAATCCCTGTGGGACATGGCCTACCGTTTAGTAGCTGATTTTCTACTAAAATGACACAATAGTTTCTGATCACTTTTATCTAGGGTGAAATCTAGATTTTGAAATAAAACATCTTTTGAAGTATCTGTACCTGTTAATTGCTCTATTCCTGATGTAAGTTTGGCATAATATCACTCCCCAAAAGTCACTTTGTTTGTGAATCATTAAATAATATGATTATGCTAAATCCTAACAGCTGAAATTGTCTTTTGGCGTGGCTTAGAGATGATAAGCACCTCGAGGGTCTTGTCTGATTGACAGCTGTCAACTAGAAATGGATCCACAGAATGAAAGACTTGACTGCATGCATTTTAGCCCTTGAATTGTACTTAGTAGTCTTAATGTATAGCTGTTAAACTGTTACCTAAATATCTGTACACCACGAGGCTCTGAGTGAGATCTTACCAGACTCCCACACTGGGACTTTCCCAGGCCTACTATCAAAATAAGATTTTAAAAAATGGTTGTTTCTACTGCTGAAAGTGATGGCGGCTAATGAGTCCCGAAGCATGGACAAAAGCCCTCAAGTGCCATTATCTCATTTTCAGATAGGATGCAGCAGAACACAACAATCTGTTTCCACCGAGGTGGGATGGAAAAACCACAGAGTTCTTTTGGATCTATATAGTGCAAGCAGGGTAATAACGCTTCTCTGGCTTGACTCATTAGGTTGTTATACGAAATAATTTTCACATGGAAGTTTTCGTTATCATTCAGAGAGCCTCAGTAAGGCTTCAAGAAGATTTGCCAAGATAAGAGTGTTCATCTCCACTAGGGTTCAGCATGAAATCTAGGGTGGTGAGCCCGGACGTGCTCCGTGAACTACAGGCAGCAGCATCAGGGGTTCTAAACTCAGTAAACCATACACACTTGCACTGAAGGAACTCTGTCTTCATTAAATCAATCTGCTGAATTAAAAAGGATTTACGAAGCTTCCTTTGCCAGATTTCTCCTTTCATGGAATTACTTTTATCTACAGGGGAAAAGCAGTGTTAATACAACATTTTGGCTGGCGCCGCGGCTCACTAGGCTAATCCTCCACCTGCGGCGCCAGCACCCCGGATTCTAATCTGGTTGGGGTGCCAGATTCTGTCCCGGTTGCTCCTCTTCCAGTCCAGCTCTCTGCTGTGGCCCAGGAGGGCAGCAAAGGATGGCCCAAGTGCTTGAGTCCCTGCACCCACATGGAGACTGGGAGGAAGTACCCGGCTCTTGGCTTCAGATTGGCACAGTGCTGGCTGTAGCGGCCATTAGGGGAGTAAACCAACGGAAGGAAGACCTTTCTCTCTGTCTCTCTCTCTCTCACTGTCTATAACTCTCTCTCTCTCTCTCTAACTCTGCCTGCCAAAAAAAAAAAAAAAAACCTAAAAAAATTTCTAAACATTTATTTTAAAAAATACAATATTTGAGCCACTTTTTGAAAATAGGTTTATTAGACTGAAGGCAATGATATAAAGATGGGTTCTGGTCCAGGTTGGGGTGCCGGATTCTGTCCCGGTTGGTCCTCTTCCAATCCAGCTCTCTGATGTGGCCCAGAAGTGCAGTGGAGGATAGCCCAAGTGCTTGGGCCCTGCACCCGCATGGGAGACCTGGGTGGGGGTGCTCCTGGCTCCTGGCTTCGGATCAGCGCAGCGCGCCAGCTGTAGCAGTCATTTTGGGGGGTGAACCAACGGAAAAGGAGGACCTTTCTTTCTGCCTCTCTTTCTCTCTCGCTGTCTAACTCTGCCTGTCAAAAAAAAAAAAAAAAAGATATGTAACTTAAACACATTTTATTTGTAGAAAATCCGCAAGTAGGGGCATTCCTCTCACAAACACGTTCTTTATATCCACGTGCTGTCCACTTGCTCCAGAAAAACATTAACAAGAAATGGAATCAGAATGACCTAGTGGGAAGCAAATAGGTTCCACGGAAATAAATGTTCCTTGTATTTACATTTGCATACTTTTCTCCCCTGCTGGTCAAATAATACAAGTCATCAGCCTAAGAAAGGCTGTGACTACTATGCACCTGTGCATCGGGTCCTACACCGGACATCAGCATGCTCTGTGCTGGCCATCACAGCCACCTGGCTGGACAAACATTCTCCTCTGGAGGCCAAGACTCAGTCAAGAGCCAGCTCTGCATCCGTCTAGAGTTACAGGGTCTGCATGATTCAAATCCAGGAAGGTGTTACTACACATGTCACAGTCTACTGTTTGTAGCAACTTTGAACTTGAATGTTCGTGCATTCAAAACAATCTCAGATATTTTCCTTTTTTAAAAAAGATTTATTTTATTTACTTGAAATAAAGTTACAGAGAAAGGTAGAGACAGAGAGAGAGAGATCTTCTATTCGCTGCTTCACTCCCCAGATGGCCGCAATGGCCAGAGCTGCACCGATCCGAAGCCAGGAGCCAGGAGCTTCCTCCAGGTCTCCCACGTGGGTGCAGGGGCCCAAGGACTTGGGTCATCCTCTACTGCTTTCCCAGGCCATAGCAGAGAGCTGGATCGGAAGAGGAGCAGCCGGGACTAGAACCAGCGCCCATGTGAGATGCCAGCGCTTCAGGCCGGGGCTTTAACCCACTGCACCACAGTGCCGGTCTCTCAGATTTTTTCATTTCCTAGTATTTTCCTTTGAATTGTATCTTATTGTTTGAATTTTCAGGCATTACAAAAGATTGCTATAGTAACACTTTAACTCCTGCTTTATAGTTAATTCCACAAAGGCATTTTACTCTGTGTAGCTCTGTTCTCTCTCCAGTCTCTTGTTCCAAGTGGGGGAAATGTTTTTGGATTTGTAATACGTCTGTAGCTTCCCTTCTTTCCAGTAGTGTGACTCTGATCAGTTAAGACATTTGTCAGTGTTCACATACCCCCTCACTTGTACACTGTCTCAGGACATGGAAACAAGATGTGGAGAGTGAGCAGGAGAGCCTACGTGTTCTCTCTCTGACACTTCCTCGCTGCTCAGTCCTGTCTGAGTTCGTGTGGGTGCGTGTGTTGAGGGTGGGGGAGGTATGTGTCTACGTAAATAAGGATATTAAGACTTTTAGAGAAAGAGAGCAGGGGAGAGATCCTGGGCAAGAAAAAAAAAAAAGAAGAGGGAATGGGAAAGAGAGAGAGAGAGAAAATGGGAGAGGAAGGAGGGAGGAGTGCTTTGTAGCTGCTAAGATTGCAGACAGAAATAGCACACAACCGCCGTGAGCCGAACGCCGCTCAGAAACCAGGACCAAATTGTGTTCACTTTTATTAATCAGTTACTCAGAGGAAGGAAATGACATCTGGTCCTGTTTTCGTCTACATCTTAATTATTGGAAAATATGGTAAGTATCTCATTTTGTATTCCTTAGTATTTTGTGAAATAATCACAAGTTGCAGTTGTTGATTACTTACATCTATGTTTTTAAGATGAAAAATGCATTTTCTGACAAATTGTAACCTCACTTCAGAATTATTCTTCTAGTTATTTCTGGCATTTGTATTGAAACTGGAATGTCTTATCATAGTCAACAGTTAAGCAAGAGTAATATGCCGTTTCAAGCTGTGCTTTGTAACAGCCAATTTGTGTAATTGATATTATAAGTCATGCTGCAGTATTGAACGGGGAGTAGTCCTTCGGGAAATCGTGTTCAGGGAGTATTTCCATGGAAATATCCTGGGGAAGTCTGCATTCGCTCCCGTGTCTGTGTGGTTGTAACGTGTGGCAGTCCCTGTCCTTTGTGACTGGAGATCAGGTGTGCTTCTACACAGAGGTGCAGTCATGTAACGCTCTCTATTCAGCAAGCTTTCTCTCTATTCCTTGAAAGAAAAACAAGAGAAAGCACAAAGCAGTGAAAAGCACAGACACACAAGGAGTTCCAGACGGGCATTCTGCTTTTACTGGAGTAGCAAGTTTTACTTTCTTTAGGTGTGCTGTGGCGTATCTCTCGGAAAAATCTTTTGTTTTTAACTCAAGGAAAGACCTGTTGTGCTTTAAGTCCCATTTGAATTCTATTATGGAGGTTAAAATAAAGTGATTTCATGTTTTAGGTGATAAGCAATGAGAAAAATCAAAGCCAGCCTCAGAAACAATCTTTCTAAGTACCTTTAATATCTTATGATTCAAAGAATGTGAGCTTTAACAAATTTAGAACCGGAAAACATATTTATATTCCTCTATCTCTTAAAAATTTGCAAAAGTTTTATTTCTTAAAAGAACATCTTGGAGTAATTTGCAAAGCGAACGCTCCCAAATCTGTTGCGATGCACTGGACCAAAGTGAATGATTTTCCCCTGTTTCTCCTCTGTCCTCCTTACCTTTAGTACATGTCACGTAAATGGACAAAAAGGGCGGGAGGGACAGCATCACGCCAGAGAAACTGCTCAGAGTCCCGGAGAACTACTCCCTTCTACATCTGTCTGTCCCTAAACTGGGTTACTGACATTCCCAGTATGTAACGGGGGGCACGAGGTGGGACTGGGGCAGGCAAATTGCAAATTACCACCAAAAATTGAATGCTTCACACTGGACTCGGGGGTTTCAGCTACCAGAGTTTTTGACATTTTCAGACAACAACATTGTAAATAAATAACACATTTGCCATCCGCTATTCCACTTCAATGAAATGAGGCGACTGAATAAGCCAAAGGAATGTTTCCAAAATAGGCATTCTAGTATAAAGAGTTCAAGGGCATATCAACAGTGTTCAGGCAGGTTGAAAAGCACGTCGGCTAGTGTGTTACCCGTCTTTCAGGTTATTAAAAACCCCACGCTTACATGTGTTTTTTGTTAATAAGATATCATCTTCATGAGCAGAAAATGATGATGATTCCAAAAATCCTCAATCTTTTTTATTAATTTTTCATTTCTAAATTTAAATTTTTTTGGATTAAAAAACAATGCAGTGTGAGTACTTGGGAGCTCCAAGTTCTCATCCTTCCATGTCTTCCACAATGGATAAGAGAATAAACATCTGATCCAGAATTTGGCAGGCACGATACCTGAGATTTAGTGTCAACTGGGGAAGCACTTGGCGGGATGCCGGAAGTAGCAACCCACAGCCATGGCCCACCTTTCATGTAGCCATTGCCCCACCACCACCACCACCACCAGCCCCTTGCCCCTAGGGAGGATTTCCTAGGCACAAAGCAAAGGACATCGCTGACCACATGGAAGACAAACTCTTAAATCCTCGTCACTGCCCATGGTTGGGGTGTGTGTGTGTGTGTGTTGTTTAATCCACTCTCCCGTTATCTAACAAGGCAATGCAGTATCGTGGAAGATAGCCTGTCCAAGGTGCTTAGCAGCACTGCCAGGTACTAGTTCTCATTTTCAACAAATGACTCACCCTCTGAGCTTTGTTTATGAAAAATGGCAGTCAAATCCCTTATCCTGTGTACCTCGCAGAGCCCTATGCTGTGTTCTTCACTTTAAAAAGCACCTACCTCCTTGAGTCTTCACAAGTCCATTTTGTACCTATAACAGCACAATACGAGGAGTGTAAGATCCAAGGACATTCAGCACCTCCTCACAAGACTTGGGTCATGAAGCCAAGACTTAGATGTTTCTTCAACTCGGCTCTTTCCCTGACTCCATGATCATTCTCAGTAGAGATACAAATAGGCTTTGGAAACGGTAGAGCATTTATAGACGAAAAACAACTATTAGTTATCCTTTTAACAAAAAACAGTTGTGAAATGCTAGGTATGTACTATGTAATTTTGTAATAATTAATATGTAATGAGACTAAAGGGTGAGCAAGAACCTGTTCTGAAGGGACTTAGTACCGAAGACAGCTGGTTAGTCTAGGATCACCACTCAGGGCAAGTGTAAAAACCAAGGTACAGGCAGCTACAGTTGACATTAAAATTCAAAGGTTTCCTTTTACCTTTGAAATTGTATTCTTTAAAAATCCCTGTCTGTAATCTAGTTAATTGTATTGCATTTATGTGAATTTTTTTAGTTTTTATGAGGTGCAATAGTCACATGCAATTTTACCATCAGGAGAAGTTGGGTGAAGGGTATATGAGAATTCCCAGTGCTGTTTTTTCCAACTTCTTAAAACTCTATAATTTTTAAAGATTTATTTATTTATTTATTTATTTGAAAGTCAGAACTACAGAAACAGAGAAAGAGAGGTCTTTGATTCACTGTGTTCATTCTCCAGATGGCCACAACAGCCAGGGCTGGGCCAGGCATCTGGGTCTTCCATGTAAGAGGCAGGAGCCCAAGCACTTGGGCCATCTTCCACTGCTTTCCCAGGTCCATTAGCAGGAAACAGGATCGGAAGTGGAGCAGCCATCACACAGACCAGTGCCCGTATGGGATGCTGACTTCTCAGGTGACAACTCAACCCTCTGCACTGCAATGCCAGTCCCTATAGTTATTTCAAAATTGAAGTTAAAAGGACAAGTTATATCCTGAGTCTTTATGAGCAAGTGCTTTACAAATGACTTACACAGCATCATTAAGTAAAGAAATCATTTTGCTTAATAATTTAGATACGCAAGGAAGAAAGGAAAAACAGAAAGTAGAAAGGAGTAAACCATAAACTGGATGTATTTTAGTATTTTGCCAAGGACTGGCCCAACTAGTAAAGTCCTCACTTCCTTTTTCGTCTCCCAAAGAAACCTTTTATTTAAGGAATATAAACTCCATGCATTTCATAAGTACAACTATAGGAATATAGTGGTTTCTTCCCATCATACCCACACTCCCACCCCTCCTCCTCCTTCACCTATTCCCAGTCCCATTCTCCACTAAGATTCATTTTCAGTTAACTTCATATACAGAAGACCAACTCTATACTAAGTAAAGAGTTCAACAATTTCCACACACACAAAAAAACTGTTCCTCAACAGTCAACATAAGGGCTGTTCATATCTTCCAGTTAATACACTAAAACAAAATAAATCTTTGAGAACAAGTTTTACAGTTAGTTCTCATAGTACAACTCATTGAGGACAGAGGTCCTGCATGAGAAGTTAATGCACAGTGACTCCTGTTGTTAATTTAACAATTAACACTCTTGTGTATGATGTCAGTGATCACCCAAGGCTCTTGACATGAGCTGCCAAGGCTATGGAAGCCTTTTAAATCCACAAACTCCGTCAGTATTTAGACAAGGTCATAGCAAAGTGGAAGTTCTCTCCTCACTTTAGAGAAAAGTACATCCCTCTTTAATGGCCCATTCTTTCCACTGGGGTCTCACCCACAGAGATCCTTCATGTACTACTCTTTTTGCCACAGTGTCTCGGTTTTCCATGCCTAAAATGCTCTCGTGGGCTTTTCGGCCAGAAGGTCCTCACTCTCAGACTCCAGTGGCTGTTTTCCAGAACACCTGCTCTTTGTCTCAGACCTTAGTACTGGCTTCTTTTCAGAAGAAGGGAAGAGACAATCCCACAAAGACCACTGGCTTGATTAGAACAATGCGAAAGAAAACACTGACGTGGTTAACTACTTGCCAATTATCTGCAGGCTACAGAAGGATCTATTATTCCTCCTCATATTTTTGAGGTTGATAATTTTGTGTTCGTACCGTAAGTTTGGAATCATAAGTAAAAGTTTAACTAGATTGAATTAGCAAGCCTGTGTTAACATCTCATCATCTGCATAAAAGGAAACAAATTATTACCTTTGTAAACTAAATAGTTTCTCAAACACAATTTCACACATCAGCACAAACTTGTTAAACTAAAATATCTGAAGTTGGGTATTTTAGGTTTTCTTTTTTTTTTTTTATTCTGATAAACTGGAAGCATATAAAGTATTTAGTTTCAAGTCTTACAGTTATGGGTGTGATTATTTTTACATTTTCCATTTACTAAGAGCTTTCCATGGACCAGGAACGATGGTAAGTGCTTGATAAACATTATCTCATTTTATGCCTATAACAAACCTATGAGATAGTCCACTTTATACACAGCAGGAAAACAAAAAGGAGAAATACTAAGTAGCATTCCTGGCATTATTCCCTAGTAAGTGTTGCAAAAGAGATTTTATTCCAAGTCTGTCTTCTTGAAAGGACTATGCCAGTAAAACATGATGCTGTTCTAGTACTTTCTAAAATTATAATCTCTCAGGATTTTAAAGACCTTAGCATACATCCATGAATAATTTGAAAGCATAGACATCACTTTTTTATTTCAACATGTGAGAAATAGGCAGACAAAGAGTTCCCATCCACTGATTCACTCCCCCAAATACTCCCAATGACCAAGACTAGGAAGGCCAAAGCCAAGAACCAGAATCTCAATCCAGGTCTCCCACGTGTGTGGTTGTAACCCAGTCTCTTCAGCCATTCCCACTGCCTCCCAGATTATTAGCAGGAGTGGATGTAGGAGCCAGAGCCAGGTGTTGAACCCAGGCACTCCCATATGACACACAGGAGTCCCAGTGGCATCGCATCTTCTACACCAAACACCACCCCCTCATCCACCTTGTCCCCAGGAAAGCACTTCTGTTTGCAGCCGGTGGCACAGAGTACACACATAGCAAGTAGCAATAAGTATTGACGTAATTTCTGTATCAGTTTGTCTCTCCTTCTTCCAAGTTATTTTCTCTCCTCATTAACTTCACAATGCCGGTAGCCTATTTCCTGTCTTATGTGTAATGAATCCAACACACTCATCTTCAGGTTCACAGATTCACCTATTGCCATGACCAGAACAATGAGGATACATCACCAAAACCGAAAGTTCTTTCCTTCTTTGGAGATAGTCAAGGACAAGTTGTGAACATTTCAAATTTAGGTTTTGTTTTTTATCACAGCAAAAATAAATGTCAAGTGAAAAATGAGTAATAGGAAGTGAAGTCTCCTGTTATTTGTGTTATAAATTGGTGTTTTCTTATTAAATGCTGTATGTATAGTAATTTTTTTAAGATTCATTCATTCATTCATTCATTCATTTGAAAGGCAGTGTGACAGAGCAAGAGAGACAGACAGAGATCTTCCATCTGCTGGTTCACTCCCCAAATGACCGTAACAGCTAGAGCCGGGCCAGGCCAAAGCCAGGAGTCTGAACTCTATCTGGGTCTCCTATGTGGGTGGCAGGGACTCGACTGCTTGGGCCATTATCTGCTGCCCCGGGCACATTAGCAGGAAGCTGAATGGGAAGCAAAGGGGGAACTGTATCCTAGGCACATTGATATGAGATGCAGACATCCTAAGTAACAGGTTAACCTGCTGTGCCACAACACCTCGCCCCTACGGTATGTGCTAGCTATTTTTTGTTAAATAGATTCATTTTATAATTATTATAATATGACCTGAATTAACTGAGGTTCCCTTATTTCCTCCATCTTCTATAATAATGTCTTTTTTATGTGTTTTTTTTTTTCTGTTTTATTTTGTTCTGAGAGAGAGAAGCAAGGAAGATCTCCCATTTGCTGGTTTACTCAGCACATGACTACAGCAGTGATATCTGGGCCAGGCTGAGGCCAAGAGCCAGGAACTCAGTCCAAGCGTGTGGCAGGGACTGCACAACTTGAGCCATCACTGTTGCCTCCCGGAGATGGACGAGCAGGATGCTGGAACTGGGAGCCAGAGCTGGGAACCCAATCCAGGCACTCTGCTGCAAAACCTAGGCATCCTGGCCAGCGCCGCGGCTCACTAGACTAACCCTCCACCTGCGGCGCCGGCACCCCGGGTTCTAGTCCCGGTCGGGGTGCCGGATTCTGTCCCGGTTGCCCCTCTTCCAGGCCAGCTCTCTGCTGTGGCCCGGGAGGGCAGTGGAGGATGGCCCAGGTGCTTGGGCCCTGCACCCCATGGGAGACCAGGATAAGTACCTGGCTCCTGCCATCGGATCAGCGCACCAGCCTCAGTGCCTCAGTGTGCCAGATACAGCGTCCATTTAGGGGGTGAACCAACAGAAAAGGAAGACCTTTCTCTCTGTCTCTCTCCCTCATTGTCTAACTCTGCCTGTCAAAAATAAAAAAAAATTTAAAAATTTTTTAAAAACCTGGGTATCTTAACCAGTATCTTAACCTCTAGGCCAAACACCTGCTCCCTGAATACGTGTTTTTGAAATAACCAGTGCTCTCAAAACCCTTCTGGAATGGAATCTCTAGCAAAGGGACTCCTGGAGCCTTTCACAAGCCGCTGGAGGCCTCACAGTGCCCCTGCCTGTGCGTACTGGGTCAAAAACTCCTTTCACTCCCTCTCCCCATCATTCTTCCTCAGCTACCTGTCTTATTGCTCAGGAACTCGTGTTCTCCCTCTATGGCGCAAAGACCGTGGCTGTCTCTCCTGGGTCCCTGCTTCCAAACATTGCCAGGGCTGCCTTCGGTCACGGGGCTCAGCTGAACCAAATGTCACCCATGCGATGAGACAGCAGATAATCGGGTCCATTCTTTAACAAGCGAATGCCTTTTTTTTTTTTTTTTTTTTTTTTTTTTTTTTTTTTTGACAGGCAGAGTGGATAGTGAGAGAGAGAGAGACAGAGAAAGGTCTTCCTTTGCCGTTGGTTCACCCTCCAATGGCCGCCGCGGCCGGCGCACTGCGCTGATCCGATGGCAGGAGCCAGGAGCCAGGTGCTTTTCCTGGTCTCCCATGGGGTGCAGGGCCCAAGCACCTGGGCCATCCTCCACTGCACTCCCTGGCCACAGCAGAGAGCTGGCCTGGAAGAGGGGCAACCGGGACAGAATCCGGTGCTCCGACTGGGACTAGAACCCGGTGTGCCGGAGCCGCAAGGTGGAGGATTGGCCTAGTGAGCCGCGGCGCCGGCCTGCGAATGCCTTCTAAAAAGGCAGTTGAGATTTGAAGTATTTTTTGTTTCTGTTAGAGGATGACTGAGGGTGCATTTGAACAGAGGCTGTACAATTATATGAGCTATTTCATTGGTTACAACGTCGATCTATGATGTAGCCTCCTAATAATATTTTCTTTTGATTTTTACCTAATTCGTTTAAGGAAAAAATATATGAAGTTTCATTTTTTTTGCTTCCCACAGTCTGAGCTTTGAGTTAATTGCTACCCAATTCAGTAGTTTCCACTTAATGTTTCTTCAGTACTTTTTAAATTGCAGTTTCATAAAATCAGGCTTTTTGAGTTGGAAGGAAACTCAGCACTTAAAGAGCACAATATCCTCATGTTTTCATGGGAAGAAACGGGAGCCGTATCTCCATGCTCTCTTTAATTTTGGTGCTATTATTCTTTACTCACTTTTAAAAGTGGGTTTCAAATTACATATGTTGGACGTAGAGTGAAGGAAATATCAAAAGCGTAAAATACCACCTTAAAATAGAAAGCATCTAGATTGATATTAAATTAAAATAAATCTACGAAGGGTAGATGTTTGGGGTAGTGTTTAAGTCACTGCTCAGGACACCCATATCCTATTCCAGAGTACCTGGTTCAAATCTGACAACTCCACTTCCGGTCTAGCTTCCCTGGAAGGCAGCAGGGTAGTTGGTTCCCTGGATGGCTCAGGTAGTTGGGTCCCTGCCATCTGCATAGAAGAGAGAACTGGACTGAGTTCCAGGCCCCTGACTCCAGCCTGGGTCATCCTAGGCTGTTGTGGGAATTTGGGGGAATGAGCCAGAAGACAGTAGATCGGTTTCTCGATCTCTGTGTGTGTGTGTGTGTGTGTGTGTGTCTGCCTTTCAAACAAAATGAAAATAAATAAAATTCTAAAATAAATTTACTAACTGCCAAAATCCTATCCACAAAATTAAGACTTTGCCAATATGCTAAGCTAGTATAATCACTTCTCACACTCCTCCCCAGTCAATAAACATCTTGAATCAGTCTCAAAACCAAGGACGAAGTTTCTGATTACAGCTCCTCATTCCAGGCCTGTAGTCAAGACTCAGCAGAGGCCGGCGCTGCGGCTCACTAGGCTAATCCTCCGCCTTGCGGCACCGGCACCCCGGGTTCTAGTCCCGGTCCGGGCGCCGGATTCTGTCCCGGTTGCCCCTCTTCCAGGCCAGCTCTCTGCTGTGGCCAGGCCATGGCGGCCATTGGAGGGTGAACCAACGGCAAAGGAAGACCTTTCTCTCTGTCTCTCTCTCTCACTGTCCACTCTGCCTGTCAAAAAAAAATGGAAGAGGCTTTCGAAGGACCAGAGTAGGAAAGCTGAGGGGTGTCTTCCCTTTAGCGGTCACTCTGTCCCTGCTCCTGTGCTGCTCTCCGGGCAGACAGTCGCCCTGCCCATCCATTCCCTCAGCCCTCGGAGCCTTCCTGTGCGGCAGGTTAGAAGGCGAGCTGAGCTGCACAGACACAGGGGTGGCCGCCAGCCTCCCGGGGGAAGTGTGCAGCGTCAGGATCTCTCAGGCACTTGTAGTTTTCACGCAGATAACGCAGGGAGCTGTGGCCCCAAGAGCTTTGCGCTTACCCTCTCCACAGCCCCTCCTTTCTCACTGGAAGGGAACAGCACCTCTTCTGGCTTTCTGCCCACACTGGGTCTGCTGCCAAGGAGCAGGGGCAACAGAGAGCCTGCTCCGCTGGAGAAGAATCTCCTGGGACTTCCTGCTTCCCTCCAGCGCACACCGCCTGAGACAGAGCAGCGCTTGCCTGAACGGTGGGGACTGCAAGGACGTTCGCAGAAGCAATGCAGTGATTCCTCACTGTTGTGCAGAGCTGCCGCATAGGCGTGAACCATTCATGCCAGGTGGCAAATGCTTCCCATAGCAGCAGTGAACCCGGTTACCAGGATAAGCTGACTTCTTATTTATCCTGGGGAGTGAGATTGTTCTTGCAAGTGAGATCATTCCCTCAGCCACTTCCCCACTTCCTTCAGGTTTAATCCTAGAGGTGCTGGGTTTCTGCTTCTCTCCCACACGCAGTCTGCTCAGTGTCAAGTGGGATCCCAGCACATTTCCCTTCATAGCCTTCACATGGCCCAGATATTGGTTTCCAATTAATCAGCCAGTTCCTCTTTCTCCCCTACCACCTGACTCCTCATTTCCATCTTAACCACTCTCCTGTTGCTTCAGCCTCCCTGTGGCTCCTGACAAAACATTCCCCAAGAAAAACTCCGCAGGATGGATGTTTGGTGCAGCAGTTAAGTTTGGCTTGGGACACCCACATCCCATATCAGAGTGCCAGGTTCAAGTCCCGGCTCCACTCTCAATCGCAGCTTCCTGATAATGCACACCTTGGGAGGCAGGCAACAGGTGATGACTCAGGCTCGCTCGCTCTCTCTCTCTCTCTCTCTCTAATAAAGTCAATTTATTTATTTATTTTTAAAAGACAAACTCTCCCCTCCTGGCTCCAAATCTTATAACCCAAATTCTTATTTCTATCCACAAATTAGGATTCCCATGAAGGATCGTTGCCTATTAGACATGCTATTCACGTATTTTACCTCTCCCTTCCCATATTTTGCTGTGACTTGGATTCAAGGACATTTTTGGCTGATTTTTTTCAGTATGAAGTTAAACTGGTTCTGACACCTGATCCTCACAGTATAAGGAAGTCATGACCTGCAGGTTTCTGTAAGTTGCAGCCATTTCAACAGGTACATCTTACTTTACAGATGTGGAACTTACATGTGGTGGGGTAAAGTAGGCAAATGGATATGAAGTGACAGATTTTGGACAAAATTTATAAATTGTGTGCCTGGATCTACAGAGAAATCAGATGAGTGGCTCCATGAAGCATTTTTTGCCTCTACAGTTTTTAATCCAGGCCACATATTGCAAGCAAGCTTCTGTTAACGGAAATAACTGATAGTGTGAGTACAGCAGGCCCTGGCTTCAGAGCTACAGCGCAGTCCACTCTGTCATTACACTCGCTCACAAACCTCTGCCCTTTGTCTTTGCTTTTCGTCACCTTCTCTCCTTCTCTGTTGCTCACTGCAGCCTTTTGATATTTTAATAGGCTTTTCCCAGAGCAAGCGAGAAGTGTTTGACTCATTTTCAGTGGTCCAGAAGACTTGCCATTTTTACTCTCCCAGTTGTGGCTGACTTGTTGGAAACTGCAAAACTGCCTCGTGGTTTATAAATGTTTCTAATCTCTCACACGCTTCAAACTTAGACAAGAGGACGTCATCAGTCATGCTTTCTCCTCGCTTCTCTTAACCTCTCTCTTTGTACTGAGGTCAAGAGAGGTGGCTAGTGTGGCTCAGTTATATTTAGATTTTTATTTCTGCCCTCCTAATTGTCCTTACCCTGATCTTGTAAGCTTTCAGCACCGTGTAAGATCCCTGGGGAGAAGGATTGCTTTGTTTATTAAATTTCAATGACTTTTCTCAACAGCTAAGCGATCATCCCCAATGTTGAGCTGAAAGGATGTAGCGCATCCCTTGTCCATCAAATTCATGTTGGTGGAATAAAAATCAGCCCATACAAAGCTTCTGGTGGTGCTGTTGGGTCTTGGCCATCGATTTTCACGTTTCTATGCATAGTGTCTGTGGCAGGGTTAGTGATAGTCTCACGAATCATTTAGTTGTTAACTAGCAAGAGCTGCACAAAGAAATCCAATAATCTTGTTCCTAAGACAGTATGAGTAGACACAAGCTACAGTTATAAAATTAAAATGTGAAGGGCAGGTCAAGGTCAGACGTTTCATTGTTAGTACATCCCCTCAGCATAGTTAAGGTACAGTTATGATAAATGCTGAATAGATCAGTGAGGAGTGAAGGAAGGAACGTGGTGCTAAAGAAAAATGGAATTTAACAAGGAAATGTGTTCTGGGGAAGAATCAAAAAAGAGTGCTGCTAGCATGGTGTGGAATGATGTTTGTGGACAGACAGTAAGCCCGAGTCATGAAAGAGAAATTCAGAGAAATCTCCCAGCAGCCCTTGATGCGAAGTCTGGGCAGGCATCCAACCCGGGCGCAGGTGCTGTTGGTGATGCCACTGGTGCGACCCTGCGAACCCTCGTGTGCCGTGCGGTCTCAGAAGGGCTCCTCTGGAACCAGGACGCTCCCCTTCAGGCATGCCTCTGCAAGGCACTGAGGCGTGGCCCGTTGTGTAGCCCCACACACTCTGATTAGAGCCCTCGTCCTCCTCCCTTCTCCATTAGAGCCCTCGTCCTCCTCCCTTCTCCGTCACCGCTCAGAGCCCCCCGGGGAGCCTCTGCTCCTTCACGGAAATCCCTCTTTCTGCGCTCCCTGCCTGTTGCTTCCTCAAAGCACGCAGCCCTTGCTCCTGACGGACTCCTGACTCACACATTACACTGCTGCCCCCGGCCTCGTGGCCACAGAGTGTGCCCCCCCCCGACTCACTCTATTTATTCATTCATTCATTCATTCATTCGGAAGATGCACCTCTCAGTTTTTGTTTGCCTTTTCTCAGAAAGCTCAGAGCTGTGCAGAGGTTGAGGATACAGATAGTTAAACAGATGATGCCAGCGTTCTCCATCTTGAGGTGTGAGCGTGGAGGGAACTTTTAGAACCAGCTATACACACACAGAGCACTAGTATCAAGCATGCCAAAACCAGTTACAGTATTTGCGATAAAGGTTTTCATATTTTTGGAACCAGATGTTGAGCTTGGTAGTTAAGATGCCCAGGTCCCAAATCAGAGTACCTGGATTCAATTCCTGGCTCCTGCCCCGGACTCCAGCTTCTTGTCCCTGCAGACCCTAGAAGGCACCAGTGATGGCTGCCGGCCACCAGGCTCCTGCCACCTGTGTGGGAGATCTGGATTGAGTTCACAAATCACAGCACAGGCCAATGCAGAGTGCAGGCATTAAAGAAGTGAAAAATCCATCATACTTAGTGAAATAAGCCAGTCCCAAAAAGACAAATACCATGTGTTCTCCCTGCTCTGTGGTACCTAATGGAGCACCTAAAAGGTGATGTATAGCAACGAAGTTGGTACTTCGTGGTGTGATGATTTTGAACAGTTCTTGTCTTGACTTTTAAGGAACATGGTTTTTGTTTGAGTTTTTTTGTTTTGTTTTGTTTTTTCATCATACTATTTGTTGAACTTTCTACTTAAGGTAGGGTTAATCTTAAGAGTATAAAGTTAACTGAAAATAGATCTTTGTACAAATAAGAATGGGAATGAGAGAGGGAGAAGGAAGAATGGGGAGAGTATGGGTGGGAGGGAGGTAGTGTAGGGAGAATCACCACATTCCTGAATTTGTAATATGAAGTGCATGAAATTTGTATGCCTTAATCTTTTTTAAAAAATAGTCAGGGGATTGGGGCTGGCGCTGTGGCGCAGCAGGTAAGGCTGCCGCCTGCAGTGCCAGCATCCCATATGGGCGCATGTTTGAATCATGGCTCCACTTCTGATCCAGCTCTCTGCTATGCCTGGGAAAGCAGTGGAAGATGGCCAAAGTGCTTGGGCCCTTGAATCCATGTGGGAGACCTGGAAGAAGCTCCTGGCTCCTGGCTACGGATAGACCCAGCTATGGCCAATGCAGCCATTTGGGGAGCAAACCAGCAGATGGTTTGCTCTCTCTCTCTCTCTCTCTCTGGCTCTACCTCTCTTTGTGACTCTGTCAAGTAAATAAAATAAATCTTATAAAAAGGGGGGGTGAAATCAATCTCTCTCTCCCTTCTCCCTCTACCTTTCATATAAAAATAAATAATAAGTTTAGAAACATTTAAAGAAAAATATTTCATTTTTCAAGATTTATTTATTTATTCGAAAGTCACAGTTACAGAAAGAAAGAGAGAGAGAGAGAGAGAGAATTTCTATCCATTGATTCACTCCCCAGATGGCTACACTTGGACCATCTGCTGCTGCTTTTCCCAGGCCATATGCAGGGAGCTGGGTGAGAAGTGGAGCAGCCAGGAGGGAGGGAGGGAGGAAGGGAGGAGTTGGGAGGAAGTAAAAGAGGACAGATGGAAAGAAAAAGAGAGAGAAGAAGGAAGAAGCAAACATTCCCTCACTTAAACACCTAGCTTTTGCAGGCTGAAAGCCTTGACCTTTAATCTGACATTCAAAGCCAAGAAATTCCCTGTTCTTGAGAAGTTCTTTTGTGCTTTCCCTCCCTAAGCCATAAAGTGCAGTCTAAATGCCTAGCTTTAGTAGTGAAAGACTAACAAAGGAGTAACCTGCAAGAAGCAATTGCAGTATATCAAAATGAGGGTGCACTTGATAAGCAAGAATTATGAACTCAAAGGCACAGTGATTTGAAACAATAGTTATTATGAAGTATCTTAGTAAAAAATGAATTCTGAGAATTTGCAAATCACATAATAGCAAAAATTGGGGCCATTTCCCAAAACTGTCATGTGGATACACGTGAGTAGGCATGTTCACCCTTGCTTTCGATAAAGAAACCAGAATTTTCAAAACATCCATAATAATGGGTAGGGTTAGTCCCTGTATCAGAAGGATATCTTCTTTTGGTAATTTTTTTTAAGTCACAGAAAACTGTGTTGCCCCTTTTTGAATCCAATAGCTGACCCAAAACCCAATGGCAGTTCTCTCTTCTCTTGCACTCTGTTGCCCAAACTAGTTCTCTTATTTTTTTCATTTACACTTACCTGTTGAGTAATTTTTTTAACTTTTATTTAGTAAATATAATTTTCCAAAGTACAACTTCCCCCCCCATAACTTCCCTCCCACCCGCACCCCTCCCATCTCCCGCTCCCTCTTCCCTTCCATTCACATCAAGATTCATTTTCAATTCTCTTTATATACAGAAGATCAGTTTAGCATATATTGAGTAAAGATTTCAACAGTTTGCTCCCACACAGAAACACAAAGTATAGAGTACTGTTTGAGTACTAGTTATACCATTAAATCACATAGTACAACACATTAAGGACAGAGATCCTACATGGGGAGTAAGTGCACAGTGACTCCTGTTGTTGACTTAACAATTGACACTCTTGTTTATGGCGTCTGTAATCACCTGAGGCTCTTGTCATGAGTTGCCAAGACTATGGAAGTCTCTTAAGTTCTCTGACTCTGATCTTATTTAGACAAGGTCATAGTCAAAGTGGAAGTTCTCTCCTCCCTTCAGAGAAAGGTACCTCCTTCTTTGATGGCCTGTTCTTTCCCCTGGGATCTCACTCATAGAGATCTTTCATTTAGGATTTTTTTTTGTTTGTTTTTGCCACAGTGTCTTGGCTTTCCATGCCTGAAAACTCTTGAGTAATTTTTAATTTCTTTATCTAAAGTTTATTACATACTCTCTTTTCTTGTTGTTCTAACTAAAACTGGCCAAGATATTATAGAAGTCACCAGTATATAAAATTATTATTCAAAATGTGAAAATCCCCAAATCTTTGGGCTTATCTATTAACTTTCTCCCACAAATTCTAGCTGATTGAATGCCTAAAACAATAGAATTTACAGTACAGAACCGGAAAGAGAAGGAATAATTCAGTGTGATACTCCTTCCCCTGGAAGCTGTGCTATTACAACCACTCTCTTTTTTTAAGTTTTGTTTTGAAGATTTATTTTATTTATTTGAAAGACAGAGTTACAGAGAGAGGTAGAGACAGAGAGTGAGGTCTTCCATCCACTGGTGCACTCCCCAGATGGCCACAACGGCCAGAGCTGCAATGATCCGAAGCCAGGAACCAGGAGCTTCCTCCAGGTCTCCCATGTGGGTGCAGGGGCCCAAGTACTTGGGTCATCTTCTACTGCTTTCCCAGGCCACAGCAGAGAGCTGGATCAGAAGAGGAGCAGCCGGACTAGAACCGGTGCCCATATGGGATGCTGGCGCTTCAGGGTTTTAACCCGGTGCACTACAGTGCCGGCCCCACAACCACTCTCTAACGCCCTCAGAACCTACATTACTCTTAAATCTATTCCAGGGAAATTGTTGAAAGTTTTAATATTCATTAAAATATCCTTTACATACTTAGATAGACAAAAGGTGCTAAACCAACAATTTCCTGATCATTAATTTGTATTATTTACATTACTGAAGTTGTAGTTATGGTGAGTTAAATTTTGAAGTTCTGCTTAAATGATAAACAGTTGTTTATATAATTAAATCCCATGCGATCAGCGCGGTGTGCCGGCCGCGGCGGCCATTGGAGGGTGAACCAACAGCAAAGGAAGACCTTTCTCTCTGTGTCTCTCTCTCACTGTCCACTCTGCCTGTCAAAATAATAATAATAATAATTAAATCCGATGCATCAGACTTGCTCATCTCTCCAAATATGGGAACTAAGTCTGAGAGAATTTGCCAGGAACACTCGTTCACAAAGACTTTATCCAAGGCTTGACTTGAGCTTTATCTGACCCCCACGACTGAGTTTTTCTCACTCCCTACACAAACACCAAAATCATGTTACACAGTTATGTGCATTATCTCCATTTTACAGGGTAAGTATTCTTATTTCCACTTAGAGATGAACAAGCTGGCCAAACAAGTTAAACTCAGCTCCCATCTACCGTGCCCAGCTTTCCAGCGAAAGAGGCAAAGGGCACCGTAAAAACAGGTGTGCCCCGTGCCCTGCTGGGGACAGGAGCTGGGCCTGGCTATAACGATAGGCACACCCCACACCCAGGTTCCGGTTTCAACATCCAGCTCTGGCTTCTCACTCCAGCTCCCTGCTAATGCCCTGCTGATGAGCAGCAGCGATGGCTCAGGTACTTAGGTCCCCGCCACCCACACTGAAGATCTGGATCGACTTCTTCTGTCCTGACTTCACCCTCAGTCCTGCCTGGCCGTCACAAGCCTAGAGAGGTAAATGGGAACTCTCTGCCTCTCTCCCTCTGTCTCTGTCTCCCTGCCTCGCACATATCTTTTTGTGTTTAAAGATTTATGTATCTATTTGAAAGTGTTACAGAGAGGCAGAGGCCAAGAGAGAGGGAGATAGGTCTTCCATTCGCTGGTTCATTCCCCAGATGGCCTCAGTCATGGCTTTCCCAGCCTATAGCAGAGAGCTGGATCAGAAGCACAGCAGACAGGACTCGAACCGGCTCTGACCTGCTATGCCACAGTGCCGGCCCCTCACATATCTTTGAAGGAGCAGGCTGAAGCAGACATTTGGCAGTGAACTTAGGGTAACTGGGAGAGGTCATGAAGGCCTCTGCATGCCACATTCCACAACGTGGACTACAGTCTATTATTAATTGAAATGCAAATTTTGAAATCAACATGGCTAAAAAAGAAATTAGTCTTTAGAACATAACTCTGGCCATTTATCCAAAATGGGCCAGCATGAGAGAAAGCAAAAGTAATCCTTAAAAGGAGGTGTGACTACTGTCCTGGAGTCACTGGAAAGGTAGAGGATGACCAAGTCAAAGGCACCGTTGGTTTTTACATGGTTTTCCTAGGACCTTAATATGATCTTAATATATTTTCTCCCTGACAAGTGCCTATAAAATACAAAAACAGTGCAGATTACAATAGAAAGTTTTTAATACCCTATGATCAGACTGGCTTTTTTGATACTCTGCACCAAAAGCATCCAATATTTACATCTGCTTCTCATTCCCAGGAATGTTTTGATCCACTCTATGCCTACATGGACCATGCTTCCATCGCTCTTATGGTATTTTCTAACTCACTGTTTTCTTTGGTGTGTAAAGCTTCTAAATGTGTTTTCATGTAAGGCAAAAAACAAAACCTAACAAAAAAGGTTGCTAACAAAAGCTCATGCAATAATGCACAGTAGACAGTCAAAGTGCTTATGCACAGTCATTAGAATAAAATGGAACGTACTGGCTATGTGAGGGTACAACGTGTACTCTTTAGTCATTAAGTAACTGCAACACAAGGCCGTTACTAGGAAAGCATCAGCCAACAAATTTAGCGCATTTTTTCAGCAATTACAGCCTCACAACAGTGGAAAACAGCACATATACAAATAACTTAAAACGATGTGTTCCTAGGGCCAAGGCCTAATATCCATAACAATATAGGTTTAGTCTCCCTACTTTGATTTATTTACATGTGATTACAAATGTGCATACATCACTTTATCTCACTTGAATTTTCTTTTATGAGAGGCACAATAACAGCAGGATGAAATGGCACTGACATTTCAAGGTGGATTATTCAAAACGCAGCAGAGATCAGATCATTTTTAATTTCTCTAAAAGTTATGCTACCTAGAGAAATAGCTTGCCAGAACATCTTTAAAATAAGACTATCTTGGCCGGCGCCGCGGCTCACCAGGCTAATCCTCCGCCTTGTGGCGCCAGAAGGCAGAGCACCAGAGAGAAGGGGCAACATACAGAGGAATAGGAACAGGGAGAGAGAGAATGAGAGAGAAAGAGACTTCTATCTACCAATTCACTTCCCAAAGGGCCACAACAGTTGGGTCTGGGTAGGCCAAAGCCACGAGCCAGAAACTCCATTCAGGTCTCCCACATGGATGGCAGGAGCCCAAGGACTTGGGCCATCTTCTGCTGCCTTCCCAAGCACCTTAGCAGGGAGCTGGATCTAACGCGGAGCAGCAGGACTGCACCCAGCACTCTGAAATGGAATACCTGTGTCATAAGTGACGGCTTAGCCCACTGCACCACAACGCCAGCCCCTGATAAGCACAGTTTTATCCCATTACTGGCTTCCCTGGAGAGCTAGTCCTGGTCCTAAATACTTCTTTTTCGGGGCCAGCATTGTGGCACAGCGGGTTAAGTCACAGCTGATGATCCCTGCATCCCACATTGGAGAACCAGTCTGAGGTCTGCCTGTCCTGCTTCCCATCCGGCCCCTTCTAATGAGCCTGGGAAGGCAGCAGTGATGGTCTAAGCATTCGCCCCGGCCACCCACGTGGGAGACCAGATGGAGTTCCCGGCTTCCAGTTTCTGCCTGGCCCAGACTTTGCTGTTGTGTTGCTTCGGGGAGTGAACCAGTGGATGAAAGATTCCTTCTCTCTCTCTCTCTCTGTCTCTCTCTCTATTCTGTCACTCTGCCTTTCTAAATAATGAATCTTATTAAAATTAAGGCTTTTTTAAATCCCTTTCTTCCCTTAACTATCTCTTTTTTCACCTGTTCCTCCCCTTGTCCCCTAAAGCAATGAAGTTTCTTTAGTCTAATTATTCCGCAGGTGAAATCTGTGGTCCCCGCAGTTTCTATGAGGCTGCTGAGGGCTTTTCTGGTGAGGACACAAGGACATGGCGGCTGGCTGTACCAATATTAGACCGGAGTGCCTTGGGGGATATTTACAGAAACTGGATCTTAACTAGCTGAAATCAGAGTCTGGAGAAAAGCACCCCCTTCCATACACACTAAAGAAATTTTCACAACACCGCCACTTAAATATACTGTTCTAACTCCTTGCTAATGCTTGGGCCCCTACCACCCACCAGGAGAGACAGGATGGAGTTCCTGGCTTCAGGCTTCTGCCTGGCCCAATCCTTGTCTTGGCAGCCATTTGGGACGTGAACAAGCAGAAGGACGTGTCTCTCCCTGTCTCTGTGTTGCTCTGCCTTTCAAATAAATAAATTGATATTTAAACAAAGAAAACAAACTTTTGAAAACAAAAATACTGTTCTACATGTTTCAAATACAAATGATACATGAATGAATCATTAACTCTTCCTTTCCTTAAACTACAGTATGCCTAGCACCAAACAGGTATCAGCGATCAATGGGGGACGATACTAGAAAGATCCTTTGCCTACAGAACTTATATGCTCAAATAACTTATATACTCAAATAACAAAAAGGTAAACTAACAAAAAATTGTCACTTAGCAAAAGGTGTAAGGAGGAAGAAAGAATAGAACAGGAAAGGTGCTAGCAAGGAAGGTGGAGGGACTTGGAGTGATCTAAGAAAAGGACACTCATGCTGAGACCTGAATAATGAGAAGCATCCAGCCCTGTAGGGGTCCTGGGCAAGGATCCTCAGGCTTCCAAGGTAGAAGGAAGAGCCAACTCAAAGACCCTAAAGTAAGACCAAACCTAGCACATCCGGGAGAAACATCTGGGTAGTTCAAATCTAGTGAGGGAGGAAAGTGGAAAGACACCAAGCCAGTGAGTAACAGAGGCCCATTCATGGAGGATCAAAAGACCAAGGTAAAAAGTTTGGATTTTTTTTTTTTTTTTTTGACAGGCAGAGTGGACAGTGAGAGAGAGAGACGGAGAGAAAGGTCTTCCTTTGCCGTTGGTTCACCCTCCAATGGCCGCCACTGCCAGCGCGCCGCAGCCGGCGCACCACGCTGATCCGGTGGCAGGAGCCAGGTGCTTTTCCTGGTCTCCCATGGGGTGCAGAGCCCAAGGACTTGGGCCATCCTCCACTGCACTCCCTGGCCACAGCAGAGAGCTGGCCTGGAAGAGGGGCAACCGGGACAGAATCCGGCGCCCCAACCGGGACTAGAACCCGGTGTGCCGGCGCCGCTAGGCGGAGGATTAGCCTAGTGAGCCGCGGCGCCTGCCTGGATTTTATTCTAAGAATAAGGAGGCACCAGTAGACTTTGTTTTGGGTTTTGTTGAGAGTCAGAGGCATAGAACCAAAGACGGAGACGGAGATGGCTGAGACAGACAGAGCTCTCTAATCTGTTGGTTTACTCCTCATACACCTGCAGTAGCCAGGAAGCCAAAGCCAGGATGCAGGAACTCAATCCGGGTTTCTCACATGGGTGCAGAAACCCAACACGTACGTGAGCCATCACTTGGTGTCTCCCAGTGTAACCCTTAGCAAAAAGCTGAAACAGGGAGTGGAGCTGGGCCTGAGCCCGGGACGCTGCTACGGGCCGCAATACCTCAGCCGGCAGCCTAACTGCTGTGCCAAGCACCTGCTTCAGAAGCGTTGAAAGAGGACACTTCGTGATCTGATTTATGCTTTCTTAAAAAAGATTCGATTTATTTATTTGAGAGGTAGAGTTAGACAGTGAGAGAGAGAGAGAGACAGAGAGAAAAGTCTTCCATCCATTGGTTCACTCCCCAAATGGCTGCAACGGCCAGAACTGCGCCGATCCGAAGCCAGGAACCAGGAGCTGCTTCTTGGTCTCCTACATGGGTGCAGGGTCCAAGCACTTGGGCCATCTTCTACTGCCCTCCCAGGCCACAGCAGAGAGCTGGATAGGAAGAGGAGCAGCTGGGACTAGAACCAGCGCCCGTATGGAATGCCGGCACCACAGGCGGAGGATTAACCTACTGCACCACGGTGTCGGCCCCACTTTTTTTTTTTAAGATTTTATTTATTTATTTGAGAGGTAGAACTACAGACAGTGAGAGAGAGAGACAGAGAAGGGATCTGATTTAGTCTTGAAAGATGTGCTGGCCACTGTGTGTAGAGCAGGCTGAATGAGGCAGGAGTGGAAACAAGCCCAGAAGGGAGACGACTGCGTGTCAGACGTGGCAGAGCTGCACTCTGAGCGGAGCAGCAGAGTAAGGAGACGTGGACGCGTTCAGATGGCAGTGCAGTCTCCAGCCCTTACCCGAGGGTTTCAGGAGGGAGGCGAGCGATGAAGAGAAAGAGAACCCTTGATGAGAGAATGCAAAATGAACTCAAGGGTCAGAGAGACGCTAACAGAAATTTTTTAAAAGAGAGAAAGAACATGTAGGGAATGACCCCATAATCCATGGCTCCTCCGCTTAATAACTCAACTCCAGAGGAGCAGTGCTTCCTCTTACCCACCACAGCTGTGCACCAGCTCCCTTATGGACTGGGTGCAGATGGGCAAGTCAGCCAGCTGCACTCAAAGCAAGCCCAGGTGACACTGGCAATGACAGTGACCAAAGAGGGAGAGTGAATCCTCCCTCACTTCTAAGCCCAGTGGCTGGAGCCAGCAACCTCCTCCCATGCCAGGCTTCGCCCTTCATTTGAAATGACAGCATGAACAGAAGGAGGGAATCATCCAGGCAACAACTGGGTGCCTGCGGTGGCCGTGCTCACTAAAAGGCAACTGGGAAGGCTGGGAGGGAGGGTGCTCCGCAAAGAGCAGGGTGAGCACTAACTGGTTCCAGACAGACACTTAGAAGGCAGGAGGAAAAGCATACGGAACATCCACCTGGTGTCAGGGAAGCAGCAAGTACTTGACCGTGGTTTTTATAATTTCATGGCTTGACGACGGAGGGGATAGTATAGATTCCATGAAATATAGTTTTAGCACAGTTGTTAGTTACAGTAGCACTAACCTGGAAGTTAAGACCAATAGGTTTAGAAAGAAAGCAAATTCACATTTCTTTTTATTTCTTAAATTTTTTTTTTATTTTCTAGGCTGGCGCCGTGGCTTACTTGGCTAATCCTCCGCCTGCGGCGCTGGCACCCCAAGTTCTAGTCCTGGTTGGGGCGCCAGGTACTAGTCCTGGTTGCTCCTCTTCCAGTCCAGCTCTGTGCTGTGGCCCGGGAAGGCAGTGGAGGATGGCCCAAGTGCTTGGGCCCTGCACCCGCATGGGAGACCAGTTGGAAGTACCCGGCTCCTGGCTTTGGATCGGTGCAATGCCGGCCGGCCGTGGAGGCCATTTGGGGGGTGAACCAATGGAAAAAGGAAGACCTTTCTCTCTGTCTCTCTCTCTCTCTCTCACTGTCTAACTCTGCTTGTCAAATAAAAATTTAAAAGAAATAAATAAATAAAAATTTTATTTTTTTAAATTAATTGTAACAGATTGGATACAGTTCTAAGAATATGATATTCCCTCACTCCCTCTTTCATTGTTCTTTCCTTCCTTTCTTTTGTTTTTGAGATAACGTATTTTACTTTTATATTACACTAAAAGCGTTTGATGTTTCACCAAATAAGAAGTTTAATAAGCAAAAAGACCCACGTTTAGCAGGAATATAGACAAGGGCTGTAAACAATAATTGAATGGAAAAACGGCCATTTCACCCATTTATAGTAAATTTTAAAATGATCACAGATCATTAAAACTATAGTAGTATAACATGCTTAACCATGGGTTAAGTTCACATTTCAAACTGTGACTTTGGTGAAAGGCAAAAACGAGTGCACTTTTACATCCATTAAATTCAGCTATTGGTACAAGCAACCTGGGGGTAGGCCTCCCAGTCCCCATGCTTATATGAACACGCTGAGGCTTAGGAAACCTGCGCAAAGGCCACAGTGGCGCAGCCGGGGACGTCCGAGGATGGCCTTCCTCTGTCACACAGCAGTCACGTGAGCAGTCACGTGAGCCCGCAGCACAGGGTGAGGGGCGCACAGTAGGGCCTGCCTTCGCTGAGGTCCTGGTTACTCCAAGGAAAGGCAAGGGAACACAGTATGGAGATTTCAGTTAGCCTCTCATTTTGTTGGACAGTAACTACTTGTATGGGAAACACATGAGAGTGGAGCCCAGGGGTGTCATTTACAAAACAGTAGCCAGGCCAGCGCCGCGGCTCACTAGGCTAATCCTCCGCCTTGCGGCGCCGGCACCCCGGGTTCTAGTCCCGGTCGGGGCACCAGATTCTGTCCCGGTTGCCCCTCTTCCAGGCCAGCCCTCTGCTGTGGCCCGGGAGTGCAGTGGAGGATGGCCCAAGTGCTTGGGCCCTGCACCCCATGGGAGACCAGGATAAGTACCTGGCTCCTGCCTTCGGATCAGTGCAGTGCACTGGCTGCAGCACGCCAGCCACGGCAGCCATTGGAGGATGAACCAACGGCAAAGGAAGACCTTTCTCTCTCTCTCTCTCTCTCTCACTGTCCACTCTGCCTGTCAAAAAAATAATAATAATAATAATAATAGCCAACATGGAAATCCTAAAAAGGAACAGTGGCCACTTCTGTGTAGCCTTGAAACACACAGTTGGCCAACAGTCTCTGCGCTGAGCTGCCCCTTGTGACATCCAGAGTACTTATTGTCATTTCCCCCTAAAAGGTAAAATCCTCTCTAAGTGCCAATTCCAGTAAAACCTTGTCCAATTCTCATATTCTCTAAATGCTATGAAAATGGCCTTTTGATTAAAGATGGAAATGATTCATAAATTTAAAATTATAAACACAAAACTATAGTTGAATTAAATGTCTTATAGCAAATATTTCTAATATAAAATTATTTGTGTTGTACTCAGAACTCTCAGAAGATTTAAAGCATGCACACACACACATAAACACATACACACACACACACATAAACGCGTACACACACACAAATTTCATATTCACTCAGCAACCATGTGGTAATGTGTTCCAATCCAGGCAGGAAAGGAGCCAAATATTCTCTAGTGAAAATTTTTTAATTGAAAAATTTACAAACCACTTCAGCTGCAAGTAAAAACATAAGAAGTATTTACCGAACTGCTTTTTCTTTAAAGATTCATTTACTTATTTGAAATTTAGAGTTACAGATTGAGAGAGGCAGAGAGAGAGAGGTCTTCCATCCACTGATTCACTCCTCAGATGGCCACAACGGCCGGAGCTGCACCGAAGCCAGGAGCCAGGAGCTTCTTCCAGGTCTCCCACGCGGGTGCAGGGGTCCAAGCACTTGGACCATCTTCTACTGCTTTCCCAGGCCATAGCAGAGAGCTGGATTGGAAGAGGAGTAGCCGGGACTAGAACTGGCACTCCATATGGGATGCTGGTGCTTCAGACCAGAGCGTTAACCCACTGCGCCACAGCGCTGGCCCCTAGACTTACTTTTTAAAGAAACATTCTGTTTGAAAATTTTGTAGAATACAAAAGCATAGCAACAGTCATTCAGTAACCCCTTTATATCTTTCTCCTGGATTCACCAATGACATTTTCCACATTGCTTTATCCCCTCATTTGAAGGTACTTCAAAAGGTGTGTGAAAAAGTGGAATTAAAAGATGAATTTTTTGAGTGAAAAACAATTTTAAATCCATGCAGCTTTTTTATAATACACAATCTCCATGAACTTTCTGAAGAACCATCATATGCATGTATTTAAAACACCTTTATATCAAAATAAATTTAACTTTTAACTCAATTTTTGCTGAGCTTTTTAAAATATTTATTTGAGAGGCAGAGACAGAAACGGCTCTCCTCTGCAGGTTCACTTTCCCAGTGCTGGCAAACAGCTGGGGATGAGCCAGGTTGATGATGCGAGCTGGGATCTTAATCCAGGTCTCCCATAGGAGTGGCAGGAACCGACTACTTGTGCCATAGCCTCCCAGTTGGGCTAGTAGGAAGCTGGATTCAGTAGCCAGAGCTGACAGCTGAACCCAAGTACCACCATATGAGAGCCAAGTGTTAACCACTAGGCTGAATGCCCATCCCAAGAGTGAACTCTCCGGTAACTCGAGAGTAAGCTGCAGACATTGTGACCCTCACTCCTAGACACTTGAGCGTCTGTCCTCTAAGAATGGCATTCTCTCAGCGCTGAACAACTGCTAAACGCAAGAAATTTCCCATGCATAAGATAATATCCTCCAGAGCCCATATTCCCATTCCACCCCTGTCCCAAGCCAGGGTCACCCATGCTCTCGGCAGCCACAGCCCCACAGCCTCCTTTAGTGAGCAGACAAGGACACTGTGGGATTTGTAGAGTACAGATCCATTCTTCTCAAGAATATTCTTCTATTTGGGTTTGCGTGATCCTAGCCTACATCATGTATATAAACCCTTTGCAAACACAAAACCATTACAAATGTTGTCTTAGAAACATACTGGAGGAAGAAAGCCATATATCATATATGGGGCTGATCTCCTGTTAATGTGTCTCCTCACCTCTGTGTTAATTTTTCTTTAAGATATGCCTCACAGGACTTCCTGTTTCACATCTCACTTGTTCTTCTAATTGTTCTCAGTCAACCTTCAAACAAAAACATCACACGTATCTATCCTAACTTTCAAAATTGTTTCTATAGTCTTAACCCCAACCCTGCTCCTTGCCTGGGCTTTTTGGCAGCCACTGCCAGGGTTCTTTATGTAGATGTATCTGTTTTGCTCCCTCCCAGGATGGTCTGCATGACTGCTTGTACCAGTCCCTTCTGTATCAGCTAGAAACGCAACAAAAAGACAAAAAACAGCATCATACACAAATGAGAACTTAGCTTTCTCACATAACATGAAGTAAAGAGCTTGCTGATACGGGGCCAGCTGGACAGCCGTGCCAGGAGTAACTTGAAAAGGCTCCTTCCACCTTTCCCACTCCACTACCCTTCACGCGTTGGTTTTTATGCGACACTCGGATCCCCGCAGGAAGGAAGACAGCAAGTCCGTGTTCAGCATGAAGCTGAGTTGTTCCCTCCTCATCAGGAAAGCAATGGCTTTCTCGGGTTATTCCCCGCAAAGGAGACTTCTACTTCCCACTTCTCATCGCTCAGCATTCTGCCACACCTCACTGCCCAGGAAACAGGAAGTAGGGATACCACTGTGGCACAGATCAGTTCCCTCCCTGCTGGGGTAGAGCACGTTGTCACCACAAACAGAAGGGGAATCTGCTGTCAGAGGGAGAGGGAACCGGGAACCCTGGGTAAACACCCACCAGTTTCCCTGCACGCCCCATCGGCCTCTCACTCCTGCAGGACAGTAATTTAGAAGGGAAACAGATCACTCAGAACAGGAATGTGAGACAGGATTAAGTTAGAAGGTGGAATTGGTCTCGATCTTGGAGGACAAGATTTAGGTGAAGAAGATATGGAGGGCACCGCTGTCATTCCAAAGAGGAAGGCAGACCTGTCAGTTATTTTTCAGGGGCTTTTAAGCAAGTTGGTGTGGAGGACGGCAGAGGCCTGGGGTTAATATCACATCTTCTGAAATCAGACCCAGGTCGGGATCTCATTCCACCACTTCCTTGGTTTGATTCCCCAAGAAATGTAGTTGCCTATGCCTTAGCTTCCTAAACTGTAAAATCATGATAATAGTACTACTTATTTAATGGGGTTGACATGAGAATGAAGTGATATAGCCATGTAAAGTGCTAAGCCTAGTGCCTAAAATATATCAGATGCTCAAAAACATGAAGAAAAACTATTGACCAGAGTGAAAAATTAATGTAATGGACTAGTAGGTTAATATACTAGGTTGTGGGGGCCAGCACTGCGTTGCAGTGGGTTAAGCTGCCACCTGCAGTGCCGGCATCCCATGTGGGCACCAGTTCTAGTCCTGGCTGCTCCACTTCCAATGCAGCTCCCTGCTAATGTGCCTGGGAAAGCAGAAGGTGGCTCAGGTACTTGGAACTTTGCCACCTACAAGGCCGATCCAATGGAGTTCCCAGCTCCTGGCTTCCTCTTGGCCCAGTCCTGGCTGTTGCACCAGCAGGTGGAAGATTCTCTCTCCTTCCCCCTCCCCTTCCCCCTCCCCTTCTCCCTCTGCCTCTGCCTCTGCCTCTGCCTCTCCCTCTCCCTCTCCCTTTCTCTCTTCCTCTATAGCTCTGTCTTGCAAATAAATAAGTAAACATTTTTTTAAAAAAATACTAGCTTGTCCAGCCACATATGATAAAGAAAACGTGGATGTATAGGCAGAATAGAATACTATTCAATCTTGGAAAAAAAGGAAATCCTGTCATTTACAACAACACGAATGAACCTGAAGGACTTTATGCTAAGTAAAAGAAGCTGACCACAAATGCCATATGATTGCACTTAGAATAGAGAACCTTAGTTTGTAGAATCTTAAAACTCATACAAGTAAAGAGTGTAGTATCATAGGTCCCAGAGACTGAGGGGGAGAGGTGGAGAAATATCCGTAAGAGAGTACAAAGTTTCCGACAATATGAATAAGATACGGAGATCTGTTTTACAGCATGGTAACTATAGCTAAAAATAGATGCTGTATGCATTGCTGAGAGTAGACCTTAAATGTTCTCCCCACAAGAAGAAAATGGTGAGTGCTAGCATGTGAGATGACGATACGGTAACTGGCTGAATTTCATCGTTCTGCCCCCATGGGTTCTACATCCACAGCACCAACCAACTGCAGATCTGAACATGCAGGCTTTTTAACTACTTACGTAGCATTTACATTGTCTTAGATTTTTTTTTTAATTCGGGTATGATTTAACATATACAGGATGGTGTGGTGTGTGTGGGTTATATGCTAACACTATGCCATTTTATAAAAGGGACTTGGGGATATGTAGATTTGGTACCTATGGGATACTATGACCAATCTGCTGTGGATACGAAGGGACAACTGAATACAAAATCAAAGCATTACATTGTACCCTGTAAATATATATCATTTTATTTACCAATTTAAAATAAATAAATTTAAATTTTAAAAATAAAAAATACATATTCTCAAAAAGGAAAGTAAGTTGAGACATTTTGTATGGTTAAAGTGTAATCAAAAAGGAAACCAAAATCAAAAGGAAAAATGTATTACCTAGACATGAGCTAATACAGACTGGAATCATGATTGCAACAGTAGAGACGAAAATAAGGTGCTAAATGAAACAGCTATTAAGAAAAAATACAACTACCCTGGATTTAGGATCTTTATTATTGGCTGTACTACCAGCATAATCATAAAAACAGACTGTTATCTCACCAGTGAGTATGAATAAAATGTGATGTTGGATATAAAAGAAAAGAGTTTTATCACTTTGCACACATATGCTGCAAATGTATAAACACAAAGTCCAGGAGCCTCTGCTACTCCGTTGGGAAATGTGTGAGTTCATCCACTAAGTCCGTAGTGGTTGCTTACTATGGCAGGATACTGAGTCCTAATGCTTACAACATCTTACCCAACTGAGGACCACTTATCCTAGATCCTCAAAAACCTTGATTCATAAACAACACAAGTATTTTTAAAACAGGGAGAGAAATAATTCTTTTTATATTTTTTGTTTAATTTATCTGAGTGGCAAAGAGACAGACATAGAGCTCCCACCCACTGGTTCACTCTCCAGATGTCAACAATGTTCAGCGCTAGGCTGGGGCTGAAGCTGGAAGCAAAGAACTCAGTCCAGCACTCATGGGAGTAGCAGGAACTCCACACTGGAACCATCACTGCTGCCTCCCACAATCTGCACCCGCAGGAAGCTGGGGTCAGGAAGCCGGGGACTGGCCCCGATACCTCAAGGTGGAACACGGGCATCTTAGCCGCTGGTCCAGACACCCAGGCTGAAATCCCCGTCTTTTTTTTTTTTTTAGGCTCTCGTTCATAGCTTATTAGCTTGCTGTTTACACAGACGTCTAACGTGTCTGAGAATCCACATTTTTAGCCATGGGGAGAGGCAGGGTGGGGGCATCAAGTAATGAATTGGTAAAGGAAGACCTTTCTCTCTGTCTCTCTCTCTCACTATCCACTCTGCCTGTCAAAAAAAAAAAAAGAAAAAAGAAATGGGAATTAGAACAGTGAGACTACAGAGGCAAATAGATAAGTGATCTTGGAAGAAAGAGCTGGTGAAGAATTTTGAACAGATACTGTGACCATTTTGTAGAATTCCAAAAGCACAAGACCCTGTGGTCAGATTTATAAGACGAAATTCCTCTCAAGTGGTCCCAGAGGCATTTACTTCATCATTCATGGGATAACCCCGACTGGCAAAGGAAAGGTGAATTATGTATTCAGTAGATTCCCGAAACCTCAGGAGTAAAGCTGAGCACAAAAACTATACCAGATACACCAGTCTGGGAATTTTTCAACCAGTTTAGCCAAAAGGGGAGAGAAGAAATGGAACCTAAGTGGCATGGAAAATAGAATCAAGAAAATATTGGTTCGTTCAGTTCTGGACGCAGTACATAGCAGCATGTTTCCAGGCTGTTGAAGAAGATCGGGTAAAGAGGTGGAAATGGCAGGGAGAATAGCTGGGATGTGCCCTGAGCAGGAGACGGGAGGGCACTGGCAGCTCAGGTGCGGGGCCTCCTTTGGACAGCGGCTAGCTCATCCATAACAAGGGCAAGGAGGCAGAGCACGCAAGGGGAGGGTTGTGGGCTCCTGTGCTTGTCTCCGCTCCATCAGTGAAGCGGAAAGGGGAAGCAGGAGCAGCCTAACCATCCAGGCACCTGGGAGAGTAAATGGATGAAGGAACAATGATGGGAAGGAGCCTGCTGCTGGGCAACAGCGGGGCCTCCTGGGTCCTGGGTCCCAGCCGGAAATCATCATTGCTTTTCTCTTGCCAAGGGCAGCCACACACATGCAGAACCTGAGAAACAATGTTGGCTGAAGCTGAGGTTGTGTTCTTGCCCCAAAAGAGAAGGTTGCATGAAGTCTAAAAGGGTAAAGCTTTAAACGCTGTGCACCAACAACAGGCCAGATTCATGCATCTCGTATGTTCTGCTGAGATCTATTTAAGCAGTAGAGTACACGTATCAGAAAATCTCCAAGCTGAAGTCCAAAGTGTTCCTTTACAGGATAGCTTCTTTTAATTAAACATTTGCTGTGTTATTCACAGATTCAGTATGTGGAAAAATAGAATCAAAAGATAAGTTGATTAGGTCAAGAAAAATTTAAATCCATGCATAGGTTTTTTATAATACTCATTTTCTGTGAACTTTCTGAAGTACCCTCATAAAAGCAGTCTAAAAAATATTCTGTGCTTGGACCTTTTATTTTTTGGCAGAATGTGGTTAAATTACACAGGTTTTTTAAAATCCAGAGATTGTCTCAGTAATCCAGTCCATTAACAAACCGTGTAGTTCAGAAATTATTCCTTACAACTAACATGAAGATCTCACAAGCATGAGTGGATATGAACCGCAGCTGTCTCCCAAGCAGTCAGAAACGGCAGCCACCCCCACCTTCCAAAAGATTCAATGGACAACTCGTCCCTCTGCTTGGTAATGCCATCGGCTTCTAAAATCCTGTAAAATCAATTGTGAAAAATCCAGTGGAAGATTAACAGCCACAGAAGAAAAGAATCGTCCCATGAGTAAGTCCATGAGTCAGCAGTCTCCTGGTGTTGAATGTTTTCCCACTAATTATTAACCAACACCTAGTCCAGGGTTTCTCAACCCAACACTGTTGACATTTTAGAATGCATGAATCCCTGTTGGGGCACTGTCCTGTGCATTGTGGAATGTGTAGGAACATACCTGGAATCTCCCTCCTACATGCCAGTGGAAATCTCCCTCCCAAGGTGTGACCAAAAAAACGTCTCCAGACATTGCCAAGTGTCCCCTGGGGTACAATATCATCCCCAATTCAGAACCATTGGCCTAGTCCCACCTTGTTTAAAAAGGTCTAAAGAAAAGTTAGATTACAAATTAGCCTCTTTTTAAAAGTTATTTCTTGGCCGGCGCCACGGCTCACTAGGCTAATCCTCTGCCTGCAGCGCCGGCACCCCGGGTTCTAGTCCTGGTTGGGACACCAGATTCTGTCCCGTTTGCTCCTCTTCCAGTCCAGCTCTCTGCTGTGGCCCAGGAGTGCAGTGGAGGATGGCCCGGGGTCCTTGGGCCCTGCACCCGCATGGGAGACCAGTAGGAAGCATCTGGCTCCTGGCTTCGGATCAGCACAGCGCGCCGGCCGCAACACACTGGCCGTAGCAGCCACTTGGAGGGTGAACCAATGGAAAAAGGAAGACCTTTCTCTCTCTCTCTCTCTCTCTCTCTCTCTCTCTCTCTCTCTCTCTCACTGTCTAACTCTGCCTGTCAAAGAAATGTTTTTTAATTATTTCTTTATTGATTTGAATAGCAGAGTTATAGGAGGAGAGAGAGAGAGATTGAGATTATATCCAGTGGTTCACTCCCCAAATAGTCATAGTGTCCAGGGCTAGACCAGGCTGAAGCCAGGAGCCTGGAACTCCATCCAGGTCTCCCACATGAGAGCAGGGGCCCAAGCACTTGGACCATTCTCCACTGCTATTCTAGGAAAATTAGCAGAGAGCTGGATGGAAAGTTGAGCAACCAGGCCTCAAACTGGCACCCATATGGGATGCCAGTATTGTAGACAAAAGCTTAACCTGTTGTGCCATAACATCAGACTCAGTCTTTTTTATTGATAGCTAAGAAAATCATATTTCTGAGGCTGGCACTGTGGCATAGTAGGTAAAGCTGCCACCTGCAATGGGCTCTGATTCATATCCTGGATGCTCTACTTCCTTTTTTGTTTAAAGCTTTTATTTAATGAATGCAAATTTAATAGGCACAACTTTAGTAATATAGTGGTTCTTCCCTCATAACCACCCCCACTCTCATCCCACCTCCTACTCCTTCTGCCATCCCATTCTTCATTAAGATTCATTTTTAATTAACTTTATGTACAGAAGACCAACTCTATACTAAGTAAAGAATCCAACAGTATGCACACACATACACACACACAAACACACAAAACGTATAAAGTACTATTTGATAACAAGTTTTGCAGTTAATTCTCATAGTACAACTCATTGAGGACAGAGGTCCTACATGGGGAGCAAGTGCACAGTGACTTATATGGTTAATTTAACAATTAACACTCATTTATTTTTAGAAAGCTCCTATTTAATAAGTATAAATTTTATAGGTGCAGCTTTTGGATTATAGCAGTTCTTCCCCCTCTCATACCTGCCCTCCCACCTCGACTCCCATCCCACCTCCTACTCCCTCTCCCATCCCTTTCTTTATTAAGATTCAGTTTTAATTATCTTTGCATACAGAAGGTCAGCTCTATACTAAGTAAATATTTCAACAGTTTGCACCCACACAGATACACAAAGCATAAAGTACTGTTTGAAGACTAGTTTTACCATTAATTCTCATAGTACAACACATTCAGGACAGAGATTCTGCATGGGGAGCAAGTGCACAGTGACTCCTGTTGTTGATTTAACAATTGACACTCTTTTTTATGATGTCAGATAACACCCGAGGCTCTTGCCATGAGCTGCCAAAGCTATGGAAGCCTTTTGTGACCACAAACTCCAATATTATTTAGACAAGGCCATAAGCAAAGTGAAAGTTCTCTCCTCCCTTCAGAGAAAAGTGCATCCTTCTTTCATAGCCACTTCTTTCCACTGGCATCTCACAGAAATCCATCTCGTAGAACATTTTTTGCCAGTGTCTTGGCTTTCCATGCCTGAAATGCTCTCGTGGGCTTTTCAGCCACATCTGAATGCCTTAAGGGCTGATTCTAAGGTCAGAGTGTTACTTAAGGCAATTATGATTCTATGAGTCTGCTGTGTGGACTGCTTCTCATGTTGGACACTCCCTCCTTTTGAATTCTATTATTATTACCAGGCACTTGATACTATTTATTTGATCTTTTAACACTTAATCCTATCTATATATTCACTTTAACACTTAATATGATCACTTTATGATTAAGACGGCATTTTTACCACCAATTTTAATGGAATTTGGAGTCCCATGACAATTTTTTAAACCATGCTCTTAGAAGTAAGTCCATAGGAATGTATGCAGAATTACACAGCTTTACAGTTACAAACTTCCCTCTCATATTCTCCCTCTTATTTTTTACTGAGATTATTTTCAATTGCCTTTATATACATACAATTAACTCTATGTTAAGAGTTCAACAAATAGTATGGAGAAGAGAAAAAAACTGTAAATCAACACTCAAGACAAAGGCTGTTCAAGTCATTGCTTCTCAATGTGTCGATTTCACTTCTACAGATTTCATTTTAGGTGCTGTATTAGATATCACAGGTCAGGGAGAACATACATTTGTCCTTTTAAGACTGGCTTATTTCACTAAGTATGTTTTCCAGATTGGTCCATTCTGTTGCAAATGACCGGATTTCATATTTTTTTTACCACTGTGTAGTATTCCATAGTGTACAAATCCTATAATTTCTTTAAACAGACTTCGGTTGATGGGCATTTAGGTTGATTCCATGTCTTAGCTATTATAAATTGAACCAAAATAAACATGGAAGTGCAGATAGCTCTTTTGTTTACTTATCTCATTTCCCTTGGGTAAATTCTGAGGAATGAGATGGTTGGGTCATATGTTGAAGAATGTTCCTTCTATACCCAATTTGCTTAGAGTTTTCATCATGAACGGGTGTTGTATTTTATCAAACGCTCTCAATGCATCTATTGAGCTAATCATATAGTTTTTGTTCTTCAATTTGTTAATGTGATGTATCACATTATTGATTTGTGAATGTTTTTTAAAGATTTATTTTATTTATTGAAAGACAGAGTTATATAGAGAGGTAAAGACCGAGAGAGAAGTCTTCCATCAGAGGGTTCACTCCCCAGATGGCTGCAATGCCCGGAGTTGCGCTGATCCAAAGCCAGAAGCCAGGAGCCAGGAGCTTCTTCCAGGTCTCCCACATGGGTGAGGAGCCCAAGGACTTGGGCCATCTTCTGCTGCTTTCCCAGGCCATAGCAGAGAGCTGGATTGGAAGTGGAGCAACCGGGACTAGAACTGGCATCCATATGGGATGCCAGCACTTCAGGCCAGGGCATTAACCTGCTGCGCTACAGCGCCAGCCCCGATTTGCGAATGTTTAGCCATCCCTGCATATGGATGAATCCCACTTCGTCCAAGTGAATGATCTTTTTAAAGTGTTGTTGGATTCAATTGGCCAGAATTTGTTGAGGATTTTTGCATTTGTTCATCAAGGAAATTGATCTGTAATTCTATTTCTCTGTTGCATCTTTTCTGGGTTTAGGAATTAAAGTGATCCTGGCTTCCTAGAAAGAATTTGGGAGGTTTCCCTCCCTTGCAATTTTTTTATATAACTTGTGAAGAACTGGAGTTAGTTCTTTAAACGCCCAGTGGCATTCAGCTGTGAAGCCGTCCAGTCCTGGACTTTTTTAATCTATTCAGCCAGTCTGTGTCTTTTAACTGGGCAGTTGAAACCATTTACATTTAGTGCTCCACTTCCAATCCAGCTCCTGTTAAATAGCCTGGGCAAAGTAGTGAAAGATGGTCCAAGTGCTTGGGGCCCTGCTATTCATGTAGGAGACCTGGAGGAATCTCCTGGCTCCTGGCATTGGCCTGGCACAACCATGGTATTGTGGCCATCTGGGGAGTGAACCAACAGAAGGAAGACTTCTCTCTCTCTCCTTCTCCCTCTCCCTCTCCCTCTCCCTCTCCCTCTCCCTCTCCCTCTCCCTCTCTTTCTCTCTCTCTCCCTCTCAAATAAATAAAATATTTAAAAAAAAGTCCAAATTTTCCCAAGAATATAAGATGAAAAGTAAAATACCCCTTCTCCTGTCATTATTGGTCTAACATTCCCAAAGCAGTTAACAGTTTCTTGTTTATATATCATAATTTCATAAAAACTTGATTTTATAATATTTTCTACAAATAAGATAAAATCAAAGACTGTTCTTGAACATACTTCTGTAGCTTAAAGAGATACCTCAAATATCTTACTATGTCAGTGTAAGAAGATCTACCTCATTTTGTTCAAATTCTACTGAATATATGTGCGTCTGAACAGAGTTCTGTAATTGTAAAACCAATCATGTATTTGTAATTATATTTCGTTTATGTTGCCACTAGGTATCTGAAATAATTATTCATGGTCAACATTTAAAATAGAAATTATCTTTAAAAATAAGTAGGTCGAATGAAGGGAGATTGTTTCTTTGTGTGTAATTTCTTTTTTGTCTTTTTAATTTCTTTTCTTAACAAGGTATTTTAGCAAACCACCTATAGACTTTTGAGACTGTGAGCAGTTATCTAAGAATATAGGAATAATTGCATATTTTCCATAGCTTGTGAAAAGGATTGCACATGCTGGAAATAAGTCACACAGTCCAATGAAAAGCTTATTTTACTGCTTGAAAAATCAATGCTGTATGGAAATGCTACAAACTTTTCAATTGAATTCTCCTAATATACTCACCTATTTTATTTTATTTTAAATTTAAGTAAGAAAAAGTATCTTAATGTTGTAACTCCATTGATTTCAGACCAACTGTGTGAGAATATTTCATATTAACAGTTAGTGTTATAAAATGAGCATCATCATTTCCCTGGGTTGCTGTTTTCATGAGTTTCCCAGATACAGTCGTAAATCTGATGTGTTTCTGTCAAGGTCTGCAAGATAGTAGAAAGCTTAGTGTACCTCATTAATGATAAATCACTAGAAATTCAGTTTCCAAAAAATGCTTATTGAAATCCTTAAGAATTTTGTTCTCTAAGGGATAGATTCAAAATTTGAATGCAACCCAGATCAAATCATTTCTGCCCTGAAAACGAGTAGCCGCCAAAGAATCACCTTACTGTCTGGAAATGGTGTCACTTCCTCAAGCCCACGTCACAGAAGTGCTTCACTGCACTTCTAAAATGTGGCGTCGGCCTTCGAATTGCCTGAGACTCATCACGGAGAAGAGAAAGCCACAACAGCTGCACAAGGCCGAGGCTGCGTCTCATCCCCGCCCCTGTGCACCATGGCCCAGACTCCATGAAACGCATGCAGTGCACACACACTTGCTTAGTCATCGAAGGTGGCGGTAACTCACGCTGTGTCAGGAACAACAGGCCACTGATGCTCAGCACGCACGTCTGTTGGCAACAGGCATCCCTGACTGCTGTTTCCCATCCACCTACTCTCAAAGAATCCCCAGGGGAGGGAAGGAAAACTGAGGGGATTCATAAGAAATGTTTCTGTTGTTACTAAAATAATTTAGCGCCTTCTCTAGAATCATTTGACTGCAATACTTTTTTTTTTTAGATTTTTTAAAATTTATTTATTTGACAGAATTACAGACAGTGAGAGGGAGAGACAGAGAGAAAGGTCTTCCTTCCGTTGGTTCACTCCCCAATGGCCGCTACAGCCGGCGCTGGCCAATCCGAAGCCAGGAGCCAGGTGCTTCCTCCTGGTCTCCCATGGGGTGCAGGGCCCAAGCACCTGGGCCATCTTCCACTGCACTCCCGGGCCATAGCAGAGAGCTGGCCTGGAAGAGGGGCAACCGGGACTAGAACCCAGAGCCCACATGGGATGCCGGCGCCACAGGCAGAGGATTAACCAAGTGAGCCACAGCGCCGGCCCCTTGACTATAATACTTTTTAGATTCTCACATGTTGGAGTGATGGTTCAGTTACAGTATTTTAATCAATAAATTTATTAAATTATGAATGGTATTTATAGGAAATGAAATATTCAAATTAAAACATATCACAAAAAATTAATTTCAGGTAGCACTAAAAGCAAGATGCCTTTAAATCAACATTGAGTGTTTATTTATTCCACACTAATAGACCCAAGGCCTCATTGTGTGGGCTCACCTTAATCAACTTCCATTGTATTGTTGGAGCACCATTAAGTGTTTGCACTCAGTGTTCAGTATGTTTTGCTACCCAGTCCCTGTTGAAGTTATTAATTTCTTGGTCCCATTGCCTTACAAATTCCCGGAGTATAAGCATTTTTAGATGCATTAAGTACTTTATTTATTTTGTTGGAAAGCTTCAAAACCTTACTAAGAAATTCCTCAGCTTGTAAGCCACATATTTGCCCTGGGAGGTAAGCTTAGCAATATCTGCATCACAGTGCATTTTCTTAAACATTTCTATCTCATCTATTTATTCCCTGTCTAAAAGGTGCTTGCAATTGCCATTAGGACTAAATAAGTTTAGAGTGAGAAAAGAAAAGATTCAAATGAAGCCAGTAACTTCCTCATTGTTACTTTCATCCTTCATGTTCAAAGGCCTGGTGTGATGGATGGAACTGGAAGTTAATGTTTTAAGTGAAATAAGCCTAGTGTAGAAGACAGCTCTCGCATGATCTCACTCCTGCGGAATCTAAGCAGTAGGCGACCTCCCAGTTAAATACAATGGTAGCTACCAGCGGCTGGGCTGGGAGTGGCAAAGGAAGGATGGAGAAAGGTGGGTGGATGGTACTGGGTTATAGCTATCTAGGTCTAAGTGCTGGGGTGCTAGTGGGCTGTAGGGCACCTGTGCATAACTGACTGCGTCTCTATTCAAAAACAACATTTTAAAAAGGTGCTCGGTGTGGACATTTGCAAGGGTACACACTCCACGAGGAACAGACAGCGTGAAAAGTGGTTGCGCCTTCCATTTAGGCTCACATCATGAAATTGTTGAATGTTCTGTATGTGCAGCCAATCTACACAGAAGCATCTAACTAGAGTCTCAGCAAAGACTAGTCTATGGGAATTGAGGAACGGATAAAGGGGAGCACATAACACAGCATATCCAGATTTATCCAAAACTCTAGTTTTGGAAAAATCATTCTTTATTCCTTTCTTAATAACTACAAAAAAGCAGCTGGACCACATTTTCTGTTGATGGAAAGCAGTCACTGTACATACGCTGAAGGCCCAGTGTGCGTTGATTCCCAATACTAAGCTAAGCTTATTTTTTTTTGCTACACCAGAAATGGATTTACTTTGAAAACTAATCTCATGTTCCAACTGCATATCCAATAATATAAGTGGCTTTGATTTCTAATCTCATGTTTTGTGCATTAATAGCAAAAAGAAATGCTAACTTGTTGTACTTTAATATGAAGCTCAAGACTGTATCATGCAAACTAGAGAGGCAAGAATTTATTTACGGCAAAACATACACCTGCTTTTCCATGGCAGATTAATATTCTTACAGAATCCTGCAATAATTTTCTAAGTAGTTGTCTGTGAGTCAAATTAGTATTCATACTCGGTCAGAAGCAACACGCCACTCATACTTGGTGGTAGTGAATATCAATGAATTACCTTAAATTTGTCACTGATATCAATGAATTATCCTCATTTTTTTTTTTTTGACAGGCAGAGTGGACAGTGAGAGAGAGAGAGACAGAGAGACAGGTCTTCCTTTGCCGTTGGTTCACCCTCCAATGGCCGCCACTGCCGGCGCGCTGCGGCCGGCGCACCGCGCTGATCCGATGGCAGGAGCCAGGAGCCAGGTGCTTCTCCTGGTCTCCCATGGGGTGCAGGGCCCAAGCACCTGGGCCATCCTCCACTGCACTCCCTGGCCACAGCAGAGGGCTGGCCTGGAAGAGGGGCAACCGGGACAGAATCCGGCGCCCCGACCGGGACTAGAACCCGGTGTGCCGGCGCCACTAGGCGGAGGATTAGCCTAGTGAGCCGCGGCGCCGGCCTATCCTCATCTTAATAAATGAAATCGAACTGCCATCAGCTCACAGAAACCTCAGACATTCATATAAAACCAAGTTAAAGATGTTTGCAAGTTATTTTACTCCATCAGGGCTTCTTCTCCAGGAGAAAAGAAAGCTATTTCAGGCAAGTGAACACAGTGTCTGCAAGGAGCAAAGGGATGGACAACTTTTCTCTGGCCTCTTCTCTCACGTGTGCAGGGATGTGACTCACCAATGGCTGCAGCTGACACAGCCGACGGGGCTGCCTGGACCCGTGCCGTCACACGGATCCTTCTTGCCCTCTGCCCTATACATCAGTCTCGGCCATCTTTCTACCTCCCAGTCACTGCCTTTGATGCTTCCAATAGACTTGGTGCCCGAGGAAGATTTGATAGTGCAAGGATGTTTTTATCCCCACTCGATTAATCAGGCCAACAGGGAACGCTAATCCCACTCACCCTAAGGGAATGTGAGGCAGTTCCTACCTGAGGCTCAGCCAGAATTGCCTCCTGTTATCATTGTCCTTGTAAGCCCATCAGTCTTTCACTTAAGCCTATCATCCTTCCAAATAAATTGCCAGCGTGGGATTTTTTTTCATGTCTGTCAAGAGACTCTGGGTGCAGAAAAGACATTCTTACATTTCTTCATGTAGCAGTTGAAAGTGTATTTTCTCGCCACAAGAGAACTTGGTTGAACACAGCCAAACAAAAAAGGGTTTGTTTTTCCCACCTAACGAGAAGCTTAGGTTAACCTGATGATGTCAGGGCTGGCATTTCTGTTATCTGAGAGTTTTCTTGGTCCTCCTGACCAGGTCCTCCCTGTTATCTCATGTTTTCAACCTTGTTGCTGCAGCTCCATACATCACATCATGTCCAAGTCAGGAGGAAGCTGAAAGGCAAGGCCACAGTTCCATCCATCCCGTATCCATAAAGCTAACACAACTAGGACTTCCTCAGTGGGTTGCTACAAAAGTCTTGTTAGCCAGAACTGTGCCACTTAGCTACCAAGAAGGGAGCTGGAAAAGAAAACATACTAACCTACTGCTTTCCCAACTCTACAAGGCAGCAAGAGAGGAGGATCTGCGGGAGTTGTGTTGAGCCGGCAAACCAGTAGTCCTGCCATTCTGGGACTAATAAACAATTCAAGCTTACTACAGTAACACATTCAAACCTAGTTTTCCTGAAGTTTTTAACTTAAAAAACTTCTTTTTATGTTTCTAAAGCTTGTAAGATAAGACCAATTACCTTTCACTGTGAACTTTATAAGCTTTTAACTCAAGTTGAACAAATTGAACACCTTTTAACACTCAATTCTTTTTATAATTACTTAAATACACTGAGCTATTTTAAAAAGCTTATTATATGTAATGAATAATTTTATTTTAAATATTTTAAATGTTTAGGAACTAAAAAATTCAAAATGATATATTTTAATTATAATGTCAAGTTCTCTTAATAGTCAAATTCTCTCACAACCAAAAATCAGAAATTTAAACTGGATTGCCAATTTTAAGTTGAAATTAGTAGATTAAGCTGTTATTCTTTAATTGATCCATTTTTCTAAACATTAAAAATACTCTAGGGGCTGGCACTGTGGTGTAGTGGGTAAAGTCACTGCCTGCAGTGCTGGCATCCCATGTGAGTGCCAGTTCAAGTCCCAGATGCTTCGCTTCTGATCCAGCTCCCTGCTAATGCATCTGGGAAAGCCATGGAAGGTGGTTCAAGTCCTCGGGCCCCTGCATCCACACAGGAAACCCAGAAGAGGCTCCCAGCTCCTTGCTTTGATTTGGCCCAGCTCCAGCAGGCCCTTGCGGCCATCTGGGGAGTGAACCAGCAGATGGAAGACCTCTCTGTCTGTCTCCACCTCTCTCTGTAACTCTGTCTTTCAAATAAATAAACCTTTAAAAAATACTCTAAACTCCCAATAAGCACACATTATTCATACATGAAAATACAGTGCCATACTACACATTTTATTACTTTCATTGTATGTAATTCTCAAATTTATCTTAGTTGAAAATATACATTATTCATTAAGGGGGGAATTTTACCACAGCAGAGAAATACAGAGTTCATCTCAAACAAGCTAAGGTTACCTTTTAGCCAAAAAACTTTTTTAAACCAGGACAGTTTCTCAAATTTCTCACAACTGGGATAATTGTGCCTGAAGCTTTAACAGAAAGGATCTCCAAAGGCGCACCCTGCAGTGCCTGTCATTCTGCAAACCCACATCCCTGGGGTTCACCTCAGACCTGGGTCAGCTAGGAATAGCTTGTTGTCCTACCTCGGCTGTGACAGAAAGGCGGATCAGACTGTGCCTTAAATAAAAGCCAACAGGAGGAAAAGTTAATTGTGTACAAACAAAGCACACCAGATCCCTAAATAGTTAAAGTCAAAGGCTGATATACCTAACTTTGTAGAAAGAAGGGTAGAGGGGAACAGCTTCTATGGGAAGAACAGGTGGGTTTTTTTAGGAAAGAGTTTTTAGGAGCACAAACAGGAGATAAGGAAGTGTGTAAAGATGTCTGTTTATGCAGGTGTGGGTGGTATCCATCCTTTGGGATCATGAATCTTTCCCCCTGGAAAGGGATTTATGGTACTTTTACTCTTCATCTCTCTTCTTGGAGGAAATTCGTCCAGATGAGGAAATTTACGGCAGCCTCATTTCCCAGAAGTTTCAGCTCTTAATCAGATAAGGGGAGCTCTGAGAAGACTCCTTTCTGTGTCTGTTGGTTCTCAACTGTCTTTCACTTCAAAGAGTCTTCAGCTCTGAGCAGGTCATCACACCTGTTAAAGGGTAATTTAAGGAGGAGGACAACAAGGAGGAGAAAGAAAATTGTGTCTCTCATCACAATACAAAATCAGAGTATCTCAAAGACTCGCTAACAGTGGAACCAGCACAACATTACAAACAATGTGAAGAATTTGAGAGACATTCATACCTCCACAGAGGTCAAAGAGCGTTCTGAAACAAGTGTGCTGATTACATGCAAAAATGACTACTACACGTGGAGCATAAGCACTGTATCTCACCATTGTCACTTCTCTCTGTAAAACATCATCTGCATTTCTATGGACAATAACCATCTCCCTTATAGGTTTTCTACAATTTACAGAGCTACAAGTTTGCTCAAAGATGTGAGGTAGAGAGAACTGGGCATGGTGATCCTTCTCAGTTGCTGGTTTCCACGTCTTTTTTCCTGTCATGTCATTGGCCCAACACCAAACTAGACAGCACTCAGGGGCAGCTGGATCGCTGGCTCCCAGGACCAGAGCTTGCTTGCTGGCTCTTCTATGAGCTGTGACTTCTGTAACTCTTTGGGCAGCTTTCCCAGAGAGACACAATGCCATTTTTTCTGTTTCTTAGTTCTATTACACTGTGGCTAATGCTGTTCTTAAGAATATAGCTTCCCAATAAAAAGGAAACATTTTTTCCCTCTTCCTTAGATTTTGCTTTTGACTTACCCAGATGTTCCTGTAGACATCACTGACAGGTCCTTGTCTTTCCACATCTCTTTCTGAACACTCGAGTCCTAAAGCCATCTGGTGGATCAGCAAGAGCGTCTCTCTGCACTAGAGGTGGGAGAGGAGCCGCCGCGGCCCCGGCGGGAATTTCTGAGTTTCAGCAGGATGAGGAGGCAACCCACAAGGGGAGCTGGTTCCTGATCCCAAACAGTGTAAGGACGGCACTCATGGGGAGAAGTTGCCCGTTGCAGGAGGCAGAATCGAGGAGGGTGAGGAGAGCATGCGTGCTGGGAAGAGGGTTGGCCATGATGATACCCCATCAAAGACCAGGGAAACGGGCTTCCCATTGTCAGAGAAGAGAATTACCTTTATAAAGTGGGGGAACTAAGCTGGACCTTGTGGTGTTCGATAGGAGTTGAAGATGATTCATGATTTTCAGTGTCTAGGGATATGGACAGTTATAAATCTAGATGTAAAGGTGTGAATCTATAACTCTACTTGCATTTCCTAGTCTGTCCAGTAGGGGCCTGACAGCAGTGATTCCCCCACATCAATGAACATACTTGGGAGTCCATATGTTAGCTTCCAAAGACCATTCTGCTCTTAGAGGAACCAGAGATCCCTAAAGAAATGGCTGGTTCCAGGGATAACACAGAGAAAATACAGGGTGGTCCTGATACATATCATAGCGTGAGCAAACAAGCAAGTACTCATAGAGTGGTGGGTAAGTACCAAGGGATACCAAAGCTAAGTTAAAGTGGTTCTCACTGACTCAATCTGAGACAAATTGAGCAGCCAACTAAATAGTCATAGCCAACCAATTGTAACCCATTGAATAAAATAAGCAGCCATGAGCCCATCTGATTGCAATAAATAAATTAATCGAAATTTTGATGCTCAAAGGGACTTTTCCTTAGTTTGATAACTACAGTTGAAAACTTGGTGGGACATCACCTTAGCCAAGTGACTAAAATGATCAGCATCAGTAAAGGGACGGCTCAAAATCAGGTTGAGGCAGGTGGAAATAAGCTTTGCTTGTAGAAATTTCTTACAAAGATGCAGAACCTGAATCTAATTACAGTGAAATACCAGATGACCCCAGTTAAGGAACATGCCACAACGTGACGTGCAGTTTTCAAGTGTCGAGGTCATGAAAAATGAGAAGACTGAGAAATGGTTTCAGAGAAAGGAAACGAGAGAAATGTGGTAACTAGCTGCAAGGGACGATTGCAAATCAGATTCTTGTATGTACAAGGACAGTTTGAGACATCATATAAACATGGATATGTTCTGAGGCTTAAATTGCAGTAATGAATCAGTGTTTGTGTCCTGCTTTTAACAGTTCTAATGTGGTTGTGGGAGAATGCTCTAGCTTTTTGAAAGTTGTACCACAAAGTACTTAGGGGTGATAGAGCACCGGGTCAGCAACTTTCAATTAGTTTAGGAGGCGAAATGTTCTTTATATGATACTCATAGTATCTCTGTTGGTCTGAGATCATCTCAAAATTTAAAATGTGGTTTTCTTAATATTGCTTAAAGTGTGTCTTTTGAATAATAATAGAAAAATGTAGGACTAATTTCATGATACAACCTTTGAAGGGCTGTGTCTGCCTAGACTGAGAATAAATGTAAAAGACAAGATATAAAATCCTGATATTGAAGGATTTTTGCAAACAGCTACAAGAAAACATAGTCAGGGATGCCTATTTAAAATATCTTCATTTGTTAGCCTATGGCTGCAGATTAACAATCTGTCAAAGATTTTTCTAAAAATCTTGGTTTTTAAGGTGTTCTTCAAAAGTTAATAAGCATAGGCAAAGTTAGTCTTTTCAGGGTGGAAAAGGGTGATCTCTTTCCTGCCCATCATAAAGGGCCACAGCTGACACTCCCATAACACAAGACAAGCTCACAAGAGAAAAGCCAAACAAATTTATTTGCTCATAGCTTTATGTGACACAGGAGTCTTCAGATTAGAGATCCAAAGACGCTGGATAAACTATTGTTATTCCGAGTTCTTCATGTGGAAGCATGATTGGACTAGGGTGTGGTCTGACTGAGGGGGTACCCCAGCAAGACCATCACTTTAGATCACTCTCACCCTCAATGCACAATTCCTACTCCTGGGCATGGGGGAACCCAGCTGAATGAGGGTTTTGTTGTCTACAATCAAGGTAGGACAGAGGGTTTCTTTACGGTCAGCTCTTACACAAGGATGGAGAGAAGATCGCGGAATATGTTTAGGCTTTGTGGCTGGCTTTTGGAAAAAAGGGAGGGACTGGGGTGATTCTAGATTCTATGACCTGCCTTGAGGAAAAGAAATCCTAGTTTCTGTAGCTTGCCTGGGGAGAATAAGTGTGAAAGACAGAAGAAAAGGTCAAAGAGAAACTGCTTCCTAGCACTCCCTGAGGGAACTGTTCTCTGAGCCCCGGTATCTCAGTCCTGTCAGTTTATTCTCGTGTAGACTTGAGGTCACTGAAATGGGTGATGTTCCACCGGTGATGGTCATTCTAATCACATGATACTAATCCTTTGTTTTGACTTTGTTGTTCTGACATGGTTGAAAAGGGGGCTAATCTGAAAGTCATTCCACGAGAATACTATTTACAACGCAGCTCAGTGTTGCATAGGTGACTTTCATGTTTTGTGCCCTGATACAGCTATGTGCGAAGTCTGGCATGGATGGATGATTTTTCTACGAGAATGTTAATTGCCCTATTGTTGCAAGGTCCCAATATATCTTACAAAGGAAGTAGTCACTTTTATCCTTTTCATGCTTTGATCATGGACTGAAAATACTTCTCACATAAGAAGATTTAATGACTGTTGAAACTTCTCTTTTTATTTCTTCATAATTATGAGTATTCTTGACAATTTCAAAGACTTACAAGTTTGTTAAGGATAACAAGCACATAATTGTTCTTGGAGTCCATAATCATCTTTTGAAATTATATAAACCTGAGGTTTTTAAATGGCAGAATTAACGTTCTCCACATGAAAACCTGCACAGAGAATTTGGGACATGCTCAAGCTGACTTACCTCAAATGGTAGAGTTAGAAACATACCAGGGGATTCCAATTCAATCCCATCAAGGTGGCATGTACCAATGCCATCTTACTAGTCCCAGTGATCAATTTCTGTTCACCATTGATCATAATGATAGGACTAAGAACCAAAGGGATCACATAAACAAAAATAGTGTCTGCAAATACTAGTTGATAGAATCAAAAAGGGAGAGAGTGATCCAACATGGGAAGTGAGATACACAGCAGACCCATAGAATGGCAGATGTCCTAAACAGCACTCTGGCCTCAGAATCAGCCCTTAAGGCATGTGGATCTGGCTGAAAAGCCCATGAGAGTATTTCAGGCATGGAAAGCCAAGACACTCTGGGGAAAAAAAAAAAAAACTAAATGAAAGATCTCTGTGAGTGAGATCCCAGTGGAAAGAACGGGTCATCAAAGAAGGAGGTACCTTTCTCTGAAGGGAGGAGAGAACTTCCACTTTGACCATGGCCTTGTCTAAAAATGATCACAGTCAGTGAACTCGGGGGCTTCCATAGCCTTGGCAGCTCATGACAAGAGCCTAGGGTGATTACTGATGCCATAAACAAGAGTGTCAATTTGTTAAGTCAACAACAGGAGTCACTGTGCACTTACTCCTCATGTAGGATCTTTGTCCTTAGTGTGCTGTACATTGAGATTTAATGCTATAACTAGTACTCAAACAGTATTTTTCACTTTGTGTTTCTATGTGGGTGCAAACTGTTGAAATCTTTACTTAATATATGCTAAACTGATCTTCTGTATATAAAGAGAATCGAAAATGAATCTTGATGTGAATGGAAGGGGAGAGGGAGTGGGAAAGGGGAGGGTTGCGGGTGGGAGGGACGTTATAGGGGGAAGCCATTGTAATCCATAAGCTGTACTTTGGAAATTTATATTCATTAAATAAAAGTTAAAAAAAAAAGAAAACCTGCACAGAGATGCTTGTAGCATCTTTATTCGTAATTGCCAGAACTTGGGAGCAACCAAGATGTCCTTCAGTCGATGAATGAATAAATGCGTATTACTGAGGGAAGTTAATCTGAGAGAGGCACATACTGTGTGGTTCCAACTGTAGGGAATTCTGGGACAATCAAAACTATGGACAACGGTAACATAATCAGCAGTTACTAGGGTTAGTGGAGAGAGGGACAAAACACTGAGTTTCTCTGGAGCAAGCAACACTGCTGTGTGATAATAGAATGATGGATGCATGTCATTACACACTTGTCCAAACCCAGAGGAGGTACAGCCCCAAGAATGGACCCCAGTGTAAACTCTGGACTCTGGTAATGGTGATGCATCCGTGTGGATCCATCAGTTGTAACAAACGTTCCACTGTGGGGGGATGTTGATGGGAAGGGAGGTTGTAGACATGGGCAGGGCGTCAAAGGGAAAGCTCTGTGCCTTCGCTGTGTTGTGCTCTGCACCTAAAATGATGGTAAAAAGTAGTCTACTTTGGGAGGGAAGAAGAGAATATTATTGTTTTCTTGGAATTGTATTTATGAACTACATTGAATCTATTAAAAACTGAAAAACTGGGCAGTCATTACAGTGTAGCTGGTTAAGCCGCTGCCTGCAACACTGGCATCCCATGTGGGTGCTGGTTCATGACCCAGGTGCTCCGTTTGCAATCCAGCTCCCTGCTAATGGCCTGGGAAAGGCAGCAGAGGATGACGCAAGTGCTCAGGCCCCTGCCACCCATGTGGGAGACCTGGAGGAAGCTCCTGGCTCCTGGCTCTAGCCTGGCCTAGCCTCTGGCATTGCGGCCATTTGGAGAGTAAATCAGCAGATGGAATCTCTCCCTCTCTCACTCTGTAAATTTGCCTTTCAAATAAATAAATAATTTTTAAAAACTTTAAAAAAACTAAGTCTAAAAAGAAATTACTGAAAACTCTACTTTTAGAAATGGCATTGGGCCGGCGCCGTGGCTCACTAGGCTAATCCTCCACCTAGCAGCGCCGGCACACCGGGTTCTAGTCCCGGTCGGGGCGCCGGATTCTGTCCCGGTTGCCCCTCTTCCAGGCCAGCTCTCTGCTGTGGCCCGGGAGTGCAGTGGAGGATGGCCCAGGTGCTTGGGCCCTGCACCCCATGGGAGACCAGGAGAAGCACCTGGCTCCTGCCATCGGATCAGCACGGTGCGCCAGGCGCAGCGCGCTGGCCTTGGCAGCCATTGGAGGGTGAACCAACAGCAAAGGAAGACCTTTCTCTCTGTCTCTGTCTTTCTCACTGTCCACTCTACCTGGAAAGAAAGAAAGGAAGGAAGGAAGGAAGGAAGGTAGGAAGGAAGGAAGGAAGAAATGGCATTATGACTCTTCAAATCAGAATAGGATGGCTATATAATTGCAAAACAAGGACACTTCCTCGAAGTTGATCACAGCAAACTTTTCATCTCTGTGTTCAGGAGACTATTTTTGCTTCTTGTTAGAAGTAAACCTTTGGCTCATTTTCAAAGTAAGGTGTTCAGCTGTGAGTAGACAAGTAGCTAGCATAACAGCTTGCAGACAAGTAGCCAGCTAGCCTAGCAGCTAGGTTACACGCACCTGAAAGTTTTTAGGCCAACGAGGTTAGTGCCAAAACAGCTGAAGCAAATGCAGTTCGTTACTCAGCCAATGAGGAACTGAGGGAGGGACCTGCGTGCTAGAAAATCAATATGTTGCTATAAAGCATTCTGGGTGTGGTGTTCTACTGGGCACCCAATCTTGCAAGATCATTTATAAAATCTCACTTCCGCTGCACTTCCTGGTAAGAGTCCGTCCTGAGCAGACAGGTGAGGCTGGCTCTCGCACTCCTTATCTTTGTGTCTCCAATCTTTCTATCAACAAGTAAATTTTGGCCTCCCTAACCAGAGAGAAAAACAAATAATGACATGGACTCGGTTTACAATGACTTTTCTTTCTTGTGCGGGAGATAAAATTAAAGCACTCAAAACAAATTCAGAAGAAATGTGGAGAAATGTGATTGCTTGTTGGTGCAGACTGGGGGACCGGTGCACTGCTCCGTGAAGTTCCAAAGTCTTCACAGTCCTCGTTCTAATCAAATGTTTACTTGTAGAGGTATAAATCTATCAAGTCAAATGACTTTCCAAGACTTTGTTTTTTTCCAAGACTTTAATTTTTTCCAAGACTTTAATTTTTAAATTGGTTTTGAAACTCTACACTCTGTCATAGAAACATGGTTGCCAATAGTGACCAGTTTCCTCTCAAGAAATAAACAAAAGGATATTTATCTAGTAGGGGTGGAGTCTGACAGCTGTGGGCTGCAGCCTGAGGCAGGAGGTCCAACAAGCCTGGAACTTGCACGTCTGTGATAATGATGAAGTAGAATTCCAGGAACGAGGGAGAGAATGAGAAGCCAGAATGGGGTCTCTGGACTGAGGATGGGGTCTTGAGAAGGCTGCATGGTGGGCCTGATGCTGGCCCGAGTTAGAAAGTTCATGTGGTGGGCCGGCGCCTCGGCTCACTAGGCTAATCCTCTGCCTGCGACACCAGCACACCGGGTTCTAGTGCCGGTCGGGGCGCCTTTTTCTGTCCTGGTTGCCCCTCTTCCAGGCCAGCTCTCTCTGTGTCACGGGAAGGCAGTGGAGGATGGCCCAGGTGCTTGGGCCCTGCACCCCATGGGAGACCAGGAGAAGCACCTGGCTCCTGGCTTCGGATCAGCTGCAGTGCAACGGCCGCAGCGTCCATTGGAGTGAACCAACGGCAAAGGAAGACCTTTCTCTCTGTCTCTCTCTCTCTCACTGTCCACTCTGCCTGTCAAAAAAAAAAAAAAAATTCATGTGGTGAAGCTGTCGGTAAAGGGTGAAAGTGCAGAATGAGTCCCGTTCCCTCGTGCGTCCTCCACATCCCCAGAGGGCTGTGCCAGCCCTGCCGCGCCCCCAGCTCTCCATGTCAGTTCTGTGTTTTCCACCTGTAAATACCATGTCAGATGTGTCCACTCTTAGCGTGGGCATTTTAGCCCGGCAGTTAAGATGTTCTGTCCCATGGCAGAATTCACAGCTCTGCTTCTAATTCTAGCTCCCTGCCTAGGCAAACCCTGGAAGGAGCAGGTGACTGCTCAAGTGACTGTGTCCCTGCCACCACGTGGGAAACCCAGATTGCATTTTCCCTCCTGGCTTCAGACCCGCGCAGTCCTAGCTATTACAGGCCCGTGGAGAATGATATAGATGGGATCTCTCACTGTCTAGCTCGTGCTCACTCTCTCCCTCTCTCTCCACTTTGCTCACCTACACTCACACCAGCCTAGACTAAGCCCAGTTGTCTCCTACCCTGATTACTGCCAAGCCTCCGCCTCACCCTCCCTGGTCTCCTCCGAGTGGCTCCCCACCCCAGAATAGTGTAACAAAAACATCTGCGTTTCCCAAGTGGTCCCCTGGGCTGAAATCCTTCCTGGTTTCCCTCACGTTTCTAATAAAGTCCGACCTTGATCTTTGCAGGAAGATACTTCTGTACCCTTGGAGCCTCATCTGAGTCTCAGCACAGCTCCTGCCCCCAAAGCCCCTCGGTCACCAATCTGTCCCCACTCCCCTCCCCCTCACCCAGGGGCCAGTCCTTGTCTGCCTTCAGATCTCGGCCTAAGTGGCACCATGCTGCTGAGACTCCCGCCGAGTGCTCCTCTTGTAAAACCGAAACAGTTACTTTCCTTTATAGCACTCATTTGCTTTGTTCCTGAACCTCTCAGAATCTAGAGTCTGTTGGTAGCTTGTGCAGTGTGTCTTCCCAGCTAGCCAGTGAACTCCGCCCGAGTGAGAGCACTGTTTCATTCGGGTTGTGTGCACTGAGTCTTGCACAGGGCCTCACACTTGGGCACTGCCCAGTATCTGAATGGACATACGACACACGCTTTCCTGTTACTCCCTGTCTTCTTCCTGTAAGAAGAGACCAGCCTTGACTTTGAGCCCACGGTAAGAATACAGTAAATTCGCAATTTTTAAAATGGTCGACTGGTAAGTTATTGTAACAGAGGGGAAGTAAGCCAAACTGTAACACATGGACCAACATCTCATCTAAATAAATAAATAAAAGGGGGCTAGCATGGTGGCCTAGCAGGTAAAGCCGCTGCTTGGGATGCTGGTACCCCATATGGGTGCAGGTTCAAGTCCAGCTGCTCCACTTCCAATCCAGCGCCCTGCTAACAGCCTAGGAAAACCACTGGAAGATGGGTCAAGTGTTTAGACCCCTGCCCTCACGTGGGAGACCCGGAAGAGGCTCCTGGCTTCAGCGTAGCTGGCTTGTGAACATGCTACAGAGGTGAAGTGCGTTGGTGTCAGTGTAGTTAGGGGGTGAGGCCGCCTCATGGAGGGTTGTACAAAACACCGAGAAAGCCAGATGTTGAAATCTCCAGTGCACTGCCTTTGCATGAACCTTCTTCAAGCGCTGTGTCCTCTCCTCTCCCCGTCGCAGTTGCTCATGGGAGTGAACAGGACATCATGTGCTCGCTGGGCTACTTCTCCTGTGGGAACATCACCAAGTGCCTGCCTCAGTTCCTGCACTGCAACGGCGTGGACGACTGCGGGAATCGGGCCGACGAGGACAACTGCGGTGAGTGAGCCCCCGTGGTCACAGCGAGAGGAAAGGCCCGGATGGGCTGCGGGTGATGTTGCTGGGACCTCTCTCAACAGAGAGAGAAATAGGGGAAATAAAGCTAAAATTGAAACAGAAAATGTGCACCCTGTAAGGAAACCTTACAGTTATCTCATAAGCTTAAAATACGTGTTCTTTTCTAAGAGGTAGTAGCCAGCCGTTATTTCAGGGAAGTCCTAACTGTGCACAGAGTAAGTATTTTAACCCCAAAAAACCTGCCGCCTTGTGGTCTCGGAGGCAGGATGGGGTACAAATTGAGAATGTGGACTCAGGAGCCAGACAGCCCAGGTCTGAACCTGGGTTAATCAATAACCAGTCATGTGAACTTGAAAACGTTTTCTAACTTGCCTGTGGCTCAGTTTCTTCACTTTGTTAGAAAAAAATGAAGTGTGATAATTGTGCCTACACCATGAGAATCTGGGGAGATAGAGTAAGGGTTGGAGGGGCGCCAGGCATTATGTTCTAGAGGCTATTGTTCTTGCTTACCTTCCATTTCCACATGAGGGAGGAAAGGTGGGACCTCCTAAAAGAAACTAAGTCCAGCTCACCTGGTACTTAGCCAACAAGCACCCCTGTGACATTATAAAGCCAACAAGTGAGGCTTCTGATCAATTAGAATATTTGGAAAATTAGCTTTCAGAGAGGGTGTTCAAATTTCTGAAGCCTTGAAAATAGAAATTTCTAAATGAGATTGAATATCCTGGATCTGGTTCCCTGGGAAAAATAAGCCTTGGTTAATAATGTAAAATAGTAAGATTTTTCTCTTATAGGGAACTTAAATACTATTTGTAGAGGACAAAAGCAGATAGCCTCATGTTAATATTCACAGAAGTACATAAATTATGTACACTACAGAGCCCTTGCTGCTTTCACTTCTTGAAGGAATTAAATTTCTGTTAAAGAAAGATGAAGACCAGGCTTGAAAATCCTTTGACCTGAAAAAATTCAGCTAGGCCACATAACGTAGCCTTTATCTTGAACACAAGCACAACTTAGATTATTTCTTTACAATGTCCGTGGTGATTGCAAATGAAAATGAAATAGTCTCCCTCAGATGGGTTCCAATAATCACTTTAACCAGTCGTTGCCCTCTGGAAACCCACCATGTACCGATCATGGCAAGGTGACACAGCTCCCTGGCTTTCGCTGTCTGAGCTGGCCCATCCTATGCACCTATCCTATGCACCTATCCTATGCTGCCTATCCTATGCACCTATCCTATGCACCTATCCTATGCTACCTATCCTATGCTGCCTATCCTATGCTGCCTATCCTATGCTGCCTATCCTATGTTGCCTATCCTATGCTGCCTATCCTATGCTGCCTATCCTATGCTGCCTATCCTATACTGCCTATCCTATACTGCCTATCCTATGCTGCCTATCCTATGCTGCCTGTCCTATGCTGCCTGTCCTATGCTGCCTGTCCTATGCACCTATCCTATGCTGCCTATCCTATACTGCCTATCCTATGTTGCCTATCCTATGCACCTATCCTATGCTGCCTATCCTATGCTGCCTATCCTATGCTGCCTATCCTATGCTGCCTGTCCTATGCTGCCTGTCCTATGCTGCCTATCCTATGCGCCTATCCTATGCTGCCTATCCTATGCTGCCTGTCCTATGCTGCCTGTCCTATGCTGCCTGTCCTATGCTGCCTGTCCTATGCGCCTATCCTATGCTGCCTATCCTATGCTGCCTGTCCTATGCTGCCTGTCCTATGCACCTCGGGGCTTCCACCCAGCAGCAATGGTTGCAGAAGCATGACCAGGAATGCAGCAGGGACAGCAAATTCACCACCAAAATAGGGTCTGGGTTGAAGAAAGTTGAACTCTAACCATATTCTGTGTTTGAAGGGATCATGTAACCCAAACCAGAAGCCTTGCTGTTCTATATCCTAACACCATGAAGGTGCCTGGGATTCACCGATCAGCAAATTGAGGGGAAGCAGTAAGGCATCTGGCTGCAGAGAGCAGACACTTGCCTTCCATTCTGGTTATTAAGGGAAGCAGAAGTGGCTGCTTTATCTTCTATAACATGGGAACACAATGAGTGGCTGTGGCTGCGGGTTGTTAAGAGGACTGAGTGGAGGCCTATGTGGCATAGCAGGATTCTAGTTGGCTCTGCTGCTTATCCAGCTCCCTGCTAAGGCACCTGGGAGGCAGCAGATCGTGGCTCCAGTATTAGGTCCCTGCACCCACATGGGACACCTAGGTGAAGCTATGGCTCCTGGCTGCAGCCTGGTCCAGCCCTGGTGGATATGGCCATCTAGAGTAGATGGACGATTGATTCTCTTCCCTCTCTTTCTCTCTCTCTCTCTCTCTCTCTCTCTCTCTCTCTGTGTGTGTGTGTGTGTGTGTGTGTGTGTATGTATGTGTCCTTCTCTGTCACTATGCCTTTCAAATAAATACATCTTAAAGAGAATTCAATGAAATCAGATATCTAAGGTACTTAACAGAGTAAAAATGTTATGGCCTGAATAGGTGAGCCCCCCAAAATGTGGGAACTCCAGGAAACCCCCATCCCTTAAGGTGTGAAGCAAGTTATTAGGAAATAGAAATTTTAACCTGTTCAGAACCTCAGAGACCGCCAGTTGGCTCACCTCTGCTCACCTGCATGGGTGGGCTGGGCTGTCCAGGAGGATGGCTGCCTGCTGTCCCGCTCTTCAAAGTACAAGTGACAAAATGTTTGAAATTTAGTCATTTCTGTTTGCTTCCCATTGCTTTAATTTCCTTTGCCTACTGGATTTTTTCTTTATTTTATAATATTTGGATAATTTACACTTCGAAGGCTATTCACTTTGAAGACATCTGTATTTAAATACATATGGGATGCCAGCACTGCAGGTGGCTGCTTCACCCACTGTGCCACAGCGCCAGCCCTTTAACCAGACCTTTTAAGGTGCATCCTAAAATACAAGTCCACCAAAACCTCTCCCAGAGTCCCTTAAGCTATTCAAACATTGGCACCAATGATGACTATTAAAATGGAAAAATAAGTCATATGGGAGCAGTTGAAATAAAATTGGAAGAAAAAAAAAATAACAATGAGCCACTAAGTGAATTAAACTAAGTGAATTAAACTAAGTGAATTAAACTGCCTCCCCATACACTGGACGCTATAGCTCTGAATTAAATGAGAAAGAACTGCTCCTCTTGTAGCATGGTCGGCGCTTTAAACAAAGGCTCTTACTTGAGTATTAAGGTCCAGGCTTTTGAGTGTTTTGAGTATTAAGGTCTCAGACAACACATAGCTGATTTCTCTGTAACTAAGTACGTCAAATCACCTTGCTACAAACAGCACTAAGGTAGCAAGGCACTCAGCATTTTTCATGGACACAATGCAAAACAAAGGCAATAGATATACATTTTTTTTTTCAGTGTAAAAGCAAATCTTTCTAAAAAACTAAGAGTGGGAATGGGAGCAGGAGGAAGAAGAGAGATTGGAGCATGGGTGGGACGGGGTAGGGTGGGAAATATTGCTCTGTTCCTAATCAGTGTACATGAAATACATGAAACTTGTGTGACTTAAATGAAATTTTTTTAAATTTTTTTCAGTACAATTTATGGGAATCCCTTTCTCACTGAAATATAGGCAATTTGGAATTCTAGGTATATTATATATCATATACATTATATATAATATATATATAATATATATTCAGATATACATATGCCAAAACTGATTATACCATTATTATCATAATTTTGATCCTTACTAGTAAACTTTAATGTAGAAATTTACGGATTTTTTCCTCAGGTTATGCCCTTTGATATAATTCCCAAATAATTTCCATATGTTTTTGCCATGTGTCACTAACTCATTTGCATCTCCACTCAGACTTATCACAAACACAATCCAAATACAAGTCAAAAAAACTTTTTAAGTCATCGGAGCAGTTTTTGATGTGGCGATGACAAACCAAGGAAAAAAGAGACCTTTCAGCTCTTCAGCTAGAACTCTGAGATACTTGTGAGAAACTGGGTAAATACCAGGGGAACTCAGCCACAAAAATTGAGAGTTCTCATTTAGTTTGCTTATGAGAAACAAAAACAAAAAAAATGCCGTCCAGAGTTGCTGGATGGGAGGGAGACAGAGACAGAGACAGAGACTGGAGTTGCACTGTCATGAGCTGAGGGACAAGGAGCCACTGGGAGCAGAGGTGAGGACTGATCACCCCTTGCAGCCTTCGGAGAGAGCCTGGCACTGCCAACCCCTGAATTGCAAACTTCGGGCCTCCAGAACTGTGAAGGAAAAATTTCTGTTACTTTAAACCACCAAACTTGTGGTGATTTGTTACTCCCCAAGCCCTACGAAATTACTACAAGTCACTGGAGTAGGTGGCACCTTTTAAGTTTGGGGTATTTGTATGAGAGAGAGAGCGAGCAGAACTGGGCCTTCGTGCAAGCGACGGCGTCTAACAGACCACAGTCGGAACTCCGCTTGGCACCACGTACTCTAGAGCGCGTCCTCCAGCACAGGAAAGCGGAGCCAACTGCCGCCAATGCTCAGGGCAACCGCATCACCCCAAGCTATGCCGCCTTTGCTGACGCCAAATGACTGAACGATGATGCTGCCAAGAATAAAGTGGCAGCGAACCCCAACAACGTGGTTCTTGACTGATTGGACACAGATTTGATGATGCAGTTGTCCAGTCTAATATGAAGCTGTGACCCCTCCGAGTGGTGAATGATGCAGGCAGGCCCAAGGTCCAGGCAGAGTACAAGCGAGAGCCAGAATGTTCCTCTCCAGAGGAGGTGTCCTCAGTGGTTCTGACAGAGATGAAGGAAACTGTGGAAGCGACCTTGGGAAGATGTTAACCATGCTGTAGTCAAGGTGCCAGTTTACTTCAGTGACTTTAGCATGAAGCCACCAAGCCACCATGGAACCACTGCTGGTCTCAACGTGCTTAGCATTATTAATGAGCCCGCTGCTGCTGCTATTGCTCATGGCTTAGACAAAAACGTTGGGGCTGAAAGAAATGTGCTGATTTTTGGCTTGAGAAGTGGCACTTGTGATGTGTCTCTCCTCACATTAGAAGATGGAATTTTTCAGGCCAAATCCACATTTGGAGACACCCACTTACATGGAGAAGCCTTTGAGAACCAGTCAACCATTGTAGCGCCTAGTTCAAGTACAAGCATGAGAAGTGCATCAGCGAGAACAAGAGAGCTGTCAGTGCCTCTGTACTGCTTGTGAACAAGTTAAATCTACCCTGTCTCCCAGCACCCAAGTGAGCACTGAGGCAGAGTCTCTCCATGAAGGAATCGACTTCTATATCTCCACTTGAAGAGCTGAATGCTGACCTTTTCCATGGCACCCTGGTCCCCATAGAGAAAGCCCTTCAAAATGCCAAGTTAGATAAGCCATAGATCCATGATACTGTCCTGGTGAGTGGTTCTGCTAGATTTCCCAAGATTGAGTTCAGTGGAAAAGAACTGGAGAAGAGCACCAACCCTGATGTGGCCATTGCCTGTGGTGCAGCTCCACAGGCAGCCATTCTTTCTGGAGACAAACCTGAGAATTGTTTCAATATCTATTACTGTTGGCCATCACTCCTCTTGCCCTTGGTATTGAAACTGCTCATCAGCTGCAGTACCACCATCCCTACCAAGTGGACACAGACCTTCACCACCTGCTCTGGCTACCGGCCTGGGGTACTCATTCAGGATTATGAAGGTGATCATGCTATGACCAAGGATAACTGTCTGCTCAGCGAGTTTGGATGTGCAGGCATACCTCCTGCACACCATGGTGTTCCTCAGGTTCAAGTCACTTTTGATGCTGATGCCAAAGGCATTGTTAACCTGTCTGCTGTGGGCAAGAACACAGGAAAAGAGAACAAGACTGCCATTACTAACGGCAAGGGCCAGGAAGCTGAGAATTATAAAGCTGAAGATGAGAAGCAGAGGGACAAGGTGTCCTCCAAGAAACAGTTGAATCCTATGCATTCAACATGAAAGTGACTGTTGAAGATGAAAAACCTCAAGCAAGGTCAATGATGAGGATAAACAGAAGATTCCTGACACGTGGAACTGGCTGGATAGGAACCAGATTGCAGAAAAGGAAACAGATGGAGAAAGTCTGCAACCCCTTCTCACCAAGCTGCACCAGAGTACAGGAGACATGTCGGGGGAATGCTGGGGCTTCCCTGGGCGGGGGGAGCTCCTCCACCTGGCGGTGATTCCTCAAGGCCCACCATCGAAGAGGTTGATTACGCCGACGCCAGTGCAGACACAGCATTGGTCCACACGGTAACTGATGGGAGGACCCAAATCTGTGGCAAGTGCTGTGCCAGCTCACTGCTACAATAAGTCACTGAGCGTCCTCAGCACTTGAGTATGGAACACGTGCATGGGAAAAGGAAACAGCACTGCACTCTATAAGCACTGTATCTCCGTGGAAAATGCAATGGCTTCAATCAACCTTACTTAAAATTGGCATCAAAAGTATTAATACAACAGTAAAGAGAAGGGTCACACTTTAATAGGCTTACAATGACATTAAGGCGAACACAGCGTGCTCTTCCAGATTAAAGAGTTGGCTTTTTGTGAACTCTTGACACCCTTGCAATGAGCCATTCTTATGCAAAGCTGTATGTGGGCTGAAACCCCTAGAGATGAGTTCTCTGCTATTCACACACAGTTCTGGATTATCCTAAACTTGAACAACATGCTTTTCACCAGGTGTTTTGTACAAAGACACTTCAACAAGTTTATGGAAAAACTGAAATAAAAGATAACTTTATTTTGGTGCAAAAACAACTTTGAAATCCATGTGTAGTTCTCAAGATACAGGTCTTCCACGAACATCTTTATGTGCTAGCCAATCAGGTGCAACCATGGGAGGAAGCACACAGGAGAGGCTCAAAAAACACGTTGATGAAACTTGCAGGTCCCAGAGGCAGGAGGCAGGACACTCCATGCAGAGCCACAGGAGCCGCAGGGGCAAGATCCATGATGATCAAGGGACACAAGACAACAGCGAGGGAAAGTGTAAAGCCAGAGTACTGCAGTTTTGGCAGGAAATCAAGGCAGGGCAAGTGAACAGCTGAGGTTGGAGCAGGTGGAATCATCCCAGCGGATTTTTATAGGAATGGCCCCTTAGTGACCCAGTACCTGGGAGGATTAAGATAAGGGAATAGCGTTTGCTTGGTTGGAAAGCTCAGATGGAAGAGGTAAGTTTCTATAGCAAGGCCTGGGCCCTTAGTCCTGGGAGGGGAAGTCCCTCTGCAGCTAGAAATGAATTTCTAAGACTTCAAAACGGCCAGCGCCGCGGCTCAATAGGCTAATCCTCTGCCTGTGGCGCCGGCACCCCGGGTTCTAGTCCCATTTGGGGCACCAGATTCTGTCCCGGTTGTCCCTCTTCCAGGCCAGCTCTCTGCTGTGTCACGGGAAGGCAGTGGAGGATGGCCCAAGTGCTTGGGCCCTGCACCCGCATGGGAGACCAGGAGAAGCACCTGGCTCCTGGCTTCAGATCTGCGCAGTGCGCCGGCCGCAATGCACTAGCCATAACAGCCACTTGGGGGGTGAACCAATGGAAAGGAAGAACTTTGTCTCTGTCTCTCTCTCTCTTACAGTCTAAATCAGCTTGTCAAAAAAAAAAAAGACTTTAAAACATCATCATAGAACAAATTTTTAATGTATACTACACCAAGTCTTCCATGTGTTCAACGTTGCGAGCACTTCCCTGCTCTCTTCCTCACAAGCCCACACCCAAAACTATAACAACAAGTAAAAAGTCAGCACTGCCACCATAGCTAGAACTGCACTACGCTTGTGAACATTCTTTGAGAAGCTGCTTGCGAGTCTGGACATCATTGCACATAAAGCTTTCTATTTCAGTTCTTCCCAATGCTGTCTCCAGTGCTCTGCCTCCCCTACCTCCAAAGCATGTAGTCTGTGAATACCATACTTTGTGTGAAGGCTCCGTCAATCCCCAGATCTCTCTGGGTTGAAAAGCTGTTCTGTGCACAGTGACTGATGACATTTTTTAACCTTTCTAATAATATTTGACCCTGTCTTGAATAATTACAACAACAAAATCAATAACATTTTTTTCCTCGTGGAGTCCTACTATGTGCCAGAAGCACACATTAGGACTTTAAGAACATCCTTACTGTAAACTGAATCTGATACACTGTGTCCATGCTACACATAAGGAAACCAGAAGTGCAGGGAAGCCACGTAACAGCATAGTTTCAAAACCAAGTGTGTGGCTCATCTTGTTTCATTTTTGAAATGAAGGACTCATGCTATTCATCGTTACGTGATATTGCCTTCAAGTAATCTCTTATTGATAAAATGTCGGTTTTTTGGAAATCATTTTAATGCATGTTTTAAGCATCTTCGTGAAGGGGGGACAGAAACTAAGGTATTCATAATTTTCTTTTTAGAATACAGTCTATGAGAGTGTCAATAAGCTTCCAGATTTAAAATGACAAGTGTGATAATAAGAATAAGAACAAGAATAAGATAAGAATGGCTAATATATTTACAGCACCTCCTACATATAGGACACTCTTCTGAGTGCTTTGTATATTTTACCTCATTTACTCCTCATGACAACCCGGGAGAAAGATACTGTTTTTGCTCCCTTTAAAGATGGAGGAATGCAAGCATTGCGACACACATGGTAGCTCGGACACCCAGTTTACATTCTCAAGCAAGAAATGACAATCTTTGTTTTTCTATGACCAAAAGTTATTTCTATTAAAATCTTCCATTCTTCCAAGTGGTAGAAACCTAAACTAAGTTAGCTAACAGTTTGTTTTTTCCTTTCTGGGATTGCAACCACGGCCAGCAGTCTGCAATGCTAGAGATTCTCTGGGGACTGGCGGCAATGAGGCTGGTGGCTTGGTGTCATCCCATGATCATAGCATCTGCTGAGATGTGCATAAGCAGAGAAGCTTCTCGGCTGTAAGTCACCTCTGTCCTCCCCTGCCTGCGTCAGGCCCTTTAACACCCAGCACCTTCCCTGCTTACGTCCTTGTCCATCAGGTGCACCCTGCAAACATTTCCCTATTCCTACTCCAGGCTGACAGCCCAGTAAATGTCCATAAATTGTGTGTAGGTCCCTTGGCCTCAGCCCTTCGGACCACTTCTCGTCTGTTGCTCCCGTGGCCAGCCAGCCTGTGAGACAAGCCTGTGAGTCCTGCCACACCTGTCGACCTCACATAGCTAAGGGCTCCAGGTCATGCCTGCTCCCCGAGCCAAGATACCCAAGTAGGAGATGTCTGGTTTCCTCCAGAGGCAGTGCAGGGAAGACCCTTGTACTCTGTCTCTTTGGCCCAGGACTCTTATCCAGCCTGGGATTAGCAAAGCTTCACTTTTTTATTTTCCAAATCTATTGTCAAGGATCAAACATAGCATTTGAAAATCAAATGCCAACAATTTGATTCCTTTGTTATCTGTGAACTGGGGGTCACTGGTTTCTGGCAATGAAAGTGGAAAATTCCAGCTCTTTAGAATAGAAAAAGGGTAGAGGGCACAAGGAACTCAAAAGTCGAAAAACTTTGTTAAAACCCCAGAGAATTTTCCTATCACTGGCTGAGCACTGAACTAATCTGTGAGGATTAGATAAGGAGAACTGATTTATGGGTGCAATGGAAATGATATGTATTTTTAAGTATGATTCTGAGAATGTTTGAAGAGTATTCAAGGATTCTTTTAATTTTTAATTGGTCCTGAATTTAAAATTCTGAAATACTAAATATTCCATCATTTCCTAAATACAGCTTCTTTCATAGAATGTTGGCAATGCCGGGCGGTTTGATGTAGACATTAGCTGTTCTCATTGTAGAATACTCCATTGAAGTTGGTGGTTTGTCCCTTTGAAGGTTAAAAACACAGGAGGGAAAGTGATACACATCCTAAATATATGTAGTAATGCACCATTGTGCACTGTATGCTCAAAATTTACTGGTTTTCTAATTACTAGTCTCAAAATAACATTGAAAATATTTAAGTAGCTGAACCCTTGACTTTTCTAAAAATACAGACCGAGTTTTAACTTCAGGTATGCATATCTACATTTATCTCACAAAGCTTAAACCATCCCTGGTTACCTCCATAAAGATCTTCCTTTCAGAATACTTCCTGCTAGATAGAACACAACAGGCAGTTTGTTAGTGAGCTTTCTTAAGAAGATGTAGGAGTGGAATTGGTGGGGGAGGGTTGTGGTACAGCACAGTAGGCCACACTTGCAATGCTGCAGTGCCAGCTGCTCCCTGTCTGATTCAGCTCCCTGCTAATGCACCTGAAAAGGTAGCACATGATGGCCCAAGTGCTTGACCCCTGCCACCCAGGTGGGAGACCAGGATGGTTGGCGTTCCTGGCTCCTGGCTTCTGCCTGGCCCAGGCTTGGCTGTTGCGGCCAATGGGAAGTAAACCCGTGGTTGAAAGAGTCTCTCCTTTTTCTTTCCTCTTCCTCTCCCTATCCTTCTTTCTCAGTCACTCTGCCTTTGAAATAAATACATCTTTTGTAAAACTAAAATATGCAAGGATAATATTACATCCTTGATTTCTTCAAAAAGTTGCTAGCAAAGGTACTAATGTAGTGGGATTCATGAACAGAGACAAGACATCAAGGGCAGGAAGCAGACTTTAATTATTATTATTATTCCAGCATAAGCCCAGGTGGAATTTGCTCATCCAAAGACTCAGCCCTGAACACAGAAGAGTATTTTCTTATATATGGGTTAGCGTCTTTGTCTCTGTTATATAACTATCTGCATATATTTGATTGATTGCCTCTTCACTTTTCTCAATGTTTCCTTTGCAGTGCAGAATCTTCTCAACCTGATGTAACCACATTGGTCAATTTTGGCTTTGATTGCCTGTGCTTCTGGGGTCTTTTAAAGAAGTCTTTGGTTATGCCAATGTCTTGCAGAGTTTCCACAATGTTCTCTTCTAATGATTTGACTAGAAGAGTCAGGTCATAAATTTAGAGCCATTTTGAGTTGATTTACTGAATAACGTGGAAGGTAGGAGTCTAGTTTCATACTGCTGCATGCAGAGATCCAATTTTCCCAGTACCATTTCTTGAAGAAACTGTCCTTTCTCCAGGTATTGGTTTTAGCTCCTTTGCCAAATATCAGTAGGTTGTAGACGCATGGATTGATTTCTGGAGGTTCTGTTCTGTTCCATTGGTCTACATGTCTATTTTTGTGCCAGTACCAGGCTGTTTTGATTATAACTGCCCTGTACTATGTCTTGAAGTCTGCTATTGTGATGCCTCCAGATTTGTTTTTGTTGTTCAAAATCGCTTTAGCTATTTGGGATCTCTGTTCCCATAGGAATTTTAGCATCATTTTTTTCTACATCTGGGTAGAATGTCATTGGTATCTTGATTGGGATCACATTGTATATGTAAATACCTTTGAGCAGTATGGACTTTTGATGATATAAATTCTTCAAATTCATGAACATGGAAGCTTTTCAATTTTATGTGTCTTCAGTTTCTTAATGTTTTACAATTTTAATCATAGAGATCTTTGACCCCCTTAGTTAAATTTATTCCAGGTATTTAAATTTTTTGTAGCTATTGTAAATTGGACTTGTGTTCTAAGTCGTTGCTCAGCCATTGTCTCTGTATACAAAGACCACTGATTTTTGTGTGTTACTTTTGTACCCTGCCACTTTACCAATAGTCTCTTAGTGAATATTTTCGTTCCCCTGTTTATAGAATCATGTCATCTGCAACCATGAATAATTTGACTTCCTCCTTTCCAATTTGTATCCCTTTGATTTATTTTTCTTGCCTAACAGCTCTGGCTAAAACTCCCAGTATTACATTGAAAAGCAATGGTGAAAGTGTCTGGTTCCAAACCGTAATGGAAATGCTTCCAACTTGTCCCTATTCAGTATTATGCTGGCCATGGGTTTGTAATGTATGGCCTTGTGTTCAGGAATATTCCTTTTGTAACCAATTTGCTTTAAGTTTTTATCAGGAAAGGGTGTTGTATTTTATCAAATAGTTTCTCTGCATCTATTGAGATAGCCTCACATGGTTTTTATTGTTCAAATTGTTTATGTGGTATATCACTTTTATTTATTTGCATATGTTAAACCATCCTTGCATACCAGGGATAAATCCCCCATAGTCCAGGTGAATGATCTTTCTGCTGTGTTGTTAGATTTGATTAACTAGTATTTTGTTGAGGATTTTTGTGTCTATCTTCATCAGGGATAATTGGTGTACAATATTTTTTGTTGTATTTTTTATGATTTTGGAATTAAGGATATGCTGGCTTCATAGAAGGAGTCTTGGAGGATTCCCTTCCTTTATTTTTTTTTAATATTTATTTATTTATTTGAAAGGCACTGTTTCAGAGGTAGAGGCAGACAAAGAGAGAGAGAGAAAGGTCTTCCATCCGCTGGTTCACTCCCAATGGCCACAATGACAGGAGCTAAGCCAATCCAAAGCCAGGATACAGGATACAGGAGCCAGGAGCCAGGAGCTTCTTCTGGGTCTCCCATATAGGTGCAGGGGCCCAAGGACTTTGGCCATCTTCTGCTGCTTTCCCAGGCCATAGGAGAGAGCTGGATCAGAAGTGGAGCAGCCAGGACTCGAACCAGTGCCCATATGGGATGCTGGCACTGTAGGCAGTGGCTTTACTACAGCTCTGGCCCCTCCTTTCCTTTGGGTTGTTTTGAATAGCTTAAGAACTGGAGATAATTCTTCTTGAAGAGTCTAGTAGAATTCAGAAGTGAAGCCATCCAAAGGTTTTTGTTTGTTTCAATTTATTACTGAATCAATCAATATCTTTGTTATTGGTCTGCTAAGGTTTTCTATGTTTTCATGGCTCAATTTTGGTAGATTGTATGTGTCCAGGAATCTATCCATTTTTTCTGGGTTTACCAATTTACTGGCATATAGCTCTTTGTGGTAATTCCTGGTGGTTCTTTTTATTTCTATGGTAACCATTATTACATCACCTTTTTCATATGTAATTTTATTGATTTGGGTCTTTGTTTTTTAGTTGGGCCAATAGTGTATCAAATTTTTTGTTTTTGTTTTTTCAAAAAACAAGCTCTTCATTTCACTATTCTTTTTTTATTTTTTAGGATTCAATTTTGCTTGTTTCTTTAACTATGATTTCATTTCTCCTACTACTTTTGAGTTTGGTTTGTTGTTGTTTTTCTGTGTCCTTGAGATGTATTGATAGCTCATTTATTTGATGCATTTTCAGTGTCTTGGTGTAGGAACTAATTTCTACAGATGTCTCTCTTAACACTGCCTTTGTTGGATACCATAAGTTTTGATATAGTGTATTGTCATATTCATTCATTTTTAGAAGTTTCTTTTTTCTCTTTCTTCTATGACTCACTGTTCATTCAGAAGCATGTTGTTCAGTCTCCATGTGTTTACATATGATCTAGAGATTCCTGAGTTGTCGATTTACAGCTTCATTCCACTGTGGTCAGAGAAGATGTATGGTACGATTTTGAATTTTCTTGAATTTGCTGAGACTTGCTTTATGGCCTAGTATGTGGTCAATCCTACAGAAGGTTCCAAGTACTGCTGAGAAGAATGTGTGTTCTGCAACTGTAGGATAAAAGTTCTATAGATATTCATGAGGTCCATTTGGTCTGTAGTGTCAATTAACTCTGTTTCCTTGCTGATTTTCTGTGTGGTTGATCTGTCCTTGGTGATTTTCTGTATGGTTGATCTGTCCACTGCTGAGAGGGGGGTATTGAAGTCCCCATTACTATTGTATTGGAGTCTGTGTCTCCCTTAAGATCCATTAACATTTATTTTAAACAGTCATGTGCCCTTTAATTGAGTGCATATATGTTTATTATAGTCATATCTTCTTGTCTAATTAATCCTTTAATCATTACATAATGCCCTTCTTTGTCTCTTCTATCCGTTTTTGTGTTAAACTCTATTTTCTCTGCCCTTTCCTATTTTCTCAGCCCTTTTTTCATTTCTTAGCATAGAATCTCTTTTTCCATCCTTTCACTTTCAGTCTGCATGTATCTTTGTTGGTGAGGTGTATTCTTTGTAAGCAGCTAATAATAAATGGGCCTCATTATCTAATCAATTCAACCAGTCTAACTTTTAATTGGATAATGTAGGCCATTTATATTCAAAGTTAATATTGCCAAGTAACAACTTGGCCCTGCCATTGTTCCATAAATATTCCTACTGTTCTTTTTGGATCTCCTTTGTACTTTTACTATGAGATTTTTCTGCCTTCATCTTCTTTCATAGTGATGACCATGTTTCTGTGTTTAGCACATCCTTAAGTATCATTTGTAAGGTTTGGATGAGTGGTGACAAATTCTTTCAATTTCTTTGTATTATATAAAGTCTTTATTTCACCTTCATTCATAAATGAGAGCTTTGCATAGTACATTATTCCTGATTGAAAGGGTTTTTTTTTAAGACTTTGTGTCTCCCCATTCTCTCTTATACTGAATGATTGTGATGAAAAATCAGCTGTGATACTAATTGGAGGCCCTCTGAATGTAATCTGGTGTTTCTCTGATGTACAATTTAGAATCTTTTCTTGATGTTTTACTGTTGAAAGTTTGACTAGAATGTGTCATGGTGAAGATCTTTTCTGATCATGTCTATTAGGAATTCTATCTGCTTCCTATACATGAATGTCCTTTTTTTCTCCAAATTAGGAAAGCTTTCTTTTATTATTTCACTGAATACTCCTTCTAATCCATTTTGTCTTCTACTCCTAATTCCTAGGAACTGTATGTTGGGTTGTTTGATAGTATCCTATAAATCTTTAACATGGTTTTAATTTTTATAATTTCTTCTCTTTTTTTTGGTCTGACTGAGATATTTCCAAAGATTTATCTTCTAGCATGGATATTCTTCGTTCTGCCTCACCAAGTCTGTTGTGAGGCTTTTGATTTTTTATTTGACATGTTGAACTCTTCATCTCTGATATTTCTGTTTGATTTCTCTTCAAAATCTCTCTCATGAGAAAATGTTTCATCCATGTCATGTATTGATTTCTTTAACTCATGAATGTGCTTCTCACTGCTTCTGAGTAATCCTATTATCATTGTTTTGAATTCCTTTTCAGGCATTTCATCAATCTAGTCATCTTCACATTCTAATACTGAAGTGTTGTTGTGTTCCCTTGGGGGAGTTGTATTGTCTTTCTTGTTCTTGTTTCTTGTATATCTGCTTTTATTTTCAGGCATTTGGAAACACTTGGTTTTATCCACTGATGGGTTTTTTATCTTTGAACTATGTCTCTGTGGCTCTCTGTTATGTCTGCTCCTTCAGTGAATACCAAGAGGTGTGTGCTGCATGTGGCCAGGGAGCTCTGGGCAGTGGTGAATGGTGGGAGGAGAATCCAGGCTGACACCTTCACTGGGTGTGGTAGATCTCTGTTAGCAGGGGAGGGGGGCGACCATGCCTGTTGGCATAATCACAGCCTCACAGCCTCTCTTCTTTGGAGATAAATGGGCAGGGTTAGCGCTCAGTATATACAACCTCCATCCATGCTGGCACACGAACTGCACAAAGGATCTGCGTTGTCCTCAGTGTGAGCCAGGAACCCTCTGCAGTGACCCACCCCGAGCTATCAGGAGTTCTGAACCTCTATTGCCAAACGCAGTGATTGCCCAGAGACCCAGCTACACCCCACACCCTATTGTGCGGTCACAGAATTCCCACAGTCACAGTGCACAAGGCTCCCTCCGCCACAGGATGCAAAAGATCCACTCAGCCCCACAAACCTGCCTCATCCACAGAGAGCAGAGCTGTTCCCAGGGCCAGCCGCCTGTGGGTGCTTTGCATTGGCACTTTGAGCCCCCAAACCTGTGATATGTTGAGAGGCTGGGAGCACCCCCACAGTCCTATGTGGGTGTCCAGCCCCCTGTCAACCATCCCAGCCGTACTCAAAGTCAGTGGGGAACGTGGATTTTTCCCCTCTGGTAAAATCCCCTGGTCACGTGCAGGCAGGATAGCTGTCACTCCCTTATGGTATCAAAACGGCACCTTCTCCCCGCTGGTTGCTGGGTGCCCTGGGGAGGGGTAGGGAGATAGAAATGTGCTTTTCTTTCTCTGGATTAGGTGGGCATCCTGCCCCCAGCTAGGGCTCCAGGCCACAAGCAAATTCACTATGGGCTACAGGTACTCCCTCGGGCAGTATCACCAGTGGCACAAGCTGCTGCAGTCTGTCCTCTTTTGATTATTCAAAAGTCAAACAATGTGGAAGCTCAGAAGTAACCCCTGCAAATCTGTGGGAAGCTTCCTTAAAGGTGCAGGAAGTTACCTGCCCCTGAGCCCCCAGGGAGCTGGGGAAAGAGGCCAAGTCTAATACCTCTCCAAGAACACTTATCCAGTGAGTAGGAATGCAGCCCAGCAATCTACACTTTTTAACAAAATACCCAAGTGAGTATCAAACCTATGAAAGTTGTGGATGATTCATATCCCAATGGAGATGATTTCATCACCCAGTTCACAGTACCTGGAAAGTGGCTAGACTAGGCAGTAAGTCTCCAACTGTAGCAGGCATCCAATCAGCTGAAGAGCTGGTTCAGACAGAATTTCTGATTCAGGGCCTCAGATGTGGAACCCATAAATCTGCTTTTCCTTCAAGTTCCTTTTTGATGCTCCTGCTGCTGGTATGAATCAGCATTTTGAAAACCACTAATCTTGGGGCTGGTGCCGTGGCGCACTTGGTTAATCCTCCACCTGCGGCGCCGGCATCCCATATGGGCACCAGGTTCTAGTCCCGGTTGCCCCTCTTCCAGGCCAGCTCTCTGCTGTGGCTCGGGAAGGCAGTGGAGGATGGCCCAAGTGCTTGGGCCCTGCACCCCATGGGAGACCAGGAGAAGCACCTGGCTCCTGCCTTTGGATCGGCACAGCACCGGCCATAGTGGCCATTTGGGAGGTGAGCCAATGGAAGGAAGACCTTTCTCTCTATCTCTCTCTCTCTCTCACACTAACTCTATCTCTATCTGTCAAATAAAAATTTTTTTTAAAAAAGACAAAATTCTTTAAAAAAACATAAATTTTAAAAAAGAAAAAAAAAAGAAAACCACTAATCTGAACAGATTGGCTTTGTTGCACTAATGCAAAAGCAAACTCTTTATAAAACTTTTTTTTTTTTTGACAGGCAGAGTGGACAGTGAGAGAGACAGAGAGAAAGGTCTTCCTTTGCCGTTGGTTCAACCTCCAGTGGCTGCCATGGCCGGCGCACCGCACTGATCAGATGGCAGGAGCCAGGTGCTTCTCCTGGTCTCCCATGGGGTGCAGGGCCCAAGCACTTGGGCCATCCTCCACTGCACTCCCAGGCCACAGCAGAGGGCTGGCCTGGAAGCGGGGCAACCAGGACAGAATCCAGTGCCCCGACCGGGACTAGAACCTCGTGTGCCGGCGCCACTAGGTGGAGAATTAGCCTGTTGAGCCACGGCACCGGCTATAAAACATATTAATAGATATCACAGAAAAAGAGCTAAGGAGGGAAGGGCATTGACATAGCAGTTAAAAACAAGTTGAGGTACCTGTGTTGCGTATCAGAGTACCTGGGTACAGGTGCAGCTCCGCTCCTGAGTCCAGCTTCCTACAATGAATTCCCTGGGGGAGAGTAGGTGAGGGCACGAGAAGTGGGCCTCTGCTGGCTACATGGGAGTCTGCAGCCCCGGCCTAGCCCCAGCCTTTGTAGGCATTTGTGGAGTAAAACAATTGATAGGATCTCTCTCCATCTGTCTGTGTCTCAAATGATTTTTAAAGAATTAAAAAATTAAAGATATTTCTGTATTGTACAAGTTATCAGTTCATCACACTGCCATGTCCTATTAATTTTAAATGGGGTAGAAGATGCCGTATTTTCCAAATATGTTTTACCACAGAACTCTCTATTCAAAGAGAATTTTAGAAGGAAAGCCTGTTACAGCACCTTGTCAAGGAAGTATGTCACAGAACACGGCCCTTTCCCATCTCCAACCAAACCTTACCCTTTTCTCCAACCCAGTGCCAAAGCCAGGGGACTCTGACAGCTTAGGGGAAGGAGATGCATTCTCCAGAATTTAACTGATTTGTCATATTCATTTCCTTAAAGCTACATTATAATAATTGAGCATTTTATGTACTCTGTATACTTTATGAGAGCTGGTAAGGACTACATTTTTAGCTACACAAGAATGTACTACAGGTGCGTAAAAATGCAAGGTGCTGGGAGTGGCATTTAGCCCACCTCCCACATCAGAGTACTGGGTTTGATTCCAGGCTCTAGCTCCTAACCCCAGCTGCTTGCGGAAGCACAAGTAATTGGTCCCTGCCGCCACGTGGGAACCCCGCCTTGTGTCCCTGACTCCCAGCTTCAGCCCCAGTCACTGTGTCTGATGAGTGAGTCAGCAGAGGGGAACTCTCGCCCTCTCCCCCTCCCTCATCTTTCTCCTCATTTCCACACGGATGCCGTGGTTTGGATATGGTTAATGCAGTGCCCAGGGCTCCACATGTGGGTGCCTGGTCCTCAGTGCAGTGATGCTGAGGAGGCGGGGCCTACTGGATGGCGGCTAAGTCCCTGGAGCCTGTGCCCTCGGAAGGGGCTAGTGTGGTCCCCCAGCAGTGCCCTGCTAGGGAGCGAGGACGTCCACGTGTCTGACCCCTTGTGCTGTCAGTCAGCCCCCTTTCCATTTCCCTACATGTGTGACACAACCAAGCAAGCACCTGCTCGTGGACTTTCAGCCTCCCAAACTGTGACCCCAGGAAACCTCTCCATTGTACGAAGTGCCCAATCTCTGTTACTTTGTTACAGTAACAGAAAACAGACGAATACAATAGGTTTAAAAATATTTACTACCATTAATAAGGAGATAAAATACCGAGTATGAGGACAACATGAAGTAGAATAATAATTACAGGAAAAGTGCCTTTAAGTGGAGGAGCACCTTCCTTGGTCTTATCTGATTGCCTTGGCTTACCAGACTGTCAATAATCAGTCATTTTACTGAACAAAGGAAATCCGCTCCCTCTGATTGACACAACTTTCCTGCTACTAAGCCTTGCTGTCCCCCACTGCAGTGTGAGGAGGGCTGTGGGTCACTGTGGCAAAACTCAGTTCCTGAGAAATTTGCTGTAAGTCTCACCTCGAGCACGTGTGGAAAACACAGGTCCCCAGGCCACATATGAGCAAGTGGTACAGAATCCTCTGCGAAGGAGCCGGAGAATCTGTGTTTTTGATAAGCGTCCCAGGGCCGAGTGTTATTTTAACATAAGGGAGACAGATTTTTCTGAACTATCTTTAAGGACAGAGCCCCAACCATTGATTCATTCCGTCAGCTAATACTTATTGAAGCTCTTGTACCATTTAAGACCAGGTTTGGCCGGCGCCGCGGCTCACTAGGCTAATCCTCCGCCTAGCGGCGCCGGCACACTGGGTTCTAGTCCCGGTTGGGGCGCCGGATTCTGTCCTGGTTGCCCCTCTTCCAGGCCAGCTCTCTGCTGTGGCCAGGGAGTGCAGTGGAGGATGGCCCAAGTGCTTGGGCCCTGCACCCCATGGGAGACCAGGAAAAGCACCTGGCTCCTGCAATCAGATCAGCGCGGTGCGCCGGCCGCAGCGCGCTGGCCGCGGTGGCCATTGGAGGGTGAACCAACGGCAAAGGAAGACCTTTCTCCCTGTCTCTCTCTCACTGTCCACTCTGCCTGTCCAAAAAAAAAAAAAAAAAAAAGACCAGGTTTTTCTTTGCCTATGTTTTCAATTTTTATTTATAGTGGAATTACGTTTTTAGGCTTTACTTACAGTATTACTAATCAATTTTAGCTAAAAACAACTTTTAAGTAAAAATAGTTATAGTTTTGCTGATGCTGTACATATGGCACTACCTATTCATACTGGTGCCACAGCCCCTAACACAGTGTTCTCTGAGTTCAGTGCTACCCTAAGTTGCCTCAAGAAAAAGGAGAGGAACAAATTTTAGCAGGAGACTTATTATAGGATGAAAAACGATTCTTTTACTGCCCCCAAACATCCTTAAGATATGAAAAGCACAGGATTTAAAACACTAACACGTGTACCGAAATCTGTGTTCTTGAAAATGCTAACTTCCCAACTGTGGCTGCATTTCACGTACTGTGTATCCCTGCCTTCTGGTGGGGGGAAGTAAAGGGTGGGAGCAAACTGCTTTAGGAAAGCAGAGAGGAAGGCAAAACCAGTCACCAAAATGTGTGTGTGTTGAAGATGTTGCTAATTTTAAAAGAACTCTGTCCTCAAATACATTCTCTGATGTAGAGTAGTATGAGCAAGTGTGTCCTGTTTCTTTCTGCTAATCTGAAATTCCTCACTTCCTTCTTGACATCACTTTCTCCTCCTTTCCCTCCTCCGTGTGTGTGTGTGTGTGTGAGAGAGAGAGAGAGAGAGAGAGAGAGAGAGAGAGAGAGATGAGGCACAATGAAATTTTAAAAATAAGGAGGGGGGGGCCGGCGCCACAGCTCACTAGGCTAATCCTCTGCCTGCGGCGCCAGCACACCGAATTCTAGTCCCGGTAGGGGCGCTGGATTCTGTCCCGGTTGCCCTCTTCCAGGCCAGCTCTCTGCTGTGGCCAGGGAGTGCAGTGGAGGATGGTCCAAGTGCTTGGGCCCTGCACCCCATGGGAGACCAGGAAAAGCACCTGGCTCCTGGCTCCTGCCATCGGATCAGCGTGGTGCGCCGGCCGCGGCGGCCATTGGAGGGTGAACCAACGGCAAAGGAAGACCTTTCTCTCTGTCTCTCTCTCTCACTGTCCACTCTGCCTGTCAAAAAAAAAAAAAAAAAAATGAGAAAAGGGGAATCAAAGAAAGTGAAGCAAAGGATCAACATGAGTTGGATTTGTTGAACTAAATGTAGCAACAAAGGCTACATACAAGGGGACTTCAAAAAATTCATGGAAATTCCATTAAAACATAAGTTTCTTGTGGTGCAAAAATGTTTGAAATCCATGCATAGCTTTTTCATAATACACATTATCCATAAACTTTTTGAAGTCCCTTTATATATGTGCATTTAAATTTTTACATCAAAATTAATGTTTTAATTCTATTATTTTTCAAAAACTTCTTGAAATATCCATACAATGTATCCCCTTAAAATAGAAGAAAGGCAAAAGAACAATGGTGAGAGAAATGGAATTAGGAAAGGGCACCAAACTCATAGTTTTAAGCCATTGCATTACCTCTTAATGGCAAAATTGCAGCAAATTGAAATAGTCCATTTGTAGACGCTCTCTTCCATACAGGCCTGTTCACGATTCAAGGAAACTCTAGGTCCTCTGGCAGCCACCCACCTCCCCCTCCTCCTCCTGAATTTCATAGCAGCAGTGAAATCCTACACAGAAAACAGCCCTGTGTCTGGAGCACTGCCACCTTGCGTTTCTGAGGTACAAGTGGATGTGTCAGGAGCATGAAATGACCACACAGTGACCAGTTGCATGCCCACTTCTCACTCATCCTCCACACACAAAAAATTGGCCATAAGAATAATCAGTGCCTCAACACCCCTTGAGCCAAGTGACTTATCTACTGGTGTGTTTTATTTGCCACAGCAATTCCTGACACACTCTGGAAGTTACTTTATTTGGTAAACTTTTTTAGTAACATCTTAATGATTTGCAATACTTCCAGTGATTCTGTGGAAACAGTAATTTAAATTTCAGTTGCTAATTCTGGTCATTGTTAGTGGGCACAGGGGATCTGTTCCCTCGGGTATCACCAAATAATCAGCCTCCAGCAGGAGCTGCTCAAGGGAAAGCTTCCTCTACTTGTGACAGGTACAGGAGACAGTGGAAAGAGAGTTTTCTAAAGAAACTGCCTCCCTAGAGAAAGACTTTGCCAGGGCTTTTATAGCAAGGGTTGGGGGGTGTCCAGGATGTAGAAAAAATGGGAGTGGGAGGGCCCTTCCTGCTCAGTCACACAGAGATTCCTACATTTTATGTTCGGATCCCTGACTCAGTCTGGGTTCCTGCAGCTTTCTCTGGTTGACTGGTGGTCTGGCCTCCTCTGAGCACAGTGTTGCAAGACACGCTGTCCTGGAACATGCTCGGAAAAACAAGCTCTGATGAGTAAACTTCCAGATTCTCTGCCTCTGCTCCCGCACCCCCTCTTCCCAGATCCTACACTGCAGGTTACCACATCCCTCGCGATGCTTCAGCCCCCACTCCCGAGGGACAAGTCGGGGAGGTCATTCTTCTGTGACTGCTTCCTGTTGCAGAGAGGGCTCAGGCTATAACCCAGCTTACTGTGTGCACATGGATGTATTAATTTTTAGTCCAGGCTCTCGTCTGCCACAGAGAAATGCTAAGCAGAGACTGGTATTCTGTGCAGATAGGAGCAGTTTATTTGGCAATGGGAGAATAAACAGATTCACCCACAAGTGTGGGCCGCCCCACACAGAGAAATACAAAACGTGAGTGGGCCAAAGAGCTTCCCATACAGCAGGAAGAGGAGAAGAACCCAAAACAGTTCCTGTCTGTCCAAGAATAGGAGGGCAGTGGAGTAGAAAGCTCCCTGGGAGCGTGGAAAAGGCAGGGGCAGTTCCTCAAGCAAGGTCCCAAGGCAGACAAAGAACGTTCTCCCATCTTCCACCACCTCTTGTCTGGTACACACCCAGATCCCAGATGCAACCTGCTGTAGCATGGGAAGGCAGATGCTTTGATCAACAACTAAGAGTACACGTTGGGTGGTGGGTGGCAGTGGTTTATGGTGGTGGTGCCGCAACCTAACTAGCTGCCTGCCTATCCCATATTGGTTATAGCCATGGAATTCTCAGATTACCAGATTAAAGGGAACGTGGGGTCACCAGGAGTAGCCCACAGAGGCTGCAAGCGGCCTGGCGAGGCATGGAGATGTGTATTTATCGATGCTGGTTCATTTTCAAGACAGGTGAGCTAGGACACTGCCTCACAAGGGTTTCTATCAGGAAGGCTCAATGTTGCCTCAGGAGCTCTCTGCACCTGACTATGGTGAATCCAAGGAGCCGATTCTTGGCATTGCAGAGAAGAACTAGAGGTTATTGGGCCCAAGCAGGGCCCTGTCCAGATGAGCTTTAGCTGATTCAGAGAACAGCCCAATTCCCAAGTCTTAAAGTAGACCCAACCTCCCTGTTCACATGGATAGAGCTCTCCCTTCAAAGGTGGACAGGTTCCTATTTGTGTACCAGTTGAGAGAAATTACTGTATTATGTTTTATTGCTCTCAGTTTCCACATCAGAACAGGTCACAGGGCAGCCAGCCATATGGGAAAGCGCCTGCCGTATGACAACTCAAAAAGCCTGATTTTCCTGTGGAGGAGGTTCTAACACCGGATAAGGTGGTGGGAAGAGGTTTAATCAGTTTTCACAAGTTTTCACAAGTTTTTTGCTACAGTTTATCTAAGGCCATCATTGGGTTCTGATTGTTTCTTGAATCTTCTGGGCAGCATGTAATTTCCAGTTTCCCCTAAATTTTAAGACATTCCAGCCACCACCTTTGAAACAAAAGCTGACCCGTTATCACTTTATATGATCTTAGGCCAAAACCCAGGCAGATTCCCCATGCTGGACTTTTAATGACTTTGTAGTCAACAGAAAACTTTTTTTTTTTTACTTTATTTAAGGTATACAAATTTCATGTATTTCATATATACAGATTCAGGAACTTAGTGATACTTCCCACCCTACCCTCCCTCTCACCCACCCTCGTATCCTTTTTCCTCCTCCCTCTATAATTCCGATCCTTAACTTTACAAAGATCTATTTGCAGTTAACTTTATTTTTTTTTCAGTTAATTATATACTCATAAGATTAACCCTCCACTAAGTAGAGTTCAACAAATAGTAAGAAGGGGAAAAAAAGCATTGTTTCTCAACAGTAGAGACAAGGGCTGTAAGTAATCATCGAATCTCAGTTTTGCTCATATACACTACATATTTTTGTGCTCCATTAGTTACCATAGATCAGGAAAAACATATGGTATTTGTCTTTTTGGAACTCACTTACTCACTAAATATAATGGTTTCTGGTTGCATCCAGTTTTTGTTGTAAAAGATAGAACTGATTATTTTTCTGGCTGAGTAGCAGTCCATAGCATGTATGCATATATATATATATATATCATAATTTTTTATCCAATCATCAGTTGATAGACATCTGGATTGATTTTCATATCTTAGCTATTGTGAGTTGAGCTGAAATAAACATGAGAGTACAGATAACACTTTCATATGCTGATTTCATTCCCCTTGGGTAAATTCCTAAGAGTGGGCTGGCTGGACTATGTAGTAGATCTGTTTTCAACTTTCTGAGGTATCTCCGTACTGTCTTCCACAATGGCTGTTCTACTTCACATTCTCACCAAAAGTGGATTAGGATGTATTTTTCCTCACATCCTCACCAGCATGTATTATTTTTTGATTTCTGTATGAGAGCCATTCTAGCTGCAATGATGTGAAACCTCACTGTGGTTTTGATTTGCATTTCTCTGATAGCTAGCGATCCTGAACATTTTTTCATGTGGCTTTTGGCCATTTGAATTTCCTCTCTTGAAAAATGCCTATTAAGTCTCTTTCTCTGCCCATTTCTTAACTGGACCATTTGTTTTGTTCTTGAATTTCTTGAGTTCCTTAGATTCTGGATATCAGTTGCATACTCTGCAAATATTTTCTCTCATTCTGTCAGTTGCCTCTTCTCTTTACTGTTTTCTTTGCAGGGCAGAAGCTTCTTATCCTGATGTAATCCCGTTTGTCTATTTTGACTCTAATTGCCTGTGCTTCTGGGGTCTTTTCCAAGAAGTCTCTGCCTATGTCAATGTCTTGCAGTGTTTTCCCCAATGTTCTCCTCTAATAATTTGATTGCGTCAGGTTTTATATATACCCTTGATCCATTTTGAGTTGATTTCTGTGTAAGGTTAAAGTAGGGTCCTGTTTCATACTTCTGCACACAGGTAGGCATTGGTGGTATAGTGGTGAGCATAGCTGCCTTCCATACTTCTGCATGCAGAGATCCAATTTTCCCAGCACCATTTGTTGAAGAGAACGCACTTTCTCCAGGAATTGATTTCAGCTCCTTTGTCAAACAGTTGGTTGTAGATGCATGGATTGATTTCTGGAAGTTCTGTTCTGTTCCACTGGTCTACATGTCTATTTTTGTGCCAGTACCAGTCTTCTTTGATTATAAATGCCATGTACTATGTCTTGAAATCTGGTACTGTGGTTCCTCTGCCTTTGTTTTTGCTGTATAATACGGCTTTAGCTATTTGGGGTCTCTTGTGTTTCCATATGAATTTCAGCATCGTTTTTCCTAGATCTGTGTATGTCATTGGTATTTTGATTGGGATCACATTGAATTTGTAAACTTGTTTTGCTAGTATGAACATTTGGATGACATTAATTCGTCCAATCCATGAACATGGAAGATGCTTCCATTTTTTTCTGTCTTCTATTTCTTTCTTTAATGTTTGATAATCTTCATTGTAGAGATCTTTCACCTTCTTGGTTAAATGTATTCCAAGGTATTTATTTTCTTCCTGTATCCAGTGTGAGTGGGATTGATCTTAAAAATTCTTTCTCAGCCATAGCATTGTCTGTGTATACAAAGGCTATTGATTTGTGAGTGTTAATTTTATATCCTGCTACTTTACCAAACTATTTTAGGAGTTCCAATAATGGAGTCTTTTAATTCCCTTATATATAGAATAATCATATCTGCAAATAGGAATAATTTGACTTCCTCCTTTCTAATTTGTATCCCTTTCGTTTCTTTTTCTTGCTTAGTGCCTCTGGCTAAAACTTTCAAGATTATATTGAATAGCAATGGTGAGAGTGGGCATCCTTGTCTGGTTCCAGATCTGTGTGGGAATGCTTCTAACTTTGCCCCATTCAATTTGATACTGGCTGTGGGTTTGTCACAAAATTGACTTGATTGTGTTGGGGAATGTTTATTCTTTATACAATTAGCTTAAGGTTTTTACCATGAAAGGATGATGTATTTTATCAAAAATCTGTCTTACGTTTCTATTGAGATAATCAAATGGTATTTATTCTTCTGCTTCTTAATGTGGTATATAACATTTACTGATTTGTGAATGTTGAACCAACCATGCTTGCCAAGGATAAATCCCACTTTGGGTAAATGATCTTTCTGATGTGTTGTTGGATTCATTTGGCCAGTATTTTGTTTAGGATTTTTGCATCTACGTTCATCAAGAATGTTGCTCTGTAGTTCTGTTTCTCTGCAGTACTTTTTTTCTGGTTTAGGAATAATGTGGCACTGGCCTTCTAGACGGAGGTGTAGAGGTTGAGATGATTCCTTCCCTTTCAATTGTTTCCAATAGCTTGAGAAGAACTAAAATTATTTCTTTTTTTTTTTTTTTTTTTTTTTTTTGACAGGCAGAGTGGACAGTGAGAGAGAGACAGAGAGACAGAGAGAAAGGTCTTCCTTTTGCCATTGGTTCACCTTCCAATGGCCGCTGCGGCCGGCGCACCGCGCTGATCCGATGGCAGGAGCCAGGAGCCAGGTGCTTCTCCTGGTCTCCCATGGGGTGCAGGGCCCAAGCACCTGGGCCATCCTCCACTGCACTCCCGGGCCACAGCAGAGAGCTGGCCTGGAAGAGGGGCAACCGGGACAGAATCCGGCGCCCTGACCAGGACTAGAACCCCGTGTGCCGGGGCCGCAAGGCGGAGGATTAGCCTAGTGAGCCGCGGTGCCAGCCTAAAATTATTTCTTTAAAAGTCTGGTAGAATTCAACAGTGAAGTCATAAAGTCCTGGTGTTTTGTATGTTGGGAGGGTCTTTATTACTGATTCAAACTCTGTCTTGGTTATTGGTCTGTTTAGGTTTTCTATATATTCATGACTCAGTTTTGGTAGATATTGTCTGTCCAGGAATCTATACATTTATTCTAGATATTCCAACTTGTTGGCATATAGCTCTTTGTATTAATTCTGTTTATTCTTTTCATTTCTTTTTTTTATTTATTTATTTATTTGGGAGGCAGAGTTAAAGAGAGGCAGAGGCAGAGAGAGAGAGGTCTTCCATCCACTAGTTCACTCCCCACATGGCTGCAACAGCCAGAGCTGTGCCAATCCAAAGCCAGGAACCAAGAGCTTCTTCCAGATCTCCCACACAGATGCAGGAGCCCAGGGACTTGGGCCATCTTCCACTGCTTTCCTGGGCCATAGCAGAGAGCTGCATCGGAAGTGAAGCAGCCAGGACTTGAACCGGCACCCATACAGGATGCCAGCACTGCAGATGGTGCTGGCCCTTCTTTTTATTTCTATAGTATCTGTTGTTACATTTCCTTTCTCATATCTGATTTTATTAATTGTGTCTTTTCCATCCTTTTTTGGTTAGTTGGGCCAATGGTATATCAATTTTCTTTATTTAAGAAAAACAGCTCTTTATTCTGCAAATGTTTGGTATTTTTTGTTTCAATTTTGTTTATTCTGTAACTTTAATTATTTCTTTCTTCCTATTAATTTCAGGTTTGTTTTGTGGTTGTTTTTCTAGGTCCTTCAGATACATTGATAGCTCATTCATTTGGAGCCTTTCCAATTTCTTGACGTAGGCACCAATTGCTATGAACTTCCCTCTTGACACTGCTTTTGCTATAGTCCATAAATTTTTATATATTATATTGTATCTCCATTGTTTCCAGGCTTTTCTTATTTTCTTCTATGACACATCATTCATTCAGGAGTATGTTGTTCAGTATCAATGAGTTTGCATACGTTCTAGAGATTCTTGAGTTGTTAATATCCAGATGCATCCCATTGTAAGAAAAGATGCATGGTATGGTTTTGATTTTCTCGAATTTGCTGAGACTTGCTTTATTGCTTAGCATATGATCTATCCTAGAGACAGTTCTATTCACTGATGAAAAGGATGTGTATTCTGCAACGGTAGGATGAAATTGATAATGACGACTTGGCCCTGCCATTTTTCCATAAATAATCCTATTGTTTGCTTTGGATTTGCTTTGTACTTTTACTGGGAGATTTTCTGGCTTCATATTCTTTCATAATGATAACTATCTCTGTTTCTGTGTGTAGCATATGCTTAAGCATTGTTTGTAAGGTCAGATGGGTGGTGACAAATCCTTTCAATTTCTATTTGTTATGGAAGGTCTTTATTTCACCTTCATTCATAAATGAGATCTCCAGGGTATAGTATTCTGGCTTGACAATTGCTTTCTTTTAAAACTTGGACTATTTCTCTCCATTTTTTGCTACTGTTTTCCCCTAGCCTAAAGTAGTATGTCCTTTCCCTATTCTACTATCTTGGGATCCCAGCAGAGAACTTCTGCCCACCCAATGAATGTTTATACAAACATCAGCAGATGTTTAAATCTCCCATGAGGCTGGAAGCCCCGTGTAAAGTCAACCTGCCAGTCTTCTCCAGGCAAGGTACTCCTCATCTCTGCCCTTTGGCCAGCCAATCATTAGGGAGGCCTGGTCTGCACATTACTTTCAGACATCTAGTGTGTAGTTTTTCTATTCTATTTCCCATTTCATTCATCCCTGGGATTTTGATTGCCTTAAGCAGCCATACGTACTTGACCACAGTAGGTGGAATCATGGGCATACTCAGTAACTACCCAGTGGGTGGAATCGTGGGCATACTCAGTAACTACCCAGCCTAGGTGCTGGAGTGTCCATACTTCTCTCCTTTTGTCTGCCATCCACTCTTTGAGACAGTGGTCTTCTGATAACACTCTGTTTGGCTTCCTGTGAGCTGCCTTAGGATGTTTAAGCTCAGAATTACAGACAGAGAAGGCATCAGGGATAACTGGAGTCTCCTTGGCAGCAGCTCCAGCTCTGATGCTCCTTCTGTGACTTCTGAATCTCCCTGTGGTGTCTTCTGTGGTCTGTAGCAGCTATTTTGTTAGCCTTTTCTATAGCTATACCATTCTGAGAATTTCTTTGCCGTATTTAGTTTCTTTGTTGTTAGCATTCGAAGCCCTCTTTCTTCAGCAGCATGAACTACTGAGAAAGCATAGCTGGAGTCAGTACAGACTGTTAAAGTCTCTCCTACTCCAGTCTGTACTGCTCTAGTCAGGGCTATTTTGTGCTGACATCCCTAGAGATTCTTCAACACTTCTGTGTCAAGACTCAGTAGCACATCCTGCCCTCTGTTGGCCATTTACCATGAAACTGCTACCACCTATAAATAGCATTCTTCTGCATTTGGCAGAGGTTCACTTCTGAGATCTTTCCTACCTGAATGCAACAGGTGTATCACTTGACAGCCATAGTGTGTTGGGTATTCCTGAGCCACTGGCAGCAACGTGTTAGGGTTGAGTCTGACGGTTTTAGAGTGATATTTGAAGCATCCAGCAACAAGGCTTGATACCGTGGCATCCAGCCACCAGTCAACCAGTGGACCCTCTTGTTTCCAGAACATTTGCCATCTGGGGTGGGGTTCAGATAGTTAGCAGTTGTCCTATCACAGAGAAGTTTTGCTATTGGCCCAGAATTGAGTATCCCAGGAACTGCCATAATTCTTTTCTGGTCTTTGGTGAAGCCAAGTTATAGATTGATAATTTGTTGTCTTGGGCAGGTTCTATTGTCCTTGGAATATTATAAAGCTTAGATGCTTTGGTATCTCTAAAAATTTGTGCCTTCTGTGGTCTCAGAATCAGCCTTTAAGGCATTCTGGTCTGGCTAAAAATCCCATGAAAGCATTTCAGGCATGGAAAGCCAAGACACTGTGGCCAAAAGTGTCCTACATGAAGGACCTCTGTGAGTGAGACCCCAGTGGAAAGAAGGGACCATCAAAGAAGGAGGTACTTTTCTCTGAAGGGAGGAGAGAAATTCTACTTTGCTTATGGCCCTGTCTAAATACTGATGGAGTCTGTGGACTCAGAAGTCTTCAATAGCCTAGGCAGCTCATGTCAAGGGCCTTGGGTGATCTCTGACATCATACATAAGAGTGTTAATTGTGAAATTAACAACAGGAGTCACTGTACACTAATTCCTATACAGGATCTCTGTCCTCAAAGAGTTGTATTAGGGGAGTTAATAGTAAAACTTGTTCTCAAAGATTTATTTCATTTTAGTGTATTAAGTGGAGATATTCTTATGTATCATGAGCTCTAGTTATGTCTTAATGCTCACAAAAGATAGATCATTCTTGGGTTCTTCTTCAAAGTCAATTAAGTTTCTCAAAAATATATATAAATTAAAACTCAGAAAGGTTTACTTTTATTGAATTAAAAAATATTTTTTCCTATTGTAAAAATAATCTTCCTGGTATTCTGTTGCACAGTAGGGTAACAATAGTTAACAATAACATACTATTTTTTTAAATAGCTAGAAGAGAGACTTTTGAATATTCACACTACAAAAAAATCATGAATATATAAAGTGATGTATGCTAATTATCCTAATTTGATCATTAAAATGTATGCGTGTATCAAAAAAGTCACTATCTGTGGAAGATCTATTTTGCATCTACTGAAAAATCCTCTCTAAAGTAGTCTCCAAAATTGTGCTATAGACTGAAAAATTCCACTACTGAAGAATATATTAACCCAAGTGACAACTTACTCTCTTTTATAACAATATTACTAGAAAGTACTTTTATTCATTGTGATTAAATTTAGATTCTTAGATGTGCAGCTAAAATCTTTTTAGCACTCTGAAGTTACAAGATACATTTAATTCCTCTTTTACATTATACCTGTTTAAACACAAAAAATAAAGCTTCTATATTCTGTTTAAAAAATTGTGCCTTTTCTTTTGATGCCATGTACATCCCCTCTCTGCCAGATAATTCAGAGTTTTAATGTGTGCTCATGAAAAGCCTTCTTTGAGGGGCTAGTGGTAAGAATGTCATCCACATATTATAAGACTGTTTCCTTCTATCAGTGTAGCCCTCCCAAGTCTCTACACAAAATTTCTCTGAAAAGTATAGGAGATTTAATTTTTAAAGGCACAGAGATGCCATGTACTTGTTCACTCTCCAAAGGTCTGCAGCATTCAAGCCACAGCCAGGCGGAGGCCAGAAGCATAGAACTCCATCCACATCTCCCATGAGAGTGGCAGGGACCCACCTACCTAAGCCGTGACCTAGCGCCCTGAGGGTACACAGTAGCGAGAAGCCAGAATCGGGAGTGGAGCTGGGGCGGAAACCCAGGCACCTCAAAATGGGACGCAACTGTACCGAGTCACACCTTAGCAACTTTGCCAGATGACTGCCCTGGGGGAAAGTTTTCAAATCTTTGTGTAGAGTGGTCACTAATACTGCAGTTTCCGGTATGTTCTTGGTCTTCCTACTCAAATACAAACAGTTCTTGGGACTCATGTTTTAGGAAATGAAAAAGAGCACATCCTTTAAGACACTGGGATACTTTCTATCTCCTGGCAAATTGGCCAACAGAGTATAGGGATTAAGGGCTACAGAATGAGTGTTCCGAACTGCTTCGTTCACAACCCTCAAGCTCTGCGCAAACCTGTGTCCATCAGACCCAGGTTTCTTAATAGATAATATCAGGCTGCTATAAGGAGATCTAGGGGGTCTGACCAATCCCTGACTAAGGACTCTGCTTACAACGGGCAAGAGCGCAGCTGTTGCTTCAGGTCTCAGTGCACATTTCTGAACCCTGGGCCAGTGAGAAGACTGCTTCAGTTTTATTTTGCAGGTTGGACCTATACTTCTGGATTAACCCAAACTAAAATATCTTCTGGAATTATCTCAGGATCTGTAGGGGCCTCGTGGAGGAGAGCCAAGAATCTGTACCCTGGCTCCTTGGGACTCCAGTCTACTTGATCTTGACTTTAATACGCAGTAGCGCCCAATTTAGGTGGCAGTTTTCTTCCCAAGTGGGATTAGACACTTGGGAAAATAGAGAAATGAGTCAGTACTTGAGAATCTACTTCACAGTCAGAGGTTCCAGAAATCTCCACCTCCTTTCCCTGAAACACCTTGAGATTCTATCCCCACTTGGAGTAGTCAGTACAGACTATGTGGCTCTGGGATTGAGCAAAGATGAACAGATTCAGCTTTCTCCCTTCTATGTCTAAGGTAACCCAGGGCTGGCGTCTCGGAGGAAATTTGGATTTTATCATGAGGAACCAATCACGTAGCCAAAGGGAATTTGGTTTAGCTCAGTCCCTCTCCCTCTTGGAGCATTTTGGACATCACCACTTGCAATGTCCCTACTGCTTGCAGGATGCACAGTGGTTATGATGGGGCTCCTAGGAGCCCTGAGACTGGGGGAGACAGGAGAAACATGTTCATGTGACCTTCAGATCCTACATCCCTGAACAGCTGACTGAGCAGTCTGCAAACTTCTGTGCAAAACAGGTTAATCCAATGTCAGTTCCCTGATTGGTTCATGTAGAGTACCTCATTAGCATACAATTTGACCAATCAGGGGGAAAATTTGTTCTTTAAAAACACATAAAAGTCCCAACCAGGCAGTCCCCTGGAATGGAAGACCCTCCTTTCTCTGATTTTTTTTTTTTCGATAAATCCGTCACTTTCCTCACTCCTGCCTGTTATAAGGAGATCTTCATTAGTGTAGAGCTAAATTTTCCTCCAAAATCAGAAATGTGGTCATTAAGGCTTGAATATCTGCTCAGGTGTGGTTATGAGTTGAAAAAATACATTTTGTCACGGACAGGAATTCCTCGGGTTGGCTCTTAGGCCTTTACCATGTGCCTTCCAATCACACAGCTCAGATGAGGTGAATGGCAGGGACATGGATCAGCCTCCTTCCCCGTCTGGAAACTGATGGAGAGGAAGCACACCTCCTCCAGGCTTGTAGCTTATTGCCCTCGCTGGGTGATACCAGTCGGGCTCTGGGAAGGGGGATATGGTCCATCGAGGACGCTCCTCTGGACAAGGCTGGCTGTAGAGCCAGGGGAATAGGGTAGAATTTTTGTGGATTCCCAGTACCAAGAGCTCAGGGTTCAGGCTCGGGGCTCAGAGCCACAGTGGCCTTGTCTCATTTCTGTGATAAGTCTGAAGACATCTCGGAAACTGTTCTGTTTTCCCACTGAGGGACTTTCAGAAGGTCTAGATTTTATCCCTCATTCAAGTCTTCACCCTGGGACACAGAAAGCACCAGATACTGAGAGGAAAGAAAATTGCGCTAACTCAAGGATGGGACCCCACATGGAGCACGTTTGCCAAAGCCCAGCCATGGTGCTTCAGAACATGTGATGGAAAAAAAGGTTCTTTCCAACTGGGCAGGCCTGGAAAACTGGCCAGGCTTGCAAACCACCAGGGAATGCATGAACAGGGAAAATAAAATCCCAAACATACCACCAAAAAGCAGTGGAGAGATAAAGGAAGACATCACAGTTGTTGTCCACTCTAAAACATGAAATTCCCTATCTTTTCTGCCTGTTCTCTATGGAGATCTCTAAACTGGAGTGAAATGGAACCCCACTTGTGAAAACGGGGAGGCGGGTCAGGGACCTCAGAAATCTGGTCCCGAGACTTCTGGACCACTCCACTCCCCAGAGCAGTGCCACAGTTGTTCCAGCCTTGTAGAAGAAGCTTCTTTACTAAGCGCCTTTCCGTCCAGCCTTTCAGATTAGCAACGCTTAGACGCTTTCTAGAGCAGCGCCCCGAATCCCTCGCTCCTTACTTCTGTGGGGTGTGGGACACGAAGGAGTCCAGGCGGCCACTTCACCTCTAGGACCTCTGAGTCAGCAGCTTAGGACGGCTGGGCACCGGGGGAAGCCCCCATGCTGCTGCAAGGGACCCAGTCTCAAGAATGAGTCAGCCCTGGACAAGCCCCTCCTGCCGCTTGCTTTGCTCCTGGTTCCCCGCTCCCCACATTCTAAGCTCGGACAGTCACCATCTGAGCTCACCAGGATCGTTAGTGGACACGTGGAGTGTTGCCAAATAACCAGGCTGAAGCGCCAGTTGCTAAAGGGAAGTTTTCCTAACTTTTGACAAGCAAAGGGGACAGTGGAAAGGGGCAGTGGCCTAAAGAAGTGCTCCCCCAGGAAGCAGTTTGCCAGAGCTCTTACGGTGAAGGTCAGGGGAGTGTCCAGGATGCCGAAAATGCAGCAACACCCGTCTTCACATATTCTAGGGTCAAAACTCAGACCGCAGTCTCGCCCCTCTCCCGGGTGGACTGAGGTCTGTCCCCTCAGAATACAGGGTTGCAAAACAAGCCTTAATGCCAGACCCTCTGAAGGAAGAGCTCCAGTGAGTAGCCTGCTTTCAGTTCCTGTGCCCCTCTTGCCCAAATCCTACACTGTTACTCTACTTAAATGGAGTTCTCCTTAGTTATCTCCTAGTTCTGTGTGATAACTCCTTCATAGTTAATAACCAAGTTATTTTTGATAATTCTGTTCCATAGTCAAGTTCTGGAACTTTCCATCTGTAATTGAAGATGGTAGTAATGACCAAATAGGGTTATTACAAGGGTATACTAAAGTACCTCATACAGCACGGTAGATTCTGTAGGTGCTAAATATCATATGAGCATTGGATGTCTCTGGTAAAATTCGGGAGATTACATATACCTGCAGATATGAACCGAAGGGTGGGCCTTGGCCTCATGTTTAAGACACTATTTAGGGTGCTCTTGTCCAACATCATGAAGCCTGGGTTCAACACCTGGCTGCAGTTGCTTCCTGTAGCTTCCTGCTAGTGCAGACACTGAGAGGCGGGAGTGATTGCTCAAGTCTTTAGTCTCTGCCGCCCGTGTGGGACATCCAGATTGACTTCCAGGTACCCAGCTTTGGCCTGGCCCAGCCCTGGCCGTTGCAGGCATTTGGAGAGTGAACCAGCAGATGGGAGTGCACACTCACTCACTCTCTCTATCTCTCATTTCTGTAGGCGCACGTGTGTGTGTTTCTGTGGTGTATATGTAACCCTCTCAAATAAATAAAAGATATGGACCAAATTTATTAAAGTAAAAACTTAGCAAGAAGCCAGTAAGCTCTGACAAACCAGGAAGGAGAGCTGGGGTCCCGGTGCCTTAAGCATCAAAACCTGACGTCCAAAGAAGCAAACAGATGATTCGGAGCTCAGCAGAGCAGAACGTCTGTCAGGCTCCTGACCCCACCTCCAGAACCCAGGGGAGATGCAAGAAAACAAGGGTCGCCAGCGTGCTGCAGTAGGACCACAGAACGAAACGACCCAGAACTCATGGGTTCTGGAAAAGTGCACCGCTTTGCTGGCTTCCATGAGACTCCACTGGAGCTCCCCAAATTAACTAAGTGTCCAGTTACATAACCACATGTTCTTAAATACTTATTTGTTTATTTGAAAGTCACAATTAGAGAGAGACAGAGATCTTCCATCCACTGTTTCACTCCCCGGATGGCCTTAGCAGCCAGCACTGGGCCAGGCCAAAGCCAAGAGCCAGGAGCTTCATCCAGGTCTCCCACATGGGTGCAGGGGCCCAGGTACTGGGGCCTCTTCTGCTGCTTTCCCAGGCCATTAGCAGGGAGCTGGCTTGGAGTCCTGCAGCCAGGACTTGAACCAGCACTCAAGTTGAATACCAGGGCCGCAGGATTCAACTTAACTCATTATACCACAGCACCAGCCTGTCAACCATATTTTAATCCAATCGCTCACTCACTCAGTCCCTGGATCTATCGGGGTCTAAAGCAAGAGCTGGAAACCACTCTAGATGTAGTAAACATATGGTGCATTAAACATCTAGAGTATTTGCAAAATTCCCAAACAACTTGGAAGAGTGGGAGCACTGATGCCATTAGATTCAAATACCACCATCACCATACTCCAAAAACTGGTACTGCAGCCACTGCCATGGCCAGCCATACTGCCTCCTGCCCCAGAAAACCACTTGACCCATAACACTGGTAATGCCTGAAACACACAGCCACTGCCACAGTGGAGCCTCAATACCATGTCTCTCTTTTAGACACAGCAAGAGGGAAATGACCTAACACCTCTCTTCCACCAACCAGGACCTACCAGTGCATCCAGAACCTGGCTATAAAGAAGTGACACAATGTCTCCACTCTACAAGAACATGCACAGGGCATGGGGTCAGATGGCGGCTGACGGAGCCAGTCTGCTATGCTCAGCCATGGACCCTTTGTAGCTGTACAACGCAATGACCGTGTCTCACATAGTTTACCCCTTTGGTCCATTCACGTTTCCCCTCACCTTCATTCAGCCTAGGCTAACAATGAGCTCAGATTTCAGTAAACAGCGCAGCAGACTACTGCTTGAACTTGCACACCAAATCCAGAAACTGTGAGGATAGCTAATCTTGTTAAGTAGCTTTTCCCGGTCTAGAGTTAAATCCTGCCTGCTGGCCTATCACTCTTAGAAACTAGTCCCTCATGATTCCCCATGTTTCTGCCTATATAAAAAAGTGAAATTTTTTGGTATGTCAGTCTTCTCTTTCTAGTCCAACTCCACACTTGTCTTCTGGGGTGCATTGGGAACTGATTCTAACTGTAATACACTGGAAACAACAAGTATGGGACTGGAAGGGCCGGAGGGGAGAGAGATGACAGCTTACTTACCCCAAGTAAAGTAACCAGCACATCTTCACACGAACCACCACTACTCTCTTCACATGGGAAAAGGGAGCTGCCCTGTTCACCCAGGGGTTCTGTCGGATGGAGATATAGGGTCCTCAAATCAACTGAACACACACACTTGTCCCAGCACAATTCACAAAGTCTCCCTCTTTCCAAATCAGTATTCTAGCATTTACTTAAAATAAATGGCAAAACGTGAATTCGGCTTAGGATGTAACTTAGCCGACTGATCAGATTTTATGTGAATGTGAATTGGGGCTACATCAATCCTGACCTAAGGCCACTGGAGATAGAAGATTATCTTAGGGTAGTCAAGGAAAATCCCTGGTTGTCTGAATTTCTTTAGACTGAAGGTAAAACCCTGAGCCTGTGGTTTTCTTTCTTTAATTTCTCCTGAACCATCCTGCAACACTTAACATTTCTTGTTTCCATTCTCATGATTTATCTCTGCAACCACTTTGCCATAGTCCAGCCTCCAGGAAGCCAGAAGTGATGTAATTTGTGTGTGTGTGTTTTGTCACTGGGTCCCATTTTACAATGGCAGCATGGGTGCCAAAACCTTCAAATCCAGCTAGGTCAGACAGAGCTGTACCCTATCTGAAGTTTCCACCCTGGAGAGTCTTCTCTCCAGTCCCTTCTAGAGACAGAAAACAACGCTGGTCCCAGAGTCTCTTGATTTCTTTAGTTAAAAATCCTTTAAAGATCTAGAATAGCCATTATAACTCCCACTCTAGTTTTTCTTGAGAGTTAACAAGGAAGACGGGAGAACTGAGTTAGTCTAAGGCCACCCAAAGACTATGCTGAGTATGGCAGAAATAATTTATATATAAAAATCCATGTATAATTTAACACTAATGTACAGAAATAGTATCTCTCTCCCCCCCTCACCCTCCCTCACTCCCTCCCCCATCTCTCCCTCCCCCCCCCCCACCCTGTGTATTTGGGCATCCTAAAGGAGTCCTGTCACCATTTGGAAGAAAATGTAGAGGTGATGCAAAAAGATGTAAGATGATGGGGTCACAGTAGGTTAAGCCAGCACCTGCGACCCTGGCATTTCATTTGAGTGCTGGTTCAAGTCCTGGCTGCTGGACTTTCAAGCCAGCTCCCTGCTAATGTGCTGGGTAAGCAGCAGGAGTTGGCCCCAGTATCTGGGCCCCTGTACCCATGTGGGAGACCTGGATGGAGTTCCAGGATCCTGGCTTCAGCCTGGCCCAGCCCTGGCCATTGCAGGCTTTTGGGGAGTGAACCAACTGATGGGAGATTGATCTCTCTCTCTCTCTCCCTCTCTCTCCCTCCCTTCCTCCCTCCCTCTCTCTTTCTCTCTCTCTCCTTCTCTTCTCTCCCCCTTCCCCCTCCTTCCCTCCCTCCCTTCCCCTCTCTAGTTGTAACTTTACCTTTCAAGTAAATGAACAAATCTTTTAAGAGCAAGCGAGAGGGAGGGATGGAAGGCTTTGCCCAAGGCCAAAGGCCTCCAAGAGAGCAAAGCCCTGCATCCCCATTCACCTGTCCATCCCGTCCCATGGTTGGCTTCCTTGTCTTCTCTGTTTAAAACTACTTAACCAGAAGATTGTGAGGAATTTTGTGAGGAAAAATTATCTTCTCCCCCGCCTCCATGAAGATCCTCTGGGTCTTGTTGGTTCTTTCTTAAGGTGATATGGAAGTTTAAAATAAAAATCAGAAAATATACACGAACACAGAATAATCTCTCTGAATATTGTGGTGCCTTTAACAGAAAAGGAGTGAGGGTGAACACTTGGCACAGCCGGTACAATGCCACATGGGATCTCTGCATCCCATGTCAGTTCCTAATTCCATCCTGGCCCTTCCACTTCATCCGGAAACCTGCTGATGAGTTCTGGCAAACAGCAGCTCAAGCGCTGGGGCCCCTGCCACCCATGGGAGAGACAAGGGTGGAGTTCCTGGCTCCTGGATCCAGCCTGGCCCAGCCCTAGCTATTGTCATTTGGGGAGTGAACCAGCAGGTGGAAATGCTCATTCCCTCTCCCTCTCTCCCTCTCTCCCCCTCTATCCCTCTCCCTCTCTCCCTCCTTCTCTCCCTCTCTCTCTGCTTCTTCCTCCCTCCCTTTCTCCCTTTTAAGTAGATAAAAATAAACATTTTCTTAAATGCAGACTAGGGCTCCTTCCCAGAGGCACATGATCTGTATCTACATTTCAAGAGAATCCCCAGGTGATACTTGTCCAGTAAGTTTCAGACTCACTGGCTTATTTCAAAGGGAGGACCAAATTTTTCCCACAATGCAACAGAATATTTCCATCATCTTGAGTTTCTCCACTTTCTGGTTTTTTCAGAAGACAACAGTGGATGGCCTCTGCAATTTGATAACTATTTTGCCCATCGCTACAAAATGCCTCCCGCACCTCGCTTGAAGGCAAAGACATCCGAATGCCGCCGTAAGTGATCAGATCCTTTAAGTCTCCTTTTCAATGAGTTCATGTTTTTAAAAGTTGGGTTCAGCACTGAAAAGAAAAAAAAGGGTAATTATAGTTTTATACTTGCAAACTGCACTAGGGATGGAGTCTTAATTTGGGATTTTATGCAAAGATGACTGAGGGATAGTAAGTGTCAAAGAAATCATGTCAGGTTCAGAAACAAAAGGAACAGCAGTCAGTCAGGTAGCTTTGATGTTTAAGCTCCCTTTTCGCAACCAGTACAGTCTGAGGTGAAGGAAGCTGATGAACTAGAACAGCTGAGAATCTGGATTGTAATGTTTGCAAGGGAAATTCTTCTGGCGTTTAAACTACTTTAGAGCTATGAACGCCTTAACTATTGCAACCTGCTGCTTATAGTCACACACCAAACTCTTAACAAAAACTTGGAAGAAGTATGGAAGCATCTAAACTTCAGGATTAAGTCTGTAGTATTTGCGGTCAGGAAGTTACATAAAATAATTCCTTTTAAATCAGTTGAATAAATTAATAAATTATGCATTATAAGTCTGTACCTTAGAGCTATAATTCCAACCTTAGCTTTTCAAAACCTTGGTTAAAACACAGGGATTGGGAAGGAACATTTTACTGTGTTTTTTTCTTTAATATACAGCCATAAATTATAAAGTGCAGCTTTCAAATTTTTAATATTTTTGTCTTCCCTATTCCGATGGGATTAATTCTTAGAACTACTTGGAATCCTCAGTGAGAGAGACCACTCATCTTTTTGCTGAGTCACTTAGGTTGCTCAGCTACCCCTTGCACCACTCCTGCCCCCCAGAGGACTGGGAACAAATGACAGGATCACTAAAAAACTAAAACTTTCAGGAGTGACGGAAATCAGCAAATACAATCAAACTGCTGGTAGAATGCATGAAAACATAGTGAACTAAGCCGTGTTGTCTCAAAACGTAGTTTTCCTTTTCTTTGCTCATATATTGTTTTTATTCTCAAATGTTCGTTGAATCTTCATATCTCACCTCATTCCCAAAAGAATCTGGGGCAACTTACAATTAACATACGGCTGCTGACAGAGGCGAGCCATTCGCATGCTATACAAGACAGAAGTTAGGTGGCGAATGGAAGTGGCAGAGGGAAGTTACACGAGAAAACCCTGACAGAAATGCAGTGAAAACATCCAGAGATGAGTTCAGAATTTTGTAACCGTTAGGTCAGGAGGGAAAATAATGAGTTACATAAATTTCATCATCTTGTTTGTAAAGCAAAAATAAACAAATGGGGGGAAATAAATCAGGCCAGCTAGAGAAAATAATTTTTGCCTGATTTTGCACTCTGAAAAAAATATGTCACAAACAGAAACACTTCTGAACAACAGATCTACACAACACATAATGTATGCAAATCACAGGAGTAATTGTTTTCATCAGAACTTAATAAAGAACAAATATATTATTTACTTTTATTTTTTATTTGAAAGGTATAGGGGAAGATTTCCCCCATCCACTGGTTCACTCTCCAAATGTTTGCAAAACCTGGGACTGGGCCAGTCTAAGACCAGAAGCCTGGAACTCAGTCTGGGCCTCCCACTTTGGTGATAGGGACCCACATACTTGAAACATCCCCTGCTGCCTCCCAGGGTGCACAGGATGATATTATCAGGAAATTAGAACTGCACGCAGACCCAGGACTCTAAGGCAGGTACTCCAATATGGGATGCAGGCTTCCTAAGGGGCATCTTAACCATTATGTCAGATGCCCAGCCCCAAAGGTATAATTCTTTTATTTATTTATTTATTTGATAGGTAGAGATATAGATAGTGAGAGAGAGAGAGACAGAGAGAAAGGTCTTCCTTCCGATGGTTCACCCCCCAAATGGCCACTATGGCCGACATTGTGCCGTTCCGAAGCCAGGAGCCAGGTGCTTATCCTGGTCTCCCATGGGGTGCAGGGCCCAAGCACTTGGGCCATCCTCCACTGCCCTCCCGGGCCACAGCAGAGAGCTGGACTGGAAGAGGAGCAACCGGGACTAGAACCCGGCACCCATGTGGGATGCCGGCACTGCAGGCGGAGGATTAACCAAGTGAACCACGGCACCGGCCCCAAAGATATAATTCTTAATTTGACTTCTTTCAAAACAATTTGGGGGCTTGTGATTAATAATTAAATATCTTTCAAACTTGAAAGCAGTATAAAAAATAATGGGTAGTGTAAAATCTGGGGGTGAAACTTAAGTTTCCTATGATGCCACTTTATTTAAATCAGATTATTATAGGGATTTTTTTTTTAAGAATCGAACAGAGTGTCCCACAACCATTTTGATTAGATGAAAGCACTTGAGGAATTCACATTTTTAAAATTACCTCTCGAGAAATAACATGCAAAACATAATATCTAACAAAGTTTGAACTTAAAGTATTTGTTAAGAACTGTTTGCTAAGCCATAATTTTACCACTCAGAGGCTACCAACATAACTCACTATTTCTTTTATTTTAACATAGCTGAAATTTCATATACAAACCATTTTCATCAAATTTTTCTGTTGGTGTTTTAGCATAATAAGCTATCCATGTTATTACAAACATTTTAAAACACATAATCTCCTATTTTGTAAGGGACATACTTTATTTAATCACTTCACTGGTGGGTATTTATGTCATTTTCCATTTTCCTTATTACAGACAACCCTGGAATCAGCACGTATGGGTTATGTTAATTCAGTCTATGCAGAAGAGAAAGCATTGGCACTAATGCTGACTTCACTGATTTGCACTGCCCTCCTCCCATGTCTCTCCTCCTCATGGCCTTCTCCCATCTCGAGCTTCTCCCTCCCATCCTCACAGTACACAGACACTCATATACTAGATATGGCTTTGAGAGTCCATTTTCAAAGCTGCATAACCAAAATGAGTACTTAACAACTACAAAACTGTTGTAAAAGTTCTTGGCAAACACTCTGTTTACATGAAACACCAAATCAAAGTTATGACCGTGAACCCTTACAGCCCTGTCGAGGAGACTTGAGAGTTTCCCGGGAGGAGAGGGAGAACACCTGCCCTGCCACGTCTGAGCTCAGAGGCGTAGCAGCTGGGCTCACTGAGGCTCATCCACAGGAGGCTACTTGACCCCTGAAACTCTTGCCCACTGTGCAAGCTTCACTAGAAAGGTCGGAAACTGGGAACTGTAGGCAGAGAATACTCACAGAAAACTGACTTTGTCCTGTGATGTTTTAAATTGAAAGCATTGTGATTCTGGCTTTTTTGAGGAAGTCAGTAGGCCTGTTTTGGTGCAGTGACAGTTTGGAGAAGCCGTCCCATTGGGACATGCAAACACAGTTACACCCACTTGACCTGGTCCCTGTCGGCGGCTGAGTCTATAACCCTTGCTGGAGATGGCAGGGCTCCAAGAGGAAATGGGCAGGGGCGGCATTCTAGTTGCTCTCGGTAACTGTCCACATTCCGTCAACTAGGAATCAGACCATAACAATGATATTGAATGATAATCACATTACATTGCTTAGCTATGTGAACGCACAATTGCCAGTTTCTGGTAGACTTTAGATACGTGACATCCCATCAACAAGACTTTCACTACAGCCCCACAAGATGCCCAAAGGTACACACCCCGTTCATTCTCTTCCCAACACCCGAAGCAGTGAAAACAGGAAGACTGTGCCGAAAAACATGTGCATGCCCAGTTCCTAGTTAAACTGACTCAGTCCCCCATTCAAGGTTTTACTCACGCTATTCGTAAGTACTTGCTCCCCCAATAGAAGCTTAGATGGGAACACTGCAGCCCATCACACCCTACCACATCTCCCTTTCCTGATCTAACAACAGACGACTTCATTCCTTTTGCAACAAGTTGAGAAGGGTGATCTGCCGTTTTAAGAAATGCATGGGCTGGTGATTGTGTGTGCTTCCAAATGTAATGTTCTAGCAGTATTTCAAGTTTCAGTCAAAAGCAACTTTCCAAGCCTTAATTTGAAGCTTTGCCCAACTGCTTAGGTAAGACACGACATAGATTTGTATGAAATAATTTTCTCATAGCTTTTCATTTCTCTTTTCATTATCCTCCTCTTCCTGGACCCGCCTTTCATCCTCACTTACCACCCCCTCTCTACTCAGTAGTCGGTTCTGTGCCCGGGCAATGTGCTTGCCAAGGTCTACATCTTGACTGTGATGAAACCAATTTACGAGCTGTTCCTTCAGTTTCTTCAAACGTGACAGAAATGTAAGTAGAAAAGAATGGCCTCCTTACGGCCAGAACAGCACCTATAAAGCCGTATCATAGCTAAGACCGTGTCATTATCAAGAATACGTTTGAGCTTCAGAGATGATGGCATTTCAATAATTGCTTACTTTTTGCATTTATTAAATGCCAGGCTCTACATTAAATTATTCCATATGTTCGTTTATGTAGCCCTTCATTTTGATCCTAGAAAGCATGTGGTATCACCGTGTTTTCTGTATACACAAGATGCCCTCAATTGTATGTGCTACTGAGAAAAAGGATTGTTATGCAAACTGTTACATAGAGTTTTTATTGGGCATACTGAAAAAGCTATTTTAAAATTTATAGGACATAAGCTTTAATATATTCCTATGGATAAATACAAAAAAGAAAACAAGTAGAATAAATTAGGCAAAATATTCCCAGAATTTCATGTTTAAATCTAACTCTTGTGAATCACCTTTTTCTCAGAAATACTGATATTTTTTCTAGATAATTCCTATATGTGTATGTGAAAGAAAATAAGTGGCTTATCGATTTGTAGTGCTTGTACTTATTGGGTTTTAGTAAAACTTGAATTCAGCAGCACAAACCATCATATTTGACTGAAACTTTCAAAAAAGAAGTCAGTGGAGGATGGATATTTTAGTTCAGTATTTTTGCTGAGCTTTTTTCTTCTCATTCCAGTGTCCCAGTACCTTGTAGCTCTGACTTTTGAGTGTATTAAGACAAATAGAAGTGGTTCTTGATTCTACAGTGTTGGCAAGTCTTGCCTTTTCCAAAGCAAACCACGTAACAGCAACTCTAATGCTGGAGATTTAAGGGCGGGAGGAGCTACACCTTGGTGTTCCTGTAGGTACTGTACCGTCAGAGCCACAGAATCGGCAGGTTTCCCCGTTTGATAGCAGCCTGAGAACACTGGCGGAGTGAACCACAGTGGAGGTAAATTTCCAGCCTGCACTAAAGACAGAAGAGAGGCCTCCAGCCTTCCACCTGCTCCTTGCCTCACAGCAGCTCTTTTTCATACTAATTAGTGCTATTGGGAAAAAAACAGTGATCCCCCAAAAGTGCCTAAGGTTTCTCAGAGGAGCGGTTTTTATAATTGAAATTCTAACTGGAATTGGTGGGTATAAGAATTGATTATAGTTTCACTCTGTTTTCAGAGAAAATGATCATTCCTACTGTTTATATCAGGTGACCCGAAAATCCAAATCAAAGACTGCCCTTATGCTGCCAGTCTCGTTTTCCCTTTTTCCACGTGTAAAATTCACACTCATTCTTCAACAGTCAACTAACCTCTGTAAAAGAAAGGAACAGGCGGAGAAAGCTGGAGAAATGGAAAGGGATAATGTGACGGCTAACTGAGACAGTGTGATCCCCCAGAGAGAGAAGGATTCACTGAATTGAAATAATTCTACTGGAATTTTAAAAAACTTTTCTGGCCCAACACATGTGCTTATGTATACGTAATACATAAAGAGATGTGTGCAGGCCTGTGGACCACCAGTTTCCCACCAGTAGCTTAAAGAGACAAACAGGAAAGATCCCCTTGAAGGACTGGCTGCAAAGAGGCAAAGGAACAGAGTGAGTCCAGGAGGATCCCGAGGCTTCACCTTATGTCTAAGCACAATCAGGGATGGTGAGAGCTGAGGGCTCCAGGGTCAGGTGTATTTTTCAATTTCAGATTAACAGTTCATCTGGATTTGTAAGAAGGAGGCTGAGAAGTTCACGGCTCCCACACTTTGTTTTCCATGCAAAGATAGCGTTTCCTTGTGTTGCGTTAGCTGCTTGATTCCAGTTGTCCATTTATACTTCTCTCTGCGGAGCACTGGCTCGGCCTCACAGCTCACCCCAGTCTGTCTGTCCAGTAGGGAAAAAGAACTCTGGGCTTTACAGCAAACACACTGGAAGAGTAAATATTGCATTTTATTACTGAGTTCTTTCAGATTTGAGTTGGAACTATTACAGGAAAATGTCACAAATATAAGTAAAGGATCAAAGAAGTTAATAATCCAGGTGATGTCTGTTGATTGTTTTTTAAGGATGTTTCACACACATGCTAGTGAACAAAACAGGCATACCCAGAGAGCTAAGATTAGTTACACATTGTTTGGGTTTGCTAAATATTAGCTTTGACCATTTCAGAATTGTCTGTAAGATCTTGGAATTTAATCACTGACACTGCTTGGTGTTAGTAGTAAGAGTTTTGTTTATAAAAACTACAGCTACGAGGCCAGCACCGTGGCGCAGTAGGTTAATCCTCCACCTGTGGTGCCAGCGTCCCACATGGACACCGGTTCTAGTCCCGGCTGCCCCTCTTCCAATCCAGCTCTCTGCTGTGGCCTGGGAAGGCAGTGGAGGATGGTCCAAGTGCTTGGGCCCTGCACCCCATGGGAGACCAGGAGGAACCACCTGGCTCCTGGCTTCGGCCATTGCAGCCATCTGGGGAACGAACCAATGGAAGGAAGACCTCTCTGTCTCTCCCTCTCACTGTCTATAACTCTACCTCTCAAATAAATAAATCTTTTTTAAAAAGACAGGAACATTATCTTTTCTTTCAAAGTGCAAGCTGCAGGCCTTCAATATATGTTTGCTGAGAAAATTAACCAATTAGCACATTTTTAAGGATACACTACACTTTCACCAATTACCTTAAATGAAACCCAAATGCTTAATACTTCCATACAAACATTTAAATAGGGCTGAAAGAAGAATTTGATATCTAAACCAGATGAGAATTATTAGTAGAAAAGGGATTTTTGATGAGCCAGTAATGCAAGGAAGAAAAGAATATTTGGTGACAACCCAGCAGCTGAGTGATTTCAAGAAGAACCATTCATTCATTAAAGAAAATCATTGCATGACTGGCCGGATAGTCAGACCCGAGTTTCTTAGCCTTCCTTCTTTTCATTTTTGTGCCCCTCCTCCGAAAGCCTGTGTAGATTTTTTTAAGATTTCATTTATTTATTTGAGAGGTAGAGTTACAGACAGTGAGAGGGAGAGACAGAAAGGTCTTCCGTCCATAGGTTCACTCCCCAAATGGCCACTACGGCCGGAGCTGTGCTGATCAGGAGCCAGGTGCATCTTCCCAGTCTCCCATGTCGGGAGCAGGGGGCCCAAGGACTTGGGCCATCTTCTACTGCTTTCCCAGGCCACAGCAGAGAGCTGGATTGGAAGAGGGGTAGCTGGGACTAGAACCGGTGCCCACATGGGATGCTGGCTGGTAGAGGATTAACCTACTACGCCACAGCGCCGGCCCCTAGATATTTTTCTATTTGTCCCTTCCTGTGAAAATTTAATACTGAAAGTGTTCTGTATATCCATCCCTATTTAAAACATATTTAAAGAAAGATTGTTTTCTCACACCCTTAAGAATCAATTTATGCCCCAATAGAGATGCATGGTCTTCTAGATTATGTTTCTCACATTGGACTCCAAAAATGTGTTCTGGGGAGTCTAAGAAAGTATATTTCTTTTAGAAAAATTCATTAGCAAGTCTAAACACCACCAGTGGTCCGAAACCTAGCCTATGATAAGTCACTGAATTGAGTTGATCTCCAGACCACGCAGTCCATCGCTCATGTGTCAGTTATATGGCACTGGGTTAAGTTAACCTCCAGACAGTGTCGTCTATTGTTCCAACATACTATATAAAGAAATCGCTAACAATAGCATCACTGTAGCAGAGATCATCTGGTCCAAATCCCTTTCACAGTTAAGGAGATTAACTTGGAAAGGTTACGTGTGGTTCATGCAGCAGACCCCAGCTACACTGGTTGTAGTATTTTGCTTGCTTGCTTGATTTATTTTGTTTCCACTACATTATACTGCCTTTCTAAAAATGTTTAAGATTTGGGGCCTTTCCAATGCAAACACAGTTATGTGGATCTGATCTCGTCAATCTGCTTATTAAATTGTAATATAAGAGAAAATCTTTATATACAATTTATTGGGAATTGAAATGGGATTATTTATTGTGTAAAGATGGTACAAGATATACATATGTATACTGAAAGCTTCCTTAATGATTAATTTTAAGGTGATAGAATGCAAGCAATAAAATATTGAAGACCATGAAACTACTTAAGTGCTTTGATATCCCTTAAAGAGAAAACACCACTTTATTGTTATTCAAAAATGAAAATCCCCTCTAATGTCTTTTAAATGCAAATAGAAAAGGGGAGCATAACTGAAAAACCAATTTTCCCAGTTTAAAGTTTTAAATTTTTCTTACAGTAGGATTTTGTAACCTAAGCTTAAGAAAGGGTGACTACTTGAATCACATAAAATCCAGTGTTAGACCCAATTCAGATGATGCTCTGAGTATGTGAGTAGCATCATTTAGTTAAATGTTTCCTGAAGGCTAGCACCAAATAATTCATCTTACAGTTTTTATACTATTATAGTTTAAAAGTAAAGGGAAAAGGTTTTAAGTAAGAACAAAAACTTGTATTTATTTCAGGTCACTTCAATGGAACTTACTAAGCAAGCTTCCTCCTGATGGCTTCAAGAAGTACCATGATCTTCAGAAGCTGTAAGGAAAACATGTGTTCCTGTGATTAAGGTTAACCGGCATCTTCAGGCAAATCTGTTTCTTCCCACTTCTCTGTAGACCAAAACGCTGCACCACTGCTGAAGTCTAACCCTGCTTCAAGGCATTACTTAACTGTTAGCTCAAGACCTCCAATAACACGTTTCTCCGAGTAGTTCTTTTATTTTTTTATTTATTTATTTATTTTTTGGACAGGCAGAGTGGATAGTGAAAGAGAGAGAGACAGAGAGAAAGGTCTTCCTTTGCCACTGGTTCACCCTCCAATGGCCGCCGCGGCCGGCGCACCGCGCTGATCTGAAGGCAGGAGCCAGGTCCTTATCCTGGTCTCCCATGGGGTGCAGGGCCCAAGCACTTGGGCCATCCTCCACTGCACTCCCTGGCCACAGCAGAGAGCTGGCCTGGAAGAGGGGCAACCGGGACAGAATCCGGCACCCTGACCGGGACTAGCACCCAGTGTGCCGGCGCTGCAAGGTGGAGGATTAACCTAGTGAGCCGCGGCGCCGGCCCCGAGTAGGTCTAGCAGCCATTCTATAAAACCTCAGATACCTGTCTTCAAAGCAACCGGAATCCATGTGTTGTGAATCCACCTGCTAGCACCCCTACAATGGAAACGCTCACAGCTGGTACTCAGCATTATTCCAGCACGCATAACCTCGGTGCCCATCAGAGAGAAAGATGTAGTTGTCTTTTGCCAGGTCTGCCATCAAGATTACAAAGTAAAGGATTTTCTTCCGTATGTTCACAGATTCAGTCTTGACCTGACATAGCAGGTCGTGGACAGAATACTCTGAGCATGTTGTTTGAGAACTTGATTCCATCTCACACCTGCTCGAAGGGTTGGTTTTATTTTAACCTCCCGTGGTATCTGACATGCTCACTGCCCTTTCATGCAGGGCCCTGTATGTACTCCCAAAATGCACTAGTCCCAGGTGATACTTACCTGCTATTCATGCCAACTTAATGACTAAGTCATATTGTCATGTGACTGGATTGCTGGGTTTAGATAGTCTCTAAATCACATTATCTGTGAAATATCTCAGAATTCTTTATTTCATTTTCATACTGTACTGTTTTAATTTTGGCTCTATGCTAGAAAAATCTGGTACATAAATACATGTTTGCACATTATCTAAAATAACAGCAGGAAATACAGTAGTATCAGAAAAAAAAATTAACCCACTTCATTCAGCGAAATGTGCTGAAAACCCAGATAATCTACAGAACAATACATTTTTATTTTTAATTTTAATTTTTTTAAAGAGATATTTATTTGAAAGTCAGAGTTACACAGAGAAGGAGAGAGAGAGAGAGAGGTCTTCCATCTGCTGGTTCACTCCCCAGATGGCCGCAATGGCCAGAGCTGCGCTGATCTGCAGCCAGGAGCCAGGAGCTTCTTCCAGGTCTCCCACATGGGTGCAAGGGCCCAAGGACTTGGGCCACCTTCTACTGCTTTCCCAGGCCACAGCAGAGAGCTGGATCGGAAGTGGAGCAGCCGGACTAGAACCGACGCCCATATGGGATGCCGGCGCTTCAGGTCAGGGCATTAACCTGCTGCGCCGCAGCGCTGGCCCCTTAATTTTAATTTTTAACACTGTAGTTTATAGGTACAATTCTAAGAACACAACAATCTTCCCTTCATGCCACCCTCCCTCTCCCTGTATTTCACATTTGAAAGTAAAAATTGCAATGGAAATGACTTGACAGAACTTCTGAACATTTATCAATCAACAAAGAAAAGTTTTTCAAAAGTTCTAGTACAGAAACTTCAAGGGGATAGTTCGTTATTTATCTCCTGATGGCTGGAATCTTCCTGATGGAAGAGTTTTCCTGATCTGTAGCACCACCTTATGTCCACATATTTGAAAGAGGTTTGACCACAAATTTGTGCATGTATATATGTGTCTCATTCTAATGTCAAGAGTTCTTTATTCTGTACAGAGAACTGTGTCAGATATATTACAAATATCTTCCCTTAGTGGTTTTCCTTTTTATCTTCCTTTTATTATCTTATTATTTAAAACTTTTTATTACCAAACCACAAATCTAAATATAAAAACTCAGGTATATATATCACAGTAGTTTAGCATTTTTGCACAATGAACATTGAATTAATTCTTAAGTGGTCAATTTGTTCCAAGTAAAAAAATGATCAACATAGCCTGATTAGTAAAAAAAAGAAAGGTTCTCATTGGTTATTTAAAGTATAGCATGGCTAAACCTCCATGCAATACAGTTTCTTGATTATCAGATCTTTGCAACATTTAGAAACAGATAAATGCATGTAAAAGTCCTTCTGTACGGGGGCTGGCGCCGTGGCACAGTAAGTTAATCCTCCACCTGCGGCACCGGCATCCCATATGGGAGCCGGTTCTAGTCCCGGTTGCTCCTCTTCTGGTCCAGCTCTCTGCTGTAGCCTGGGATAGCAGTAAAAGGTGGCCCAAGTGCTTGGGCCCCTGCACCCACATGGGAGACCTGAAAGGAGCTCTTGGCTCCTGGCTTCGGATCAGCTTAGCTCAGGCCATTGCAGTCATTAGGGGAGTGAACCAACGGAAGGAAGACCTTTCTCTCTGTCTTTCACTGTCTGTAACCCTGTCAAATAAATAAATAAAATCTTTAAAAATAGAAATATTTAAAAAGTCCTTCTGTATATAGTAAAGAAGATGAACTGTCTACCATATGATTAGGCTGATAGTATGTGGTGAAATGGTCAGGTACAGAATAAATTTTATACTAACATTTTACAAGTTAAGTTTCCTATATGTTACTAACATTTTACAAGTTAGGTTTCCTGCATGTTTGAAAATAGGAAATCTCTTTTAGTCAAAATTTCTAATTAATTGAAACTTCATTGATATTGTTTCTCCCTTTTAGCTCCTAAAATTTATAATAAATTGCAGGTATAAATATATGTGTATGTATGTGTGTGTGTGTGTGTGTGTATATATATATATATATAAACTTCAAGACACATTAAAGGCCAGTGGAGACCTGCATGACAACAAGAAGGCAGGCATAAAGTCCTTCCTTTATCATTCCTGACTACCTGGGACAGGTACACATAGACATATAGAGCCTTACATAGGTGCATATGATACAGTATCTTGTTCTCTGATACCTGTTTCCTTCTACCTCCAGTTAAATGGAGATCAGAGGTTGGTATTGCTTTATTTAACTATAAAAGCCTGCATTCTTGTCTTGCCATTCCATTCTAACTTAGATTCCTCTAGTACCAATTATTTTTATTTATATTTTCTCTTTTGCTTCTATATTTCTTCTTGAAGCAAGGCATGGAGTTTCAAAATAATAAAAGTGAGGTTAACTTGCTTAGCACATTTGCAGCTAACATGGAATATTGTATGTCACACTAAAAACACCCTTTACTTGTAGTTTGGCCAGCACTGTGTCAAGCTCTTACAAATTTCAAGAATTGTCTCAGGAAATGTTGAAAAGTCTGGCTTCTGGGTGTGTTTGATTAGTGAATGCTTTACTGTGCACTAAAGCTTTATTCCTGGAACATTTAAATAGTAATTTTAACTTTCATCTCTTTTCCCTTATAATTTCTAAATTGTCGCTCCCCCTCTTCATGGAGGAACAACACTAAACTCTGCCTAGGCTTCCTATCCGAGTCACGGCACCATTATGTCGCTGCCCCTCTTTGTGGAGGAACGACACAGGACCCTGCGTTGTTCTTTCGTCTGCTCGGCCCTCCCCGGGTTTGCTGCTGGTTCTTCCCGGGTTGGCTACCGTCCCTTCCACCTCCGTGGAAGGGCGGTTCCCCCTGCCACTTTCCCCACTTCCGCAGGGGAGCGGCACACCGCCGGCCAGCTCTCTCGGGGGCTGCTCAGGTGTTCCTTCAGATAGATGTTCCCCTTAGATGTTCCTGGTGCATGTTGTCTCTCCCCTCCTTTATAGTCCTCTTCCGCCAATCCCAACTCGGCTGCCCACACGCCGAGTACACTGCTCTCCTCCAATCAGGAGCAGGATCAGCTCCTGGAGGTCATCACTCAAGTTGGCAAGAGGCAGCTGCGTAGAAGCTGTTTTCTCCTCTCCCAGCACCATATTGTGGGAGAGCAGATGCATAGAATAAGTCTTAATTCCAGTAACTTAGTCTAGTCCAAGTTGCTCCCCACACTAAATAAACTGGAATTTCTAAATTAATAAATCTAGCCTAATCATGCATGCATTTAAAGGCAAAATAAAATGACATGATAGCCACTTCACTAAATTATTTTATTAGAGTTTCCATAGTGTAATGGTTATCACATTCACCTGATACTAAATTATTATATTTACCTTTTTGCAATTTTTCAATTGTGATCATTGAAACTCACACATAATATAAAATTTATCACTGAACCGTTTTAAGAAGCATTATGTACCTTCACATGTATGTTACAATTATTACCAAACTCTTGCATCTTGCAAAGCTAAAGTTCTGCTTTATCATATTTTGGGTTTTAATTTTCACAGGTGCCTGCAGAACAATAGGATTAGATCCATATCCACCCATGCTTTCCGAGGGCTGCACAACCTTATTAAACTGTGAGTACCAGCGCCAATTTGCACATTCTGTGGTGTTCTGGTAGCCTGACCCATTCCAGTCCGGACCAGCCCTGGTGCTCGCAACAGCATCAAGTAGGCTGGCAAATTGTGCTGAGAAGCAGTGTAGCACTTGGCCAAGAGCGCAGGATTTTGGTCAGAGAGGCTTCTGTCCTGATTTTATCACTCGCTGGGTGTGTGACCTTGAGCCATTTGTTACCCTAAGCATTAGTTCCTTCTGCTGTAAAAGACAAGTCATAGTAGCACCCACCTCAAGGTTGTTGGAACAAACAAGAAGATCCATGGAAAGCATGAGGTGCCTACCAGTGCCTGGCACACAGTCAGAACTCTGTGAACATCAGCCACTGTGGCAGGAGTGAGGATTTGAATGGATCAAGTCAAAGTAAGAAAGTTTGATAATAATGTTTTTGAAGAAGAAGATTCAGACTTCCTTGGGTATTTAGTTATCCTTTTTTCACTTCTCCTGCTTTTATAAATATGTAAAATGTAGAGTTAAAACAATAACACTTTTTAATTGCGGTAAAATATATGTAATATAAAATGTGTCATTTTAAACATCTTGTGAATGTGTGTATTTATTTGAGAGACAGGGAAGGAGTTATGCGAGAGAGGAAGAGAGAGGTCTTGTACCCGCTGCTTCACTGCTCAAATGCCTACAGTGGCAGGTGCTGACCAGGGCGTAAGCCAAGAGCCAGTAGCTAGAAACACATTCCAGGTCTCCGTGTGTATGACAAGGACCCAACCTCTCGAGCCACTACCCCTGCCTCCCAGGGTGCAGATTAGCAGGAAGCTGGAATCAGGAGCAGGAGCCAGGAATTGAACCTAAGCACTACAACATGAAACCTGGGTACCTTAACCCCTAGGCCGAGTGGCTGCCCCCACTGTAGTCAGTGGCATTGTTTGCATTCATGCTGTTGTGTAACCTCTCCACCATGCCCCTCTGCCCAGACTCAGGAAACCACTGCTTCCCTCTTCAGTTTTATGACCAGACTAAGCCAAGTGCTTCATGGAAGTGGAATCATCAGATGTTTTGTATTTGGCGCATTTCATTCAGCACAGTGTCTTCAGTGTTCATCCGCATTGTTAAATGTCAGAATGTCCTTTTTAAGGCTGAATGATGTTCTACTCTGTGTGAGTTGTGTCTGTCCATCCTCTCTCCCTGCACATTTGGGTTACTCATGCCTTTTGATTATTATGAATAGCACTGCTATGAATATGGCAGTGCTTATTGGGTACACACTGAAGTATAATTGATGGTCCATATGATAAGCCCACTCTGGTTTTCTCAGGAACAGCCACACTGCTTGGCACAGCAGTTGAGAGACAGAGAGAAAGGTCTTCCTTTTCTGTTGGTTCACCCTCTAATGGCCTCTAATGGCCGCTGCGGCCAACGCTTCGCGCTGATCCGAAGCCAGGAGCCAGGTGCTTCCTCCTGGTCTCCCAAGCAGGTGCAGGACCCAAGCACCTGGGCCATCCTCCATTGCACTCCCGGGACACAGCAGAGAGCTGGCCTGGAAGAGGGGCAACTGGGACAGAATCTGGTGCCCCAACCGGGACTAGAACCCAGTGTGCTGGCGCCGCAGGTAGCCTATTGAGCCACGACGTCAGCCTTGGTGTTTGTTTTGACAATAACTATCTTAAGGTTGTGAAATAGTATCTCATCATGCGTAAGGCTGAAATGTTACAGGGCTTCTTCAAAGTTCCATTTCATTGAGTTCTATCGAGCAACCTCCCAGAAGAAGTAACTAAAAGGAAATGTAACCAAAAATCACATAAACAACTCCATAGATTCCCATTTCTTTGTTTTTCACGCCACCCCATACTCCCTCCTAACCAGAAAGTGGATTGCACTCGGATTTGTAGCCTAAGGGGTCCGAGTTTTCATCTGAGCCAAGGCAGCACCTGAGCACTCCTTGGTACAATGAAGAAAGCCACAGGAGACTGTGGCCTGCAAGGCCTCTCCCTCTTACCCCTGCCTGCCCTTCCGCGTGTTAGCAGAGCGCCCACAGTCAGCACTGGGCGCATTCTCCTCAGGCTCCTGACTACATTTCTCTGCTTGAATCTACTCAATTTACCGACCAGCCTCTGCTGCTTCAATGCGCAGTGGAGGAGGAGGAAGATCTTAAAGGGCTGTACAGAACTGTAGAGTAAGTGTAGAAGTTCCTCCATCTTCTTTCATAGTCTTTTTGAAAATTATTTATTTATTTATTTGAAAGGCAGAGTGACAGAGACAGGAAGACACACAGAAAGAAATTTTCCGTCTACTGGTGCACTCCTCAAATGGCTACAACAGCCCAGGCAAGGCCAGGCTAAAGCCAGAAGTCAGGAACTCCATTCAGGTGTCCCACCTGGGTGGCAGAGGCCCAGCACGTGGGCCATCAGTTGTTGCCTTCCCAGGTACATCAGCAGGAAGCTGGATTGGAAATGGAGCAGCTGGGATTTCAACCATCCCTCTGGGGCCGGCACCGTGGCTCACTAGTTAATCCTCTGCCTGCAGCGCCGGCATCCCATATGGGCACCGGTTCTAGTCCGGTTACTCCTCTTCCAGTCCAGCTCTCTGCTGTGGCTTGGGAAAGCAGTAGAGGATGGCCCAAGTCCTTGGGCCCCTGCACCTGTATAGGAGACCGGGAGGAAGCACCTGGCTTCTGGCTTCGGATCGGCACAGCTCTGGTCTTTGCGGCCATTTGGGGAGTGAACTAACGGAAGGAAGACCTTCTCTCTGTCTCTCTCTCTCACTGTCTATAACTCTGTCTGTCAAATAAATAAAATTAAAAAAAAAAAATCCCTCTAGTATGGGATGCTGTCATCACAAACAGAGGCTTAACCCGCTGCCCCGTAACCCTGCCCCCTTTGTTGATTTTTTCATAGCACTGGAATATTGTTTGCATATCAAAGTTGCTATGTACATCTGGCCTTCCGTAAGTGATTATTAGCTAAATGCTCTGCCTTCATCCGTGTGTATCCTTTAGCCCTTACAGAGTGCAGGTTCTTCAGGGAGATCCCATGAAGGCACAGAAAGATAAACTAGACATGCTGGCTGTAGGCAGATCCTACTCTAGTATTTCAGGTGGAGGGCATGCCTCTCACTCTCTAGAAGGTTCTGATCAAAGATGGGGAACAACGAAAAAATTGCTTCAGTCCTAAACCCGTGTTGCTCAAGCCAAAACTGCTGTTAGGATTCACTGAAAGGAGTGGTCACTTCAGGCCCCAAACAGTGAAGGATGAATCTGGAAAAGGAAGAGGCCTGGGCTCTGCAGAGGACCCCGGGTTCGGGGGTGGTCCACGGCCTTTTACCGGTGGGATTTCGTTGAGCCCCGTGAGGCTGTGTGGAGATGGTGAAGTTGTGTATTAACCCACCCTCTGCACAGCTGGGTCCCAGGTTTGCAGAGGAGAGAAAGCAGTGGCTCTAATGTGAGGGGCCATCCCCCCCTCCCCAGAAGCAAAAGTCTAGCCTGGTGGGGGAAGGCAGATTGCTGGCTGGAGAAGTGTTTCGGAACGTGGACTCTGAGGTATGGAAGAACAGAGGAAAGAGAGAAAACAGTGTTGTCCATGTATCTGCGGGAGTGAAACTTGAACTAACACTTGCAGAGTCCTAGATGGAAAGGAAGAAGAGGGAAGAGCTGGGGGGAGTCTGTGCACCACAGTGGTACAAGTACTGTGCACATGGCCAGGTGCTGTGGAGTGCGTTGCCTAGAGTGTGACAGCGACCCTGTGAAGTGGGTTGAGATTATCCCCATTTTACAGTTGGAAAAGCTAAGGTTCAGAGGAGTGATTTACATGCTTAAAGTCCCCCTGTTAATAAGAAAAAGAGGTTGTTAGCAGACACAACACAGAGAATCACTGTACTAAAGAGATTGAGATAGAAATGAACATGGCCTTTTTGGCCGGAGCCGCCATCTTCCAGTAATTCGCCAAGATGACGAACACAAAGGGAAAGAGGCGAGGTACCCGGTACATGTTCTTCAGGCCTTTCAGAAAACATGGAGTTGTTCCTTTGGCCACATACATGTGCATTTACAAGAAAGGTGACATTGTGGACATCAAGGGAATGGGTACTGTTCAAAAAGGAATGCCCCATAAATGTTACCATGGAAAAACTGGAAGAGTCCACAATGTTACCCAGCATGCTGTTGGCATTGTTGTAAACAAACAAGTGAAGGGCAAGATTCTTGCCAAGAGAATAAATGTGCGTATTGAACACATTAAGCACTCTAAGAGCTGAGATAGCTTCTTGAAACGTGTGAAGGAAAATGATCAGAAAAAGAAGGAAGCCAAAGAGAAGGGTACCTGGGTTCAACTAAAGCATCAGCCTGCTCCACCCAGAGAAGCCCACTTTGTCAGAACCAATGAAAAGGAGCCTGAGTTGCTGGAACCCATTCCTTATGAATTCATGGCATGATAAATGTAAGATAAATAAATAAGACCTAATTGAAAAAAAAAAAAAAGAAATGAACATGGCAAGAGGGGGAGATCTACACACAGAACCGAGTTCCTGCACGTTGCAGGAGGGTGGGAAGTACAGTTGCATCGGAAAGGCAGGGTTAGACTCTGTGCAAGACTTGCCACGTCCTTGTATCCAGAACAAGACCAGGCTGTCTCCCAGGTTCACGTCCTGTCTCCTCACAGCCTTCACCGAATTGCCCTTAATTATCCCTCCTTCTGGTGCTACTGCTTTCGCATAAGCCACTTCCTCTGCCTGGAGTAGCCTCTGCCCTCTGAGCTTGGGAATGCTGCTCTCATTTCTCCATGTGCCTCCCTCAGCCAAGCTTCCCTGTCTCCTCATTCCTTCGTGCTCGGCTGCCCTGGCCTGGCAAATCCAGCGCTGGTGTTCTGCAGTGTCACCGCAACCACACAGCGTACACCCGCCCGTCTCCATCTGTTTCCTGTTGCAGTAGCTGAATGCCACAGTCTGGGTCATTTATAGGGAAGGGGGGATTTGCTCAGCTCATGGTTCTAACGGCTGGGAAGTTCAAGATCTGATAGGGCCCTTCTCCTTGGAGGGAACTCCTTGCACAGCCCCGAAGAAGTGCAGGGCATTACATGGCAAGAGCAAGCAAGCAGGAGAAAGCTCCCTTTTATGACAAAGCCCAGTTACTTCTTAAAGGTCTCACCCGGTCCTACGCAATACCCAACAACTGGGATTAAATGTCAAGATGAGTTTCAGTGGCAGCATTCAAACCATAGTAGCTTAATCATCACCCAGTCACATGCTCTCTCCCCTCTAGACGTGAAGCCCCTCAAAGAAGCAGTGACATACTTCGCCATGGTGGCAGAAAGAGGGTGCTCAGGCACTTTAGTGAACAAACAAATAGGTGAATGAATAAGCAGGCTCATTGATTATGGTGAAACACTGTGAGCCATGGGAATGTCTGGAGATTCGAAGGCAGGAAGTGGCAAGATGGTAGCTAAGAAAACTCGAGATGAGCGGTTATTGTTTTTACTCTCTGCACTGCAAAACATCAAGAGGGTACAGCGCCACTGAGGTCTAATCTCTCCTTTTCCAGATATCTCAGCCATAACAGAATCACCTCCCTGAAGCCAGGTGTGTTTGAAGACCTCCGCAGACTAGAATGGCTGTAGGTTCGGTTTATGTGGCATTCTGTCGTATCTATTGTGATGCTCTAAAAACACGTAAGTGAACCCACTTTTTTCTTCTGGCTGGCAGGATAATTGAAGATAATCACATCAATCGGATTTCCCCACTTACATTTTATGGACTAAATTCTCTTATTCTCTTGTAAGTACTCAGTTAAAGCAGACATTTCAACTGAAGGAAAAGACGAATAAAAATTAATGCTTTAAGTTTAATAGCATTAGATGTAAAATTGTTTAAAACCGGAAAAAAGCCTTTTCAACTGGAAATCATCTCTTAATGATATTCTCCAAGGCCATTTGTAGTTCCAACGGTTTTATATGGCTTTCTGTTTTCCAGCATGTCTGATGATCAAAAGTGAATCTTTTGATAATCTCATATTTTATGGAAATGTTCTTAAGCATTCCACTACTATACTATATTGAGCCTGGTAAACAAAGAAAAGTTCATTTAAAATCACCTCTTTTTACCTACACACTGTTGAAGGGCACTGACTTTTTTCCTAACATTTCTGCTTCCTCCATGTAATAACTATTATTTGTCAAAATTTTACTACTGTCACGCACTCAACTATAACAGGACTTACAGAAAAAAGTTAGAGGGAAAAACACTCATTTAGTACATTTTTAGGATTTCATAAGAATAATGATAAGACCATGTTTGGCTTAAGATGAGAAAAGAAGCAGAAAAACGGGGCTCACTCGGTTGCCGGTGTTTTTCAGGGTGCTGATGGACAACGTCATCACCCGTTTGCCTGATAAACCTCTTTGTCAGCACATGCCCAGACTCCACTGGCTGTAAGTCACCTCATCTTTTTTTAAAGATGTCAACTAAATTCTCTGGTTTGCCAAATTCCTTTGTATATCAGGATTTTTTTAGAAAATAATAAGGTTGTTAGTGTTATATCACGTTTCCTCAAATTAGCATAATTTGATATTAAACATCATTATCTAACTTATCTAAAATCTCACCAAAAATAAAACATTGCAAATAAATACTTCTGAGCCAGGGAGAACAAAGACAGAAAGAGCCTCATCATATGTACACTACATCCCCTCCTTTCCCCGCCTGTTCATCCGGTACAGGGAGGCTACATCAGTAGAGTTTAATTCCTAAATCCTAAATTATTAGAATTTGATCTCCAGTGTTTGCTTTTATAGCCTAATCCCAATAGAATATATTTCGTGGAATTTAAACTGTAGCTACTATGATTTGGATATTTGGATGTTGAACGTCCCCCAAAGGCCCCAAGTTTAAAGGCTTGGTCCCCAAAGTATTCTGTTAATAGGACTAAGAAAGTGGCAATTAATCCAATTTGGTATTTGGGGGTCGTGCATTTAGAAAGGGGATGGGATGGGATGGGATGGGATGGAATGGAATGGAATGGAATGGAATGGAATGGAATGGAATGGAATGGAATGGAATGGAATTAGATTGGGTTGGGTTGGGTTGGGTTGGGTTGGGTTGGGTTGTTAAGGTGGAACCCTCATGATTAATTGCTGGTGGCTTCGTAAGAGACTCGGGTGCTCGCTCTAGTGTTGGCCTGTGATATGCTGTGCAATTTCAGGACTCTTGCCTGCAGACCACTCACCAGATGCCCCGTCAGTGGGCCACCTCATCTCGACTGTGAGCCCCCAAAACCATGAGCCAGAGTAAACTTCACTTTCCTTCACAAGTAGCTGGTTTCAGCTATTCCATTATCAGGACAAAAAGCTGCTTAACACAGTAGCTCTGCTCTAAGTCATAAGTATCACTCTACTATTCAGAGTTCAACTAGTCAATAAATTTGCATGGTTAGAATGCAAGCAAAAAAGAAACAACCAAGAATAACTATTAAAAATTTTAATCACAGAACTGTATACACAGTATCAAATGATGAAAACTCCCTCTGACTCTTACTCTGTAGGAGATTCTCAGATAACGGTCAGGAATTGTTTGGTTTCTAAGCTCACAGCAGATCACAGATGCTAAATTAAAGGGAGGGGACTAGAAACATTCATGGAGTAAGAAGTGTTAACAATCAATTTGATAATAAAGCACAAGTAATAAGAAGCAAAGATGGTAATTCGAAGTATGCTTGTTTGAGACCCCTTAGGGAGAAACAGTTTCTACATCCAGAGAGCGTCTTGATTTGATAAGGCCAGTACTGTACCCTACACTGATGGCAGGCAAGTTCAGAACAATGAAGTTGTACTTGGATGTTTCTTCAAATGAATACGTTAACAGCTCTTAATGTTCAGTAATCCAGACTTAGTAATGAAGCACATTTAATCCATAATTACATAAAAAATTAGCAATTAAGGGGCCAGCACTGTGGCATAGAAGTTGACTGGCTGCCTGTGGTGCCGGCATCCTATATGGGCACCAGTTTGAATCCTTTCTGCTCCACTTCCGATCCAGCTTCCTGCCAATGTACCTGAGAAAGCAGTGGAAGGTGGCCCAAGTACTTGGACCCTTGGACCCTTGAACCCATGTGGGAGACATGGAAGAAGCTTCAGATTGGCCCAGCTCTGGCTGTTGCAACTGTTTGGGGAGTGAACCAGTAAATGGCAGATCTCTCTTTCTCTCTCTTTCTCTCTCTTTCTCTCTCTCTCTCTCTCTCTCTCTGCCTCTCTGCTCTGTAACTCTGACTTTCAAATAAGTAACTAAATCTTGGGAGGAAAAAAAGAACCTATGCCTCAGAATCAACTTTCCTTAAAAAATATGAATTATCCCCCCAAAAGATGCAGAAGAATGTATATAAAATATTACAATTGCATTCCAACAATATAGTCTTACAAAAAGAAAACCACTGGACAGCATTGCTCCCTCTCTACTAATGAGAAAGAGCTTTAAAATCTACAAAATCCGATTTCCTCTAGTCCAGTGGTTGCCACACTCATAAGGCAACCAAATAAATGAAATTCCAAGAAACAAGGGGAGGTGGGACACATAATACTATTTCACTTTGGCAGAGCACAGGGTGAACCACTGGCTATCATAAGAGCAGGTGTGGGGCCGGCGCCACAGCTCACTTGGCTAATCCTCCACCTAGCAGCGCCAACACACCGGGTTCTAGTCCCAGTCAGGGCGCCAGATTCTGTCCCGGTTGCCCCTCTTCCAGGCCAGCTCTCTGCTGTAGCCAGGGAGTGCAGTGGAGGATGGCCCAAGTGCTTGGGCCCTGCACCCCATGGGAGACCAGGATAAGCACCTGGCTCCTGGCTTCGGATCAGCGCGGGGCGCCGGCCGCGGCGGCCATTGGAGGGTGAACCAATGGCAAAGGAAGACCTTTCTCTCTCTCTCTCTCTCTCACTGTCCACTCTGCCTGTAAAAAAAAAAAAAAAAAACAGGTGTGAAGAACCTGCTAAAATTCCGACAGATCTGCAGGGTCCTATGCAGGCCAGCCTAAAGCACAAAAGTCACTGGAGTGTCACACTCCAGAGAATCAGCTGTCACTGACAGGCATTCTTTTGGCTCCACTGGCTCTCACGTAAAACTAAGAGTAAGGAACCCACCAAGTCCTCCCTGGCAACACGCAGAACTCCAGCCCTCTTCCCCAGGTCCTCCTCTTTTAGGAAGCGAAAGCTTTAAGCACTGGAAGAGCTGCTCCTGCACCCAGGGACGCACAGGAGGCAGAAGCAGAGCGCCAGGCCCAGGGGTGCGGGCAGAGGGGCCCTGCAGCCCGGGCCCTGCACTGATAAGAAGCGCTGGGTTGGGCCCACTGAGGGGGACAGGAAACTCTCTCGTTAGAGTCTGGCTTCTAGAGACGGGAGGGTAGCAATGCTGAGGAAGCCTCGCCACCTTAGAGAAAAAAGAAAAAGGCAAGAAGTCCAGTGTCAGAGTGTGCAGCAACCAACAGAACCAGACCCTGCAGTAACTCAGACGTTACCACTTCCAAATACAGACAGGAAAATACTTATGATGAGTAAGTTAAATGATATCACGCAAAAGGGAGAAAATATGCATGAGCAAATGGAAAATGAGAGCAGGCAGATAAAAAGTGTAACAGAGAATAAAGAGAGGCATTTGGCACGGCAGTTGAGTCACCACTTGGGACAGCGGCATCCTGTATCAGAGTGCCCGGGTTTGAGACCTGGCTCCCCAGCTTCCAGTCCAGCTTCTGTCCAATGCACGCCCTGGGGGGCGTCAGGAGATGGCTCAGGTGCCTGAGTCCCTGCCACCTGCATGGGAGACCCAGGCTGAGTTCCAGACACCTGGCTTCTACCTTGCCCAGCCCTGCATGGTTTGGCATTTGGGGAATGAACCAGCAGTGGAAGCTATTTCTCTCACTCCCACTCATATTCTCTCAAATAACATGAAAATAGCTTAATTTAAAATTTTTAAAGTGGATTAAAAATTATTTCAACGGGCTTAGAAGCAGACTGAACACGGCTGAGGAAAGAGTCATTGACCTAGAAGACAAGCATAGGAAGGTTTCAAACAGAAACAAAAACAAGGACTAGAGGAGTATGAAGACAGAACAGGGTATCCCAGAGCTTCAGGACAGTACAGAATTGTCTAACAGGGGTATAAACAGTCACAGAAAAAGAAGAGGGAAGACCGCAACAGAAGAATTGCCTGAAGAAATAATGGCACAGAGTTCTCCACAATTAACGTAATACAACAAACCAGAAGTCTAAGGACATCAGAAAAACCCACGCTTAGGAAAAAAAATAGATAAACAAACAAATCATAGTCAAGTTGCAGAAAACCAAAGATGAAGAAGAAAGCCTTAATGCAACCAGAGAAACTAGAAATATCCCATACTGTAGGAGAAAGATAAGAAAGGCAATTGTAGCTTTTAAAATAAAATGAAAGGAGCTATTTCAACATTGGAAAACAGAATTCAGAACAAGCACTTCCCCTGGGGATGAAGAGGACATCAGGTAGTGATAAAGGAGTAGGCTCGGCAGGAAGACAATGTAGACCTGAAAAGTAAGTAGTTTCAGAACACGTAAAGCGGAAGCGGTAGAGCTGAAACAAGACATTGGAGTTGGAGATGCATTTAAAATGGACATATTCAGAGAGAGAGAGAGAGGGAAGAGTGTTAGTCCATTTTCTGTCCTGTAACAGAATAGTGAGGTGGCGTACTGTATAGAGGAAAGTGTAGTTAGCTGCCATTCTGAAGTACAAGGGCACGGTGATGGTCTCTGCTTGGCTCTGGACAGCGCCCTTGGCTGCATCATGACATGGCAGATGGCACTGTGTCAGGAGCACACGCCAGAGGCAGACAGCACACGTGAGACGGGAAACCAGGGATTCAAGAGTCAGGCTCACCCACAATGGCGCAAGCCCTTTCACTCCGGAGGGCAGCTCTAGTCAGCACCTCTAGTTAGCTGATTCCTCTGCATGAAAGTTCTACCATCTTTTAACACCCCCTGACCAGGGGCCAAGTTTTCCACACATGGCCTTTGGGAGACACACTCAAACCACATCCAACCGTAGCAGATAGATAGAGAGAAACGTAGATATCCCAAGTTGAGCGCCAGCAGTTGACCAGATCGTGTGGTAGAAGAGAAGTAGCGGAGCAGAAAGGGAGATAATGCACACTGATTTTCTCATTTCTTATATTAAGAGGTGAAATAGCACTGTCAAGAGAAAGAGAAGATTCTAAGGCACCTCAGAAAGTTTATAGAAAAATGAAATTAAAAGCTAAGTTTACTTTGTAGCAAAATTTTTTTTAATTCAAGCATAGTTTCTTTTTAATACTCATTGTTCCACAAACTATTTGAAGTATCCTCAAATAGTACATTGGGTAAAGTTATAATTATAAAGGTCACCAATAGAATATATAAACCTTTACAAATATCCAAGGAAGTAAATTTTTTAAAATCATCTGGTGAAAGCTTTCTAAACCCATGAAATCACATTTTTTTTAATATTTATTATTTATTTGAAAGTCAGTGGGCCAACGCTGTGGCATAGAGGGTAAAGCTGCCACCTGCAGTGCTGGCATCCAGTAGGGGCACCAGTTCAAGAACCAGCTGCTCCACTTCCAATCCAACTCTCTGCTGTGGCCTGGGAAAGCAGCAGAAGGTGGCCCAAGTTTTTGGGCTCTTGTGCCTGTGTGGGAGACCCGGAAGAAGCTCCTGGCTCCTGGCTTCAGATCAGCACAGCTCTGGCCATTGCTGCCAACTGGGGAGTGAACCATAGGATGGAGGACCTCTCTCTCTCTCTGCTTCTCCTCTCTCTGTGTAACTCTGACTTTCAAATAAATAAATAAATATTTTTTTAAAAAGTTTGAGTTACACACGGAGAGAAGGAGAGGCAGAGGAGGGAGGGAGGGGTCTTCCATCCACTGGTTCACTCCTCAGATGGCCACAGCAAGCTGTGCTGATCAGTAGCCAGGAGCTTCTTCAGGGTCTCCCATGAGGGTGCAGGGGCCCAAGCACTTGGACCATCTTCTACTGCCTTCCCAGGCCATGGCAGAGAGCTGGATTGGAAGTGGAGCAGCCGATGCTCGAACTGGCACCCATATGGGATGCGGGCACTGCAGGTGGCAGCTTTACCCATTACACCACAACGCCGGCCCCAATATGATATTTTTAAATAGCAGAATGAAGCTAACTATATTAGTCATGTCAGTGATTCTAAGTGGGATGAACTCACCTGTTAAGAAGAAAATAGATTGGGCGAAGGACCTAAAAAGAAAACATACAAGTAGTCAACAGCTACATAAAAAAATGTTCAATATCATTCATCAGCAGAGAAATGCAAATTAAAACCACAATCAGACATCTATCACACCAATAAAATGGCTATTATAAAAAAGACCAAAGGGGACAGGTGTCATTGAGGATGTGGAGAAAAGGGAAGCCTTGTACACTGTTAGTGGAGATATTAATTAGTACTATCAGTATGAAAAAATAAAGATCTTCCCAAAAAATAGAACTGCCGTGTGACCCAGCAATCAATTTCTGGGAATATATCCAAAGGAAATGAAATCACGTTGAAATAGACATGTGTTCACTTGCTAGACTGTAGTAATCATTTCTCTGTGTACATATATATCAAAACATATCAAACACCTGAAGTAGATACAATTTTTAAAATGTGCCATGTAAATACAAACAAAAACATCATTTTTTAAAATTTATTTTGAAGGTGGAGTTACAGAGAGAGGGAGAGGCAAGGAGAAAGAGAGGTCTTCCATCTGCTGGTTCATTCCCCAAATGGCCACAGTGGCCAGGGCTGGGCCAGACAAAAGCCAGGAGCTTCTTCCAGGTCTCCTATGTGGGGGCAGGAGACCAAGGCATCTTCTGCTTTCTCAGGCACATTAGCGGGGAGCTGGATCAGAAGTGGAGCAGTCAGGACTTGAACTGGCCTATGTGGGATGCTGGCACTTTAACGTGTTAGGCCACAATGCTGGCTCCTAAACCATCATTCTTTAATACAAGTAGAAGGAATGCTGGCCAGTATGCATTAAGCAACACAAAGAAGGACATTTTCATGCTATAGTTGTAGTTTCCAAGGAAGGATATTCCATGGGGCTGGTGTTGTGGCACAGCAGGTCAGACCACTGCCTGCGACACCAACATTCCCTCTGAGCACCACTTTGAGTCCTGGCTGCTCCAGGACTCGGATGGAATTCCAGGCTGCGGTCTTCAGGCTGGCCCAGCCCCAGCTGTTAAAGCCACTTGAGGAGTGAACCAGCAGATGGAGAATATCCTTCTGTCTTCCTCCCTCTTATTATAACTCTGTCTTGCAAATAAATAAATCTTTTTTAAAAATTTAAAAGTAAAATAAAAAGATTAAAAGGTACTCTGTTAGGAGTTTATATGCACCAAAAACATTCATATGGCAGCCAAAAGGAAGAGTTGGCATACATAGGCATCAAAGGATCATCTTCGCAGTCCATGGAAGATCAAGTAGAAGCACTCCCCCTACCCCAGAAAAAGGCTGCAGACCTGAACAACATAACTAGCGCATTAACTCTGAGATATCAAACCGCACCTCCCCTCCTCAGTGACAGAACTGGTTAATCTAACAAGCCTGTGCCCAGCATTGCCAGACTGCCCTCCTTCCGTGTAGAGCCGTGTGTCTACGTTCCAACGACACAGACGGAAGCAGAGCGGTGTGCGGCTTCTGGAAAATCTCCCCAGAGAGAGTTAGGTCTTTCCTTTTCCTTCCTTAGCCAGAAAAATGAATATAATGACTCAAACTTCAGCAACGTCTTACACCACATGGACAAGGTTGTGTGAACAGGACATGAGAAAGATCTTGGCTTCCTAAGAACTTTGAAAACTACCAGTGCCAGGCTGCCTAAGTCTAGATTTTGTTGCTAAATAAATAAATAAAACTCTGAATTTGTGCTTTTATGGTTGGGTTTCTGTAATATGCACCTGCACCTGATCCAAATGGATATAAACTTGAAAGGAAAAAATACCCAAAGACTATTCACAAAAACTGACCGTTACTTTAAGACAAATACTTAGACAAACCAGACCCTGGAAAACAGATGGGGAAATTAGCCCAAAACAGGAGAAGGGCCGTCTCTTCCTCTGAGACCACAAGGAGACCAGGTGCACATACAGGTAAATTGCTAGGCAGGCAGGAAGTCGAGGGCTTTCCCCCATCATCACTCCAATTTCCTTTGTAAAACAGAAGCCAGAAACATTTCAAAGTTAGGGGAGCAGGTGGATAGAGGGTAAAGAGCCTTGCTTGCTTCAAATGAAGAAAAGGAATGGGTATTGTCAGTTTTGTCCTTATTGCTCATCAGATAGAAAACTAAAATCCTTGGCCGGCGCCATGGCTCAATGGGCTAATCCTCCGCCTTGCGGCGCCAGCACAATGGGTTCTAGTCCCAGTCGGGGTGCCGGATTCTGTCCCGGTTGCCCCTCTTCCAGGCCAGCTCTCTGCTGTGGCCCGGGAGTGCAGTGGAGGATGGCCCAAGTGCTTGGGCCCTGCACCCCATGGGAGACCAGGATAAGTACTTGGCTCCTGCCATCGGATCAGCGTGGTGTGCTGGCCACGGCGGCCATTGGAGGGTGAACCAACGGCAAAGGAAGACCTTTCTCTCTGTCTCTCTCTCTCACTGTCCACTCTGCCTGTCAAAAAAAAAAAAAGAAAAGAAAACTAAAATCCTCATTTTTATCCAATTCTACCCTGCGTAAAGGAGAAAAAAAGTGATTGGATGCAGGGGCTGATTAAGTGGAAAACGAGGTATTCTAAACATACGGTCAGAAAAACACCTCTCTTACAGCTTAGAACTAGAGAGGAAGAAGCAGGTTTGTCTTTTGGCAGTGGTTTGTTTTTCATGCTTTTTGTTACACCACAGTCCAGATCCCTGTGTGTCGAAGACTAAGACTCCTAATATGACGGAGAGAGTAAAAGCAAATTTACATCTTGGAGATAAACTCAAAGCTCCTGATTTGTACCTCAATGAGTACTTCTTACCCAATTTTACAGATTACTAAAGTAGTTCTGACAAATATTTTTTACGTCTTAAAAGAAGCCAAAGTTACTTAGGTAGCTAAACACGAATATCAAGTCACCTTATAAAGAGGATTTTTTTGAGATTCAAGAGAGCATCTCCACCTGGTGGTGGATAAACAATAACAGCAATAAAATGAGAAAAGGTTATGGAGCCTTTCATCCAAGATATTCATGATGAGAGGCCAACAGCTTTGGCCAAATCTAACCCACTAAGTGCCCATCTTCCAATCTAATAGAAGAGCACAAATTTTTCTTTTGACTGGTGATCTGGACTTAAGATTCTAAAGCAGTATCTATGCGGTACAGCAGTCATGTCTGCAGAACTGTTGAGACATGGCTTATCATCTCTGCTAAATGCCTAGTAATAAAAAGCTTATTCTGTAGACACCGCAGATTGTTCAAGAGTTGAGCCTTAATTTTTTATGGTTTTTGTCTTCCAATCAATACATCTAATTTTGCAATCTGATACAACATGGAAAAATTCAGATCTACAGCCTGACTTCAGATAGGTCGTTCTTATTTTGCTCTTTGGTCAGCTTGATTCCTGGATCCCTTACAGCTGATCTTCCAGGTTTTCCGTGTATATTTTGATTTGTCTGTGTCTACTTGTGATGCAGTCACAGAACTCAGTCCCACAGGGAACCTGGCCAGAAAATGATGGGCACTTCTGTTAAGGCTCTCTATGTTCCTTTTATAGACTTTAGTTGCTGCATCACACTTCTGCTCATATATTGTGCATGCACTTATTTCTGAATAGCTTTATGTTCTAATGCTACCAGTAGATAAATCAAGTGCTGGGATAGACGAGTAGATTCTTTTTTTTTTTTTTTTTTTTTTTTTGACAGGCAGAGTGGACAGTGAGAGAGAGAGAAGGAGACAGAGAGAAAGGTCTTCCTTTGCAGTTGGTTCACCCTCCAATGGCCGCCGTGGCCGGCGCGCCACACTGATCCAAAGCCAGGAGTCAGGTGCTTCTCCTGGTCTCCCATGGGGTGCAGGGCCCAAGCACTTGGGCCATCCTCCACTGCACTCCCTGGCCACAGCAGAGAGCTGGCCTGGAAGAGGGGCAACCGGGACAGAATCCGGCGCCCCGACCGGGACTAGAACCCAGTGTGCCAGCGCCACAGGCGGAGGATTAGCCTAGTGAGCCGCGGCGCCAGCCTGACAAGTAGATTTAAGGACCATAATTTACTTCTGAAAGCAAAGTATATCGCTAAATCTCAGCTAACCCCCTGTTTCTGTTCTACAAATTTCCACCATGCATCTACTTACAAAATAATGGGAAAAAAGTTAACAAAATAGAACATGAACAAGACATGTAAGTTTTTTTTTTTTTTTATAAATTTTGATACTCAAAGTTCTTCCTTGTGTAAAGCAAGGGAACTCAGGGATAATCTACAAGGACGTGGCAAAAGGCTTGTGTAAAGTGAAATCTTAAAAGGAGTTTATTTGGATATAAAAATCGTTTTGTGTCTGAGGTGAACATTGTGGCAGTATGTTAAGCGCTTGGGTGCACTTGCAGGTACATCCTACATCAGAGTACTAATGTGGGCTCCAGCTGCTAATCCAGCTTCTTCCAAAGGGCCTGGGAAGTCAGCAGGGGGCCCACGCGTGTGCGTCTCATGTATGGAAACATGGATGGAGTTCTGGGCTCCTGGCTTCAGCCTGGCCCAGCCCTGGCTGTTATAGGAATCTAGGAGGTGAACCAGCAAATGGAAAATTCTCTCTCTCTCTCTCTCTCTCTCTCCCCCCCTCCCTCCCTCTCTCTCTCTCTCTCCACCTCTCTATCTCGTGTCTCTCTGCCTTTCAACTAAATCTTTAAAAACAAATGTTGGCAACCTTACATAGCATTGTCATAATTCACATTTCCTGTGAACTACTTGAAGTGCCCTTCATATACTGAACTGAGAGCAAAAAGCCAAGGGCGGCCTGTTCTCTCTCTACACTGGCCTTTGTGACAGAAAAAAAAGCCAACAAGAGTATTCCCAGTGGTGAAAGGCTACTGAGAATTTTAGGCTAAGACAGTAGGAGCTGAATAATACTTTGGCAATAGCAACTCTGCCACAATAATAGAATCTTAGGCAACCTGTTGCAAAATAGGATCACACTGCTTTGGGAAATAACACCAGGAACTCTGGAAAAAAGTTTAATATAGTCCACCATGAAATATCTCTTGAACTGTCCATTGTTAAATCAACAACAGAAGTCACTGTGCACTTACTCCTCATGCAGGACTTCTGTCCTTAATGAGTTGTACTACGAGAATTAACTGCAAAACTTGTTCTCAAATAGTATTTTATATGTTGTGTGTGTGTATGTGTGCGGGGGGAAACTGTTGAAATCTTTACTTAGTATACAGTTGGTCTTCTCTATATTAAGTTAAATTAAAAATGAATCTTGGGGCCGGCGCCGTGGCTCATTTGGTTAATCCTCTGCCTGCAGCACCGGCACCCCATATGGGCGCCCAGTTCTAGTCCCAGTTGCTCCTCTTCCAGTCCAGCTCTCTGCTGTGGCCCGGGAAGGCAGTGGAGGATGGCCCAAGTGCTTGGGCCCTGCACCCACGTGGGAGACCAGGAAAATCACCTGGCTCCTGGCTTCAGATCGGCATAGTTCTAGCCATAGTGGCATTTGGGGGGTGAACCAACGGAAGGAAGACCTTTCTCTGTCTCTCTTTCACTGTCTGTAATTCTACCTGTCAAACAAATAAATCTTTTTTAAAAAAAGAATCTTAATGAAAAATAGAACGAGAAAGAGAGTAGGAGGTGGGACAGGAGTGGGGTTGGGAGGGAGGGTGTTGGGGGAAGAACCAGTATATTCCTAAAGTTGTCCCTATGAAATGTGTGTTCATTAAATAAAAGCTTTTGAAAAAGTATCTCTTTATAAATTCAGTACTTGCCATAACAAATGTTTTCAGCTCGATTTCTCATTCATTTAATTTCTCAGAATAATTTACATTCAGGTTGACTCAAAACACTTGCACGAATATAAAAAATAGTAAATGTGGATTTACATATATCACTTCAACTGTTACATAAGTGACTCTAAGAGAGTCTATGTGAAATAAATAGGGCATGAAGAAAAATGTTTTATTAGAAGACAAATAATTCTTAACCAATTTATTGGCCTATGATTAAAACTTACCTTTATCATGTTTTATTTTTATGTTCCAGGGACTTGGAAGGCAACCATATTCATAAATTAAGAAACTTGACTTTTATGTCCTGCACTAATTTAACTGTTTTGTAAGTAAAATTTCATGCTTTCGAAATAATGCTGTAGCTCCTTACAAGCAAAATTAATCATGTGTGTTGGTAGAAGTTAACACAACCATCCATAGTGATTATGACAAATATCCACTCTCAGCCTGAAGTTGGTTGAAAATGAAGAACATAAAATTCAACACAAGAGAAATCACAGACTGCGACAACCATGTATCATCACGTGACAGTGCACTAGCCGAGGCCTGTTTTTGTCAAACGTAAGGGATTTGCAGACCCATTTGAAAGCAAAGCAGCTCTCACGGAACCCTGGGATCCGCTCATGAATCTGTTTGTGCAGCATTGTTGTATCTTCTTAGTCCACAAGAATGCTTCTCCTTTGCAAATTGTTACTGCAAGGATTGCTTCTCTTTATAATTGTGAAAGCGAGTTACTTCTTTTCTGGTTTTCAATTTAAGATATACAAGTTCCATTCTCATGTGTTTCGTATATACAGCTTTGGGAGTATGCAGAGTGCTCACACTGTGAGGGTATAATTATGGACACCAGATTAACCCTAGAAAATCATTGTATATAATTTCTCCTAATGCCTTACTGATGTATTTTAAAATCATAGTGCCTTTGTATGAAACTGTAGGATGTTGGGACTTCCCTTCAACCTGAAATTCCAAGCCTGTCACTTGCCATTTGTATTTACAGAGTTTGTAGACTGGAACTCGCAAGTAGGTGATGAAAACTATGAAGCACAGTCAATTTAGTGTACCCTGAATAGCATTTTTTAAATGAAACAGAATTGAATTAAGTATGTCAGAGTGCAATGCATATAATATGTGGACTGTTTTATGAGTCTTAGATGTGTTGTACATGTGTATTTATGTCTCAGTCTAAAATACATTTTTCTACTGTGGTTTACCATGGGAAAAGTTTGAAAACCGTAATCCTAGAGACATGGGACCCTGTGTAGAAGCAATACAATAGCTACCATTGATACAATAAAAATGTGATATTTTCTCCAATTATGTCCCCCATTCTGATGGGCTACAGACAATGAGAAATCTGAGCTCTCCTGCTGGCTGAGTCCAGCAGTGTTCAAGTACAGGATGTTTTATATCACTCGTGTAAATAGTTCTTAGAAATTGCTGAAAGGAAACCAAATGGTACATAAAAAACACAGACCAAATATATTTCTAAAAAACTTAGAATTCCTTTTCTGCTCTCTGTTTATTTATAAGGAAACCTCTGTATTAAGAAATATTTTGTGGGTTTCCTCCTGCCATGTGTTGGTGATATTTGGTCAAGGAATGTTAGAAGGTAGTGATGCTTTGGAGCGGTGGGAAGGAAAAATACAGTCAGCCCTCCAAAACCACAGGTCCTGCGTTTAAAGACTCAGCCAACCTCAGGTCGAAGATACTTTTTAATTGTATCTGCTCTGAACATGCACAGACCTTTCTTTTTTCTTGTCATTATTCCCTAACCCATACAGCACAGCTATTCACATAGAATTTACACTGTGTTAGGTATTATAAGTAATCTGGAGATAGTCTGATAGATATGGGAGAAAATGTATAGGTTATACGCAAATTCTGCCCCATTTCATACAGGGGACTGGTGTACCCATGGATTCTGGTATCCACAGGGGCCTGGAGCCAATCCACAGAGGCTGTCAAGGGCATCTATACTGAAGGATGAGGGAAAACCAACCTGGAGACATACCAGAGAACGCTTAAAGTCCTAGAAAACGTTTAAATCTTTTCTGAGTTAGTTCTTTAAGCTAGCTGATAACCCATGACATCAGCACAGAAATGAACTGTCAAGAATCATTCTGATTCAACATCGCAAACTAGAGATTCCTCTGAATTGATCCTGCTTAGACTTCCCTAGGCAGCCACACCCAAAATGGCATCAACTACCCAATGGGTACGAGTGCTCTCATGTGTGAGTTATACTAGACAGGCTATGCAGACGGAAGAGATTAGTCTAAAACAGCTTGTTAACGCTCTTGAGTAAAGCATTGAGGTTTTCACTATTTTACTTGCAAAGCCCATCTCTATTTCACTTAACACTTTGAGAAACATGTTTTAAAATCATAATGAAAAGATTTGGGAAATTTAAGATTAAAATCAAATTGGACAATTTGTTATACTTCAGAATACCTTGATGTGGAAAATGCAGTATACATTCATTACCTTTGTTTTTGCTGACTGTTAATCTGTGTAGTAGTTACACCAGGCAGTTACAATATGCTTTTCTGTTGACTTTCAGGATAATGAGGAGAAACGAAATTAATCACTTAAATGAAAATGCGTTTATACCTCTTCAGAAACTACATGAATTGTAAGTTGGACTAAATGTATATTATTAAGAATTTTCTTTCTACTGTTTTATTCCATATTTGCTCTACATATATTTTATACATTTAAGAAATATTAATTATTTCCTCTTTTTTCTATTTAAGCTGAAATCATTTATATACCTTCATGTGTTGGGCCACAAAGGCATTCAGCTAGCGTGCCAAAATATCATAAAGTAAAAATATAGAATAAATATTTGAGGAAATTGAGGTAAAGAAAATCCAGGTATAGAGAAATAGTAAAGTCAGGATAAAATTAATAAATAAAATATGCCTCTGGGGGCCGGTGCTGTGGCGCAGCGGGTTAACACCCTGGCCTGAAGTGCCGGCATCCCATATGGGCACTGGTTCTAGTCCCGGCTACTCCTCTTCCGATCCAGCTCTCTGCTATGGTCTGGGATAGCAGTGGAAGACGGCCCAAGTCCTTGGGCCCCTGCATCCACGTGGGAGACCTGGAGAATGCTCCTGGCTCCTGCCTTCAGATCGGCACAGCTGTGGCTGTTGCAGCCATCTGGGGAGTGAACCAGCAGATGGAAGACCTCTCTCTCTGTCTCTACCTCTCTCTATAACTCTATCTTTCAAATAAATAAAATAAATCTTAAAATAAATAAATAAAACATGCCTCTGAACCACTTCTAGAAAAGGACAGAAAATGTATCTTTTTAAGTTTCCAGGAAGGTTAAGATTTAGGGACTATAAGATCAAAAGACACCTCTTTATGGATTCTGAAATCAAAGACTGACATTGGTTCCATAAGGATATTCCATAAAAATAGAAAAGAGGGATAAGTGAAAAGAGGTTTTTTATTAAAGATTTATTTATTTATTTGAAAGAGTTAACAGAGAAGGAGAAGAGAGAGAGCTTCTATTCGCTGTTCACTCCCAAATGGTCAAGACAGTGAAGACTGGGCCAGGCCGAAGCCAGGAGCCTGGAGTTTCATCCAGGTCTCCCACAAGGGTACAAGGGCCAAAGGACTTGCGCCATCTTCCACTGCTTTCCCAGGCACATTAGCAGGGAGCTGGATCGGAAGTGGAGCAGCTGGGACTCAAACCGGCGCCCTTATGAGATGCCAGCACTGCAGGCAGTGCCGTACACACTATGCTGCAGAGCCGGCCCCAGAGTTATTAATAATGTCCCTCTTTGAATATCAATGACATAATTCCAAATGGCACTGAAGTGATTCTTTGATGTACCAGACCTTGTGGTACATGCATGTAGAGATGATTATCAGAATAAAGTAAACGTAAGTGCAGCGGATGAAGCATATATCCTTCAGTGTTTTGTTCCTTTGTAGCAATTTCCTGGAAAGGGTCTGGAATGTGGCCTAATCTGCTTGTTTTGACAAATATCTTGGCAGATCAATGATTTATTGAAACTTTTCCATAAAAAACAAAGAATGTAACTAGAATTTTGTGAACACAGTACCTGAATATCTTACCTAAACACAGAGACAGATGGAGGGAATGCGTATGCCAAGAGCTAGAATGTTTTCCAGGAAACCATCCTGCATTCTGCTCAAAACACCAGTGAACAAGCCATTGAAAACGCCAACATTCTTCTGTAATGACTAGCCTGAAACATTATGGTATGCAGTACCAATCGTTCATAAAATGTGCAGGAAAATCTAATAGGCAGTTAGAACCAAGTGTCTGTTGTAGAAACTCCTGGTATGTGGCAGTTGAACCATACCATTAGCACGTGGGAAATTTTTCTCTGTGGTAGAGCGAGGTGCATCTGTGTTGTTTAAAGGTATGATCTAGCAATCACATTGCAGGTTAGTCAACTGAGTCTGTACCAGTCTGCCTTCATTGCCTTACGTAAAACACCTAAGAGGAGTTTCTGGACAAAGAAAATGCTTTTTTCAGCTTACAGTTTGGAGGTTACAGTTTAAGACTGGACACCATGAGGCTGCATGGTGGGTTGTGGACAGAGTCCCATGGTGAATCTGGAAGCAGAGAGAACAGCTAGGCAGAACTTGAGCTAAATCACCAACCCTCCCATGAGAACCACCTTCTAGGGACACGCCCCCAGTGACCTAAAGACCGGGCCCACCTCTCAGATGCCGTAGGTACATCAAGTCTCCACCTTGAATCCACCAGCCATTAACATGAAGACATTCGAGTTCAAACATCCACATGACGAGTCAAGTCCTACCCAGCCCGTAACAGGCTCCCATTCTTTTCCTTGTTTTATCCAACTTGAAATCACTATCAGAGGGTGATTCTCCAAGTACTAACTGTCATGGTTAGCATGTGCAGATTTTATCTATCACAACTAGCATAACTTGTGCTAACCCAGCTTTATGGATAAAGAAAAAAAAAAAAAGCTAAAGCCAGTAGTTTGCCATGCCCACAAGCTACCTAACCTTACATTTTTACTTGCCTGAAAAAAATCAGAATTACAAGAACGAAGGAGGCTTATTTTCTAAGAGGTGACAGTTTTTGATGGGTAGATCTGGATCTTTAAGATGGTTGGACTATACTGTGTGCCCCTCCGGGTTCAATCACACCGCCAGAGCTCAGGAGAGCAAATAAATTGGCAACACTCAGAATTCACTTGTCTCGGGGGAACCTTAAGTAATTTTAGTGACCGAAAATTTTTTGCCATGTGCTTAATTTAAGGTTTGCTTTTTAAAGTCAGCCACTCTAGTTAATAAGCTATTTCCTGATCCCATTCAGAAAAGGACCTTAAGTTCCATTAAGTTTACTCCAAATTTCCTAAACTGAAGCTGCAAAATGGATTTTCACATATCACTTAGCATCTAGACCAACACTATCCCCTAATATAATTCATGCATGAGAACTATGTATCAGAATTTGTACTAATAACCAAATTATTAAATTTATTTAACATGATATTTGGAGTTTGAGTTTCCTAATGGCCTAATTGCAATCTGTTTTACACATCACCTTACCAGTATGCTCCATATTTTACTTGGCTTCCCATACAGAGAACTGGAATTGTGTCCCACTTAAACCTAGAAGTGAGTAAGATAGTCTCTGTCCATTAACTGTCTGACTGGGGCTGGAAAGAATTCCTGGTCAAAGCTGAGGCAGGCAATCAGGTAGCCCAGATGAGTGGGAATGGTTTTTGTACTCAGAGCTCACACCTCTCAGAGAGGAAGCGCGTGTGTACAGAATGGTGCTATGACAGAAGTGGACAAGAGGAGTGTATGAGAGAACAGCCAACCTTGCTGGGCATCAGAGATCTCGCAGAGAGCTGACTTCACAGCTTTCTTTATTTCAGAGACAGAGAGAGAAAGAGCTGCCACTGCTTCTGAAGTCCCTAAATCTCCTGTCTGTCCCAGTGGAGATTAATAGGACTTGGAGATGGAAGGGAAGTGGTTTGGCTTTCTCCTCCTGTCTCTTGATGACCTTGGAGAGTTCAGGTCTGTTGGAACAATCTTGTTTAGAAAAATGAGGCCCTTCTCATGAGATCTGCCTACAAAAACCACTGCTAGCCACAACCTTCTCACAACTAAGCTACCAGGTCATGCTGTGGTGGGCATACCTCCCACATACACATGAGGTGACACACAAAGTGTGTCTGCCCATGAGTGTAAGACATCCTGTGCTTTTCAGCTGTAGAAGAAACTTAAAATGATACGCTTCCATTTGTAATCCTAAAAAACTCAAGCAAAAAGAAAATTAAGGCTCCCAACCATATTCTGTCAGTACAAAAGGGAGAAAGAAGGGAGGGGAGGGAAGCAGAGGAATAACACACATATTACTTAGAATTAGAAAATTAGATCTATGGATTTTCACCAGATCAAATACTATCAAATATTTCTCTCCAAGAAGGTGATGAAATGGAATAAAAAACGTTCTGTTTTTCTCCCTGTTTGAAAGTTGTATAACTTCCAGTAATAAATATGAATGACCAATGGCATTGATCATTGTATAATGTGCCTTCTAATGACTTTGAGTTCAATAAATAAAGTCTTAAGAAAATAATATATATTTGCAATTATTTCTCTAGGGATTTAGGAAGTAATAAGCTTGAAAATCTTCCACCACATGTATTTAAGGATCTGAAGGAGCTGTCACAATTGTAAGACTGATACTACTTTTATTCCTTTTTAAATACATACTAACATAAAGTTAGCCATTTTTAAGTATGCCACTGAATGACATTAACTACATTCACATCATCGTACAGTCATCACCACCATCTACCTCCAGAATTTGTTCAATTTGCAAAACGAACTCTGTACCCGTTAAACTCTAGCTTCCCTTTAATCCTTCTCCTTCCCACCTCCCCTAATCCCTGGCAATCAGCTACTTCCTGTCTGTGTGAATTTGACTACTCTATATACTTCATATGAGTTAACTCATACATTATTTGTCCTTTTCTGATTGGCTTATTTTGCATATTTAACATAATACCTTCACAGTGTATGCAAATTGCTGTATATGTCAGAATTTCCTCCCTTTTTTAAGGCTGAATAGTGTTCCATTCTATATATAACACTGTTTATCTGTTCGCCAATTAATGAACACTTGCATTGCTTGCACCTTTTAATTCTTGTGAATATGCTGTTATAAAACTGAGTGTTCAAATATCTGTTCCAATTCCTGCTTTCAGTTCTTTTGGGTACTCAGATGTTCCTCACCTTATGATAAGGCATGTCTCGATAAGCCCATCACAGCTGAATAAATGTCATCAGTCAACAATGTGTTTAATACACGTAACCTACTGAACATCCTTGCTTTGCAACACAGTACGCTAGCAAGTAACTGTTCTTCACCCTCTTGTCCTGGGGCTAACCGGGAACCATGGTTCTCTGCCACTGCCCAGCATCACACAGAGAATCACACTGCGGAGGACTAGGTTGGGACGTGATGCAAATTCAGACTTTGCAGTCCAGTGTCTGCTAGGTATATAGCACTTTGGTACCATTGTGAAATAAAGTGAAAATCAAGTCAAGAATCGTCTGTATTCAGCCAGGAAGCAGGATTGCTGGATCACGTGGTAATGTTGTTTTTCTCTATGTGGGATTCTGTTTTCTACCATTTTCCATTTCTGCTAGCAGTGAGCAAGGGTTCCAATATCTTCACAACCTCCCCAACACTTGTTGTTTTCTGTTTTTCACATCTTAACCATCATAATGGTGTGAAATTATGTTTTTTGTGGCTTTGATGTGCATTTCTCTAATACATAGTGATGTTGAGCAGCTTTTCATATGTTGTTCTGTATTTCTTCTTGGAGAAGACTCTAGGCCAGGCCTTTGCCCACCTGAAATTGAATTCTTTGGATTTTTAGTTGTATTTTTTAGGTTGTAGGTGTTCATAATCTAGATGTTAACCCCTTTTAAGACACATGATTTGCAAATACTTTATTCTGTTGCCAGGGTCGAATTTCCACCCTACGATAGTGTCCTCTGATGCACACAGAAGTTTTTAATTTTGACATAGTTGGTTTTTCTTTTTTCTCTTTTGTCATCCATGCTTTTGATGTCCTATCCAAGAAATCATTGTGAAATCTAATGTCTTAAAGTTTTTCCTCTATGTTTTCCTTTAAGAGCTTTGTTGTTTTCGCTTTTGCACTTAGATCTTCGATTCATTTTGAGTTGATTTATGTGCATTGTGTAAGGTAAGGGCCTAACTTAATCCTTTTACATGGGGTTATCCAGTTATGCCAAGTTATTTTGTTGAATAGACTGTCCTTTCCACCATTAAATGGACTTGGTATCCTTGTTGTGAGTCATTTGACCATATATGTGTGGGTTTACTAATGATCTCTGCATTCTATCCCATTGGTTCCCATGCCTGTCTTTATGCCAGGACCACACCAGTTACTGCAGCTTCCTAGTAAGCTTTGAAATAAATTAGCAGAGATCTCTAGCTTTATTATTCTTTTTTCAAGATTTCTGGTTGGTTGAGCTCCCTTGGTTTACCATATGAATTTTAAGATATATTTCTCTTTTTATAAAAAATACCGATATGATTTTGACAAGGATTATGTTGAATCTGTAGATCACTTTGGTTAGTGTTGACATCTTCACAATATTAACTCCTGCAGTCTGTCAACACAGGAAAACTTTCCATTCACTGGTGTTGTCTCCATCCATTGTGTGCTACTATAACAAAATGCCATTTCGTAAACAGTAGAAGTTTATGTGGCTAGAAGTTCTGGAAATTGAGACGTCCAAGACTCAGGACCAGCACCTGGAGAGGGTCTTCGGCATCACATGGCAAGAGAGCAGGTGGAGGATAGGAGGAGGATCTTGTCCTTCATCAAGAGCCCACTCCTGGGACACCTGACCACTCCTGCAACAATGGCAGTGGTCCAGTCAAGAAGCAGAATCCTCAGTACCTGACTGCTTCTCAATACTATCAAAACGGCAGTAGATTTCCACAGGAGTTGTGAAAGATTCTCTAATTTCTTTTACCAATTATTTGTTATGGCTTTCAGTGTGTATCTCTTTCTACCTCCTTATGATTGGTCATTGCTTGTATATACAAATGCAACTGATTCTTCCAAATACATTTCATATCCAGAAACTTGCTGGACTGTTTACTGGTTCTAAATTTTTTGTTTTAAATATTTAAAGTTTTCTACACAGAAAGTTATGTCGTCCTTGGACAGAACGTTTTTCTCCTTCTGTTCCAATTTGGATAATTTTTCCTTCTCTTTCTGACCTGATTTCTCAGACTAGAGTTTCCTATTCCAAAGCAGGCTTGCTTGTCTGTTCCTGGGTGGAGAGGAAAAGCTCTTGGTCTCTCACCTCTAAGTGGATGGGTAATAGATACTCGGACACGGCATTTACCATGAGTCCTAGGTCCCTTATATTGCTAATTTGCAGAGTCTACTTCATCTCTTTTATACAACTCATTTTTTTTAAGGATGAATTTATTTACTTGAAAGGCATAGTTAAAGACAGAGAGGGAGAGACAGAGAGAGAAATATGTTGGTTCACTCCCCAAATGGCCACAACAGCCGGAGCTGGGCCACTCCAAAATCAGGAGCCAGGAGATTCTTCCTGGTCTCTCATGCAGGTGCAGGAACCCAACCACTTGGGCTACCTTCCAGCTTTCCCAGGCCATCAGCAGAGAGCTGGGTAGGAAGTGGAGCAGCCAGGACTTGAACTAGCATGGGCACAGGCGCCTCAGGCAGATGCCCAGCCTACTATGCCACAGCACTGGCCCCTACAACTCATTTTTTATTGTCATTCTTCTTGTCTCTCCTTCTTTCTGTACCCCGTGTTCCTCCAGCAGTTCCCCCACACCTTCCTTAATCTAAGTTAAATTTTTAAAAACAGAACTCCTGAGAAGCTCCCTTTAATCAATGATTCATGCTTCAAAGTGTTGTTGTACAAAGATTCTGAAATCGCCCTTTAGGGATCCGAGAGAGAAGGAGAGAGAGAAATAGAGAGATAGAGAGAGAGAGATAAAGAGATAGAGAAAAAAAGAGAGAGATCCATCTCCCATCCACTGATTCACTCCCCAAATGGCCACAACAGCCAGAGCTGGGCCAGGCTGAACCCAGGACGTAGGAACTTCTTCCAGGTCTACTACGTGGGTGCAGAAGCCCAAGCACTTGGGCCATCTTCTACTGCTTCCCCAGGCACATTAGCAGGGAGCTGTTGAAATCTCCCTTTAAACTCTACTGTAAGTCACTCTGACCTATGTCTTTTTGTCCGTCACTATAGCCTAGTAACTATATGAAACAACAGTGTCATTTCATAACTCACGAGTCACTAGCACAATATGTCACTCTTTGATAAAAGATTAAGAAGTTTATAGTGTGATTTCAGTAATTTAGAATTTGACTAAATGGGATCCTGTTTATTTTTTTAAACTACATCTGAGATCCTAGGCCAGATATGAAACAAGTATGGTTCTTTCTTGGTGCCTGTCCACTTCTTTGACAGGAGCCCTTTCTTGATAAATTCACCTTCATGGCTGCATTGCAGTAGCTCTTGATCTACCACTATCACAATTATGGCACATTTCATTACAATGAAATGCCAGGCACTATTCTAGCGTTTATACCCATTAATTCACTTAAGTGCATAGTCAACCTTACGAGACAAGTGTTATTACTATACTCTTTTTAAAAAAAGACAAATATAAATTGCATATATTTACCTTGTATAATGTGATGTTTTGAAAGCATTAGGCCGGCGCCGCGGCTCACTAGGCTAATCCTCCGCCTTGCAGTGCCGGCACACCGGGTTCTAGTCCCAGTCGGGGCGCCGGATTCTGTCCCAGTTGCCCCTCTTCCAGGCCAGCTCTCTGCTGTGGCCCGGGAGGGCAGTGGAGGATGGCCCAAGTACTTGGGCCCTGCACCCCACGGGAGACCAGGATAAGTACCTGGCTCCTGCCTTCGGATCAGCGCGGTGCACCAGCCGCAGCAGCCATTGGAGGGTGAACCAATGGCAAAGGAAGACCTTTCTCTCTGTCTCTCTCTCTCACTGTCCACTCTGCCTGTCAAAACAAATTTTTTTAAAAAAGAAAGCATATGCATTATGGGATGGATAAAATTTGATACATAAAAAATGCATCACTTCACATAGTTACCAATTTTGTGGTCAGAACATTTAATATCTACCATCTTAGCAATTTTTAAGAATGCAGTCCATTGTTATTAACTATAGTCTCCAAGTTGTACTGCAGATCTCTTGAACTTTTTGCTCCTATCTAACTGAAATTTTGTGCCTTTTGGCCAACACCTCCCGATGTATACCCTTCTGCCCCTGGAGACCAACGCTGCGTTCTTGGCTTCTTTGTATATGTTGTACATCACCTTTCTGTGCCTGATGGATTTCACTCAGCATATTGTTCTCAAGGCTTATCCCTGCTGTCAGAAACAGCAGGCTCTCCTTCTTTTAAAGGCAGAACACTGTTCCATTGTGTACACATTGCAAATGTTCTATCTCTGTGATGGACACATAGATGATAAACTCCATACCATTCTTCCTAGTATCTGTACTAATTTGCCTTCCCTCCAATAGTGTGCAAGAGCAACCGTGTGTCAGCATTCTCTCCAACACAGGTCACCATTCAACTTTATGATCATAGTCATTCTAACAGGTGTGAGATGATAACTCATTGTGGTTTTCTCTGATGATAAGTGTCGTTGAACATTTTTAATATACCACTTGCATGTCTTCATTTCAGAAATGTCTGTTCAGCTTTGCCTAGCTTTTACCTGGGCTGTTTGTTTTTCACCTGACAGTTCCATATATGTGCTGGACACGAACTCCTTCTCAGAAATGTGGTTTGCAAGTTTTATCTTCATTCTGTAGGCGGTCACTTCCCTCTGCTGCGTGTTTCCTTGCATCTGAAGAAACTTCTTAGTTTGAAAGAATCCCATTTTTCTCTTTTCTCTTTGGTGGCCTGTGCTGTTAGAGTCATATCCAAAAAAATCATTGCCCAGCTGTTCTTCTTTTCTCCTGGTAATTTTGCAGTTTCAGGTCTCATTAAAAACTTTAATCCATTTCAAGTTGTACTATGCTATTTTGGTAAATGTTCGAAAGAACTCAAAGTCAATAGATAAACTCATTTACTCAAGCAAATTTTAGAAATGACCTAACTCTGCCTTTGTTTTTAAAAAAACAGGAATCTTTCTCATAACCCAATCCAGGAAATTCCAGCAAACCAATTTGATTACCTTGTCAAGCTCAAGTCTCTGTAAGTATATACATATGGTGATAGTTTTTTGATAAAATTTTATATATTGTATAACATATTTCACAACTTTATTCCTAAGATATTAGTTAAACTCCACAAAAACATATAAGATAAGTACTTGCTGGGCTATAAATAGATAGCTATTACTTTTATCTTATATATAATTTTTAAGATTTTTATTTATTTATTCGAAAGTCAGAGATAGAGCCAGAGAGAAAGGGAAGTCTTCCATTCCACTGGTTCACTCCCCGAATGGCCGCAATGCCTGGAGCTGGGCCAAACTGAAGCCAGGAGCTTCTTCCAGGTCTCCCACGCGGGTGCAAGGGTGAAAGCACGTGGGCCATCTTCTGCTGCTTTCCCAGGCCACAGCAGAGAGCTGGCAATGGAAGAGGAGCACCCAGGACACAAACCAGTGCCCAGTGTCAGCCCCTTATACATATTTTATCTTACATATTAAAAAACTGAAAATAAAATAATTTTTATATATTTTTCTATAAGACACCAGGAGTTTGTCTTGACTATTTTGTTCTGACCCTTTGGAGGTCCATAATTATTCCATAAACACCAAGTACTTAAGAATGTATTATAGGCAACCTTATTCCAATATAGAATATTCTGTATTATACAATCATTACAGATACAAGAAATAGAAAGATAAAAATTCTGTAGATAATAAGTTTCAGTCTATCTCATCGAAATATCTCCTCAGTAAAATTGTTTGCTAGAAAAAAATTATTGCTTAAAAATTATTAGAAAAATTTCAAAGCCCAAAAGCTGAGGCTTGTTTATTTATTCTAAAAATATTTATTGAGTAGTTAGCAAGCAGAAAGTCATGTTCCAAAAAGATTTTTCAAAAACATAAGGGGATATATGTGTGTGTTAATAATATAGCTCAAATAAGAGGAGGCAGGGAAGTGGGCAAGGTGATCTGGGTATAAATATTTCGTTCAGCATAAGTGTTAACTAAAAGCATTTTTACTAAGTAGTCTTCATCAAAAAGTTCATTTTATTATAACATGTGGGAAATAGGTTCTCTCGATTGATTATTAATTTGATATTTTAGCAGCCTAGAAGGAATCGAGATTCCAGATATCCAACAAAGGATGTTTAGACCTCTTATGAATCTCTCTCACATGTAAGTCTATGTGTTCCTTGTTTCACTCTGATGTAATCTGTTTCCACATTATTGCGATAGTACATTTATATCCAGTGCATCCAGTCTATTAATATTTGATGTGATCTCTGTTTCCACATTATTGCGATAGTACATTTATATCCAGTGCATCCAGTCTATTAATATTTGATGTGATCTCTGTTTCCACATTATTGCGATAGTACATTTATATCCAGTGCATCCAGTCTATTAACATTTGATGTAATCTGTTTCCACATTATTGCGATAGTACATTTATATCCAGTGCATCCAGTCTATTAACATTTGATGTGATCTCTGTTTCCACGTTATTGCGATAGTACATTTATATCCAATGCATCCAGTCTATTAATATTTGCGTTTATTTTAAAGTACTTAAGAAAATAATTAACTCTAAAACTGATGTTGGACAGGGTGGGGACCTGTAAGGGGACCCACTCAGCCTTGTTAGAAGTTCCCAGCTCTGACACCATTCATAGATAATCTGTGCTTGCCTAATGAGCTAGCCATTTGTAAACATGGTGAAAGTGCTACCGGATGAATGAGTAGGAATCCATATAAGCATAATAAAATAATTATAAATAAATAAATGCTGTAAATAAAGAAGGAAGGAGGAGTTGGCATCGTAGTGCAGCAGGTTAAGCTACTCCTGCAACGTCAGCATCCCATGCAGACGCTGACTCGTGTCCTGCCTGCTGCTTCCAGTCTGGCTCCCTGCTAATGACCCAGGAGAGCAGTGGGAAGTGGCCCAAGTGTTTGGGCCTCTGCTCCCCTGGGGGAGACCCAGATGAATTCCATGGCTTCTGGCTTCTGCCTGGCCCAGCACTGCAGCCGTTTGGGGAATAAAGCAGCAGATAAACAGTCTCTCTCTCTCCCTCCCTCCCTCTCCCCCTCTCTCTCTAATTCTGCCTCTATAGAAGTAAAATTAACACTTCAAGATGCAATGACTTTAACAGCCCTTTTCTCAACTGTTGAACAGTTTTTTTCATACAATTTGTGGAACTATTTACTTAATATAGAGTTAATCATATTGTATAAAGTTAATTGAAAATAGATTGTAAAAAATAAGAATGGGAATAGGAGAAGGATGAGGAAGAGGAATGGGAGTGTGGGTGGGAGGGCAGATACAGTGGGAAGAATCACTATATTCCTAAAGTTGTATTTATGAAAAAATAAATAAATAAATTGTTATAAAAAATGAATAATGTAGGGAACTACCCTCCTCAGTGAAAATTTCCCCTTACGTCAAGTAACTTGTCAGTTTCCCCTTATGTCAAGCTTAGAGCGAGTTACAGATGGGTGAAATGGAAAGCTTGGAAAAATCTTTTGTGCAGACAGAATGTCTGATTGCACTTTGATCACAGGCTGTAGAAACATTTTTTCTAACTGAATGCAATCTTACTGTCAGCACTAGGATGATCTCCTTGCCATGACGATTAATTTTCAGTCATTTACAAAATATCTCATCAACTACTATCAACTCTACAATCTTGCTTTTGTTTCAGTCTAATGTAGACACAGCTTTTCCATAATTCCTCAGATAGGATGCTTTTTAAAGTGGTTGTACACAACATACAACAGTCTGACAAGACCAAGTTGAATTTGTTGTCAGAAAATGGTGCCCCTCACAAAATCTAAGAAACAATGAAAGGAACAGACTTGAGCTGGACATAAACAAGGCAGCAGGAGCTAAACAGCAGCCTTCTCCCAGAGCCTGTCCTTGGGTCATTCACTGAGATCCAGAGCTCCAGGAGAAAAGGCAGAGTTGGTCCTGCCTAGTGCGCTTGCCCCACTGGGCTGGAGGAGTGCCTCTGCTGTGGGTCCCACCATGACCTCACAGGTGCAGAAGAATTCCTTCAGGAGAACTCAGGACACTTCCCAGAGAGGGAAGCTGACAAGCTAGAAAACAGAAGATCTGCTGTAATTCTACTGGTAAAAGCAAAACTTCGGCTTAAGAAAAAAAAAAAGTGAAATAACAATCACACTCCCTCCTCAGATTCTGCTCACCTCCCCTTTGTAGTTCACAGGAAAAAATGGATTAACAGGGTGGAAGTATCAGCAATTGAACTTAAATCTTAGAGAACAAATTGCATTCGTGAAGTTTTGTCTTCTATCTTTTGTTGCCATAGGTCTTGATACTATAAAGATCTTGTATAATTTTTGATAGAAGTCATGGCTTTGGAGATAAACGGACCTAATTTAAATCCTAATTTCTACATTTTCTAGAAAATTTCCCAGAAAATAATTTACCCTTGAAGATTTATCTCTTCCTATGGTGACGTGAACACTTACCTCATGGAGTTCCTTTGGAAATTTTTCCTGATATTTAGAAAATGATCAACAAATGATGTTGGTGTTGATAGTCACATGTGATTTTTGATTATTCAGGCGATGCCCTTATCAAGAAGTCAGACCTCTATGAGTGAAATAACTCACTGAAAAAATATTGATTGAGCCCTTAATTCTGTGTCAGAGTATGAGAGATGGGCATGTTAGTAAGGGTTTACAGATACTGTAATAATTTCTAGAACAGAGAAGCCAAGGGAACATAGAAGGGAAGAACTTCGCTTTTCCCCCAGGGTTAAAAAGCAGCGCTGGGGGTTACAGCAACACTGGAACAAAGCATTTGTAGTTACAAGACGTCAGGAACCCAACAAAAGTCTCTGTGGAGAACTCACTCACTTTGTAACATGCTGACAAGTTGTGTACATCCTAAGACCTGTCTGACACTTGTGTATTTGTTATGCCTATTTGCTGTTCTCACTCAAACACTCTTCTACATTGTTAATGTAAATGAAATTACATTATGAGAATTAAAAGTTTAAAATTTCAGATCCCTACTGTGTTCTGTTCCTTTGAACCTCATATTTAAGACTTTTTCTTCCTACCAAGGAAATGTAGAAAATAAATACCAGCTGTGTGATGCCACTGAACTAACTATAAGATGGTGCTTTACCTGCTCCTTGTTCACCAGATATTTTAAGAAATTCCAGTACTGTGGATACGCGCCGCATGTGCGAAGCTGTAAACCCAACACAGACGGAATTTCGTCGGTGGAGAATCTCCTGGCAAGCATTCTCCAGAGAGTGTTTGTCTGGGTGGTCTCCGCAGTTACCTGCTTTGGGAACGTTTTTGTCATCTGCATGCGCCCTTACATCAGGTCTGAAAACAAGCTGCACGCCCTGTCAATCATTTCTCTCTGCTGTGAGTATTTCCTGGTTGAAGAGGAATCACGGTTTTGAAATATGCTGAAGTGTTGCTGGTAAAAAAATAAGTTCTGTGAAGGGCAGGATTATGGGTTTTTAAAATTGTCTTCATTATATGTCGTTTTCACATTTCCTTCAATGAAAATAGCATTACTTTAGTGATAAGAAAGAAAATAAGTTTCAGCCAGCGCCGTGGCTCACTAGGCTAATCCTCAGCCTTGTGGTGCTGGCACCCCGGGTTCTAGTCCCGGTCGGGGCGCCGGATTCTGTCCCGGTTGCCCCTCTTCCAGGCCAGCTCTCTGCTGTGGCCAGGGAGTGCAGTGGAGGATGGCCCAAGTGTTTGGGCCCTGCACCCCATGGGAGACCAGGAGAAGCACCTGGCTCCTGCCTTCGGATCAGCGCGTTGGCCGCGGCGGCCATTGGAGGGTGAACCAATGGCAAAGGAAGATCTTTCTCTCTGTCTCTCTCTCACTATCCACTCTGCCTGTCAAAAAAAAAAAATAATAATAAGTTTCTAAAACAACAAAATGCAGTTATCTTCAACAGGTGAACGAAGCTCTCGTTCATTAGTTTTCTCTCATATAGTAGCTCATATAGAGGCATACTGTGTTGACACTTCTAAAATATTTTATTACAAATAAAATTGCAAACATCCATGGTCATCACATTTTTATATCCTGATACATAGTTACTTTTTTATCTGGGTATCCAGTTCATAGATATTGATTCAGTGGCTGATTATTTTTCTGATGTCTGAGATACTAGAATCCTTTGTATTCATAACTTGAAATATATAAATGAGAAAACTTTTTCATGTAGTAATAACTTTTTAATAGTTTTTGGAATGTGGTTGCAAGGTATGATGTTAAATGAGGACCACAAAGAAAAATAAATGAGAAACTAGTTCTTAGGCTGGTCATAGTCTTTGTCACGTGGCCTAGAGTGTTCTCCCTCAGACAGGTAAAGCACCAGTCTGCACAGTGTTCTACTTTTTTATGTGTGCATTGGCCCATGAACAGCCCTCACCCCACCCTAGTTTTTTTTTTTTTTTATTGCAAGTTACACATGATAAATAGAACTCAAACTGTTTACCACATTATATTGTTAGCTACAAAATCTTGAGTACGGTCAATTTCAATCCTAAAGAATTAGAGTTGGCTTTATGATTTATACAGTGATGTGATCTTGGGAACTTTGGAATGCTTGCACAGTCAAAAACTCCCAAACACTTTCTGATATGTTTGCTTAAAAAGAAAATAAGCCAAATAGTGTGGCACATTAAGAGCTAATTTTTGGAGTGGGAGAACCTAAAAAGAAACAGAGAAAGATGTAAAAGTGGGAAGAAAGAATCAGGAAGAACAATGTCGCTTAGACCAGCTCTGGTAAGTAATTTAAGTCCCCCAGAACTGTATGGACAGCAGAGCATTTCATAATTATTCATACCTTCTAAATTACAGACTTCAAAATTCATAGCCATCACTCTGTCCAGAGCATTTCATAATTATTCATACCTTCTAAATTACAGACTTCAAAATTCATAGCCATCACTCTGTCACGGCGGCTTCCAAGTTGATTTCTCTAAGTTTTCAGATGTTTCTTCAGCTTGTTGAGCTGGGAGATGTTCAGTGAAAGAGCTGAGCCGAGTAACACTAGCCCCATCTAGGCTCCTGACTGAATGCTCAACAGAGCTACATTGTATTCATTTGTTTCACAATTTTGCTTGGTTGGTCTAGAATGGAGCACAAAACAGACAAGACCTCTGCTTCCACATTTGCATTTTAAAGGAAACCAAAGAAATGATTACTTAATTAACTGCTAAGAGAATGGCTACTAAAAAGACTTGACAAATAGGTCCTCAGCCATAAATGAATCCTTAGATGAATACAAATTACTTCTATCCAAGATAGAAGAAACTTGGCTATTTTTTTTCTAATATTAAAAATAGCATTGCTTACTGATCATTTCATTATAACCATCTTTTCTGCATATTTATGGAACTTTCTGACCCTTCTAGGTGCTGACTGCTTGATGGGAATCTATTTGTTTGTGATTGGAGCCTTTGACCTGAAGTTCCGCGGGGAATACAACAAGCACGCGCGGGTTTGGATGGAGAGTATTCATTGTCAGCTCATGGGGTCTTTGGCCATTCTGTCCACCGAAGTATCAGTTCTGCTTCTGACATTCTTGACTCTGGAAAAGTACATCTGCGTTGTGTATCCTTTCCGATGTTTAAGACCTCAAAAATGCAGAACAATCACAGCTCTGCTTCTCATCTGGATGACTGGGTTTCTGGTGGCTTTCACCCCGCTAAGCAATAAGGAATTCTTCAGAAACTTCTATGGCACCAACGGAGTATGCTTTCCTCTCCACTCAGAAGATGCAGAAAGTACCGGAGCCCAGATCTACTCAGTGACAATCTTTCTGGGTAAGGCCCTCGGGTACAAACCCTTCATTCAGCTGCGGGGACGACTCACGGCGTGAAACTCACTGTGCCTGCTAAGGGCTATGTTTGTTTATTATTATTATTATTATTATTATTGACAGGCAGAGTGGACAGTGAGAGAGAGAGACAGAGAGAAAGGTCTTCCCTTGCCATTGGCTCACCCTCCAAAGGCCGCCGCGGCCGGCGCACCGCGCTGATCCGATGGCAGGAGCCAGGTGCTTCTCCTGGTCTCCCATGGGGTGCAGGGCCCAAGCACTTGGGCCATCCTCCACTGCACTCCCTGGCCACAGCAGAGAGCTGGCCTGGAAGAGGGGCAGCCGGGACAGAATCTGGCGCCCCGACCAGGACTAGAACCCGGTGTGCCTGCACCGCAAGGCGGAGGCTTAGCCTAGTGACCCGCGGCGCCGGCCCATGGGCTATAAGTTTTTACCAAAAGTTTCTAACCAATGTTCTGCAGCAAGGCTGGGGCCGAATTCCATCAGAATCCCCAGTAGGAATGTTTTTCTCCCAAATTACCCTTTTATTATATGAATTCCAAACTGACATGTTTTATGAAAGATAGTAAACACTTGTATCTCATGAATTCACCTTAATAATACCAAGCAAAACATAAATTCACTCTTTTCTTTCCCTTTACAATAAAACGTAATGCTACTTGTGACCTTTTCAAACACATGTGCGTACCCACACATCTTTGGTTTAAGAGTATGTATACAACTGTTCTAAATTAGCCATGTAAAAATATTCTCGAAGTACAGCACAAAGTAATTAAATTATGAAAAAAAATCACTAAGACTAGAAACCTGAAGGGCCAGATATTAAGTAAATGGCTCTAATTTCATCTTAGTGTGCCATTTTTAAATGAAACATCTCACTATCATTCAGTACTTCATCTGCAAAAAAAAGAATGACCTTTATGCACCTTCGTAATTCTTTATGAAGAATAAAAAATACATTATGGTTGTTATATCTTTAATAACACCTTAAGAATATGTTTTATCTGTTTGTTTTAAAAAAAATACTTGTGTCCATTAATAGTGCTTCTTGGGTTCTAAACAGGTGTCAACTTGGCGGCATTTCTCATCATAGTCTTTTCCTACGGAAGCATGTTTTACAGTGTCCATCAAAGTGCCATCACAGCAACTGAAATACGGACTCAAGTTAAAAGAGAGGTGGCCCTGGCCAAGCGCTTCTTCTTTATCGTGTTTACTGATGCATTGTGCTGGATCCCCATTTTTGTGCTGAAATTTCTTTCACTGCTTCAGGTAGAAATACCAGGTACAGCTTGCTTTCTTTGGAGAAATAATACATCTTTTCTCTTTTTTTTTTTTTTTTTTTTTTTTTTGAGGCAGAGTGGACAGTGAGAGAGAGAGACAGAGAGAAAGGTCTTCCTTTTGCCGTTGGTTCACCCTCCAATGGCCGCCGCGGCCAGTGCACTACGGCCGGCGCCCCATGCTGACCCGAAGGCAGGAGCCAGGTGCTTCTCCTGGTCTCCCATGGGGTGCAGGGCCCAAGCACTTGGGCCATCCTCCACTGTCTTCCTAGGCCACAGCGGAGAGCTGGCCTGGAAGAGGGGCAACCAGGACAGAATCCGGTGCCCTGACCGGGACTAGAACCTGGTGTGCCGGCGCCGCTAGGCGGAGGATTAGCCTAGTGACCCGTGGCGCTGGCCGAAATAATACATCTTATTGTAAGTTTATGTTTATGTCTGTGCAGTGTTCTTCCAAGAAAGATGAGTAGGATTCTTAACCCTAACTAGTTGTTGTAAGAATCAAAGTCGGGGTCAGATACACTTTAGCTCTATTCCCCAACAAGCATTTTCTGGAAATAAGCCATTCAGTTTTTCCATAAATGCTTAATATCACAATTGCAACAAAGGAACAATGATCAAAATGTGTAACATGGGTGTTGATATTAATTGCATGCTTAAGATGACTAGAAAAGAATATAGGTCAAAGTATTAATCCCAAAATTGCTTCATTTTTTAGAATGTAAGAAATGTTTCCTCTTCGAATACATACATTTTAGAGAATATTACCCCTGAGTGTGAAAAACAATAGGAAAAAAATCTTGGTAACTAAAAATGACATGCATCACATCCATTAGAGTGGCTGTTATTCTAAAACACACAGTCACACACACAAAAGCAAGTGTGGCTGAGGGTGTGGGGAAACTGGAATCCTTGTGCACTGCTCCTCCAGGCCAGCTCTCTGCTGTGGCCCGGGAGTGCAGTGGAGGATGGCCCAAGTCCTTGGGCCCTGCACCCCATGGGAGACCAGGAGAAGCACCTGGCTCCTGGCTCCTGCCATCGGATCAGCGCGGTGCGCCAGCCATAGTGGCCATTTGGGGGGTGATCCAACAGAAAAGGAAGACCTTTCTGTTTCTGTCACTCACTGTCTAACTCTGCCTGTCAATATATATATATATATATATATATATATATATATATATATATAAAATGGTGCTGGCTGTTGAAAACAATATGACACTGCTACAAAAATTAACCATAAAATTATCACACAACCCAGCAGCTCCGATTCTCAGTCATTCCCAAAGGCATTGAAAGTAAGGACACCGATATTTGTACATCTATGTTCATAGTAGCATCATTCACAGTAGCCAAAATATGAAGCAATGAATGTGTCCAGAGATGGGTAAAAGGATAAACAAAATGTCTGCTATAGGCAGAGAATGGGTTGTCACTCAGCCTCGAGGGAGGAAATTCTGACACATTCTGCAATATGAATGAACCCTGAAGATGTCGCATTAAGTGAAGTAAGACAGATGCAAGTGGTAAATATTTTATGATTCCACTTACATGAAGTTCAGGAGTAGTTAAATGCACAGAGTAAATACAGAGTGGTGATTTCTAGGGACTGGTGTGGGGAGAAGGGGAGGCCGTGTTTAATGAGTATAGTTTCAGTATGGGATGGGGGGAGGTTCTGGAGGTAGATAGAGGTAGATGTGGCCCAACAATGTGTAGGGATTCAATGTCTCTGAACCATACATATTTAAAATGGTACATTTTGTGATATATATATATATATAACCACATTTAAAATGTGAGTATCCTGTTAGTTGTATATAAAATACAATACATACTCACAATTTTAAAATTTATAAATATATATAATTTTGATTTTATTTTATCCCATGGATGATGGTAATGGTACCTTAAATTTTATAAACACAACAAAAAGAAAGACTAGCATCTGTAATGTTATAATACCAATCTAAACATTTCATATTTGCAAATCTTAAACGCCCTTATTCCCCCTATGTTGATTCTAATTCTTTCATTTTTGAGTCATCATCCATCATACTGTTTTTTAGAAATGTATTTGAAAGAACAGAGAGAGCAAGCTTCTCTGGTTCACTTTCCAGATGCCTGCAACAGCCATGGTTGAGCCAGGCTAAAAAGGCAGAAGCCCGGAACTCCATCCAGTTTTCCTGCATGGGAGGCAGGGAACAACTACTGGAGCCATAACCTGCTGGCACTCAAACCCAGGGACTCCATTATGGGATGCAGGCATCCCAAGCAGCAACTTAACCACTGAGCCAGACTTCTGTGTCCATTGTAATCTTATGATCTCATTTTAAATTATTTGGTTTTATTTTATTTTTAAAATGCCTATTAATATGTATTACTTACATGTCTTATGAGGTACAGCATAATATTTGTATATATTTCATACACTGATTAAATCAGGCAAGTAACATTTCTGTTGCCTTATATTTTTATTTTATTTACTTGAGAAGCAGAAAGACTGAGAGAAACAGATAGATAGACAGTTCACATCTGCTCTTCCATCCCTAAATGCCCACAACAGCCAAGGCCACGCCAGACTCTAAAATGGTCTCCTTTTTTCTGTTCCAGGTACCATAACTTCTTGGGTAGTGATTTTTATTCTGCCCATCAACAGTGCTTTGAACCCAATTCTCTATACGTTGACTACGAGACCTTTCAAAGAAATGATCCGTCAGTTTTGGTTTGACTACAGGCAAAGAAGGTCTATTGACAGCAAAGGAAGCCAGAAAACATGTGCTCCGTCGTTCATCTGGGTGGAGATGTGGCCACTGCAGGAGATGCCGCCTGAGCTCATAAAGCCACCTGTTTTCCCAGACAGGTGTGAGATAACACTCATTTCTCAGCCACCTAGACTCAACTCCTTCACATGACCACTCTGCAGCCCCTTGCTTCACAGAGAATGCTGTCTGGTTCTTCTGGAGGAAATAGGAGTAAATATCACAAAATTAATAACCTCTATTAATGCCTAAGACAAATTAGCATACAAGGCCATGAAGACAAAATCGTCCAATGCTCGTGTAAAAGGAAGTAATTACACTGATAATGTGTATATAGTAGCACATATGTTGCATCGCGAATTAAGAGAAATCTACTTCAGAGGGATTCGCGGCTTCTTCTAACATGCGTTTACTGAGTCTCACCACGTGCACGACACTGGTGAATTCCTGGAAGCAGACGGTACGGAACCTTGTATTCTGTAAATTGTGAGGAACTCTACACAAAGTCCACCTGCAGCTCCTCATTTAAAGTAGAGCTTTGTCTGTCGTACATAACAGCAAACATAAAAATTATGAACATTTTTAAATAAATGTTTACAGTTTGGATACTCAGTGTAACTACACCAGAGAAAATTTCTGATTGTTTGCGAAATACAGACATTCTGTTTTAAGAATCCACTGCTGTGGTTTGTGTCCTGCGTGTTCCCCACAGTCCTGTGTGTGTTGAAGATGGGTCCCCAAAATCTTATGTTACTGGCACCAAGAAGATGGGCGCATAATCCAAGCGTCATGTTTGGAGGTAGGACCACTGCGGGTGGTCACTGAATTGGATTGATGGAGCCCCGTGACCAAATCTTGGTGGCTTTTATAAGAGCCCACATTGGGAAGACAAAAAGTGTGCTCACTGACTCTTGGCGTGTGATGCTCTTACCACACAGGGGCTGTGCCAGCAGGAGCACCATCAGAGGCCAAGCCAATGGGGCCTCCCGATCTTGGACTTGAACCTCCAAAGCTGTGAGCTAAATAAACCTCTCTTTCATAAGAAGCTTGTGTCAAGTATTTCATTGTATTATCAAGAAGCTGACTGATGCATCCTTTTTTTCTTCAAGTCTCCATACACTTGACAGCCAATAAAACAACTTTATGACTGTAAAAAATGCTTTGTTAGAAACTCAAAAATAGCGTTTCTCTTTCATTGCCTGCACAATTTTCTTTTTGCTTTAAGTCATCATCATCTTATGAGACTGGAATAGGAGAACAGGAGTCTTGCAAAGAAGAGAATCAGGACAGAATGTGGATAAAGATTTGGATCAGAGGAACAGGACCGAGAGTCCAGAAATAAGCCCTCACATTTTCAGTCGATTGATTCTAACCAGGGTGCCAAGACAGTCATGTGAAGAAGGGAGAGCATTTTATTTTTTACTTTAGTTACTTGAGAGGTAGAAAGATGGAGACAGAAAGAATTCCCATTTACTGATTTACTCTCCAGGTGCCTGCAATAGCTAGATTTGGGCCCAGCCAAAGCCAGAAGCTGGGAACTCTATACAGGCCTCACGTATCATCAGTGCAGTGACCTGACTACCTGAGTCATCAGCTGCTGCCTCCCAGGTCGCACATTAGTCAGACGCTGGGATAAGGAGCAGAATTAGGCTCTCCGGTGTGGGATGATAGCTCAGCCAGTAGGCCAAGAATCTGCCCAAGAACAGTCTTCTCAATAAAATACACTGCCAACAACTGGAAATCCACATGCAAAGGAGTAAAACTGGAGCCCTGTTTCATACCCAATATTAAAATTAACTCAAAATCAATCAACACACTAAATACAAGAGCTGGAACCATAAAAGTTTTAGAAGAAAACACAGGATGAATCCTCCTCAAGACTCTGAATTTGGCAGTAGATTTCTAGACCATCTAGTCGTATCTAGATGATGTGTGTGTATATATATATATATACACACACAAATTAGATTTCATATAAATTAAAATCTTTGTGCATAAAAGATAATACTAACAAAGCAAAAAGACAACCTACCAAAGTGGAATATTTACAGTGATATTTATGAAAAGGGCATAATATCTAGATTTCATAAAGAACTTCTAACTCAACAACAAACTCAAAAATAGGTAACAGACTTGAATAAACATTTCTCCAAAGAAGATATACAAATGGCCAATAAGCCCCTGAAAAGCTCAACATCACTCATCATTAGGGAAATTGCAAGTGGCAGCTTAACCTGCTGGGCTACCATACCAGCCCCTGTGTACAAATTCTGGATACCTTTTAACAAACTGTTATTTCCTTGAATAGATACTTTATATTGTTTTAGCTTTTTAAAAAATATCATAATCGGAGCAAGCTGATTAAAGTTTTAGGTAGCAGCTTCCTTTTGTGAAAAGAACTTCTGAGGCTTGGTTCTTCTCTTCACCTGACAAACTGCTTGTTTGTGTGATTTTCTGTAATGTTAATCCCATAAACAGAACAGTCCACTTTGCCAACTTGTTTCAAAGTAGATGTAGGGGTGCCTTGGTGCCACTGACATAAGAACTAGGCAGTTATAGTTTAAGTGAGCTGGGAATCATGTCTTCCTGCAGAATGTTGCTGTCTCTCTAACTGTCAGTTTGATATGCCCAGCTCTTCAGGATGCACTGTAGCATCCAGGACCAAGGCGTATGCTCACACCTCATCCCATCTGCATATCCAATGAGGTACCACCCCCTACATTATAAAAAAAAAGGAGAAAGGATTCCAAGATGGCTGAATAGGAAAAAGACATGCCGATTTTGACCAGGGAAAGATAACAGAAGAAAATCAAAGGAAGTGCATTTCCAGAGGAGAGTGCGAGAGAAGTTTGCAGTGGAAATTCTACAGAAGCAGAGAGACACCGTGGGGCAGCGCCGACAGTTTGAACACGCAGCAGCGAGCAGGGACACCACTCAAAACTCCTGCAGCCAAGGGCCGGAGGAGATGCCAGCTTCTGAGAGCAAACTGTGGCAGCCCTGTCACTAGTGACATTACATGAGGGATACCATTGCACCACACTGACTGTGAGTCCATTCTGGAGCCCTGCAGGGCCCCATGAAAGAAAATCATGTTTATTTTTTCCCATCCCCTGACAAAGCACCTGCCTGACAGCAGGGAGAAAGCACCATCGTAATGCCAGTAGAGGCTATGGTGGCTTTCTCATTTCCCCACTGACTTTAGTCTGGCCTGGAGGGTTGGTGGGGTGCTGTGCACCCACTTAGGACTCTGAGGTGTTCCCCTCCACCCACCCAGTCACAGGCTCCTGGGCTCAATCTGCTAAGGCAGGGTGCCCATAGACATCTGCTCTGGGAATGACTCTGCTTTCTCTGTGGACGGGGCAGGCATATGGGGCTGAGAGTGGATCTGCTGCACCCTGTGACTGTGGGAGCCTTGCACACTATGAATGTGGGGACTCTGTGACTGTGCTATAGAGTGTCGGGTGTAGCTGGGTCTCTGGACAATAACTGTCTGGCCTCAGAGGCTCAGAGCTCCCAGTCACTGGGGTAGATCACTGTGGAGGGTTCCATGCTCACACTGAAGACAGCACAGACCCTTTGTGTGGTTCACCCACCTGCATGGGTGGGGGTTGTAGCCACTATGGGCCAACCATGGAGACTGAATACCTTGGAAGAGAGGAGGTAACCATGCGTCTCTGTTGCAGTGGATTCGTTCTGAGAGGAGGAACTCAGTGGGGGCAGGAGGCGTGGGGTCACCACACAGACCCTGGGAGTCGAGTGAAAGCGGACCAGAGGCAAGCAGTAAATTCAAAGAAATCTAGTTTTTTGAAAAAATAAATTGATAAACCATTGGCCAAACCAAAAAAAGAGAACACACTAATGAATAAAATCAGAGATGAAAAAGGAGTAATAACAACAGATACAACAGAAATAAAAAAGTCATCAGGAATTACTACAAATAGCTGTAAACCAACAAACTGGGAAACCTAGAAGAAATGGACAGATTCCTAGACACACATAATTGAGTCAGGAAGGTGTAGAAAAACTAAATAGGGCCAGCACTTTGGTGTAGCAGGTAAAGCCGCCATCTGTAGTGTGGGCATCCTATATGGCCAGTTCAAGTCCCAGCTGCTCCACTTCCGATCCAGCTCTCTGCTGTGGCCTGGAAAAGCAGTAGAAGATGGCCCAAGTCCTTGGGTACCAGCACCCACGTGGGAGACCCAGAGTAAGCCCCTGGCTCCTGGCTTCAGATTGGCACAGCTCCGGCCATTGTGGCCAATTGGGGAGTAAACCAGCGGGTGGAAGACTTCTCTATCTCTTTTCCTCTCCTTCTCACTCTATGTAACTCTGACTTTCAAATAAATAAATAACTCTTAATATTAAAAAAAAGAAAAGCTAAACAGACCAATAACCAGGATGAAGATCAAATCAGTAATAAGGACCCTCCCAACAAAGAAATGCCCAGGACTGGATGCCTTCACTGCAATATTCTACCAGACATTTAAAGAACTGATTTCAATTTTTCTTTAACTGTTCAGAAAAATTTAAAAGGAGAGAATCCTCCCAAACTCCTTCTCTGATACCAGCTTCACCTTAATGTCTAAACCAAAAAAGATACAAAAAATAAAGAGAACTATAGACCAATACCCCTGATGAACATAGATGCAAAAATCCTCAACAAAATACTGGCTAATTAGACCCAACAACACAGGAAGATCATTCACCAGGATCAAGTGGGATTTATCCATAGTATGCAGTGATGGTTCAATATTTGCAAATCAATAAATGTAATACATCATGTTAACAAATTGAAGAATAAAAACGATATGGTTATCTCAATAGATGCAGAGACAGCCATTGATAAAATACAACATCCTTTCATGATGAAAACCTTATGCAAACTGGGTATATGGAAGGAGCATCCCTCAACAAAAGGCAATATATGACAAACCTACAGCCAGCATCATACTGAATGGGGAAAAGTTGGAATAATTTCCACTAAAATCTAGAAACAGACAAGGATGCCTACCTTTTCAACTGCTATTCAGTATAGTTCTGGAGGTTTTAGCCAGAGCCATTAGGAAAGAAAAAGACTCAAATTGGAAAGGAGAAAGGCAAATTATCCCTGTTTGCAGATCACATGATTCTACATAAAGGGGAACCAAAGACTCCACTGAGAGACTACTGGAACTCACAGAAGAGTTTGGTAAATCAGTAGCCTCTATACACAGACAGTGGCATGGCTGAGAAGGAACTAAGATCAATCTCATTCACAATAGTAACAACAACAACAAAAAAATGCTGGGGCTGGCGCTGTGGCGCAGCAGGTTAACACCCTGGCCTGAAGCACCAGCATCCCATATGGGTGCCAGTTTGAGACCCAGCTGCTCCACTTCGCATCCAGCTCTCTGCTGTGGCCTTGGAGAGCAGTAGAAGATGCCCCAAGTCCTTGGGCCCCTGCACCCATGTGGGAGACCTGGAGGAAGCTCCTGGCTCCTGGCTTCGGATCGGCACGGTTCCATCTGTTGCAACCAATTGGGGAGTGAACCATCAGATGGAAGACCCCTCTCTCTCTCGCTCTCTCGCTTTCTCTACCTCTCCCCTCTCAGTGTAACTCTGACATTCAAATAAATAAATAAATCTTAAAAAAAAAAAAACCTTAAATACCTGGGGATAAATTTTACCCAGGACCTGAAAGATCTCTACAATGAAAATTACAAAACATTAAGAAATAGAAAACACACAAAAATAAATGAAAAATCATCCATGTTTATGTATCGGAAGAATTAATATCAAAAATATGTCCACAGTACCAAAAAGCAATTTAAGGATTTGATGTGATCCCAATTAAAATACCAATGATGGGGCCAGCACTGTGGCTTAACAGGTAAAGCTGTTGCCTGCCTTGCCAGCATCCCATGTGGGCACTAGTTCGAATCCCAGCTCTCTGCTGTGGCCTGGGAAAGCAGTGTAGGATTGCCTGGGTCCTTCGGCCCTGTACCCATGTGGAAGACCCAGAGAGGGTTCCTGGCTCCTGGCTTCAGATCTGTGCAGCTCAGGTTATTGCAGCGTCTGGGGAGTGAACAAGTGGATGGAAGACTTCTGTCTCTCCCTCTGTCTGTAACTCTACCTCTCAAATAAATAAATAAATCTTTTTTTAAAAAAATGACATTCGGCCGGCGCCGCAGCTCACTAGGCTAATCCTCTGCCTTGCGGCGCTGGCACACCGGGTTCTAGTCCCAGTCAAGGCGCCGGATTCTGTCCCGGTTGGCCCTCTTCCAGGCCAGCTCTCTGCTGTGGCCCGGGAAGATAGTGGAGGATGGCCCAAGTGCTTGGGCCCTGCACCCCATGGGAGACCAGGAGAAGCACCTGGCTCCTGGCTTCGGATCAGTGTGGTGCGCCAGCCGTGGCGGCCATTGGAGGGTGAACCAATGGCAAAGGAAGACCTTTCTCTCTGTCTCTCTCTCTCACTGTTCACTCTGCCTGTCAAAAAAAAAATGCATATGGAGGAGCCAGTGCTGTGGTGTAGAGGGTAGAGCTGCTGCCTGCAGTGCCAGCATCCCATATGGGCACCAGTTCAAGTCCCAGCTGCTCCACTTCTGATCCAGCTCTCTGCTATGGCCTGGGAAAGCAGTAGAAGATGGCCCAAGTCCTTGGGCCCCTGCACCCATGTGGGAGACCCAGAGGAAGTTCTTGGCTCCTGCCTTTGGATCTGCAAAGCTCCAGCTGTTGCAGCCAATTGGGGAGTTAAACAGTGAACGGAAGACCTCTCTCTCTGCCTCTCCTTCTCTCTCTCATATAAATAAATACATCTAAAAAATTCATATGGAAATACAAGAGACCCCTAACAGCTATAGCAATATTAAACCACAAAAACAAAGCAGGAGGCATCACAATACCAGACTTCAAGACATACTACAGGGCAGTTAAAATCAAAACAGCCTGATACTGGCACAAAAACAGACATGCAGATCAGTGCAACAGAATAGAAACCCCAGAATTAATCTACGCATCTGCAACCAATGAATTTTTGACAAATGAACTGAAATCAATCCCTGGAGCAAGGACAGTCTCTTTAACAAATGGTGCTGGGAAAATTCAATCTACACATGCAGAAGTCTGAAACAACCCCCTACTATACACCTTATACAAAACTCTACAGCCTGATGCCATCAAATCACTAGAGGAAAATATTAGGGAAACCCTACAAGACATTGGCGTAAGCAAAGACTTCCCAGAAAAGGCTCCAGAAGCACAAGCCATCAAAGCCAAAACTGGCAAATGGGACTACATCCAGCTGAAAAGCTGCTGCACTGCAAGGGAAATACTCAACAGAGTGAGGAGGCAACCAACAGAACGGAGGAAATGTTTGCAAACCGTGCGACTGATAAAGGATTAACATCCAGGATCTAGAAAGACTTCAAGAACAACAGCAGCAAAACAAGCAATCCAGTTAACAAATGGGCAAGGACTTGAACAGGCATGTTTCAAGAGAGGAAATTCAAACGGCCAAGAGACACTTGGGAAAATGCTCAGGATCACTAGCTGTTAGACAAATGAACACACACACACAAGAAAAGGTATCACCCCACCCTAGTTAGGGTGTCTATCATCCTCACTATGTTCCTAAATTTGTATTTATGAAATACATGAAGTTTGTATACCTTAAATAAAAGACTTCTAGGTAACAAAAATCAAAAAACAATAAATGCTGGCAAGTCTCTGGGGGAAAAGGTTCCCTAATCCACTGTTGGTGGGAATGTAAACTAGTACAGCCATTGTGGAAGATGGAGATACCTCAGAGATCTGAATATAGAATTACCATATGACCCGGCCTGAGAATTTACCCAAATGAAATGAAATCAGCATATGAAAGAGTTATCTGTATCCCCATGTTCATTGTAGTTCAATTAGCAATAGCTGGGGCCAGCGATGTAGCATAGCAGGTAAAGCCGCCGCCTGCAGTGCCGGCTACACATTGGCTGGTTCAAGTCTTGGCTGCTCCACTTTCGATCCAGCTCTCTGCTGTTGCCTGGGAATGCAGTAGAAGATGGCCCAAGTCTTTGGGCCCCTGCACCCACTTGGGAAACGGAAGAAGCTCCTGGCTCTTGGCTTTAGATCAGCCCGGCTCCAGCCACTGTGGCCATTTAGGGGGTGAACCAGTGAATGGACAACATTTCTTTCTCAATCTCTCTCTCTCTCTCTCTGCCTGTGCCTCTGCTTCTTTGTAACTCGGTCTTTCAAATAAAATAAATAAATCTTTTTTTAAAAAAAATTCACAATAGCTAAGATACAGAATCAACCCATAGTATTCCAACACTGCAAAATAAACTATTCCTGTGTGCACATGAAACCAGTCTTAGCTTAGTATTTCTCTCTCTGCAGGAGGCTAGAACCTGGATTAAAAAAAAAAAAAAAAAAAAAAAACTGCTATATTCATTGCCCACATGGGGAGAAGCCTGAGTCATCTTTTCCAGGCAACATGTCCATCTGGGCTCCGCAGTGGTGCTGCCTCTTTTTTTTCCTAAAGCCACCTTTTATTTAAGGAATATAAACTTCATGCATTTCGTAGGTACAACTTTAAGAATATAGTGATTCCTCCTACTATACCCGCCCTCCTGCCCACACTCCCACCCCTCCTCCTCCTCCTCCTCCTCCTCCTCCCTCTCCCATTCCCAGTCCCATTCTCCACTAAGATCCATTTTTGATTAACTTTATACACAGAAGACCAACTCTATACTAAGTAGAGTTCAGCAATTTGCACAAAAAAAAAAATAAAATAAAATAACAGTTCCTCAACAGTCGAGACAAGGCCTGTTCAGAGTCATTGCTTACCTCTTTTTTTAATATTTATTTATTTATCTGGAAGGCAGAGCTACAGAGAGGTAGAGGCAGAGAGAGAGAGGTCTTTGATCCACTCGTCACTCCCCAGTTGGCTGCAATGACTGGAGCTCAGCTGATCCAAGTCAGGAGCTTCTTCCAGGTCTCCCATGTGGCTGCAGAGGCCCAGGACTGGAGCCATCCTCCACTGCTTTTCCAGGCCATAGTAGAGAGCTGGACCAGAAGTGGAGCAGAAGTTCGAGCCAGGACTTGAACTGTTGCCCATGTGGGATGCCAACACCACGGGCGGTGGCTTTACCTGCTATGCCACAGCACTGGCCCCAGCTTGGCTCTTTTTGAGAACTAAATTTGCTTTCCTTTTCCTTTTCAATAACCCTGATGTAGAACTACCAGTTTCTCTGATCAATAAATTATCTGCTAATCTGCTCTGCCGCTTTAAAGAATGTCTGAGGCAACAAGGCTGTGTGCTTTGACAGCTAGTTTCTTTGCAGAGGAATAAGGAAAAGGAAGTTTGGGTGATTCCAAAGAAAACTGCTGCAGACGCTTCTGTGCAAAATTCAGGCTTTTTAACAGTTCATCTCATGCATGGTTATTTTTCACGTTCAGCCCCATGATGGTCACACAGGTTGGACACTGGGTTTTGCAGGACAGAATTTCCTTGTACACAGAGAACAGTCTCAAGTGTCTGCCAAGGTACTGAGGCCGTTACCGTGCCAACGTGTGGTAAGTCCAGTTGGTAGCAGAAAGTAGGCATAAACCAAATTCACCACACTCTAGGCAGTGTAAAGTGCTCTCCCTGGCAAAGAAAAGGCACATGGGAGCAACAGGATGGTAACTACTGGTAGCTAACTTACTCTTGAAGCTAGGTCACTCCTACCAGGTTTTTCCTGTCTTTGAGAACCGTTCACTGGAGTCCCATTCACTCTCGTTGCTGAAGCGCTCGCTCCTCCTGTCTACAGACTGTGGCAGTCTCATCTGCTTCCGTGGATCAGTTACACACATACCCATGATTCCGTATCTCTGCTTTTAGCCAGTTCTCCCTCATGAACTGGTCGTTTGTGTGCACAACTCAGTAGACATTTCTACTTGAGTGTTTCACTGGCTCTTTTTTTTATTATTTGTTTTTGAGATACAGAGAGACAGAGATCTCCCATTCATTGTTTCGCTCTTCAGATGCCCACAATGGCAGGGGCTGGCCGGGAGAAGCCAGGACTGGAAGCTCACTCCAGGTCTCCCAGTGGTGGCAGGGACACAGTCACTCCAGCCATCACCTGCTGCATCCCCACGTGCCCATCAGCAGAAAGCTGGAGCCAGGTACTCAGAACCCAGGCACTCTGGTAAAGAGTGTAAGCATCCCAAATGGCATCCTTCTCCACCAAATACCACCCCTCCCTAGCTCCTTAACGTCATGATTTAAAAAAAAAAAAAAAGATTTATTTATTTATTTGAAAGTCAGAGTTACAGAGAGAAAAGGAGAGGCAGAGAGAGAGAGAGAGAGGTCTTCCATCCACAGGTTCACTCTCCAGTTGGTTGCAACGGCCGGAGCTGTACTGATCCGAAGCCAGGAGCCAGGAGCTTCTTCCAGGTCTCCCACGTGGGTGCAGGGGCCCAAGGACTTGGGCCACCTTCTACTGCTTTCCCAGGCCCTAGCAAAGAGCTGGATCAGAAGTGGAGCAGCCAGGACTAGATCCGGCGCCCAGATGGGATGCCGGCACTTCAGGCCAGAGTGTTAACCCGCTACGCCACAGTGCCGGCCCCTTAATGTCGTTATTACATACAGACCTGGAATAGGGCACCTGATTCCCCTTCTCTGGGTCCTGCCTTGATGGTTGACACCACTGGACCAAGCTAGAAATCTGGAAGCCATCCTTGATTCTTCCTTCATCCACCACATCAAATCACTCGGTGATTTGTGATTGACTCTTGTAGATATCCACTTCCCTTCACCCCAATTCCCAATACCTTAGTTTGAGTCAACTTCACGATTCATTGGGATATTTGCAATAACCTCCTGACAAGTCTCTGTGCCTCCAGTTTTAATTTGACTAAGAGCTGTCAGGGGAGAAAATAAAAATGGGTTGGCATTGGTTTGGGGCACTTCAGATGGAGTTGGGAAGCCGTTGTTAAAGTGGATTTCAGACATGTCTGTGGCTGAAACTTTGAATTAGGCTGTCGCTGTACACACCTGGCTGCAAACCCACCTTGGACACGATGAGGCAAACTGCAGTCCACAGCTTTCGTTAGCCATTTGTGAAACTCCCCCCTCCCAGTTCCCGAAATTACCTAGAGACTGAGACAATGTCCAATCCCTTTCTTACAAGAACGCTTGATTCTAGTTAGCATCAGTCACAATTCTTTTAAAGATTTGTTTATTTTAGTCACAATTTTTAAAGGTTTATTGATTTATCTGAAAGACAGTGATAGAGAGAGAATCTTCCATCTGCGGGTTCAGTCACGCAGCCAGGAGCTTCTTCCAATCTCCTATGTGGGTGTAGGGGTGTAAGAACTTGGGCCATCCTCGGCTGCCTTCCCAGGCCATCAGCAATGGAGCAGCCGGGACTCAAACCGGCCCCCATTTGGGATGCTGGCCCCTTCTGTCACAATTTCTAACAAGCAAATGATATAACCAGCATCCCTGTGATGTTGAGTTTAAATACATCCACCATCTTACAACACCCCGGAACATATTCTCAGTGCCGCTTGCATTTGTCTTCTCAGACTGCAGGACTATTAAGCCCACATGAGTGTAATTTTTCTGTTCGCAACTAGGCTTTTACCTTGGTCAACAGGAAAAAGAAAGCCCCAGGGGGGAAAATGGACTGTTAAAGAGCTACTCATAGAAATATTCTATTTTGGGATGGTGTGTTATTCTGTGTTTGCCATAGAAACACTCGCACACTCACAGGATGGAGATGGGAGGGCCAGTAGACTTGGCTCACGTCCTGATGGAGGCAGGCGAACCTGAAAGCCGCAGAGCTGGTGTCCCGGTTCCACTCTGAATGCTAGCAGGCTGCCGCAGGACCCGGAGGAACCAGGGTCCCAGTTCAAACGCTGCCCAGTAGAACGCTCCCTTGCTAGGGAGAGCGTCAGCTGTTTTTGTTCTGTTCAGGCCTACAGTGGGGTAGCTGAGGCTTATCCACATTGTGGAGGTTAATCTGCCTTACTCAGCCTGTGGACTGAAATGCTAATCCCATGCAAAGACATCCTCACCGACAAACCCAGAACAATGCCCGACCACCCTGCAGTCCAGTCAGACTGCACATTAAATTAGCCACTTAAGCAAGTAAAATGATAACCTGGATATTAATAACCAAGAGCTAAGTGGCAAGGTGTGTATCGACCAGCAAATCCACTCTGGCGTCATAGACTCACAGCCAAATTATTTTATCTCAGTCTGTGTTTCCTGTTCTGTAAATAGGAACGCCGTGTCCTCGAAGGGTTGATGAGGTTCCATGAAATGTTTATGAAGCTCCTCACAGTGACACCTAGCTCATGCTCATAATTTTTGAAAATGATATTATTTGCAAAGTTAAAAGTTTCGTCTTACTGACTTTAGTGGCATGAGGCTTCCAAAAGTGATTGATCTGAGTATTAAGTTCTCTGAGGTTTGTGTAGAAGTGATAATGAGCTACACTCACTAAGTTTTTAAAAAATGAAACTCTTGGGGCCGGTGCTGTGGCACAGTGGGCTAAGCCTCTGCCTGCAGTGCTGGCATCCCATATGGGCACCGGTTTGAGTCCTGGCTGCTCCACTTCCGATTCTACTCTCCTATGACCTGGGAAAGCAGTGGAAGATGGCGCAAGTGCTTGGGCCCCTGCACCCACGTGGGAGACCCGGAAGGAGCTCCTGCTCCTGGTTTCCGATCTGCTCAGCCACACCTACTGCGGGCACTGGAGAGTGAACCAGAGATGGAAGACCTGTCTCTCTCTCTCTGTAACTCTACCTCTCAAAGAAATAAATAAAATATTTTTTAAAAAATAAATAAACCTCTTAAGTCTTTATGAAAATGTCTACACTTTGAGTTCTTCCCAGCCTCTCCCATGAAACAGAGCAAAAAGTAAAATAGAAAGGAATAGTTATTTTTAAAGCTACTTTTAAAATAAAATAAGCTTCTCCACAGAGTATCCATAGCAACACAAAATGTAAGGAGAGCTGAGCCAGGGGCCTGCCCGGCCCCAGACACGAGGGATTGTCAGTATTTATGCGGAGGAGTAAAACTGGCCACAGAAAGCTCACTACCACGGCCAGGCTTGCCTCGAGCTGACCGCGACTCACGAGAACCAGGAACGAGTAACGTGTTCCCCTCTAACTCAGGGGGAAAGCCACACGTGAGGGGGAAAAGAGGAAGCACACACACAGAACAAAGAAGGCTCAAATGTATGGAACACGTACATATAGACAGATGTGAAGGATGTAGAGCCAAAGGCTAAGATGCATTAAATCTGTGTGGTAGGAATACATGGTATTCTTTAAATCATTCACCTTTCCTCTGTATTTGAAACACGTCAGCAAAACTTTTGAAGGAGAGCAAGTATGTAGTCTAGAGGTTACGACGCCCAGCAATGATGGCTCCAACACTGGGTCCCTGTCACCCAACAGGAGGCCCTGGCTCCTGGCTCTGGCCTGGCCCAGCCCTGGCTGTTGTGGGCATTTGGGGAGTGAACCAGCAGATGGAAGATCTCTCTGCATCTGTCTCTTTGCCTTCTAAATAAAATCAAAGTACACTTTAAAAAGACACCCAGCTCTGCCTCCTGACTCCAGGTTCCGGCGAACGCAAACCCTGGGAAACCGCGACGCATGGGCTCTGCCACCGACGTGGGAGCCTGGATGGAGCTCCCGGGTCCTGACTTTGGTCAGCCTAGTCTGCACTACTGTGAGCACCCAGAGTGAGCCAGTGGATGGGGGTTCTCTCCCTCTATGTTTGTCTCTCTCTGCCTCTCAAACAAAAGAAAGTTATAAAAGAATAAACTCAAAGAAGCAGAAATGAAATTTATTTTTGTACATTTTAAAAATTGCCATTTTGAAGACTTTTAAGAAAATATTTTTCTAATACTCAAATAAGCATCTCTTTGGTATAGATATCACATCGTATGTGTGATCTTTAACTAAAAACACTAATCAAGAACTGTGACCTTATGTGCTAAACAGAACTATCTCTGTCCATCCTGGCGTCCCCGATCAGTGGCCCACTGTGAGGCCCTGGAATATAGTTCTGTACAAATTCCTCATTTACAAAATTACGATGTCCTGTCAGAGATGTCTGCGAGTTCTACTAAAGAAGAAAAGTAGCTGACTGATTAAACATGTCACAAAACAACAAAAAGCAATACAAGATACAGGGTAAACAGAACATCGTCACTAAGGTCAAATATGGAAACAATGACAGCATTCACATTTGACGCACTGGCAACAAAGTAACCGTCCAGAAATACTACAGAAATCATTCACAGCCCTTCAAAAAGTAACAGCACAACGCCATTCACTGGATAAGGCACTTTCAAGACCGTGGTAAAACAGAAAAGCATCACGTACAAGAAATATTAACTATGAAAGCAGTTCACCGCAGAAATAAATGAGGAAAATGCGCACCCTTTCTAAGTGGGCTTTGGTTTCCTAAAGGCTTTTATAAAGCATCACAGAAGAGCAAAATTATTTCATATATTCTTAAAAGCTATCATCAAAATACAAATCTCCACAAAAAGAGCATGTTTCCCTTTAAGTCAATGACACTGTGGTTCAGCCTGTTTTTAGAGAAACAGTTACAGTCCTCGTGCTCAAAACTGCAAGGGGGGCCGGCGCCAGGCTCACTAGGCTAATCCTCCGCCTTGCGGTGCCGGCACACCGGGTTCTAGTCCCGGTCGGGGCGCCGGATTCTGTCCCGGTTGCCCCTCTTCCAGGCCAGCCCTCTGCTGTGGCCAGGGAGTGCAGTGGAGGATGGCCCAAGTCCTTGGGCCCTGCACCTGCAAGGGAGACCAGGAAAAGCACCTGGCTCCTGCCATCAGATCAGCGCGGTGCGCCGGCCACGGCGGCCAGTGGAGGGTGAACCAACAGCAAAAGGAAGACCTTTCTCTCTCTCTCACTGTCCACTCTGCCTGTCCAAAAAAAAAAAAAAAACACACAAAAAAAACCTGCAAGGGGGCGGGTGTTTGGTCTAGTGGGTAAGACATCATCAGGGTGCCTGCACCCTGCACGGGAGTGCCTGCTTTCACTGCTGGCTCTCGCTCCTGACTCCAGCTCCCTGCTAACATGGGTTCTCAGCATCAGCAATGATGGCTCAAGTAACTGTGTCCTTGCCGCCCACGTGGGAGCCCTGCAGTGAGTCCCCAGCTCCCGGCTTTGGCTACTGCAGGCATTCGGGGCGTGAGCCAGGAGATGGGGGCGCCCTCCCTGTCTCTCTCCATCTCAGACACAGATTCTAATCAGGAAGAAGAAAACAGGCTCGAATGACATTTGCCAGCTCATAGTCAACACTGACGCTGGGCGACACTGCTTTAGGTGCTGAGGATACAGAAGTAAAACACAGCCGCTAGCTCTAGAGAACTTAGCTACTGAAGCTCCTTCTGCCACCGGCGACGTCAGTCTTCAAAGAACCACAGCCTTCTCCTAAGAGGGCCAAGGAAAGGTGCGTTCTCCGTCCCTTATTGCCAGTGGTCCCCAAGATGCAGCTCAACTTCTAACACTGCTGCTCTTGGCGTCTTCTCAGAAACCGTGTGACGGTTCACCTGATCCACCCTGGCAGCGCTGTGGCAGCATTAACATTTGCATTTGCATACAGGAACCCATTTGCATACAGGATTCCATGAAATTTAGAGGACACAGGTACTAAAGCGTAAGCAAACACGGGCTGGCATCAAAAATAGTATCAGCATTCTGCTTTCACGAAAGTCACGAAAACCAAGCAGAATTCAATCACGAGAAGCCGTGCTGAGTGTACAGGGCCTGCTAGAAGGAGCTCAAGCCGTACATGTGGGACACACGTATCCACATGTGCAGATACCACACACGAGGAGCCGGGAATGGGTGCCCGGCCGTTAGCCCAGCACCTAAGCAGGCCGAGTCAGCCGTCAGACTTCAGAGACTCGTAGCCTTCTTTCAGGAGGTGCCGCCACGTTTTCAGGAAGCGCGCGTTCTCTGTACACTTGCAGGCCAGCTCTTCCACCTGCGCCGACACTGCCGACGTGGCTTCCAGAAGCTTGCTTAATGAAAACGCTGCCTGAGATGAGAAGAAAAAGCAGTTATTTTTAAAGCTGTCATTTTATACACAGTCGGAAAATGGCTTTCACATGAATCTGGTACCCAGGCTACTACACACTTCCACGGGCTGGCGCTCTGGTGGAGTGAGCTAAGCGGCAGCTGGTGATGCTGGCCTCCATGCAGAGGGCCGGTGAGAGCAGGTGTGTCGCTTCTGACCCAGCTTCCCGCCAGGGCACCGGGAAGGCACTGGGAGCCGCCCAGGTACCTGGGGCCCAGCACGCGCACGAGAGACCCGCACGAGTGCGCGGCTCCTGGCTCCGGCCTGGCCACTGCGGCCATCCGAGCAGGGAACCAGGGGACGGACAATGCCTGCCTCTCCCTCTCTCTCTGGCTCTGCCTTTCAAGTAAATAAATAAATGTTTTCAACATAAAAGTAGTAAGTTTTCAAACGAAAACATCGGCTGTTTGTAGAGAGCCTCAAGAATTACTGACTTGCAGGTCAGCTTTGAGGGCATCTGGCCCCACCGTCTGTGCGCCATGACCAAGGCGGTATTTTTATTTTCCCTGAAAACACCGTGGAGTCCCTGAACTCCGGAAAGCGATGGAGACGCCTCCTCTCCACCTGCCCTAAGTATCTGAAGGACTTCACCCTCGACGCCTGATGGTGCAGCCTCAAAGGCACCGTGCCACCACCCTGCTGTCAATCCTGACCCTGCAGGACAAGAAAAGCAGACGTCAGAGAGGAGCCACCACCGAAACCACACGCGCATTCAGAGAACACCCAGCCCTGACGTTAGCCTCAGTTTCCAAAGGTTTTCTGCACCTAGGATAAAACCCCGCACAGGGGCGCCTGGTCCACACTGGACACACGGTGCGCATCATCCATCCCGAGGACGGGGTGCTAGGGTGGGGCGTGCGTGCTGGCCCGCGGCAAGGCCAGGTTTCCCAGCAGACACCCAGGACAGCAGTCCAGCGCCGAGCAAGCCTCGCGCCGACCGCAGCATCGACAGCCGGCCCTGGGCAGGTGGCCATCGGGAGCCGCAGTGCAGGGCTCCGGCGGGACGGGCGGCGCGGGCCGCAGCGAGGTCCGGGGAGCCCGAGGCCGGGCGGAAGGAGCCCCCGCAGCCCGCCGCCGGCCCCGGGCAGGTGGCCATCGGGAGCCGCAGTGCGGGGCTCCGGCGGGACGGGCGGGACGGGCCGCAGCGAGGTCCGGGGAGCCCGAGGCCGGGCGGAAGGAGCCCCCGCAGCCCGCCGCCGGGCCCGGGCAGGTGGCCATCGGGAGCCGCAGTGCGGGGCGCGCGCGGCCGGGGTCGCGCCCCCGGCTCTCGCTGCGGGCCCCGCGACACTCACGTCTCCGATCTGCAGCTCCACCAGCTCCAGCCGATCCACCGCGCGGCCGCCGCTGGCGCTCGCAGAGGCTGAGGAGGCGTCCGAGGACGACGGAGAAGAGGGCGGAGGCGGGGGCGGCGAGGCAGCCCGCAGCTCCGCGGGCGCAGCCATGGGCAGGGGCCGCGGCAGCCGAACCGACGCCAACCGCCTTTCAACCGCTCGCGCCCAACACCCAAAGGCGCCGCCTTCTCCTTCCCGAAGGCCCGCCTTGTGAGTCAACCCAGGGCCACCAAGACGGAGACGGTTCGCTTCTGCGGGACAGCCAATCAAACGTCCGTCAATGCCCTTTGGGCGGCTTAGTGCAGCTGCGCGGAGCTCCCACAGGGCGCGGAGTGCTTGGGAGCAGAAGACTACAACTCCCAGGATGCCGTGCGCCTCGCGCCCCCTCCCACTGCCCCGCAGTGCGCGTGCGTTACGCTCCGGGCTGTGCGGGCCCCGCCCACCACGGCTGGACAAGCCGGAAGCGCAGGCCGAGTTTTCAGCCTGAAAGCGCGGGGCGCTCTGGGACTTGGAGTCCTCGCGCTTTTCCTGGTCTGCTGCTTGACCCGGAAGCCTGTGCTGGCCCGCGCGTCACGTGTGGCGCCGGCGCAGAGCGAGAGAGGGGTAGGTCCCCGCGCAGCGAGGGCGGTCGGCTGAGCCCAGAGGCGAACTTCAGCGGAGGCGCAGGTTCCTCCGGCCGGGAATGACGCCCCCCGCGGCCTAGGGTCCCGCCCCCGCGGCCAGCCGCCGGCCCTCGTCCGCCCGCTGTGTCCGGCCGCGAGTGTCACCGTTCCTTCGAACATGCTGGCGCCGCTCGCCAGGCGCTCCTGCCCGGGTGAGAGGGAGCTCGCGTGGGGATGGGTGGAGGGAAGTGGGAGAGCGCGGGCGAGGCGGGCCGGGCCGCCCGGGGGCTGGGAGCGCGCGCCCGCGGCCCGCGGCGGCGCGGGGTGCACCTGCTGGTGGGCCCGGCGCGCGGTGCCCCTGCTGGTGGGCCCGGCGCGCTCCCCTCAGGCTGCCCCAGTTGGAAGGACTCCTCTCTGGGTTAAAGGTCGGGGACGGAGGACACTTGTCAACACGTTGCCCTCGGCGGGCTCCCGGGCCGGGGGTGGCACTGGAACCAGTGGGCGCCTTTCCCCTTGGGGCGCCCCTGGGTGTTAGCCGTCCCCGCCTCCGGCGGGGTCTCTGCCAGGATTCCGATTCGTGTCCCGCCCGAGTCACCAGCTCTGCCTGGAGCTGGGAATGGCTCTGCGTGGCCTAAGTCAGTTCGGGGGTGTTCCTTGCTGCCGTTAGATACGACCCGTAAAATAAAAAATAAATAATAATAATAAATAAAATAAAAAACTTTAGCTTGAACAGAAGTTTTTACTTAAGAGAGCTTTGAATTCTGTTGTAATCGGCTCGGCTTGATTTGCTGAATGGCAGGTTTTGGTTATGGAATGCTTAAACACCTGCACACATTGCTAATGCAAGGGCGTGCTTGTAAATGTCAGGAGTAGAATTTTCTAAAGTTGGCTTCCGAGTATTAGGTTAGAACTCGGTCGAAGCTTCTGTTCCTCTTGTTACTACACCAGGGCCCGCTTTTACGTTTGTTGGAATATCCCGGTAGTCAGGCGCTGTCTGCTCCGGATCCTAATTTACCGCCGTCTTGGGCCAGCGCTAACCAAATCCGTTGAAAATGACTGTTTTCTCTGGATGCTGATTCCTGGCTTTCTTCGCGAACTACTGGCACCAGAGAGGTGCGCACGGATGTGCTGCTGGTGTGACTGATAGGGTGATGTTCTGAGTTCATTGGACTTTGTGCCCTCAGCGCTCTACCAGAATTCAGCCATGGTCCTAAATGTCCAAATCTCTAGTCAGGTAGCAGACTTACTCCAGAAAAGGAGCAAAGGTTGTGGGTTTTTATTTATTTATTTTTTTGTAATCTGGCATTGATCAGACTATGCCGCTTCAAATATTCTCAAGAGAATCCGCAGCCATACAATAATAGAATTGTAGTTTGTCTTGCTCCAGTTATGAATTTTCAGAAGTGATAACTTCTGTACGCCAAACTACAGTGCATCGTATACTAAATGTCCTTTTAAATGATAACAGATTTGAACTCTGGAACTGAGTTGTTCCGTAATTGCTTCACTTAAATATCACATTTATGCATACTTTCAAGACTTAGATAAGACTTTAAAAGTATTCCAGATACTGTAGTTTTCAGTGTGTGTGTTTACAAGTAGAGAAAATCAGTTTTCTTGCCACATTTTTTTTTTAAAGATTATCAAAAACAGGGGCCAGCAGTGTGGCACAGCAGGTGAGGCTGCCACCTGCCAGGCTGGCATACCACATGGGTGCCATTCGTGTCCCGGCTGCTCCACTTCCAACCCAGCTCCCCACCAATGCTCCTGGGAAAGCAGCAGAAGAGAGACCAAGTGCCTGGTCCTGCCCGGCCACTTTGAAGCCCGGTTGGAGCTCCTGGCTCCCGGCTCCCGGCTCCCAGCTCCTGGGTCCCGGCTCCCGCATGGCCCAGCCCTGCCAGATCAGGGCCTCTAGGGAGTGAACCAGTGGACAGGGGATCCCTCCCTCTCTGTCTTTCTCTCAACTGCCTTTCACATAAATAAATCTTAAAATGATCAAGAACAGATTTGCATTGAAAGACTTTAGAATTTCAGCCACTCCAAATCTTTTCCTTTACTGCTGTCATCATAATCTAATTATTAATAGTCTGATGTCAGGTTTTCATTTTTTCAAAAATCATTGGGAAGAATAAAACATCAACAAATATTGTGTAGTTGTGTGCTTAAGAATAAAAGTAATTACCCCACGCTGGGCTGATTTTTATTAAAACGTGTTATCTCTCCAGTTAGTAGAAAAAAGGCAACTTGATTTTTACCACAGTGTCAGGTTCCGTAACTTCAGAGATAATTTTGAATTATAGTCTCAGACCTTGCCAGAATGTTTGAGAGGATTGTAACAAGTTTAGCTAGGGATCATCTGAATATCTCTTTATTTGCATGAAGTCACAAAGGAGAACATATAGTATTCAAATGGAAAATCTTCAACTGTTCAGTGTGTCCGTGAAAGTGTAGATTATGTAGGCCAGATCCGTCTGAAATTGTTTGTTCATCTTGACTGTTGCTGTCTATTTTTAGAAACTTGGTCATTTGTGTGTAGATGGTTCATAATAAAAGTCAGAAGAGGCCTCTTCATTATGCTATGTAACTTTAAATCAGAGATTTATAGATTCCTGGCTGACAGTTGAAATTGTAACTATGAAGACAGCCACTCGGTTAACGTGTGTGGGACTTCTTTAAGTCATGTACTAGATCCTTAATTACAGATCTGTATGACTGAGATTGACCATAAACTTTAGGGCTGATGGGATAGGGAGAGTTAAGTAACTTGCTGAAGATTTCAGTGCTATATAATTCACACACTATGTAGACACTCTGCTTTTGTGTTTGTGTGTGTGGCTGGCTTCTTCCATAGAGCAATATTCTTTTCAAGGTATAGCTGTGTTGTAGCGCCTGTCAGCACGTAATTTCTTTTTTATTGCTGACTAGCATCCTATTGTATGGATAAAATTATCCATTCATGATGGAACTTTGAATTTTCCACTTTTTGGCTGTTAGGATAATTCAGCTGTTCATGCAGAAATTTTTGTGTGGACATGTGTTTGTCTTTATCTTAGTTGTACACCCAAGACTGTCTTTCACCCTTTGTGAAGAACTACCATACTGTTTTCCAAAGGGGCGGCACCATTTTACATGCCCACTTGCAACGTATAATGGCTCCACCTTTTTCACATCCTGGCCAACACTTATCTTTGATTATATTGAGCAGTAACTCCTGTTTTGATTGGCGTTTCCCTAAGGCTAATCGTATTGAGTATCTTTTCTCATACTATTGGCTGTTGGTATATTTTCTTTAGAGAAATGTTAGTCCTTTCCTGCTGTTTAATTGGGTTGTCTTCTATTAGATATATTAAGGTATTATTATTATATTTAATTGTATTACTAGATATAAAATTTATATATGTTCTGGATACCGATGCTTCCTCAGATACGTGATTTGAAAATACTTTCTTCTGTTCCATGGTTATTTTTTTTTTTTTTCGTTTTTTTTTCTTTAAGGAGCAACCGGGACAGAATCCGGTGCCCTGACCAGGTCTAGAACCCGGTGTGCCGGCGCCACAGGCGGAGGATTAGCCTAGTGAGCCATGGGGCCGGCCTCCATGGTTATTTTTCAATTTCTTGATGGTATCCTTTGAAGCACAAAGAATTTAATTTAGATGAAATAAAGCCTGGGCCGGTACTGTGGCATATCAGGGAAAGCCATTGCCTGCAGTGCCCGCATCCTATATGCCGGCTCCTCCACTTATGATCCAGCTCTCTGCTATGGCCTGGGAAAGCAGTGGAAGATGGCAGAAGTTCCTAGGCCCCTGCACCCGCATGGGAGACCTGGAGGAGGCTCCTGGCTTCGGATCTGCACAGCTCCGACCATTGCAGCCATCTGGAGAGTGAACCAGTGGATGGAAGACCTCTCTCTCTGTCTCTGCTTCTCCTTCTCTCTCTATGTAACTCTGACTTTCAAATAAATAAATAAATCTTGAAAAAAAAATAAAGCTTAACTACGCTTTCTCTTGTTGTTTGTACTTTTGGTTGTCATATCAAAGAAACTATTGCCTAACCCAAGGTTATAAAGATTTACACCTGTTTTTTTGTCCCGAGAGTTTTATAGTTTAGCTTTTACTTAGATCTTTGATCTCCTTTTTGAGTTAACTTTTGCATAACCATATGTTTTAACTTGATTTTGAAATAATTTTAGGCTTACAGAATAGTTGCAAAGGTAGTACAGAGAGTTTCCCATATATCCTTTGCCAAGCGTCACATCTTACGTAACCATAATATAATTATCAAAAGTAAGAAATTAATATTGATGAAATCTTATTAACTAAACTGTAGACTTCATTCAGATTTTCTTTTTCCACTACAGGACCCAACCCAGGACACTACATGTCACCCTATGGAGACATGTGGTTGTCATGTCTCCTTAGTCAACTTCTATGTGACAGTTCCTCTGTCTTATGTCTCATGACCTTAACACTTGTGATCTGTACTTGTCAGGCGGGTTGTAGAATGTCTGTCAATGTGAGTTGGATGCTTTCTCGTAATTAGGCTCAGTGTAAAAGTTTTGAGGGTACATGCCAGAGAGGTGAAGAACCTTTCTCATTTCATCATATCAAGGGTTATTTGAAAGGCAGAGTTAAAGAGAGAGGTGGAGACAAAGAGAGAGGTCTTCCATATGCTAGTTCACTCCCCAAATGGCCACAACAGCTGCAGCTGGCCAGATCCGAAGCCAGGAGCTTCCTCCAGGTCTCCCACATGAGTGCAGGGGCCCAAGGACTTGGGCCATCTACTGCTTTCTCAGGCCATAGCAGAGAGCTGGATTGGAAGTGGAGCGGATGAAATTAACCGGTGCCTGTATGGGATGGTGGCATTGCAGGCAGTGGCTTTACCCACTACACCACAGCGCTGGCCCCCATACTTTACTTATTAGAAGCTATTCAGGCTGGCGCCGTGGCTCACGAGGCTAATCCTCCACCTGTGGCGCCAGTACCCTGGGTTCTAGTCCCCGTTGGGGCGCTGGTTCTGTCCCGGTTGCTCCTCTTCCAGTCCAGCTCTGCTGTGGCCCAGGAGTGCAGTGGAGGATGGCCCAAGTGCTTGGACCCTGCACCCGCATGGGAGACCAGGAGGAAGCACCTGGTTCCTGGCTTCGGATCAGCATGGCGCGCCGGCCGTGGCGGCCATTTTGGGGGTGAACCGACGGAAGGAAGACCTTTCTCTCTGTCTCTCTCTCTCACTGTCTAACTCTGCCTGTCAAAAAAAAAAAAAAAAGCTATTCAATAAATCCAACCCACACTCAATGGGAAAAAAAATTTATGGATGTATAACCATAATCTTTTTTTTAAAGATTTATTTTATTTATTTGAAAAAGTTAGAGAGAGAGCTAGAGACAGAGAGTTAGGTCTTCCATCCTCTGGTTCACTCCACAGAGGTCCTCAATGGCCAAAGCTGAGCTGATCCGAAATTGGGAGCCAGAAGCTTCCCCCAGGTCTCCCACGCGGGTGCAGGGGCCCAAAGACTTGGGCCATCTCCCACTGCTTTGCCAGGCCATAGCAGGGAGCTGGATTGGAAGAGGAGCAGCCAGGACTAGAACCATTGCCCATAGTGATGCCAGCGCTTCAGGCCAGGGCTTTAACCCACTGCGCTACACCGGCCACAATCATAATCTTTTTTTTTTTTTTTTTGGACTGGCAGAGTGGACAGTGAGAGAGAGAGAGAGAGAGAAGGGTCTTCCTTTTGCCGTTGGTTCACCCTCCAATGGCCGCCGCGGCCAGTGCACCGCGCTGATCCTATGGCAGGAGCCAGGTGCTTATCCTGGTCTCCCATGGGGTGCAGGGCCCAAGCACTTGGGCCATCCTCCACTGCACTCCCTGGCCACAGCAGAGAGCTGGCCTGGAAGAGGGGCAACCGGGACAGAATCCGGCGCCCTGCCCGGGACTAGAACCCCGTGTGCCAGCGCCACAAGGCGGAGGATTAGCCTATTGAGCCACGGCGCTGGCCAATCATAATCTTTTATACTTTGACTTTCTCTGTTATAATCTTTGATCAGGTAAAATTAATTTTTACAAAAGCTGAATATACTTTTTTCCAAATAACTTTGTAGCTATCTTTGCACTGTTTAATGAGTAACTGTTCTCCCTGATTTGAAATGCCTTTATCACATACCGCATTCCTGTGTGTATTGCATTTCTAAAGGCTTTACTCTTGCTCTTTTTTTTTTAAAGATTTTTTTATTTATTTGAAAGGCAGAGTTAGAGAGAGAGGAAGGAAGAGACAGAGAAGTCTTCTATCTGCTGGTTTACTCCCCAAATGGCCGCAACGCCCAGAGCTGGGCCTCTCCGAAGTCAGGAGCCAGGAGCTTCCAGATCTCCCAAGTGGGTGCAGGGGCCCAAGCACCTGGGTCATCTTCTGCTGCTTTCCTAGGCGCATTAGCGGGGAGCTGGATCAGAAGTGAAGCAGCCGGGACTCAAAGCGGCATCCACATGGGCTGCTGGCACTGCAGGCGGCGGCTTTACCCACTATGCCCTGGCACCAGCCCCTTACTCTCCCTCTTATTTATTAGATAGTTTTAAAGATTTAAAAACTTTTAAGATTTCAGGGTAGGGCCAGCATAGCGGCATCAGCATCCATACGTGTGCCTGTTCGAGTCCCGGATACTCTACTTCCCATCCAGCTCCTTACTGGGAAAGCAGTGGAAGATGGCCCAAGTGCTTGGGTCCCTGCACCTGCACGAGAGACCTGGAAGAAGCTCCTGCCTCTTGGCTTTGCATCAGCCCAGCTCCAGCCATTGTGGCCATTTGGGGAGCAGATGGAAGATATGTCTCTGTCTCTCTCTAACTCAGCCCTTCAAATATTTTTTTTTTACAGATTTATTTTATTTGGCCGGCACCGTGGCTCAATAGGCTAATCCTCTGCCTGTGGCGCCGGCACCCCAGGTTCTAGTCCTGGTCGGGGCGCCAGATTCTGTCCCAGTTGCTCCTCTTCCAGTCCAGCTCTCTGCTGTGGCCCGGGAAGGCAGTGGAGGATGGCCCAGGTTCTTGGGCCCTGCACCCGCATGGGAGACCAGGAGGAAGCACCTGGCTCCTGGCTTCAGATCGGCACAGCCGGCCTTGGCGGTGAACTAATGGAAGGAAAACCTTTCTCTCTCTCTCTCTCTCTCACTGTCTAACTCTGTCTGTCAAAAAAAAAAAAAAAGATTTATTTTATTTCAAAGTCAGAGTTACACAGACAGAGGAGAGGCAGAGAGAGAGTAAATTCTTCCACCCTCCAGATGGCCGCAATGGCCAGAGCTGCGCTGATCCGAAGCCAGGAGCCAGGAACTTCTTCCGGGTTTCCACAGGGGTGCAGGGGCCCAAGGACTTGGGCCATCTTCTACTGCTTTCCCAGGCCATAGCAGAGAGCTGGATCAGAAGTGGAGCAGCCGGGACTCGAACTGGTGCCCATATGGGATGCTGGCTCTTCAGGCCAGGGTGTTAACCCGCTGAGCCACAGCACCGGCCCTCAAATAAATATTTTTTTAAAAACGACTTAAGGGCTGGTATTGTGGTATAGTGAATTATGCCGCCACCTTTGACGCCAGATTCCATATCAGAGTGCCAGTTTGAGTCGTAGGTGTTTTTACTTCCAAATCAGGTCTGTGCTACTGTGCCCGGGAATGCAGCAGAACATGACCCAAGTAGTTGTGCCCCTGCACCCATACAGGAGACGCAGGTGGAGTTCCTGGCTCTCACTGTCAAGGCCATTTGAGGACTGAACTGTCGGATGGAAGATCTCTCTTCTCCCTCTCCGTAACTCTGCCTTTCAAATAAATAAAATAATTTAAAAAAAAAAAAAGCCAAGATTGAGGAAAACATTGCTTTATGAGAAAAAGTTACCTCAGTTGTTCATCTAGGAAAAAGTAAAATCAGTTGCACTTTGTGTCACTCATTGAGAACAACCATTTAGTTTGTGTTTTTCAGTCTACTGAAAACAAATCTAAGAAAAGATAATAATTTCATAATTTTTATGCAGCATTTCTGTGCATTCATGCCTTAAAAATTAAGAAAAATTGTCTACCTCTGTGTACCTCAAGATGGACTTCAACTTCAGTTATACCTCGAATTACTACCCACTATACTGTTTATCCGCGGGAGAAGGACAAGAGATGGGAAGGTAAGTAATAATATTGCTAAAATTACTGAGACTTCTGGATACTTTGTATCACTTTGTGGAGCAGAATATTTCATCTTTATGATAGCTTAAAGGCATCTAGTAATATTAAATGGCCTTAAAAACTACAATACACAGGCCGGCGCCGCGGCTCACTAGGCTAATCCTCCGCCTTGCGGCGCCGGCACACCGGGTTCTAGTCCCGGTCGGGGCACCGGATTCTGTCCCGGTTGCCCCTCTTCCAGGCCAGCTCTCTGCTGTGGCCAGGGAGTGCAGTGGAGGATGGCCCGAGTACTTGGGCCCTGCACCCCATGGGAGACCAGGAGAAGCACCTGGCTCCTGGCTCCTGCCATCGGATCAGCGCGGTGCGCCGGCCGCAGCGCGCTGGCCGCAGCGGCCATTGGAGGGTGAACCAACGGCAAAGGAAGACCTTTCTCTCTGTCTCTCTCTCACTGTCCACTCTGCCTGTCAAAAAAAAAAAAAAAAAAAAAAAAAAAACAACCTACAATACACATTAGTGTTTAGACAAGCAAATATTTGCTAAATAATCTCAAAGCCAAAAGTTGGTTTATAGAAGCTGAAATAAGACACGTACTGTAAGAGAACAAGAAACTGCTGGAATCGTATCCGTAGTGTAATTACACAAAGCCGATGATGAGTGTCTCTAAACCAGCATATGCTTTATCATGTGTTTATCAGATCATGTTACCCTGACAATTTGCATCTACCTTGCGCGGTTTTGTCTCCCAGGAGTGAACATGGAGAGGTTCGCCGAGGAAGCGGACGTGGTGATAGTTGGTGCGGGCCCTGCAGGGCTCTCTGCTGCTGTCCGCCTGAAGCAGCTGGCTGCTGAGCAGGAGAAGGACATCCGGGTGTGCCTGGTGGAGAAAGCTGCTCAGATAGGTGCGCACACCCTCTCAGGGGCGTGCCTAGACCCAGGTGCTTTCAAAGAGCTCTTCCCAGACTGGAAGGAGAAAGGGGTATGAACAGTTGTTTTATACAGACTAACACTTAGTATTTCTGAGTTACTCGAGACGTATAATTCTGTCTCTTATGGAATAATTTTGCATACAAGAATGCTTCAAAATGTTTGTGGAAAAATGGAATTAAAAAAAGTTCATCTATAATCCAAAAGTTGCACTTAGGAAATTTGTATTTATTAATTAAAAGCTTTCTATAAAAACTAAATGAAGCACCCAAGAGACACCAGGGGAAATGTGAAACCTGACTTAGTTTGTGATTAATTAAAGGTTTGATGTTTTAAAAAAAAAGAAAAAAAAAGTTCATCTGGGGACCCAATATAGCGGGTTAAGCTGCCACCTATGACACCAGCATCCCTTATGGACGCTGGTTCATGTTCTGGCTGCTCCAGTTCTGATCTAGCTCCTTGCCAATGGCCTGGGAAAGCAGTGAAAGATGGCCCAAGTGGTTGGGCTCCTGCACCCATGTGGGAGACCTGGGGAAGTTCCCGGCTTTGACCTGGCCCAGTGCTGGCTCTGCAGCCGTTTGGGGAGTAAACCAGCAGATGGAAGATCTCTGTCTCTCCTCTCAGTTACTCTGCCTTTCAAATAAATAAATATATTTTTAAAAAAATTCATTTTGCCTTTCTCTCTGTCTCTCTCTCTCTCACTGTCCACTCTGCCTGTCAAAATAAATAAATTAATTAAATAAAAGATAAAAAAATAAAAATTCATTTTGATGCAAAAAGATTTTTAAATCCATGCTTTTTTTTCATGGTACATATCTTTAAAGGACTTTTTCAAGTCCCTTCATAAGCATGGATTTCAAAAATTTGACAGAGATGTCTTTTATCTCCTGGTTTACTTCCCTGCCCCTTAACAGCTAGGGCTGGGTGAGGGTGGAGCCAGGAGCTGGGAACCGCGTCCAGGTCTCCTGTATGGGTGGCAGGGACCCGCACACATGCGCCATCACCTCTTGCTTTCCAGGAAGCATTAGGAGGGAGGTGGATCAGCAGTGGGGTAGTGAGGGCTGGAACTGGCACTCTGTTGTGAGGTGTGGGAATCCCGAGTGGCAGCCTAACCCGCTGCACCACACCTGCCCCTTCCACAGACTTGGAGGTACTCTCGTGTGTGCATATTTTTAATTTAAAAAATGCAAAAGATTGAATTGTATCAGAGTTATAATTTAAGATTTAACATTTTAATAGAATTCCTTATACATATTTATTTATGTACTGAATTTAAGAGAAGGCATGATCTTTTTTTTTTTTTTTTTTTTTTTTTATCTTTTATTTAATGAATATAAATTTCCAAAGTACAACTCATGGGTTACAATGGCTTCCCCCCCATACCGTCCCTCCCACCCACAACCCTCCCCTTTCCCACTCCCTCTCCCCTTCCATTCACATCAAGATTCATTTTCGATTATCTTAATATACAGAAGATCAGCTTAGTATACCTTAAGTAAGTATTTCAACAGTTTGCTCCCACACAGAAACATAAAGTGAAAAATAATAGATGATTTTTTTTAAATGATGATGAAATCAGATCAGACCTATTGTCATGTTTAATCCCAGTGAGAGTCAAGTTGGGAATTGATAATTTCTTTCTTTCTTTTTTTTTTTTTTTTTTTTACAGAAGATCAGTTTAGTGTACATTAAGTAAAGATTTCAGTCGTTTGCACCCCCATAGAAACACAAAGTGAAATATACTGTTTGAGTACTCGTTATAGCATTAAGCCTCAGTGTACAGCACGTTAAGGACAGAGATCCTACATGAGGAGTAAGTGCACAGTGACTCCTGTTGTTGACTTTACCAATTGACACTCCTGTTTATGGCATCAGTAATCTCCCTATGCACCAGTTATGAGTTTCCAAGGCTATGGAAGCCCCTTGAGTTCTCCGACTCTTATCTTGTTTAGACACGGTCATAGTCAAAGTGGAGGTTCTCTCCTCCCTTCAGAGAAAGGCACCTCCCTCTTTGAAGACCTGTTCTTTCCACTGGGATCTCACTCACAGAGATCTTTTTGCCAGAGTGTCTTGGCTTTCCATGCCTGAAATACTCTCATGGGCTTTTCAGCCAGATCCGAGTGCCTTTAGGGCTGATTCTGAGGCCAGAGTGCTATTTAGGACATCCGCCATTCTATGAGTCTGCTGAGTATCTCACTTCCCATGTTGGATCACTCTCCCCTTTATTTATTCTATCGGTTGGTGTTAGCAGATACTAGACTTGTTTATGTGCTCCCTTTGACTCTTAGTCCTTTCATTATGATCAATTGTGAACTGAAATTGATCACTGGGACTAGTGAGATGGCATTGGCACATGGAGAAGGCATGATCTTAAGACTTGACTGTACTGAACGTAATATAGTATTTTTTAATTGAGGGCATTTTTCTGTAGGTATTTGTGTTCTTAATAAAGTGTTATAAAAGCTTCTTGAACAAGGCAATATCTAAAATCAGAGCATTTCCTGAAGAGATAAATTACTGTGGACTCCCTTAATCTAACCAGCAAAGACAGCGGCATGATATGCGCAGGGCTCAGTGCTGCTGTTGGCAAAGCTGAGTGCCTCTGCCTGTGTGTATCAGAAAGCCAAAACACTGAAGCTGTTGTCTTTTGCAGAGAGAAGGTAACCAAGTAAGGAGTCAGGACTAGTGCTCAGATCCGACTCCCAGACCAGGGGTTGGGGGAAAATTTGTTGATTAGGTGGGAGGGTGCTAGTATGCAGAAATGCTGGTGAGGCAAGTTCTGATTGGAGGTGCTTGAAATCCGGCCAGCATAGTGCTACCGTGATTTAAATAGCCCTCATAAGGAAGTAGGAGCATAATGTGTATACGTATATGTATTCATGTGTATATATATATATATCCTTATACACACACGCACACGCACCGAGTTAGGCCTACTGTGAAAGCATAAGAGGGAAAATGATGGAACTTGGAAGAAAAGACTGCAGAAGCGTAACGAGGGTTTCTGAATTTGGGGCGGAGGGGAACATAGCAAAGGTGCGATGTCACCAGTTGTTCTTTACTCTCGGATAAAACTTCGTGACCTTGCTTAACATCTCCCCATATCAACTTCTGTCTTCCGTAAGATGAAGTATGGCAAACCTGTCCTAGTTCCCAGGATGGAATAGTCTGTGTCTATGAATGTACTTGATAAAGATCAGAAAATTAAAAATGTCTTGTGTATTTTTCCATGCAGAATAGGATTCTGAAAATTTCAGTTACGCTCGCCTTTCTAAAGTACCAAACAAAAGTGGAGTAATGCTAAACCTTTTCCTTCTTTTTCCTTCTAGGCTCCACTTAACACTCCTGTAACAGAAGACAGATTTGGAATTCTAACAGAGAAATACAGAATTCCTGTGCCGATCCTTCCAGGTAGGGCACCATGGATTCCACAGCTGGGAGGAGCTGCCCTCCTGTGGAGAAGTTCCCTCCTTGGCGGAGGAGAACACTGAGGCCCAGAGAGTGCAGGCTTCCCAAGGTGCACAGCGAGCGTGGCAGAGCTCGGTCACGCATCGGCTAGAGCTGCGACGGCCTGTGACCAGCGCTTCAAGGTTGCTTTCAATCTAAGGAGTTAGCATTCTAGTGAACATTATAAACTAAGTTAAAGTCATGACCAAGACAACGTGCACAGTTACGCAGAATACCCACGGATTAGGATGTTTGAGTATTTGTGTTGTTAAGGTGCATTACCGATAACAGATTCACAAAGCAAGCATGTATTCGTAGGTCTTCCAATGAATAATCATGGCAACTACATTGTGCGCCTGGGACATTTAGTGAGCTGGATGGGAGAGCAAGCAGAAGCCCTCGGTGTGGAAGTGTACCCTGGATATGCTGCTGCCGAGGTTTGTAGAGCTCTCCTTTACTTTGTTTGAAGTTTGTCTGTTTTATCTACTTGAAAGGTGCAGACAGACAGAGAGAGAGAGAGGGCTTCTGCCTACTGGTTCACTTCCCAGTGCCTGCAACAGCCATGATCGGGCCATGCTGTATCCAGGTCTCTCAAGGAGCCAGCACTTAAGCCAACTGCTGACCCCCAGGATGCAGCAGCAGGAACCTGGGATGTGGGCGTCGTGAGTGCCGCAGCTTACCCTGCTGCACCACATCACTTGCCCCAAGTTCTGTTTCCTTCTTGATGTTTGTAGGAAGTAACATCTTCATTTTGAAAATAAAGCATCAATGCATCCCTTATAAAAACCGTAGAATTTGGGCTGGCACTACGGCATAGCGGGCAAAGCTGCCACCTGAGGTGCTGGCACCCCATTTGGGCACCGGTTCATGTCCCGCCTGCTCCGCTTCTGATCCAGCTCTCTGCTACGGCCTGGGAAAGCAGTAGAAGATGGCCCAAGTCTTTGGGCCCCTGCACCTGTGTGGGAGACCCGCAAGAAGCTCCTGGCTTTGGATTGGCTCAGCTCCAGCCATTGTGGCCATTTGTGGAGTGAACTATTGGATGGACCCCTCCCCTCTCTCTCTGCCTCTGCCTCTCTGTAATTCTGCCTTTCAAATAAAATTTAAAATTGTTTTAAAAAATCATAGAATTTTAGAATTGCTATATCAGAAGGAAACTTAGGTCTGACACATAGAGAACTTAAATTCCTTACATTGTATCCCCATCAGCCAATTTTCCAACTTAGATTTGAACACCATAAGGGACAAAAACTTCTCTGTCAGACATGGGGACTATTGGTAATCTCCTCCTTATATTGGTATAAAGTATCTGCTGTTTTTACTATACAAAACAGATCTCTTTCAAAGACAGCTTGCCAGTTATAATCACACGGTACTCTCTCTTCTGCTTCACCTTTATTCTGGAGTTTTTTCTTCCATAGACTAAATATTCTTATTTTTTTTCTGTCCTCATGTTACTCGTTTGAGATCCTGCAGTATTCTTGGCCGCTTCGGAAGGCATTCCTTTTTATCCTCTGCATAAAGTGGCACCCGAAAGAAAGGAACTACGTCGAGCCTAGTGTAGAACTTCATTCTAGAAACTCTTGTTCCATTAATTCCTCGCGAAGTAACACCTTCTTTGGCAACCATATAGCGCTATCGATTCTTACTGTGTAGTATTGGGGAAATTATTAAAAATAAAATCTCCTGCCAGGCCAGAAAAACCCTCTCCACAAATGGTGGGAAAAACAAAAGCCAGCTGTGTGAGTGAATGAGCTTTAACCCAAGGCTGCAGTGCATGTCGCAGTCCCAGAAAGAAATACTGCCTTTTATTTAAGGTATACAAACTTGTCACGTTTCATATATGCAAATGTAGGAACTTTGATTCTTCCCGCTTCCCTCCTGAAATACAGCTCTTTAGAACAGCCAGACAGCTAGCGGTCCATGACGTACATGTTAATTGTCTCACCCAAAGGAAAAAGAAAACCTGACTCCCTCAGAGACAGGAGGCAGGATGGCAGCAGCCTTGATGTTCACGCCGCGCAGTGTGGCTCCAGAGCCCCAGACAGGCATTCGTGGGACGCAGACCTAGCAAGAGGGTTTACAGCTTTTTAAAAGACTCCCACCTATCGGAGAAACAGAAAGGGTTTAGAAAGTGGCTGAAGAAATGCCAACAGTGAGGAGCTGGGGTCGGAGGTGGGAGGGGGAACAATTCCTCTGTTTTTGGAACCAGTAAAAATCCAGGTTTTTTAAATTTGTTTTTGCTGGGGCCAGCGCTGTGGCATATCAGGTAAAGCCTGCTGCCTGCAGTGCCAGCATCCCATATGGGTGCTGGTTCAAGTCCCAGCTGCCCCACTTCGAATCCAGCTCCCCTGCTAATGCACCTGGGAAAGTAACGGAAGATGGCCCAAGTGCTCGGGCCACTGCACCTACATGGGAGACCAGGAAGAAGCTCCCGGCTCCTGGCATCAGATCACCTCACCTCTGGCTGTTGCGGCCAGCTGGGAAGTGAACCAGAGTTGGAAGCCAGCTCACTTGCTCTCTGTCTCTCCCTCTCTGTAACTTTTGCAAATAAAATAAGTCTTTAAAACAAAATTTGCTTTTGCCATTACAGTATATAAGTCAAACTAAATATGTAGGTTGCTTTGTTAAATTTGCTGCTATGAATTTCTGCTTCCTCAGCCCACACAAGCATGCCTGGTGTTTGGACCCAGGTTTGGGCTTTTCCATTCTCCTTGCTAAACGTTCTTAACTGGGATCAGTGTCAGGTCTCAGGAAGGTGATTTGCAGAACGCACGGTTTTCACTTTTTGAGTAACACACATCTCATTCCTCTCCTCTTCCTCAGTCTCCTAATGATATAGTGGACAGATCACCATATCCATTTTATTTATTTACTTACAGAGACAGACTTCCTCCCCAGATGACTGTGCCAGGCCAAAGCTGGGAACCAGGAACTCACCCCAGGTCTCCCATGTGGGTAGCAGGAACCCAAGTCCCTAAGCCATGTTGCTGCTTCCCAGGGTCACTGAATACAAGTACTCTGATACAGGACGCAGGTGCCATTTGGTTTCTCTCTGAGCCAGACTTCAATAGAAACCTTGCCTTACCTTCCTACTCCCATTTCCAGTGTGCATCTTGACTTTATTTTTTTTTAAGATGTGTATATTTATTTGAAAGTTAGAGAAGGAGAGACAGAGATTGAGAGAGAGAGAGAGAAGTCTTCCATCTGCTGGTTCACTCCCCAGCTGGCTGCAACAGCCAGAGTTGCACTGATCAGGAGCTTCTTCCAGGTCTCCCACATGGGTGCAGGGGTCCAAGGACTTGGCCACTTCTACTGCTTCCCCAGGCCACAGCAGAGAGCTGGATCAGAAGTGGAGCAGGCGGGGCTGGAATGGGTGCTCATATGGGATGCCAGCACTGCAGGCAGCGACTTTACCTGCTATGCCACAGCGCTGGCCCCACATCTTGATTTTAATATCCAAAGGACATTTCCTCCAGAGAGGAAGCAGAAACAAAGATTATGGAGTATTGCCATTTGTCATCTTCAGACTCATACTTTGGGTCTCTTTCCCTTCTTGCTTCTTGCTCCAGAAATAAACCTTAATCACCATAGTGTCTTAGCCTCTCTTTTTGGGGGGGGGAGGGGAAGGTAGGGGGAGCTCTTAATTCATTTGAGGTGGGTTTCTTGACACGTTTCCCTACCTACATTCATGGTCTTCATTTACTTTGTGGGCCCTGACTGCAGATTCTGTACTCATGATTTGATATTTCAAGAGACCTTCTTGTGTAAATTTACTGGTTTCGTTACTGGCTTCCACCCACCTTTTTTCCCTCAAAATTTAGCACGGTTTTCACTTCTGTTTGAGCTACTCTAGAAGGAACTATCTTAAAAGTATGTCTCTGGGCCAGCGCTGTGGCATAGTAGGCGAGGCCTCCACGTGCGGCACAGAATCCCGTGTGGGCACTGGTTCTTGTCCCGGCTGCTGCTCTTCTGATCCAGCTCTCTGCCTATGGCCCAAATGCTTGGTTGGGTCCCGGCAGTACGTGGGACACTGGAAGAAGCTCCTGGCTTCAGATTGACTTAGCTGCAGCTGTTGCAGCCATTTAGGGAGCGAGCCAGCAGATGGAGGACCTTTCTCTCTGCCTCTCCCTGTCTGTGACTTACCTCTCAAATAAAATTAAAAAATCTTTAAAAAAAAAAATAGTATGCCTCCTTTTAGCCTTACCATTTTAAAACCTGTGTTTCTAGTCTAGAGAACAGGCTTACTTAGAAACCTAAGGCCACTTACTGTTGCTTTTAAAAGTTATTGTAATAAATTTGTTTTTACCATTTTTAGGTCCTCTTTCATGAAGATGGTAGTGTAAAAGGAATTGCCACTAATGATGTGGGAATACAAAAGGACGGTGCACCAAAGGTAAACTTTCAATAGTTGTGTGTTTAGTAGTCTGACAAACCAGTCTCACTAGTTTAGGTCTTGATACAAAGTACACATTAAATATGTACATTTTAGAATGTAAATTATTTGGCTGGCAGCATGGCTCACTAGGCTAATCCTCTGCCTGCGGCGCAGGCACCCTGGGTTCTAGTCCCAGTCGGGGCGCCGGATTCTGTCCCGGTTGCCCCTCTTCCAGGCCAGCTCTCTGCTGTGGCCCAGGAAGGCAGTGGAGGATGGCCCAAGTGCTTGGGCCCTGCACCCACATGGGAGACCAGGAGGAAGCACCTGGCTCCTGGCTTCGGATCGGTGCAGCACGCCGGCCGCAACGCACCGGCCATGGCGGCCACTTGGGGGTGAACCAACGGAAAAAAGGAGAACTTTCTCTCTGTCTCTCTCTCTCACTGTCTAACTCTGCCTGTCCAAAAAAAAAAAAAAAAAAAGTAATTATTAACACAGAATTTTTCTTTCATTATTAAAAACTATAGCAGCTTTGATCTTCTGTATATTAAGATAATCGAAAATGAATCTTGATGTGAATGGAAGGGGAGAGGGAGTGGGAAAGGGGAGGGTTGTGGGTGGGAGGGACGGTATGGGGGGGAAAGCCATTGTAACCCATGAGTCGTACTTTGGAAATTTATATTCATTAAATAAAAGATAAAAAAAAATATAAAAAAAAAAAACTATAGCAGCTTTGAGCTCAAGATGATTTAGGCAAGTAGATATAACACGTTTAATTTCTTTGTTATAAATTTTTTTTTTTTTTTATTTAAAAGGCAGAGAGAGTGTCAGACCTTCCATCTGATGGTTCACTCCCCAAATGCCTGCAACAGCCAAGACTGGGCCAGGCCAAAGCCATGAGCTTGGAACCCAGTCCAGGTATCCCAGATGTGGCAGGGACCCAGGTACTTGAGTCATCCACGGTGCACATCAGCAGGAAGCTGGAATGAGAAGTGGAGACAGGAACTAGAACCAGATACTCTGATAAAGGACCTGGGTTCCCCAAGTGGCATCTTAACTGCTACACCAAATGTTCACCCCTAAGAATAATTTTTTTTAAAGATACACACAACTCAGGGGCTTGTGATGTGGAGCAGTGTGCCTGAGTCCCATATTGGGGTGCTGGCTTCAGTCCCAGCTTCTCTACTTCCTATGCAGCTTCATACTAACCATACTTGGGAGGCAGCAGGTGAAGCCCCAAATAGTTGGGCCCCTGCCATGCACACGGGAGATCCGGACGAAGCTCCTGCTCCTGACTGTGGCCTGGCCCAGCCCTGGTTATGACAGGAAGCTGAATCGGAAGTGGAGCAGCTGAGACTCGCACTGGCACACTATGGGATGCCTGTGTCCCGGGTGCCAGCTTTACCCATGTGTCACAATGCCAGCCCCACTCTGTATTCTTGTATACAGTAACTTATTATTTTATTCAGTACCCTTACTGAGTACCTACTATGTGGCAAATACAAAACACATAGCAAGAGAAAACAGAGATAAACTCATTAAACTTTTTATACCAGGGAAAACTCCAGTTTTACAATACTGTGTATTCAACAACAGGGAAAAAGTAAACTTAAGGTGAAAAAATCAAGAATCCAAGGAGTATGTTTAGTATGACCCTCTGTGTTAAAAGGCCTTTATAGTTTTTTATTCATGGACATTTCCTGGCATGATTCACAAAAAAGCTATTAAATGTTTTTCGCTTCAAATGATAAGACTGGAAAATTAGGAACAGTGGGGAAATGAGCTTTTTACTTTATATTCATTTTTGTAGATTTTTCTAATACGAGTTTGCTTTTGTCAAAATTTTCATAGAATTTAGTCTTAAGTATTATTTTACTATCTTTTCTATACCTAAATCACAGTTCAGCTTAAAACTGGTCAAAATGATGAAAATGTACTTTAAGTTGTCCATTGTTGCCATCTAGCGCATTTTTGCTTTCAGACAACATTTGAGCGAGGACTGGAGCTCCACGCCAAAGTCACGGTTTTTGCAGAAGGTTGCCATGGACACCTAGCCAAGCAGCTTTTCAAGAAGTTCGATTTGAGGGCCAACTGTGAACCCCAAACCTATGGGATCGGGCTGAAGGAGGTATCTGGTTTATTTTTGCAATTCTAATCTTGAAAGTCGGAATTTAAATTCATCTGAATTTCTGTCTAGTTGAATCGACTTAATTTCACAGTTAAACTTTTCACTTTGAAATGTTCGTATGACTAAAGATGCTTGGGATATTCTTTGATGAGGTGTCTGGAAAGTATCACCACACCCCATTCTGTCTAAGCTGTCCCTCCATTGTGGGATCGCTGCATCGAGTGTTTCCTGACATGAGGCTTCATCGTGATGCCTCTGCCCTGCTGGGATTGCGGTTTGTAGGGCGCCCCACGCTCTCCAAAGAATGTTTGTTCAGAATTGAAATGTGAAGATGATTCACAAAATACACGCATTGACACAGTGTGTTGATCTGCAACCCAAAATTTAATCAGGTTAAGTGTTACATATTTTCTCTGTTCCTTAGTCTGTTTTCCCAGATTATAGGCTCAGTACAATGTAAAATGTTAATTATAGCCATTTTGCTTTAAAAATTTATTTATTTGAATGGCAGAGTTACAGAGAGAGGAGACAGACATAGCTTCCATCTGCTGGTTCATTCCCCAAATGGCTATGATGACTGGGGCTAGGTTAGGCAGAAGCCAGGAGCCTGGAGCTTCTTCCTGGTCATCCACATGGGTGCAGGGACCCAATCACTTGGGCCATCCTCAGCTGCTTTCCCAAGCACATTAGCAGGGAGCTGGATCAGAACTGGAGAAGCCTGGAATCAAACTGGCCCCAATATGGGATGCTGGTGATGCAGGCAAGTGGCTTAACCCACGAAATCATAACACAGGCTCCTTAAAAAATTTTTATGGTTAATTCTCAAAGTTTCAAATGCTACCTATAATTAAATTAAACAACAAATAAAGGCTGCACATGATATCAGATTATACATAATATTGATTTTTCAGATAACATTTCAGAGAGTCTTTAAAGCTTAAGACTTGGGGCCCAGCACCGTGGCTCACTTGGTTAATCCTCCGCCTGCGGCGACAGCATCCCATATGGGCACCGGGTTCTGTCCCAGTTGCCCCTCTTCCAGGCCAGCTCTCTGCTGTGGCCCGGGAGGGCAGTGGAGGATGGCCCACGTGCTTGGGCCCTGCACCCCATGGGAGACCAGGAGAAGCACCTGGCTCCTGGCTTCGGATTGGCACAGTGCCAGCTGGCTGTGGTGGCCATTTCGGGGGTGAACCAATGGAAGGAAGACCTTTCTCTCTCTCTTTCTCTCACTGTCTGTAACTCTACCTGTCAAATAAATAAAAAATCTTTAAAAAAAAACAAACTTGAGACTTACTGATCTATCAGGTCTCACTGTTCACATAGTGAACACAGCACGGCAGCCTCCAGATGGGGGTGGAGACCATTACCAGCACTCCCCAGTCCTCTTGGTCAGTCGTGTTCCCGTGAGCACATGGAAGTCTTGCCAGTCTAAGGATCTAATGTCTGAAAGAGCTCCTAGTTTTCTGATTTGTGTCTTCACTCAGATTTAACATAATACAATTTTCCTTGCCATATGACGCAATTTTTTTGTGTTTTCATGTTAATAGTTTTGCAGTTGTAATTAATGCTTTAGGACTTGTGACTTCCTTTGCTTTGTTTCAGTTATGGCTTATTGATGAAAAGAAGTGGCGGCCTGGGAGAGTGGATCACACTGTCGGATGGCCCTTGGACAGACACACTTACGGAGGCTCTTTCCTCTATCATTTAAATGAAGGTGAACCCCTAGTGGCTCTTGGACTTGTGGTGAGTTACATCCCCATTAAGGAAAATCCTACTAGAATTACAGCATTATCAGCATTATAAAGCAAGTTTTAAATCTGGAGGATGTAAAATGCTTTATTTTACTAATAAAAAAACTGAAGGTCAAACAGGTGAACCATCATTCCCAAATGCACACGTCAAATGACAGACACACACACGACAGAGGCGGGAGTCGTGCAGGAAGCTGCTGACACACACACACACACAGAGGTGGGAGTCATGCAGGAAGCTGCTCACACACACACACACACACACACATGACAGAGGCGGGAGTCATGCAGGAAGCTGCTCACACACACACACACGACAGAGGTGGGAGTCATGCAGGAAGCTGCTCACACACACACACACGACAGAGGCGGGAGTCAAGCATGAAGCTGCTCACACACACACACACACACACACACATGACAGAGGCGGGAGTCATGCAGGAAGCTGCTCACACACACACACATGACAGAGGCGGGAGTCATGCAGGAAGCTGCTCACACACACACACACACACGACAGAGGTGGGAGTCATGCAGGAAGCTGCTCACACACACACACACACATGACAGAGGCGGGAGTCATGCAGGAAGCTGCTCACACACACACACACACATGACAGAGGCGGGAGTCATGCAGGAAGCTGCTCACACACACACACACACATGACAGAGGCGGGAGTCATGCAGGAAGCTGCTCACACACACACACACACACACACATGACAGAGGCGGGAGTCATGCAGGAAGCTGCTCACACACACACACACACACACACGACAGAGGCGGGAGTCATGCAGGAAGCTCCTCACACACACACACACGACAGAGGCGGGAGTCAAGCATGAAGCTGCTCACACACACACACACACGACAGAGGCAGGAGTCATGCAGGAAGCTGCTCACACACACACGCGCGCGACAGGCGGGAGTCAAGCATGAAGCTGCTCACACACACACACACACACACACACGACAGCGGCGGGAGTCATGCAGGAAGCTGCTCACACACACACACACACGACAGCGGCGGGAGTCAAGCAGGAAGCTGCTGACACACACACATGACAGAGGCGGGAGTCAAGCAGGAAGCTGCGTGCCTTCAGCGCTCATCTGCACTGTGACGTGCTGCCACTGAGAATGCAGCTCACATTGTGTTTGAACCTGCACGTTTTTAAAAACACTAGCAGTGAGTCCTGTTTTGGCCAACTGTGTCTTTGCAGTAAACTACATCTTGAAGATTACTAGAAATGGAAAAGCAGAGTCTGCACCTTGCATTTGGTGGCAGCTTTGTGATTTAATGTCATGGCTAATCTTGTAGGCGACACAGTTACATTTATTTACTATTGGCGTGTCCCGACTCCTAGCCAAATGTTCAGTCTGTCACCCTGGAATGGCCAGGAAAAGGTGTGGTCACAGGCGTCAGCACTTTAGTGACTCTAGAGGGCAGCTTTCTGCATCCGTGCTGCTTTCTAACTGCGGCTGACCTCCACTTTCTTCATGTTTGCATCAGTGGAACTGCAGATAGTTTATTTCTAGAGTTATTATGGGTAAATAGTAAAAATTACAACTTCCTAAAACATAGACATTTACAGATACTTGTCTGATTTGGACTTTGATTTCCAGAGCAGAATGATTTAATCTAAATTTTTAAAGTTTTACTGATTATGAACACATGGTATCTTTGTTGATCCTTTTTTTCTTTTTTGTTTTTTGCTTTTTTTTTTTTGACAGGCAAAGTTAGACAGTGAGAGAGACAGAGAGAAAGGTCTTCCTTCCGTTGGTTCACCCTCCAATGGCTGCTATGGCCAGTGCGCTGCGCCGATCCGAAGCCAGGAGCCAGGTGCTTCTCCTGGTCTCCCATGGGGTGCAGGGCCCAAGCACTTGGGCCATCCTCCACTGCACTCCCGAGCTGGCCTGGAAGAGGGGCAACTGGGACAGAATCCGGCGCCCCAACTGGGACTAGAACCCAGGGTGCCGGTGCCGCAGGCAGAGGATTAGCCTATTGAGCCGCGGCACCAGCTGATCCTTTTTTTCAAACAGATTTTATATAATTTTTAATTTGCATTACTGCATATATTTCTTCATATTGAGTACAAGAAATGTAACATGTTTTCTGATAAATATTGCTCACATCTTAATTTGAAATTAAAAATGCCTAATTGAGGCATATTTAGCCTACTGGTAAAGATGTCTGTGCCACGCATCAGGTGAGGTCAGTTGTCAGCTACAGCTCCTGACCCCATCTTCCTGCTAATGCAGATCCCAAAAGACAGCAGGAATGACTCCTGCCACCCACATGAGTCCTGGATTGAATTCCTGGCTTCAGCCATGGCCACTGAGGGCATCTGAGGAGTGAAGCAATGAGTGAAGCTGTTTCTGTCTCCCCTTCCCTCCCTCCCTCCCTCTACAGAGTTCTTTAAAAAAAACTCTTCACACTTTGGCATTAGGCAGGGTGATTCTTAGTTTTTCTACAGTCTGGCAGAATTTAATTTTTCTCACTGTCAGGGAACCCACTCAGCTTTGTAACTTCTCAGTTCTCTGTAAGTAAACTTTTAAATGTCTAGTGGTAAAGTATATTCAAATTTAAATACAAATATTTTAAGGTTGGCCTGGACTACCAAAATCCATATCTGAGTCCATTTAGAGAATTCCAGAGGTGGAAACACCATCCCAGCATTCAGCCAACACTGGAAGGTGGAAAAAGGATTGCCTATGGAGCCAGAGCTCTCAATGAAGGTGGCCTCCAGGTAACGTGCCCAGCGTCTTGCTGTTGCTCTTTATTTCTATACTGTGAATTCAGACTTGAAAATGCAGTGCAGGGCACGTGTCTGGAGTAGCAGTTCAGATGGCTCTTGGGACGTCTACGTACATCCCAGTTCAGAGCCTGGGTGTGAGTCCCAGCTCTGCTGATACACTGAGGGAGGCAGAGGGCGGCGACTCACGTCCTTGGGTCCCTACCACCCATATGGGGGATGGGACTCAAATGCTGGGCTCCCGGCCTCCGCCTGGCCCAACCCCGAGTTGCATGCATTTGGGGAATGAACTAGATGATGGATGCTCTCTCTGACTCTGTGTCTCTGGTTTTCAAGTAAATAAAAAGTTTAAAAAGGAAAATACATTATTGCTGAAAAATAATCATCTGAGTGTTGGAAAAATAACACCAGGAGACTTGTCTGACACCGGGCTGCTACAAACCTTTGGTGTGTGAAAAACACTGTGCAAAGCACAGTGAAACTTAGTATGCTTATGTATTTTTCAACCTTTCCCTACAACTAGAAGACTTGAAAAGTCTATGATTCTAGCTATTCAATTTTATTTGTAGAATTTGAGCTAGTAAATAATATTCTGAACCTTTCTTTCCTCAGTCTATACCAAAGCTCACCTTTCCTGGTGGTTTACTAATTGGCTGTAGCCCTGGTTTCATGAATGTTCCCAAGATCAAAGGTAGCCACACGGCAATGAAAAGTGGAATTTTGGCAGCAGAATCCATTTTTAACCAACTAACTACTGAAAATCTCCAATCAAAAACAATAGGTAAGAAATTCCTATTTTAAGGTTAATTAGCAGGTATGTCTGTTTCAGTAAGATACATACTAAACAACTCCATGACCCCTCATAATTAGGTTTGATAATTTTTGCTCACATCAAAAGCAGACTAGTACTGGTAGTGTCCCACCCACCTAGAAACTTTCAGAGTCAGGTTCTGCGTTTACATTGCACACATCTATATACACATGGGGTACCTCACAGAGTGAGCTCTCCACCCTGAAAGTAAAAGTCTGCAAAAGGCAAGATCAGCGCCCACCCCACTGCTTAGCAAGCTCTGCAAGCACAGGTATGTGACTCTGCTGTGGTGGAGTGCGAGTTCTGGCCTTCCTCTAAAAAGAGCCCCTGATTTTCTCAGAGAGGACGCGTCCCCACCCCTCTGACTTCATCTGTTACCATCTGTGCCAGTAACACTGGCCTCTTTATGTGGACACTGCAAAAAGCTTATGGAAAGAGTGGAATTCAAAGTACAACTTTATCTACCCCTGCCTGGGATGAAAATGCAGAGAGAGAAGGGACTTTGTTCATTATGAACTGTAGACACCTGGCATTTAGTAGCGACTCGAACCCCATTCCTTAAATCCACAGGTGGTAAGTGTTCCTCTATTTAGAAGTGTGTAACTTGGTTATTTCCTCAGATATCATGGTAGGAATGGAGGCTTAGCATGTGAGACTGGAAGGAGGGGAGGTAGAGTATAGACAAGCCAAGTGTGCAGTTTATGGAGAACAGAGCAGGCAAGATGGGACTGTGGGATAGAACTTTTCTCATGTCTGCTTGTACTGTTCTCTGTTGCACCACAGCCATATTTTAACTGTTATCACCTACAACTAGTACTGCAGCCACTTTAACACAAAAAACTAAACATAGACGTCTGAAGCAAAGGGATGATTGTGGAGTGCAGTTACTACAATTAATGAAGGGCAAGAAGAACCCACTCTGCCCTGAAATACTAAACATCGGCACCAGGCTTCATTTCCTAGGACTGCGCTAACAAAATACCACAAACCGGGTGGCTTCAGACAGTGGAAATTTATTTAAGCCAGTAATAAATAGTGGAAGTAACTGTAAGCCCAGGTGCTGGCAGGACCATGTTCTCAAGTCTGAAGATGGACCTCTGCGCGCCTCTCCCAGCTTCAGACAGCACTGGGCCTTCCTTGGCGTGTGGCGAACTCTGGTCTCGGCCTTCATTTCCACCTGGCTGGCTGCTGTGTCTGATAAGACACCAGTCACATCAGCCTGGGGACCCGCTCTACTCCAGTGGAACTCAGTTGCATCTGTAACCACCCTTTCACAAAGTCACAGTGTGAGATACTGGGGTTAGGGTTTCAAAATACATTTTTGTGGGGATACCTTCCAACCTGCAACACATAGTATTTTTCACTTTCATCGGTAGGATAAGGCTTAAGCTTCCTTTTTAGTTTCACTGAATCTTGAAACCAATTTTGCATGCTGCCAGGATTAAGGAATCAAATGCCATACTGCCCAGAAACGTATACTAGGCATATTCAAAAAGTTTATGGAAAATATGAAAAAAACTATGCATGAATTTTAAAATTTCTTTGCTCTAGTTTTCCTTGAACTTTTTGAAGTATCCTTATATGGAACATACATACCTATGTATATAAGGGTTCAGGAAGATATAATTAAAAGGTAATACATGATTCCCGTGAGCTTTCTGACGGTCCCTTTGTGTGATTACCCTTCTAGAAGATGCCCAGACTTACACACGGTCCTTCAGTACTGAAATTCAGTCATCAAATACTTCTTAAAAATCAGTATACTGTGTGCTTTGGGGCAATTTCAGACTTGCCATTTTATGTTTTTAATAAAAGGACTCCATGTAACTGAGTATGAGGACAACTTGAAGAAATCGTGGGTATGGAAAGAGTTGTACGCCGTCCGAAATATCAGGCCGTCCTGCCACGGAGTGCTGGGGGTGTATGGAGGGATGATTTACACTGGCATATTTTACTGGATATTCAGAGGAATGGAGCCATGGACTCTAAAACATAAAGGTAATTCACACTTACTTGCGGGTATGAGCATAATCATCATTAAAAATGGATGGATGGGTCCATTAATTAGTGGAGTTAACCTTTTTTTTAATGTTTCCAACTTGGTTAATCAGAGGAATTACAAATTCGTTGTCTTTAAAAGAACAGAAGAGCACTAAAGCCCTATTTGTTACACCACCTTCCTGCCCGTTAACTACACACACACACACACACTTAAGGTGGAACTTCAGTGATGTTTTTATTTACTATCTTCATCAACATTGAAGGCAGTGACTCCGACAAGCTCAAGCCAGCCAAGGACTGCACACCTATTGAGTATCCAAAACCTGATGGACGGATCAGTTTTGACCTCTTGTCGTCTGTGGCTCTGAGTGGTACTAATCATGAACACGACCAGCCAGCACACTTAACCTTAAAGGATGACAGTATACCTGTGAACAGAAACCTGTCAATATACGACGGGCCAGAGCAGCGGTTCTGCCCTGCAGGTCAGTCATGGCTTCCACCCATTGCTAAGTGTAATAACAACCGTTGGCTTTAAACACTGTCAGAGAAATGGTTTACTTCCCCCCACTGCTTGGAAATTGTTGTGACGCCTGTAGTCAGCCTCCTAGGAAATCCACTCTCAACTGGCAATGCTAATGGAAAACTTCTGTCAAGCCTGGTTTGCCCTCGTCTCCTGTCAGACTAACGGCTATGAACGAGCACTACCTCTCTTCGCATGTTCACGTACTTATTTTTCAAGATTTATCTGAGAGGAGGCAGATCTTCCATCCACTGTGCACCACCCAAACGGCCGCACAGCTGGGGCAGGTCAGGCAGCGGCCAGGGATTCCATCTGGGTCTCCTCCTTGAGCGTCATCTACTTCCCAGGCACACTGCCAGGGACTGCATCAGGAGTGGAGGAGCCGGGATCAAACCGGCACTGGGACCAAGGTGCAGGCAGCCCAGGCGCCATTAGCACATACGTATGTATGCATGGTTACGGCCACCTTCATGTCCTAGAAGGTCATCATGAACAGTGTTCCTTCTAGTGCCGAGTTTGCAACTAAAATCACAGTAATAGGAACTAAGTCTCAAATGATATAAAGCAAGTAAAGTATTTTAAAATTTCATGGAAAATATGTAGTATGGAGGCTGGCATTGTGGCACAGTGGGTAGGTTAGGCGGGCACCTGTGACACTTGTATCCCGTGTGAGTCTCGGCTGTTCCACTTCTGATCCAGCTCCCTGCCAGTGTGCCCGGGGAAAGCAGCAGCAGATGGCCCACGTGCTTGGGGCCCTGCCATTCATGTGGGAGACCCAGATGAAGCTCCTGGCCATTTGGGGAGTGAACCAGCAGATGAAAGATCTCTCTGCCCCTCTAACTCTGCCTTCCAAATAAATCTTAAAAAAAAAAAAAAGTATGTATTAGGGAAAAAAATGCATGGATTTCAACACTGTTTTGCACCAAATGATTCCCCATGATCTCTGGAAGTAGCCTTGTGTTAGATGTGTGAGATTAATACACTCTCCAGAGACTGGGACTGAGGCTGTTCCAGGACAAGGACCTGGACTGTAACTTTGAATACACGGATTATAAACTCCAAGTGTAAGGACTGAATCTGTTTCAACTACAGCATGTATTCATGGAGGCCTCAAAAACTTAATAGAAATGCACTTTATGAAAAGATTATGCATGGAATTCACACTTTTTGGAGCTCCATGGTATACATGCACATCAAAGGTAAGCACCCTTGGCAGTGAGGCTCAGCAGACACTGCTGTGCTTCCTCTTACTGTGTGTGCAGTCTGTACTAACAGTGGTAGCGCACACCATGCATTTTCACATCTCTAGACAGAAAACAACCTTCACAGGTAGCTACTATTCAAGCTTTGGTTCTCTAATAGTATTTTTTTTTAAACAGGGGTTTATGAATTTGTGCCTTTGGAACAAGGTGATGGATTTCGGCTACAGATAAATGCTCAGAACTGTGTGCACTGTAAAACGTGTGACATTAAAGACCCAAGTCAGAATATTAACTGGGTGGTACCTGAAGGTGGAGGAGGACCTGCTTACAACGGAATGTAAACCACAATCGACTTCATTCATTTGCAGGCACATCTGACAGCCAGTTTTTTAACGTGTAAGGCAAGTTAACTTTTAAAGGTTAACAGGTACCAAAATATAGCATTAATTGTCAGGATGTGCACAAAATAATTACCAGTGAAACAAAACCTTTATACTACCATTTCTAGAATTGTCCTATAAAATTTATAAATATTTCCCTTAAATAAAACTTTGTAAATGATGCAGCATCTACTTACCACTCTGCTGTCCTCTGATTTAGTACTAACAGAAAAATGCACTTTTGACCTTTACAGTTAACTTGCCAAACTGAAGTCTTAAAGTCCAAAAATTAACATATTCTGGACCAGGGGAAAGCCTCAGCTCATCCCTTACTGTGAGTGTGGTCTTGCTGAGATACAGCTGTGCTCACTGGTTGTCTGTGGCTAGTTTTGAGGCAGAAGTGCAGAGCTGAGATGTGACAGACAAGCACTGCAGAAAAGGCTGGGCCAACCCCTGAACAAGAATATGCAGGTGGTTCGAACAGTTCCTGGACAAAATGAAACTCAGAGCGCAGTCTGCAGCATAAACTTTTCCCATAGTTTTTTTTTATAAAACACCAGCACAAACCAGCTACAACTACAGATACAGCAAAGAATTGGAGGAAACCACAAAAGCTCTCATCTACTTACCCAGCAAAGTATATGTTTAGGAGTTTAAACACTGGCTGTACACCATTATTTGAAAATGAAGCGACTTTACTGTAACACTTTTATTAAGCGTAAACCTTTATCAATATTCCTAACTGTAAACAATGGGAGCTGAAATGTCACAGGAAACACATTAGGGGTCACAGACAGACCCTGACCCTTACATTTGCTTAATGCCTTGGTGTAACCAATGCAGACTGGTTAAGCAAACATTTTTGCATATACTGCCTTCTCTTTGTCTTTCTGTGCCTTTATCTTCTGTTTGACTTTCAGCAGTTCTGCCTGGATAGCTGCAAAATAAACATGCAGTGAGTTATTTCTCAAAATCCAGCAAATTAGGGTGATTAGCAAGTTTTAATAATAACTAGCTTCCCCTTGATAACACCTCTTAAGAACAATTGTAAAAACTAGGAAGAGCTGGAAGCTGTCAGCTGAGGGACGCCATTACGTAAACAGGCCCTCCCCACCAGGGAGAGCACGACTGCCTCCCTTGTTCTAATTCAGCAAGACAAGACCAAAGTTTGGTTTTCCATATGCAGACCTTATGCTCCTATTCATACTTGGCCAGTTTTTTTAAAAATGACTTTTTGTCAAAGTGTCCCTAAATCATGTATCCAGTAGCTACATGTACGTTATAGTCACATTCGGCTCAAATCTATCAGTGTTGAGTTTTCAACTGGAATCACAGGAACCAGGTCTCAGATGAGAAAGCAGGGCAAACAGTATTCAGCTACACGAAAAACTAGCACATTTTGACGAACTAGAATGTAAGCCCCTTGAGGGCAGGGACCTTGACTGTCTTGTTCATTGCCATATGATCAATGCCTGGCCCAATTACAGACATTCTGTAATACTAGTTGAACAAATAAATCAGATCTGGCACAGTGTACAGTGGCTCATGAAGATCAACTTTTAAATGGCAAAATGAATGTTTACTACAAAAACTGCCAACCTACCTTTATCTTCTGGCGCGATCTCCTGAGCTTTCTTAAGATCAGCCTGTAGAGGGGAAAAAATTAAGGAAAAATTGGGTCTATAATTTATAAAGGTAGCTGTTTAAAAAAAAACTTGAACACGTAGAACAGAATTTACCAAAGCTTCATCATATTCCTTTAAGCCTTGCCATCCTTGAGCCTTGCGGTAGAGGGCCTTGGTATTCAATGGGTCTATTTCAAGAGCCTGCAAAGAGATCATAAAATGGGTATTCACAGCTAAGTATTACATTATGTGCCAAATCGCAATTTGTTGTCTGTTGGATCTGCAAACTAAATAGCCCTCCTTTGCCAGCAGGTTCAGTACTAGACTTCGTCAGCAGAGGGCACTAAATGGACATGGAAGAGAAAGACTGCGCTTTTGCAGGCTGCATGTGCTCCTCTCAGTACTGGAGTTTCTATCTCAGAACTCGGCCCTAATGCGTTTATGAAAAAATCGTAATAAATAAGAATCTGTATCGTGTCACCTCTTAGTATCTGTTAGAGGACATCCGCGGATACCAAAACCCACAGGTGCTCGAGTCCCTGACATAAGAGTGGTGTGCAGCACTTGCATACAGCTAGCGTGGGGTACCCTGCTACACAGTGTCGTCTCCAACACCACCTGATACAGTGTAAAGGCTACCAGACAGTCATGCTGCATTGTTCTGGGAACACTAAAAATGGAAAAGAGTCGTTCATGTTCAGTACATAGCATTTCTAATTTACAGCTGGTTGGATTCAACAATACAGAACCCAGATACAGAAGGCCAACTGCACACTCGTTCACTTGCTATCCACATTTCTAAATTAACAGCTCCCACCCTAGAAATGTTTAAATAAATATATTGTTTTCATAACATCTTTTAAATTTTCACTCAGATGTTTACCAGAGAGGCATACTGTGTCTTCCTCACAAAGGTCAAAATGAGATCCAGAAGAAAAAGTCTTCTTGGATAATTTGCCTGTTGTGCACCACCTTCTAACTACATTCCTGCTTACCCTTCAGCCCAGCTTCCTGAGCAAGAACCTCATTTTAGTTCCGCCTGCTCTGAAGACAGCTAACCTATGCACACGATTAAATCGTGCAAACTCCATGAAATGTTGTGGTCGGTGTTGTGCAGTGCGTTAGGCCACCACCTGCAAGGCCAGCATCCCACACGGGCACTGGGTCGAGTTCCGGCTGCTGCATTCCCAATCCCGCTCCCTACTAGTGCACCTGGGAAAGCAGGAGATGGCTTTCGTGTCTGGGGCCCTGCAACCAAAGTGGGAGATGCGGGTGAAGCTCCTGGCAGCCCAGCCCCGCACTGTGGCTGTCTGGGGAGGACACCAGCGCTCTCTGCCTCTTCCTTCTTCTAACTCTGCCTTTCAAATTAATAAATAAATCTTTGAAAAACAAAATGTGCAGCTTAGAAAAAATTTCAGACTCGACCACGGGGAAGAGTCATCATTGCTCTATTTGAGGAAAGCAGTTCTTTTATGGATTTATTTATTTGAAAGGCAGAGTTACAGAGCAGGAAAAACAGCGAGCGAGCTCTTCTTCTGCTGTTCACTCCTCAAACAGCCACAACGGCCAGCACCAGGCCAAGGCAAAGCCAGGAGCTTCTCCCAGGTCTCCCGCGTAGCTGCAGGGCCCCAGGCACTTGGGCCAACTTGTGCCGCTTTCCCAGGTACATTAGCAGGAAGCTGGATTGGAAGTAGAGCAGCAGGCACTAACTGGCACCCATGTGGGATGCCAGTGCTGGAGGTGGCAAGCTCTTTCTAGCTTTATCAGTTATACATAGACGACCCTCAAAGAAACATGACATTCCTGTGTGTCCAGGACTGCCCAGTCTCCCTATACACTTCCTGACAACCCCAAATAGAAATTCCCTCCTATACCAAATCTGTGAAGCTTCTTGAGGATGTGGGTCTGTGTGTTAATTAAAATAACGTTTCAGGACAAGCGATACGGTGCAGTGCTTAAAGTGTCACTTGGGACACCCACATTTCACATCCGAGTGAACTGAGTCCCTATTACACTTCCAAGGCAGGCTCCTGCTGATAGGTATCCTGGGAGACAGCCCACGATGGCTCTGCTACCCAGTGTAGGGCCTGGATGGAAGTCCAGGCTCCTGGCTTTTGAAGTCATCTGGGGAGTGAACCAGCAGACAGTATACTGTCATTCTGCCATTCAAATAAAGCAAAATAATTTTAAAAATGATATAATTTTAAAAATAAGATAACCAGTCCCAATTAGGTACATAAAATGTGCCAACCACTGTCAAACGTTACTTTACGACAGTACTTCAAAAAGCTCATGAATGACATCCACGCCTGTCAGGACTGGAGCAGATTCAAGTTTGTTTTCAGTAAACTTCAAAGATTAAAAAAACACTTCATGAAAAATGGAATGGATAAGTTTACTTTTACATTGGTGCAATTCATGCCGAAAGTTTGAGCAAAAATAAACATCTTTCAATCTCACTTTTCCAGAAACTTTTTTTTGAAAGGCAAAGAATCAAAGCTCCTATCTGCTGGTTTACTCCCCAAATTCTTGTGACAGTTAGGGGCTGGACAGGACTGAAGCCAAGATCAGGAAACTCAATCCAAGTCTTCCCCGTGGGTGGCAGGAACCCAACGACTCGAGTCCTCACCTCTGCCTCCCAGGATCTGCTAGCAAGAAGCTACAATCAGGAACTGGAACCAGAACCTGAACCTGAACCCGGAACTCAAGCGGGACACAGGCATCCTAAACAGTATCTTAAACACTAGGCCCCTCCATGAACTTTTGAAGTCCCTCATGTGTTATATTTGTAACTAGCCCATGAGGTAGGTATTATTTCCATTTTACAGATGGAAGAATAGAGCCTCCAAATTTAGCAGCGTATCCAAGATTACAAGGCGCGTGAATGGCAGAGATCTCACTTAAAAAACCATGTCTAGCCACACCACCCAAATTCCTAGTCATTCCTGGCACATTACAGTTGCTCTTAAATGAATAAATGAGCTGATACACATGCTTTGAAGGAAAAAAAAACCTCAAGTATCTTAATAGGTATTAAGTGACAGTTATAAGCAACGTGAATGGACTGAGAACTGAGGTCCAAAACAGACAAGATGACTTCCATCACATTTTAGCAAGCCTTACTGGATCCTATACAACAGATACACATCAATGTGTAATATTTTTGTTCACGTTATTATGTGAAAGTCCAGTCCCTTCAAACGAGCTTACCTCCAGACAGCTGTCGATGGCTCCCTGCCAGTCTGACAGCTTCAGTTTGCAAGCACCAGTGTTCAGCACGCAGCTTAAAGCTACAGGCTGCAGCCTCAGCCTGTCTGCTTCCTCAGCGACAGCTCTGGAGCTCTCCACGTATCTGGAGAACATTTTCAGAAAGGCAGCATGCGGTGTTACACAACGAGAGTTCCTTCAACTGTGTCAAAAGGGCTTACATCATTTCTGACTAAGAACCTCAGCAAATGCTGTCCATACTCTTATTAATGATCACAATCTTTTTATTAAGTAATATTTCTTTTGGAAGTTTTGTTCCAATATTTTTCCCTGAAGTGTTCAAAAAGGCCAACCCAACAATTCCCAAATCTAATTATGCACTCATAAAACTCCTATTTTTAAAACTCAGGCCCTGCAAAGTGTACTTTCAGACATTATGGGTTTTTAAGAAAGCTTTTATTTAATAAATACAAATTTCATAGGTACAACTTTAGGAATATAGCGGTTCTTCCCCTCATATCCACCCTCCCACCACCTACTCTATCCCATCCCATTCTTCATTAAGATTCATTTTTAATTATCTTTATATACAGAAGACCAACTCTATACTAAGTAAAGATTTCAATAGTTTGCACCCAAAGTATAAAATATTGTGTAAATCAAGTTTTACCGTTAATTCTCCTAGTAAAACTCATCAAGGACAGAGGTCCTACATGGGGAACAAGTGCACAGTGACTCCTGTTAACAACTGACACTCTTATTTATGACATCAGTAATCACTCGAGGCTCTTGTCACGAGCTGCCAAGGCTGTGGAAGCCTCTTGAGTACACAAAGTCCATCGGTATTTAAACAGGGCCATATGCAAAGAGCACGTTCTCTCCTCCTTTCAGAGAAAGACCTTCTTTGATGGCCCGTTCTTTCCGGTGGGATCACTCACAAAGATCTTTCATTTACATTTTTTTTTTTTTGCTTTCCATGCCTGAAATGCTCTCATGGGCTTTTCAGCCAGATCTGAATGCCTTAAAGGCTGATTCTGAGGTCAGAGTGCTGTTTAGGGCGTTTGTCATTCTAAGTCTGCTGTGTGGACTGCTTCCCATGTTAGATCATTCTCTTCTTTTTAATTCTATCTATTGTTATTACCAGACACTTGGTCTTATTTATGTAATCCCTTTGACCCTTTTTCCTATCTATATGATCAGTTACACACTTAAAATGAACACTTTAACATGTAAGATGGCATTAGTACCACCCAGCTTAATGGGATTTGGAGTCCCTGGCCAAGGTTTTAGCTTTACCCTTAGGGGTAAGTCCATGGGAACATGTGCAGAACTGTACATCTCCTCTCTCTTATTCACACTCTTATTTTTTACCGGGATCTATTTTTTTTTTTCCCGTGAAGACTCCCATCACGTCCGCACCTGCCCCTCACCTCACACAACCGGCACTGGGATCTATTTTCAATTAGATTTAAACACCTATGAATAATTCTGTGCTAAGTAAAGAGTTCACCCAATAGTATTATACAGAAAAAGAAAATCATAAAAAACTAAAATAAATTTTTCCTCGACAGTTAAGACAAAGGCTGCCCAAGTCATTGCTTCTCACAGTGTCAATTTCACTTCTACAGATTTCCTTTTAGGTGCTGTTAGTTGTCACAGATCAGCGAGACATTATGCTTGAAACTAAGATTCTCATGACAGAAGGAAACCGAACAGGGAAAGATGAAGATCCCTGTAGTACTGATTCTGAATTGCCGCCTGTGACTCCAGCACCCCACGTGCACAGCAGGCGAAGCCGCCGCCTGTGCCCCAGCACCCCACGTGCACAGCAGGCGAAGCCGCCGCCTGTGCCCCAGCACCCCACGTGCACAGCAGGCGAAGCCGCCGCCTGTGACTCCAGCACCCACGTGCATAGCAGGCGAAGCCGCTGCCTGTGCCCCAGCACCCCACGTGCACAGCAGGCGAAGCCACCGCCTGTGAGAAATCTGAACATGGATTATACATTAAATATTATTATTCTAGGGGCCAGCACTGTGACGCAGCAGGTTAAAACCCTGGCCTGAAGCGCCAGCATCCCATATGGAGTGCCAGTTCTAGTCCCAGCTGCTCCACTTCCAATCCAGCTCTCTGCTGTGTCCTGGGAAAGCAGTAGGAGAGGGCCCAAGTCTTTGGGTCCCTGCACCCACATGGAAGACCCAAAAGAAGCTCCTGGCTCCTGGGTCCAGATCAGTGCAGCTCCAGCCGTTGACCCTATTTGGGGAATGAACCAACAGAAGGAAGACTTTTCTCGCTGTCTCTTCCTCTCACTGTCTGTAACTCCACCTCTCAAATAAATAAATAAGTTCTTAAAAAATAAAGAAATAAACTTAAAAAAAAAACTATTATTCTATCAGTTTTATTTTTGAAAGAGTAACAGACAAGCACAGAGATCTTCCATCCACTGGTTCATTCCCCAGATGGCTGCCAATAGCCAGGGCTGCACCAGGCTGGAGCCAGGAACTCCATCCTTGTCTCCCAATGTGAGTGGCAAGGGCCCAAGTATTTGGGCCATCATCCACTGCTTTCCCAGGTGCGTCAGCAGAAAGCTGCATCAGAGACAGAACAGCCAGGATTCACACTGGCACTCCGACGTGGGATGTCAGCGTCACAGTGGTGGCTTAACCTGCTGCCCCACAACCTCACTTCACTTGGGGTGTTTCAATGGCACTGCAGTTACACAGAGTGTGCTTGGTCTGTTAGGAACTCATGCTAAAACACTGAGGGGTAAAGTATCATCTACAACTTCTCAAATGGTATTGCAAAATATAAAAAGCAGAATCAGTGAATGCAGGTAAAGGTTTGTAAGTAATCATGTACTATTCTTTCAACTTTTCTGTATTTTAAATTTTTTCAAATTAAGTTGAGAACAAAAGAAATACAAGTATTTCAACACATCTTATTACTCTACTAATTTGCCAAAATACATAAGCAATCTTTATAATTCATAAATTCTTAAAATTTATTAAAAATCTTACTACCTTAAAACTTTTGTATATTTTTTAATAGCCATCTCCCAGTTCTGAGATTTGAAAAAATTATTTCCAATGTTTTTTAAGTCTTCTGTAACTAATAAAATTTTATCTACCTGTAAGAAAGAATACAAATATGCTGTAAGTTAGTGCGTACTGTGGTCTAACAGTAGGTTGTATCATTATAACACGGTAATACAAAGCTCCAACTTTAAAGTTTGACTAATCCGAAAAGTACTCACATCCTTCAAGTCTATATCTGCATCCTCAGGGAAATCCGGGTGGCTATCACCAGAGCCATCTTTGGGGAATATTCCCCAATCATCCCCTTCCTTCAGTTCTCCACATTCTGCAATAACGCACAGCTGTAAAAATAATACCAAGATGCAGAAATGCACTATTATACTAACGAGAGATTTAAAACATTAGTTTGAGTGTGTAAGCTATATGGCTAGAAGTCATGCAATTTCTGTAAAAGAATTAGGTCAGGAGGTTCATCTATCTGCTATAATTATAACATCCTTTGCATGCACTCCAATTAAGGTAACGGTGTCACTGTGTATTGCTACTCAGGAACTCGGGGAACACACAGTAAGCTGAAAGTGCTACCATTCTCTAAGCGGTTGTCTTTAGATGAGACATATGAGCTTTCAACTTGTCACTACACTGTTGCTTTCATACTGTGGGAGCCGACCTCCTAAGGCTCCAATTCCCACGGGTAACAGTCACTCAGGCTGGGTAGCATTGTGGTGATTCTGATTCACAGGCAGCTGGAACACAAGGATCTGCAGAAATGTTCTAGTACAAACCCATAAGTGATTAAATAGTACGAGGAAACTGGACAAGTCACTAGATGAAGGCCTAACCCCTAATGGCACAGTCCAATTAGACTCTAGTTTGCTGTCCTTGCTACTACGCATGCATACTGTCTGAAAAGTTTTGCAGGTATAGCAAGACTCGAGTAATCCAGCAAATGTCACCAACAGTGAAGGTGAAGTAGGAATACAAATCGCCTTTTAACCCTCCCTAATCTTTCCCACTGCTGTAATCAGTTTCAAAGAAAAAGTGGCAGATCCAGGCTCCAATACCAAAAAGCATCCTAACATTTTTCAGTTTTTCCAGCTAACAATTAGCTGACCCTTTAGGTTACATTTCTGTAAGACAGCAACTAAGAAAATAAACGTATTTCACTCTAACTTAGTACTCACTTTGGCAGGTTTTTCACCTTTCACCTCCACGTTCTCCAGTGTCCTGGCCACACCTATCCCTTTAATTACTTGGCCGAATACCACGTGTTTCCCATCCAGATGAGGGGTTGGAACTGTTGTGATGAAAAACTGAGAACCGTTTGTGTTGCGACCAGCATTCGCCATGCTCAGCAAACCCTCCCGATCATGCTGTAGAAATAAAAGCCATGAGAAGTACACCAGGGTCAGAGCCACGAGTCTGAACCGTTCTTTCAGCAGGCGTGCACATTAAACAGGTGGACTGCACCTCCATGGAGAGCGAACTTCACGTTGAGGTTTTTAAAAATATTTTATTTTGTATAAATTGCAAACCTTTACTTCACAAAACATGGGGTGCTTGATCAGATTTTAAGCTTAGATAACAGACACATAACGGGGTAGAGTCTTCTAGTTGAGGCTTCTTCATTGTATTTCCGCTAGCTTCCAGGTAGGCTGGTCTATCCACACTGATCTGAATGAGGAAACCCTCTGTATCAGTTAGTACTTTTGTTGAAGATTCTGTCTAGTGGATTCGCCAGTTTAGGTTCAGTGGAAACACTTAGCTGGCTCTGAATGTACGTTTCCTGATGTTTTACATATTCTACTTCATTATTCCACCCATTAAGCTAGCCAATAATCTACCAGCATTTAAAAATTATTCTCCGGGCTGGCTCAGTGGCGCAGTGGGTTAAAGCCCCAGCCCGCAGCGCCCGCATCCCATATGGGTGCCAGTTTGAGTCCCGGCTGCTCCTCTTCCCATCCGGCTCTCTGCTATTGCCTGGGAGAGCAGTGGAAGATGGCCCAAGTCCATGGGCCCCTGCACCCACGTGGGAGACCCAGAAGAAGCTCCTGGCTCCTGGCTCCGGATCGGCTCAGCTCCGGCCGCTGCAGTCATTTGGGGAGTGAAGCAGCAGAATGGAAGGACCTCTCTGTCTACCTCTCTCTGTAACTCTTTCAAATAAATAATTCTTTAAAAAAATTATTCTCATAACTGAACAGAAACTACATCAGCTAAACAAAATTACAAGAAATAAATTTATTTAAACAAACAAACAAAGATGGAGTGAGGAGAGAGGCTTGTTCCTGGCGTGGTCGTCTCCAGAAGAGGCCCACAGATCATCTCGGAGGTGCAGAAGCTGCACTAGGAATCTAACCCATGCACCGGCTTCTGCACCAGGACAGAGCTGCACTAGGAATCTAACCCATGCACCGGCTTCTGCACGAGAAGAGGCTGCACTAGGAATCTAACCCGTGCACCGGCTTCTGCACGAGAAGAGGCTGCACTAGGAATCTAACCCGTGCACCGGCTTCTGCACCAGGACAGAGCTGCACTAGGAATCTAACCCGTGCACCGGCTTCTGCACGAGGACAGAGCTGCACTAGGAATCTAACCCGTGCACCGGCTTCTGCACCAGGACAGAGCTGCACTAGGAATCTAACCCGTGCACCGGCTTCTGCACGAGAAGAGGCTGCACTAGGAATCTAACCCATGCACCGGCTTCTGCACCAGGACAGAGCTGCACTAGGAATCTAACCCATGCACCGGCTTCTGCACGAGAAGAGGCTGCACTAGGAATCTAACCCGTGCACCGGCTTCTGCACGAGAAGAGGCTGCACTAGGAATCTAACCCGTGCACCGGCTTCTGCACGAGGAGAGGCTGCACTAGGAATCTAACCCGTGCACCGGCTTCTGCACCAGGACAGAGCTGCACTAGGAATCTAACCCGTGCACCGGCTTCTGCACGAGGAGAGGCTGCACTAGGAATCTAACCCGTGCACCGGCTTCTGCACCAGGACAGAGCTGCACTAGGAATCTAACCCGTGCACCGGCTTCTGCACGAGGACAGAGCTGCACTAGGAATCTAACCCGTGCACCGGCTTCTGCACGAGAAGAGGCTGCACTAGGAATCTAACCCGTGCACCGGCTTCTGCACGAGGAGAGGCTGCACTAGGAATCTAACCCGTGCACCGGCTTCTGCACGAGAAGAGGCTGCACTAGGAATCTAACCCGTGCACCGGCTTCTGCACGAGAAGAGGCTGCACTAGGAATCTAACCCGTGCACCGGCTTCTGCACCAGGACAGAGCTGCACTAGGAATCTAACCCGTGCACCGGCTTCTGCACGAGGACAGAGCTGCACTAGGAATCTAACCCGTGCACCGGCTTCTGCACGAGAAGAGGCTGCACTAGGAATCTAACCCGTGCACCGGCTTCTGCACGAGGAGAGGCTGCACTAGGAATCTAACCCGTGCACCGGCTTCTGCACCAGGACAGAGCTGCACTAGGAATCTAACCCGTGCACCGGCTTCTGCACGAGAAGAGGCTGCACTAGGAATCTAACCCGTGCACCGGCTTCTGCACGAGGAGAGGCTGCACTAGGAATCTAACCCGTGCACCGGCTTCTGCACCAGGACAGAGCTGCACTAGGAATCTAACCCGTGCACCGGCTTCTGCACGAGGACAGAGCTGCACTAGGAATCTAACCCGTGCACCGGCTTCTGCACCAGGACAGAGCTGCACTAGGAATCTAACCCGTGCACCGGCTTCTGCACGAGGAATGCTCTCTTTTCAGGGAGACCTGAAGAGTCGCCCCATGTTCAAACACAGCACAGGATCCTTCCTTTACATGTCAATGAACTAGGAAAAGTGACGGGATACTGAATTTATTTTTAAGATTTATTTGGGGCCCGTGACGTGGCACAGTGGGTAAATCTGCCACCTGCAGCACTGGCATTCCATATGGGCACCAATGGTTCAAGTCCTGGCTATTTCCAATCCAGCTCCCTGCTAATACGCCTGGAAAAGCAGCAGACGATCGTCCAAGTGCTTGTATCCTTGCATCCACGCGGGAAACCCAGAAGAAGCTCCTGGCTTCAGCCTGGCCCCACCCTGGCCATGGCAGCCATTTGGTAGAGAACAAGCGGATGGAAGACCTCTTTATCACTACTTCTTCCTCTCCCTGTAACTCTTTCAAATAAAATAAATAAACCTTTAAAAAGAGAGATTTATTTATTTATTGGGAAGACAGAATTAGAGAGAGAAGAGAGACAGACATCTTCCGTCTACTGGTTCACACTCAACATGACTGCAACAGCCAGGAGCTTCATCCAGGTCTCCCGGGTGGGTGGCAGGAGCCCAAACACTTTGACATCTTCCACTTCTTTCCAAGCGCCATTAGCATGCAGCTGGATCAAAGTGGAGCAGGGGCTGGCACTGTGGTCTAAGAGATTAAGCTGTCTGCAGTGCCCACATCCCACGTGGGCGCTGGTTCAAGTCCCAGCTGCTCCACTAACAAGCCAGCTTCCTGATAACACGCCTGGGAAAGCAGCAGCAAACGGCCCAAGTGCTTGGGTCCCTGAGCCTATGTGAGAGACCTACAAGAAGCTCCTGACTTTGGGTTGGCCCAGCTCCAGCCACTGGAGCCATTTGGGGACTGAACCAGTAGATCAAAGAGCTCTCTCTGTAACTCTGCCTTTCAAATAAATAAATAATTAAAAAAAAAAAAAAAAAAAAAAGTAGAGCAGCCAGGACATAGACCAGCACCAGTATGGGATGCTGGCATCGCAGGCGGCAGCTTTACTCCCCATGCCACAGTGCCAGCCCCAGATGCTGAACTTAGACAAGACATCCGGTTAGGTACTGTCCTAACCTCAGAAGAATCCAAATCTGTGCTTTCAGCCCAGGTGTATGAACACCGCGAAGAGTGCTCAAGAGAAACTCTGCCTTGACATTAGAATTCTACTGGCATCAACCCGTTTCAAAGGGTCTGTGAAACCCAGTTTCTTCATTTTTCCATCGCCTCTCTTACCGCTTTCTCAGCAGATGCCTTTTTAACTCTCGTGTTGGTGTTCCTACCTAAAATGACTTTTACCCTGCCAGTCAGTGGAAACAATTCAGCTTTCAACGCCACGCACTTGTAGAAGGCAAGAACCATGTGCCCCTTCTACATGCTCCTTCCCTTTTCATCAATATGGTCATCGCATCATCACTTTATCTTTCTGGCAGCTTCCCTGCTTGGTGCTTTTTCCACAATATTAACCACAAAATTAATTTTTTTCCATCAGCCTCCCACTGCCTTTGTCTTTCCTCACCCATATCCTTTCTTGAATTTTCTGTTTATATTTTAGTTCCTGCCTAAGCAATGCCCAGCTTACCTAACATATGTGCTCATCCTCTCCATTATATCCCCTCGTCAGGACCACATGAGGCATATCTTTCTCCTACAGCATACACAGAGAGTGAACACTACAGGCTGAATATCCCTACTGTGAAAACCCAAATTCAAAACTTACTGAGCACCAACATCATGCTCAAAACTTTTGGATTTGGGAGGCATTCCGAATTTAGATTACAGTTCCTCAACAACTCAAAACTATACAAATATTTAAAAAAAAAAAAAAACTGAAAAATCTGAAACATCTCATCATTTCAGAATGGGTTAGTCAAACTTCTGTCAGTGTTACACAAGCAAGTATATTCCATCAATCTAACATTTATTTGCCTATTGTTAACTTCCAGTTGTCCCATGTATTTTAATCTCGTCTCCAAGGCAGGATAATGAACTCCTATCATGCAGGCCTCTCATTTTCATGAGCTGTCTGGCGCCAGCGACATGCTGAACACACAGCTGTGTCGACAACACTGTACAGACTGGAGAGATTTCCTCTTCAGGTTACCCTGACTCCCTTGCTCACACTCTCATGTCTAAAGTACCACTTCACTTCTGTACTTACAAGTCCATTCTATAACCTGAACGATGCAATATGCCCCGATTGTATCGTGGGACAATGAAGATAAGAAGGCACAAGCACCACTAATGTCCTTTAGGAGCCTGGACGCTAATCGTGTCCACTAGTTCGCCAATTTCCTGACATCTTGGATTATTAAAGATAGTTTTGTTGCTCTTCAAAATCAAAGATAAAGGTGCACCTCCCACTTAATCAGTGTTTTTCCTGGAAATGATTTTGCCATGTGGTACCTGCACTTAATTTATCAGTTTAAATGAAGCATGTGATCACACTAAAATACTATAATATTTTTGACAAAATTACCAGATGAAAACTTTCCATATTAAAGATACATATTTACAAAATAACTTTTACAAGAAAAGGTAAATCTAAGCATATGTGTGACATTTTCTGGTCTCTTAATCTAGCCAGGATTCTAGATACATAATGTTTACATAATAATATGCCATTTTCTCAACTTTACCTTATAATAGAAATTCTCATCTTCAAATTTTTCACCATAAATGCTTTCTCCACCTGTCCCATTCTGATTTGAGAAGTCTCCACCCTGAATCATAAATTTCTTAATAACTACAAAAAAAGGAAAATGGGACAGACACGATGAGTTCAGCAACGGTGCCTGATGAACACGCATTAGTGAAACAGAATCATGCAGCAGGACTCCAGTCCTGTCACTGCCTGCCTCTCTCCAACCACGCCAACAGCTCCTGACTCCGAAGCTTTCTCATGATCTCAGCCCAACCTACACTTCCTGCCCAGCTCCCTAATACCACTTAGAACTGCTTCAAACGCACCTCCCTGACAAACCATCACGGAGGCTCAAACGCTGGGTCTCCTAATTCTTCTCCCATAGCATCTCGACGCCATTTCACAACAGACATCATGACGCTGTCTCTCTCAGTGAACAACCAAGTTCTTAAGGACAGCACTTGTTGCTCCTTGTAACTCTCCACGGCTGGGCACACACCAGTCACTCAGTGAGCTGAAGACCATGGATCCCTAGCAGGTCTGTCAGCCCCTGGCTGAAACAGTCCAGCAAACACCATCACTTCAGTCAAGGGTCACCCAGACCACCCCGCATTCAGACATCCCTGGGCGTCTCGGGACCCAGCGTCTGGTTCTACCACAGCTGGACGAGGTGAAAGGACACGGGCAGTCTCCCTCCCACGAAGGGTAGAGAACGCACACTCCCCCAGCGGCGAAAACACAGTGTGTGTGTGTGATGCTTTTGTCCAGGGAAGCCGGACTCAGCACCCAGGTGCTTCCTGCAGTTTACCCGGCCTGCATGTTCCAGAAGTCCAGACTCCCTAATACTGCAGAGCAGGTATTGTGCTGAGTTAGCAGTCTGTACAGCCCAGACACAGCGCACCACGCTCAGGATTTAGGAATGCTCAAGACCCGAGTTCCTGAACTCCAGCCAAGCACCCCGCTGCAGACAGCAGTCTTGAGCCTGCTAAGTTAGCCGCTTCCTGCCCATACTTTATTAGTGTATTCTAACATTTTATTAAACATGAAAGTAAACCAATAGTTTCAATACTTAAAAAAAGCAATGTTAATTTTTCTTAACAAATCAACTTTTAGAAAAATATGATTCCAGTTTAACTATTTGTTTATTGGTAAATATTTTACTGACTGCCTACTCATTAAGGACCAGATGCTAAAGACAACAATGGTGAGAACACAGTCCCTCACCTTAGGGAGCCTGCAGTCTACCGGGGGAACCATCAAATAATCACGAAACAAAGGTATGATTACAAAGTGTGGTAAGCAGATTTAATCACATCTATCAGTGTACTGAACACACTGCATCTTCGAATCTGCAGGTTTCCCAGGCAATCCAGCCCAAGAAGTAGGCGTAACTTTATCACCATCTACCTCAGGACAGCTACTCTACCCCTGGCCAGACTCTTCCTCTCCCAACGGAGTCATCTTGGAGTGAGAGTGAAATGCAAGTAATCCACTTCAAGCCACCAACGTCAGTGTCCTCCCACAGTTAACTCTACCTCTGAAAGCCCACGCTTTGTGAAACTGAGCTACTGCCTCGGACGTCAAAGCATCCCCTAGGAACTAACAGTACGTTTTAACCTTTACTGCCTACTTAGTGTTTCCTCCTCTAACTGGAAAGGAACAGGATCTGATTATCTGCAAGAAGAGCAATCAAACTCATAAAGATCTCACATACTTCGATGGAAAGGGCATCCTTTGAAGTGGAGAGGTTTCCCAGTGGTGGGTCCAATGCCTTTTTCTCCTGTGCATAGTGCACGGAAATTTTCTGCAGTTTTGGGTACAATATCTGCAAACAATTCTAAGACAATTCGACCAACTAAAAAAAGGAAAAAAAATCTTGTTAGTATGCAAAACAGCCAAAGAGGCAAATGATAAAAGGAGAGTTGAACCAATTACAGTGACAGCTAAGATAAAAAGGAAGCGGAGTGCAGGCGGTACCAAGTTCCTTTTATCTTTCCCTTTCGCACCTTCAGGAACACAGTATATTGCTGTGAACTAGTTACCGCCTTGTACACTAGAGCTCGAATTTACCCCTCTTATCTAACAGAAATTAAGTACTGCCCAGCCGCTAGGAGCACCATGCCACCTGTGAGGGCACGCGCTGCCTGCCTGTGTTCTGCTTACTTCACTGTGCACACCCTCCTCTAGCCTCATCCCAGTATCTCACTGCGTGTATACAGCGATTTTTATCCCTCTGCTGATGGGCACTTGGGTGGATTCCACTATCCTGGCCGCAGAGGATCCGGACAGAGGGCAGGTTATCTCTGATTACACTTCCTTTCCTTCGGGTACAAAGCCATAGTGGGGCTGCTGGCGCTCCCCGTCATTTACTAACCGAAATCCAGGCTACCATCTGAAACACCACACACACTATCAGCTGCAGCGGCCGGCAGATGAGCACCATTTAAGGGGCGCCGGAAAGCAGTTTCAAAGGCAGGGTAATTTCCCCCACAGCCAACAGGGGAAAACCGAGTACCCTCACAGCAGTGCGGTGGACACCCTTGATCTGCGACGGTTCTGTGTTGCAGCCTATATGAAACAAAAGCTGGAGAAAATTCCCGAGACGGGGCAAAATAAGCCCAGTCTGAAAACAGGTCGGATGCGCCTGTGAATGCGCACGTGGGCCCCGCGCGCGCATCCAAACACGGCCAGGTCGAAATTCCAGCAGTTTCAGAACAAAACCCAAGTGAGACGCACAGCAACACGCCCCTGAAGCACCACGCCTCCACAGCTGCCCTGCAACCCAGGCAAGCCCACGGGTGCTGCGAGCGCGGTGCCCCCAGGCCGAGCCGGTGAAGGCGTCTGCACGTGCCCCCGCGCCTCTACGCCAACACCCCGCAGCCGCCAGGAAAAGGCCCCTGGCAAACGAGCCCCTGAAACAGGTGCAGCCGGGGCGCGCGTGCGAACGGCGCGCGGCGCGACTGGAGCCCGGCGGACCGCGGCGCCGGGAGCCCTCCGAGCCGTCCCGCCTTCTCCGGAGAATTACGGTTTTCTGAAAAGCCAAAGGGTGCACGGGTGGCGAGGTCAAGTCCAACCAAATCAAGACAGGCGAAGCGTAAAGGGCCGCCACCATGCCTGACCCAGAAATTTCCAGAAACTTCCGCAGGACCAATGGCACTGGCACAAGGGCGCCCGCGGGCTCGACCCAGTTCTGGAAGCCCGGGCTCGTTCCCACGGCGCGGCCTAAGCGGCCACCTGCTCCGCGCCCCGCCCTGGGAGCCCCCCGAAACCCCGGGACCCTTCTCGGGGCGCCAGACGCCCTCACCTCGCTCCTCCCCGATGTCCACATCAAAGAAGACTCGGGGGTTGCTGGGGTTGGACGGCTTGG